>NW_017729032.1:30506543-30528752 GCF_001723915.1 Gavialis gangeticus
TCACCTGTCCAGAGGTGGGCACACCCCTGCCTGTCCTTCCCTTCCCTCTGTCCTCCCAGAAACACAAGGGGGGCTTTAAGTGTGTTCTGCACTGAAACAATACCCTTTTGCAATGTTTCCAAATTTGTTACATTTGGCAACATTGCAAAAGTAATTTCTCTCTCCATCCTTTGTGTCTCTGGTTTGGGGGTGAAATGTAAATTGTGTTAGTCAATCTGCACACAGCTGTAAAATTCCTGTCCTTTGTGTGTCCTTGCCTGACATTCTTTATGTTGTCTGGGGTACTTGGAAAATAGCATACAGTAAAAATTGCACTATAAGATGAGCTTCTTGCTTTTGATATTTGCGGCAAAAACCTGGAGATGCAAAACCTGATTTTGGACACTCCTGCATGCAGGTCTCCCTAAGCCTATGCTTGGCAGTAATTTTTACAGGCTTCAGTGGTAATTATACACTTGCTTAAATCTTAAGTATTGTCCTGAATAAAGGTGGAAATCAAGTCTATGGTCCACATCCAAAATAGAAGTTTCTACTTAAAACAGGACTTAGGGGGATTAGGGGTGTCTTAACAAAAGTGTACTCCAACCCCTGCCCCCAACCTCTTCTGACACCATCTAACACTGGAGGCACCTAAAACTCACTAGGCAATAATAAGTTCCCTGTTGCCTGTAGGTCAGTCTTCAGTTCATGCCCAGACTTTAGGCAGTTTATTGTGTCATTTTTCTTTCTGAGACACTGGGGGCTGAAAGCAGAGTGGTGAAGGTGTTTCACTGTAACTCTAGAGGTATGAGTTCAAGTCTTGCTCTAGACTCATGCCAAAGATTGCTCCAAGTTATACATAGATGCTGGATAATTTGGGCGGAAGAGTCAAAGGTAGCTGGATGTGATACCAACTCTATCGATCCTTTGGGTGCTCCTGGCTCCATATACTTGTATTTCTGAACTACAGTAGCCCAGACATTGGTGGATTGAGGTGTCTAACTTTCCATGTGTATTGTATATCATAGACTCATAGAAAAATAGGGTTGGAAAGGACCTTAGGAGATCATCTAGCCCAACCCTCTCCTCAAAACAGGACCATCCCAGAACAGGTCACCCCAGCCAAGGCTTTATCTACCTGGGTCTTAACAAACCTCCAAGGATGGAGATTCTACCACCTCTCTGGGTAACCTGTTCCAGTGCTTTACTACCCTCCTAGTAAGAAAGTTTTTTCCCCCTGATATCTAAGCTCCCTGTTAGACCTTAATGCTGTAAGCCCAAAAAACCCAAAACGTTAATCAGCTTAGTGGAGCAGTCACATGGTAAGGCAAAAACCTGCTCTGATTGTCCTTCATCTGCACAGCTGACATGCCACTAGAGCAGTGGTTTTCAACCTGTGGTCCACAGACCCCTGGGGGTCTGCAGACTATGTTGAAGGGGTCCACAAAAGATTACTCTGATCAGTCAAAAGTATGTGAATACCCACACTTACAATTCAGAGGGGTCTGCACCTCCATTTGAGATTTCCAAAGGGGTCCACACCTCCATTCAAAAAATGTTTCGGGGTGCACAAATGAAAAAAAAAGGTTAAAAAGCACTTCCCTAGAGGCTTGGTGAGCAGGGGCAGGACTAGGAGCAGGACCCACTTGCTGCTCCTGCCGGCCAGAGAGTGGGTCCACATTTCAGCGAGACCAGATTGCTCCAGGGCTGCAGCTATGGAGCTCATTCATTCTGAGCTCCAAGAGCTCCAATTTTTTTGTCTCCAGAGCTCAGGCAGCATCTATCCCCAGTAGGAGCAGAGACAGTCTGGGCAGTGGTGGGAGCAGTGGTGGCTGCTGGGCACTCTGAGGAAAATATGATCGGGCCACTCAGAGCTCAGGAAGTACTCTGGTGGCTGGCAGCCCAGTTGGTGGGGCATGTGGTGGCTGGCTCTACCTGAAGTCTGGAGGAAAAAGGATTGGGCCCTTTTCTGCTCAGAGTATTCTGAGATACTGAAGGACTTCAATCTAAGTGGAGCAGCTGTGCAAAGTCGCTACGTGGTAATGGAACAAGACCAAAATTAGGCAGATTGGAGATAATCCTGCCCTGGATTGGCTTAACTCAATGGCAGATAATGAGAGCTTTAAATTACTTAAGAAGTCTTAACGTGCAGCTAGTCCAGGGGTTAAGAGTTCCAGAAGCTGCCTAAACTTACCACGTAACAAGGCCCTAACCTAAACCTAAACTACCCTTGCTGCAACTCGAGACTGTTGCTCCTTGTTCTGTCATCTGCCCCCACTGAGAACAGTCCAGCTCCATCCTCTTTCGAACCCTTCTTCAGGTATTTGAAGGCTGCTATTAAATCCTGTCTCAGTCTTTTCTCCAAATGAAATTCCTGATCTCTGGGTTTTGGATTCCATGCCTGGAGCCAGGCACTTAAAACTGAGGCATTGCAGTGCCAAATTTATAGAGCCCAGGTGCCGTTTTTTTGGATTTGGTTCTACATTTTGTCCCTGGTTCTGCCATGCTCAATGTGTCCTTGCAAGTTGCAACCTTTCTTTGCCTGTCTTCAAAATATGGATAACCCAATTTAACTTCATGGCTCACAAGGAAGGGGTAATTCTTCCTGCAATGTTCTTAAATATCCCCTAATTAAAGGTGCTATGTAAATGCAGCCCTATTTTAATATTCCAACATTAAGTTCTTCAGTAAAGGAGGGTTTGCTGAATTATGTGCATCTAAATGCACATTTTTGTTTGTGCTGTTCACTTTTAATGGCTTAATGCTCCCTGTATGGGATTAGGGAACTGTAGGAAAACCATATCTCATATTATTTCAGGTTTGCATGGTGAAAATACTGAAAAAAGAGCAGATCTTTCTGTTTTGGTTTTGGTTCTTTAGTGAGTGCTTATTAACAGAAAACAAACACAGATCCAGTATTTGAACTTAATTTTGCATGTTTGTGAACCCAAAATACCCATGCACTTCCACACAAATAAATAGCTAGCACAGCTAGTGCTGCGTTTTCTCCAGATCAGCCTTATGCAACTGAGTACACTGCTCTGCATTAAAAAAAGTTAATATGTAAAAATATCCCAGGAAGCTGCGTTCCCATGGACCATTACTATAGTGTATTTTAGAGGGTTACTTTTGTCATGCCTTCTATTAAGATTCCTTTGATAAATATTATATAAAGGTATAGGTCATGGTTCATATATGTTTCATAAATGGTAAATCAATTGTTATTGAGCCCAACAGGTCAATAGGTTACTCATAACCATGGCTCATTACCTTCTGCTGATGTGTTTATAATCATTTGTGCATGTGCTGCTTAATGTGTTTATAACATCTATTAATCATGCTTAATCTTTTATATATAAATGGCAACTCAGTACAAAGTGTGACTTTTTCATTAGCTCCCTGAAAACCTACATTTCAAAAGTGTATTTTTCCATTAAATATTTGGATCTTAGTTCTCTGTCTTCAACATGCTCAGCATCAGGTCTCATCTTTACTTTCCAGTGGCTTATGACAGTGTGATCTTTCATAAATTGCATTTCTTTGATGGCAAGGGTACTTGCAGTTGCTTGTTCATGTGTGAATGCTATCTGAAAAGCCCCCTATGTTAATATGTGGTAATTCTGCTGCCATCAAAGAAGGCACCATCTTTTTCGGCCATGGGTAAAAACAGATGAAAGGAGTCAGAGCCACTTTTCCCAAAGGAAGAAAAAAATTAAAATGCTGAAGGATACCATTGCTGTTTTTGTGAAGTATACTGAACAGAACTGATGAGGAAGTAATTATAGGCAAGAAAAAACAATCCTGCTGAATCCCATCTCATACAAATTACAGGAATCAGAAAAGCTTTTCATCTGTAGAAAGCCTTATTTGAATACTCTGAGGGGAGAAGGAGAAAAGGAGACTATTTTGTGAACGATGCATAAAATCAATGCAGTAGGTTGCTCAGGTACCAGCTTTTGTAGACTGGAAACTGTGATTCACCTCTATTGTGTAGCAAACGTTTTGGAGAGTTAAATGAACAAGTCCCACCGGATTTGCTCACAGCAGCTGAACAATAAAGGGGAACTCTAATATGATTAAAAAATGTTAAATATTTCCTAGTTACATTTCCTTCAGGGTTTAAAGGCCAGTACTACACCCTCTTTGATTGAAACAGAATGCAAGAAAGGTATGACTGACGTAGGTTTTAAAAGAACGTCTTATTCCCTGCACATTGTGAATAATAAAGGAAAGGATAGAGCCACTTAGTAAGGACTATAATTTGCTTCCTTGACATACCTTTAAAGGAGATAGCATGCTCTGCTGTGAATCAGAGGTTACCTTTGAAAGCGAAGATTGCATAAACAGTTACTAGGTCAGATAGATGCATGCTGTTAGTATTAATTATTATTAAATGTACAGGATCTGACACCTTGTGTTTAAATTGTCCTTTGTAAACATAGGGCTCAAATGTGAATTTTATACAGAGCCCTGAATAAGAGGCAGTGTGTGACTGCACTTGGAGGAGCCATGATTATGCTAGAATGGAGACAGGGCTTTGAAATATTGCTTTTCAGGGCACAGCCTGGACCCACCTCTGTTCAGTTAGATTGATTTGAGGGTCAATACCTAGCGAGCATAAAGCCATGGCTCTGCTTACTATCCACACATTATCAGTCACTGTGAGCAACAGTTGTCACAAAGACTCTATGACCGAGTCCAGATGAGCAGGGGCATGTACTCAAAGTAGCACAAATTGCCTCAGTGCACATTTTTGCATATGTGCTTTGCTGCAGGACAAATTGTCCCACAACTGGCAAACTGCCCTTGACCAGCTCCCGGCTCTCCTGTACTCTTATCTGGTGGATTGGTGGCTGGAGCAGCAGAGGCAGTACAGAAGCCTCCTGGCAGACAGAGCGTTGCTCTGGATGGCCCGGCCTCCGTTTGTGTCAGCGCAAACTTGTTTTGCATGCTTTGCACTGCTTCTGTTTCTGGGGGTTTCTTTTGCTACCAGTGCCACTGTGCTGCAAATTTGCAGCTTGGCACATGTTTTAACATTTGAGTGGGATTTGTGGCACCATGAGGAGGTATGTGGTGCCACAAACCTCATGACCCTTCTTATCTGCATGCGACCTGTAAGTCCTCAGCAACCAGAGCTAAGATCCAGATAGCCCTAGTGCACTAGACAGGGGGAGTGTGTGTGGATGATTTTTATAGATTTTTCATAGAAAAGACATGCTGGTGAGAAGGCTACTAAGAAAGAAAAAACTATAAGAAACCTGGACACCAGCGGACAGCACAAAAGGGGCAGTGGGGAGAGAAGGAAAAAAGAAAAAGAAAAGAAACTAATGAAAAGATGAGGAGAAAAACATTATTTCAGTCAATATTTCATTGCAGATGAATCAAACAAGGTATGGCTGTCTGGAATGCTGTACAGGCTGTATTGCAGCAGAGCATGACATGATTCTAACTACAACCTTTCCAAGGCACCTGGGAATTACCTAATATTAATCAGGAAAAAACCCAAAATCTAGTGGCCAGCTGTTCTTTGCTCTTCCACTGATTTGGTGTCCAAGTCACTTAGTCTTTATTTGCCTCACTTGCTAGTTCTGTAAATAGGGGATGAATATTCCAGCCCCTAACAACTATGAAACTGTGAAAGCAATATTTGCTCCTTGGATGAATGGCACTAGATGTTACTGGAGAGAGTTAGTTAGCCATGTCAGTTGGAAGTCAGGCAGGAAGGTAGGATAGATTTGCATCTTATAGACTAACTAGTTCAGGAATACATAGCATAAGCTTTCATAAGCAGTGTTACTTCAGCACCTGATGAAGAAATCTGTTTTTTTACAAAAGCTTATGCTATGCACCTCTGATTTAGTTAGTCTATTAGATGCAACTCTACCCTGCCTTTTGACTAAATATTACCACCATCATTGCCATGTGCTTTAGGCTGTGCTTCTATGAGGATATATTGTCACCATTAAAAAGACCAATGTGGCATATTTTTCTAAAAAAAATCTCTTGAAATACTAACAGAATGCACCAAATAACATCAAACTGCCATTTACTGGGTCAAACCATAGTCCATCTTGCCCAGGATCCTGTGTTATATAGTGGTAGAGAGTGAACGCTGAATGGGAGAGGATGCTACTGATGTACCTTTGCTTCAAGAACTTGTCCAATCCTGTTGTTTCTTTTTTTAGCTAATTTCCACATGTAGAGAATGACAGGAAAAATTGCTTAGACATAAGGAATGAAACTCTTTTGGGAGACATTTGGCATGATCCACAAGAATTACAGCAAAACAATCCAGGAAGAAAGCAGAAATTGTTAAGAAAGTCTGTGCCTGGTAGCTGTCCATGGAAACTGGCTTACTATTGGCTCAATGGTACCACTTTAATTAATGTGCTATCCTATGAGACACCTTCTTGCTTATATTTAAAGTTTTGTGTTGTTTTGATAAGTCTTGTTTAGCAAGCACCTCATGAGTTAACATTCTGAAGAACAAGACTATTTAACCTGCAGGTCCTCACACATGATAAATGATGCTAACTGCATTATCAGCACTTTAAAATGCATCTTCAACCATGACCACATATTCCAATAGCACTTTACCAGGAGAGGCCTGTAGATGCTACTGCAATCTAACAGTAATGAAGCCATATGTGAAGTGCTATTGATATTATGTGCTGGCAATGTGTCTGTGGGTTGTTAAGGAGGAAAAAGGCTGAGAACACCAAGCTCATTTCATATACACCACTGAACACCCAGTTGGTAATGGTTTTTGGTCCTGACTGATGTGGACTAGATTTATATAAAAAATCTATAATAATAGGGGACCTTACTTTTCCAGGAGTGAGTCAAGGACATCTTAATTCTGGTATCCTTAGCTTTTCTCTGGTTTTATTTTACTCCAAGGGAAATACCAAGAAGCTCTTTTTGTGTCTCTGCTGTAAATGGCAAAGAAAGAAGCCACTGGTTGTTTCTTTCTATTCTGCAATAAGTGTAGGACAAAGCTAATGGTGAAGGGACCTGTTCAGATGGTCTGTGTGCAGAAAAGAAAGCACAAGTCACTCTTGGAGGGGCAGGGTAGGTAAATCAGGCATGGGTTAGACATATGTTATTTTATACTTCCCTCATTATTTTATAGGAGCCTCATTCACAGAGCAGGACCCCATGCTGGTAGGTGGTATGCAAATACGGATTGAAAAGTTGGTTCTTACAGTAAAGGGTTTATATTCTTGAGGCAAGAGAAAACCATCCACAGCATTGTCAGGCAACAGGAGACCGTTTACCCTCCTTTATCTGAGCTATGGGACTTGTGTATAATTTTTTCCTTTGCCTTGTCTGTGATGAATGGATCTCTTCAGCGATGTAAGCACCAGATTTATTAGACTCCCTGTTAATCTTTGGCTACTGTTCTTGCAGCCTGAGTGGACTGCACTGAAGCACAGAGGCCATTTCCATTGACAGCAGCTAGGCCCAGACTTTCTTAATAATCTTCCTTTTTTTCCTGGATTTTTTTGTTATGGATTCCTTTAGATCATGCCAAATGCCTCCCAAATGAGTTTCATTCCTTCTGTCTAAGCAGTTTCTCCTTGGCATTCTCTACATGTGGAAATTAATAAAAAAGGAAACCTTCAAAAATAAAGCCCAGACTCCCTCCTAGACTGCGAGTGCCTGTAAATTATAAAAGCGCTTTCTAAAAAGGATGACAATGATGGAACGTATGCTACATGTAATTCATGAGAATCACACTGTCAGTATTTGAATGTGGACACATCTATTGGTCATAATTTCACATAACCAGAAAAAGAAATGTGTGAGAAGGTTATGAAATATCAAGAATTTAAAATGTAAGAGGAAGGCGATCTGGATTTGATGAGAGGATATAGTGGCAGAAAATAAAATCATGCAAAATAGACCAGTTTGCTTACACAGATTACATTGCTTTAGATCAATAATGCATTGTAAATACCACTGGCAATTAGTAGAACTAATCATTTGTCTTTGTCATAACGATGTACTGAATTTCGTATTAACTAAAAAAAAAGATTATATACAGGGAACCTACAGACTCAGGTCTGAATCATGAATGCACATACACTGGCATAAAGCTGGAACAACGCAGCTACGACTCATGCCCAAGCTGTTGTGATTAGGTTGGTTTTTCTCAAGCTTCTATCATTTCACACAGCAAAACATTTATCTCTTTTCTCTTACATCTTTGGATGAAGGCAATGAAGTCCAGGAGGTCAGGAAACAAAAGGATGTTAATAAGGCAGGTTTCTAGCCTGCAGTGACTGCAGAAAAAGTTTTCTACTGACCGTGGCAGCAAATCAGATGAAACACCATCCTGTCACCCCATTACTTTTCCCCTATTAAGCAATGAGTGTAATTTCTGATCTTTCTTACATTGGTTTTACACTGAGGTAATTTCACTGAACTCAGTCAGTTTATCCATTTGAAAGTAGAATCCAGCTCTCTAATGGAAGCAAAAGGGAAGCTGACTAGTTTCCATAAAAAAGGATGCCTAAATAAAAAGAGTTTTTCCTATTTTTTCAGAGTGAAACTTGACTTTTGCTGTTACAAAACTGTCCTCATGTTCTCTAGATTTGTTGGGAGGTGACTTCACAATCAGTCTCTGTTCTTTCTGATTTGATCTGAACAGAATTGAGGGGCAGGTGGAGAATAAAAGGAACAGGAGACAAATTTTGAAAACAAAGTTAGTAAGTTATAATTTCTGCCGCCCTTCAAAAGTGAACGGGACATACTGAAGCCACCCTAAATACACAAATCCTCATGCCATGTCACTGAAGTCATTGAGTTTTCAATGTGTACTGCTCTGGGGCAATCCATGAATGGACCCGAACTGGGGCTCCATCCTGTCTTGCAGAGCATATTGAAATGTTTCCTTTTGTTCTGAACCGCAGTTAAACCAGATTATGAAATAGTGAAATCCTCTGCAAAGTGGAAACAGCTTTCTCTATTCATCTCTAATAAAAATCACTGGCTTGACTGGCATAAGCACTGACAAGATGTCACTAGGTCACCTCCTGTCATTAGGAGGTGACTGAATGACACACAGAGCATGCTGGAAGCCTGTCATTTAGGCAGGCATCATCATGCAGCAGCAGAATCACAAGAACACGCAAGGGCCTATTGTGGGACAAAGGGTAGCCCTGGCTATAGTGAGGTAGGGAGATGCTCCTAAGTGAGCAGATGGAGACCACCAGGAGCTGCGTTGTGGTGTCTTGGTGACCGCATGCCCCAGGAACGCCTCTTTTTTAGTCCTTACAAGACCTGCCCTGGAACGCATTTTGTCATTTTTACTTCCCTGCTGTGGACCCAGTGCTGTGGAGTCCCAGGCTCATTTGGAGTCCACGGTAGGAATGGAGGGGTTGTCAGGTACAGGTGAGGTGGGGTGGACTAACCCTGCTCGTGGGTTAGGCCCCCAGCCACTACAAGCAGGGATCACTCAGCCCCCGCCTTCCCCTCCGCAGCACCTGGAAACCCCTTCACCTCCACCTCTGCCCAACTGAGCAGCACTGAGTTCATAGCAGGGAAGTGAAGCTGACTCAATGCTTTCTAGATTGGGTCTTGTAATAACAAAGAAGCAGATTTCTTGGGGAGCCCAAGAGACCCACCAATCACCACAAATAGGCATGCGCAGTTTCCCCCCAGCACCTGGATCCCCCCACCTCAAATGAGTCTAGGACTCTGCTGGGTGGGGTCCATTTCTTGTGATGTGGGCCAGGCTGTTTCCATGACATGCACCCTCAGTCAACCACAGAGATTTTGGTAAAGTGTAACAGTATTTTTAATTAAACTTGATCAGTCTTTTTTAACTCAATGTTTTTGAGCAGGGAAAGCAGAAAACTGCAATTGTAGGCAGTGACATCTTCCTTTTCTTTGGTGTCCAGCCAGTCTGGGTCTTCCTCTCCCTGTAGGTGAATATGGGGGAAGCTCCCTGCCCTGACCCTGGCCTGTCACCTCCTGGTGACATTTTGGTCTCTCTGAAATGCCTGAGAGATGACATCAGTTCTGTTTGAACCCTTAGAAGGTTTGGACGCTTCTGTCTGGGGACAATTATGAATCAATTCCCAATCAGTGACATTCTTGGAATGGTTCCAGTCTTATGTCTGTCCTCACATGCAGGGTTCTTAGTGCTGCACTAAGCTCAGCTGCTCTGTTAATTGCCTCACCATATATCGTGAGAGAACGTGTTTGCCTTTTTCTGTCCCTGCATGGAAGTGCTCTTAGTTGAGACATACAGTATAAAAAAATACATCAAGCTTGCCATAAAACATGCTTGTGTTTGGAGCCTCTTTTGCCATTGATAAGAGGTATGATCCAGCTCAGAACCATGACCTGTTTCAGTAGTTGGCATTAATGCAACTCTCATCCTGACAACATCAAGCAAATGCAAGGCATGAGACCCAATAAACAGCATGTTGGAAGTGGATGCTTACCCTAAGGATGTAGCAGAGTACTTTGCTGTGAAGCTCGCATAGTCGTCTTGCAGATTTCATCACTACAGCACTGGCTTTCCAACAACAAAGCAATTTTCAAAAGCTGTGGAGTCCTCCTTAATTTGAGGCATGATTATTATTAATTGAAAACTGATCCCTCAGTTCTCATCAGCAGTTTCAGATCAGGACCACAAGCACAGAGTGATGAGACTGCATCAGTGTGCAGACCTGGGATGACCAGCAGTGACTCAAGAATTTTCCACAAGGAAAAGACTTTCATGAGCTGGCCCTTTAGTTTAAGGACACAACATTGGGGCCAGCAGGGCCATAGCCATAGGCTTTTGCTATGTAGAAGCTGGGCACCTGAAACTGTAACAGGTTGGCAGATAATAATGATAGTACTGTGATGATGGAGCTTACAGGACAATTTCTGCTGTAGTTTACCCATAGATGGTGAAGATTGCTAATGTCCCCAAAATAATATCTGCCTTTGAATAAATGGGGTTGTTGAACTATGTTGGAGCCATCCTTGTCACACATGTGCCCATTGACTGCCCCTTCTATGCAAGGTGCAGGTGACTCCATCATTCAGAAAGGATAATTCTTGTTTGTCTAGCCTTGGTTGACTGTGTGTTTTTTAAAAGATAATAGTTTTTAAATGGGAATTGTAAATGACAGATTTGTATCTATAAAATGATAGGTACTTTCTGTTGCAGAAGAAAGGAACTTGTAAAAGAGTAGGAGAGGATGGTCCTGGGGAAACTGTGGGAAGACATTAGAGGACTGTCAGTCCCTGAGTTAAGTAGTTTGCGTCCACAATGCAAAATGGGTGGGTTAAATCAGAACCTGGACTCTACAGGCATATTTGTGCTGCTACTTTTTGCTGCTGCTCATGCCCCTGTAGTGAGGGGCAAAACACCCCATTTCAGGGAAACTGCCATTTCCCTGCTCCTTCTGGCTCCTGGTATGCCGGAGGAGCAGTAGCCAGAGTGTCTTCTAGGAGGACTGAGCTTCTGTGCCTGCTGGCACACACTCCTGAAGCATGCACTGTGTTGCTTTTATTTCCATGCCTTTTTTGCTACTGGGATTTTCTGGTAGCAGATTTTGCCCCTGCATCCCAGACATGTGGTTTGTGATGCCACAAAGAGGTTTGCAGTGCCACAAACTACACGTGCCTGCACACATGGATTCAGCCTATGTGATCTCCCCAGCAGGCCAGCCAGCCTGAGTGCAAAGCACCTCCTTGGCTAGAAATGTTTATGCCCAGAGAGTAGAATGGTCATGGGAAAGAGTAAAGCTCAGATGTAAGCCTAGTGAAAACCAACCTGTCCTTTAGTAGACAACACATGCAGATAACCCACATAGGGTAGCACCACAAGTAAGAAAAGCAAAAAAAGAACATAGTTTCTTTTTTATCCATGTAGATGTGTCTTATGCACTTTGGAGCACTCACAGTGTATTCAAGCACATCCAACATCTGTAGCAGCTGCTGTGTCACTAAAGAGAAGCAGTAGTACTTCAGAGAGCAGAGCTGCAGAGAGCAGGGATGAGATGGCAGCTGTATCTGTTAGGCATGCTGTGCCGGCTGCCGCAGCTGCTGCTCTCTGTCTGTTTATTAGATCCTGAACTCCACCCCTGGAGAGCACCCTGTATCTCTGTGGTCCTCCTCCTTCCTCTTGAACCAAACTAAGAATAAAATATATATGCGCTTTTCTTTTGCTAAGGGAGATTTTTAAATTTTTACTATTTTTGGATATACAACTAAAAGCTGCTTCTTAGTTGCTTATGGCTTCTTGCCTTCAATTTTTTATTAGATTAGATTAGGTAGCACTTAATGTGATTTGCCAGCCATACCAGCCTTTTCCCTCTGCACAGTGGTTGAATCCTGTGTGTCACAAGACTGAGAACCTAAATGGAAGGAAACAATGCAGCCTACTGGATGTCTGATTGGGACACTAGAGTGGGTTAATAAAATTAGACTTGTCGATCTCACTTGATCTTCCCTACTTTTGCCTTATTGTCTGCATCAGAGACTATGCTAAAGGTTGACCACAATCTGCAGCTGTCCAAAAATAACAATAAATGTAATATACAGCAAATGAATTATCTTATTTTTTTATCCCAGAATTTCTAAATATCTGGGAGTGGGGCCAATTTTCATTTTCAGATTCATGGACAGGGTTGCAGTGGCCAATAAAACCAAGAACAGAAAAAGTTACTGCAAAACTAAAATGCCAAAGTAAATGAGGTGCAAAAAGAAGAAATAAAAGAAATAAAAGAGAAAAACCTGACCTGAAGAAAATATTTTACAAGGTAAACCAGCCAGCATTACTGGTGCCACAGGGAGTTGCCATAGTTCAAACTGTAACAGTATACTTTGGCTTACAAACATGTGGACTATTTATGGATCACAGGAGCATTAAAGCTGCACAAAATAAATCAATATTCGGGTAGCTTTATTAAGTATTCTGTTTTCACTAGAAAGGCATATTCTGATTCAGATTCATTCAGAGAAAGTCTCTCAGGCTTTACCAAAGGCACAAAATACAGCAATTATATTACCCAAGTGATAGAGCTGCCATCACTTCCCTTGGGAGCCTATTTCACAGTCTGATAGATTGTACTGCATGGAAAATCAGCCTAAGTAGTTATCTGGATATTCAGCCTAGATTTTCCTTTCACCACTTTCATGGAGGCATAAGATTCTCACAGCCACTGATGCAGCAGTACATGCTCTTGCCATCTCCTTTTGACTCATTAATTGTTTCTTTGCTGGTTTTGGTGTTTGTTTATTTTGGGAGGATCTTCAGGCAAAATCTACAAGGAGACTTAGATATTGCAGTACCTACCTGTCAGGTGTCCTGCCTGACATTTAGTGAGGCCCTTAGATCCAAGTTAGGCACACAGGCTCCCCATAAAGTGCATGGAGTCAGGAAGTGCTCAGCAGCAGGATTCACAGACTCAGAGATCACATAAGCAAGCTCAGATGAAAAACTAACAAGAGGACCAAGACCTCAGCCACTGCTAGCAGTTAGGCAGATAACTCTCCATGGGATTCTCAGTTGTAAATCCCATCCTGGATTTTGTTCCCAGAACCAGGTCAGTTCTTTCTCCTGAAAACCTAAGATGAGAGCAATCCCTTTACAACTCTTGGGACATTTCATCCTTAACCCATACCAAAGTCTGCTAGTCTCATGTTCAGTGATCAAGACAAAAAGATGTGAGAAGTTTTATATGATTTTTTTAATAGCCTTTGAAATATCCCTTTGGTATTTGAAGTGAACTCATTCCCCATCATTGGAGTCATACTTGTTCACATCTGCAGTTTTGTGATGACACCAGTCACCTTGTGTATTTTCTATGCTGAACAACTTTTTGCTTTACAGATCCTTGTGATCTGCTAGTAAACTTCACTTGATGCAGAGACTTTCATGAAGCTCAGGGATGTGTTAGTGCATTCTGCCTCTTAGCAAAGCTGAAATGTAACGGGAAATAGAAGTGAGAAGCCATGTATAATTCAACTTGTCTAACAAACAGAAATATGTGCAAACTGGATGGGACAATTTTACACAACTGTACTTGTATGCAAGTTGCATAATGCCCACTGCAAAGCAAGTGACCCACTGCCTATGACTTGATCATTATGCTGAAGTCAAAGGTAGTGGGGGGTAACCATATGCACTGCTTTAACAGGGTGTGAGAAATAAAGTCAATGAACACAGATGTTTCTCTCATTTCTTGTTGACAAATTATTCTTTTCCTTTTTAGAAAGCTATACATTGTTTTGTAGTTGGGCTTTTGTTTCAAGTGCAGTTCAGCCTTGGGCTTTGTTTGCTTGTTTGTTTCCTCTCCTGCTCCTTTATTTGTTTTCCCAGTTTCCTCTGTCTGCTCCTTGAGTGACTAAAACTGTCTGTGTTGTTTCCTTTGTCTCTGTTGCTTCCCTTGGTCCCTCTGCGTGATGTGGCATGTGTTAATGTTATGTAATGTAGTTAGGTGATTGTATTTATCTACATAGTTAGCATGCAAACCAGTACAATGGATTGTGTTTAGAGATAAAGGCATGTGAAGAATTCTTGCAAGGTTATTTCTCTAGGATTTTGAGAAAAATGTAATTTACTTCTATTGAAAATTACCTTGGTTTTGTTTTTATCTTACAGAAATACTTACAAAGCAACAAGTGTGTGGGGACACATGAGCACTTGTGTGCTTGTTTGAATGAGAGCGGGAAAAACTGTTTTACTCAGCACACCTGAAGTAATTTCTGATGGATCAGTCCTATTCTGAAAAAAATATAAGTAGTAGTCATATTTACTCCATGACTTCTCTTCTTTGAACCAGAGACCTATTTCCCTACCTTCACCATAACTTTTTATTTTTGTTATTTGTGGTGAGTGTTTTTTTTAAATTTTGTTATAAGTAGCTGTGTCTACATGTGCACTTAACTGTGGAGTAGACTAATTACCTGTGGAGTAAAGCATCACCATCTATGTGTGTGACAGTATTAGCCTACAATAAACTAATTAACACTAATACTGTCAGGACAATACTGTCTTATGGCAGGCTAATTAACTTCAGTTAAATGCTGTGTGTAGACGCTGACCACGGATATAAATTATGCACTATCAGTATATATAGGTGGTGGAAGGCTGGGGCTAATGGGGCTTAGCCCCCGCAAACGCGGGGCAGCAGTGGCAGTGGGTGGGGCTGTAGGGCAACCCTGGGTGCAGCACTGTCAAGGACAGCAGGTAAGTCTGTCATGGGGAAGTGGTGTGGGGGGGTAGATCAAGGCCCCCATAGTGAGGGAGGAGTGGGGCAGAGGAAAGGGCAGGGACTGGGGTGAATGGGTCCCGGGGCTGGGGTGGGACATTTGGAGCCTGGGCAACTTGTCCAGGGGTGCAAGGGGGGTCCCGCCACAGTGTGCACCCCGGGGGAGGCCTGGGGGACACATGCCTCCTGGATCTGTGCACAGGGCAGAAGCAGGCTGCCACTGTGAGATGGACGCTGTGCCCCTTGCTGCTGCCCCAGAGCAGCACAATGCCATGTGCCTGCTGAGCCCGGCATGTGTACAGCAGCAGAAGTCCCACTCCCGTACCCCTGAACAAGCTGCCCAGGCTCCAAGCATCCCACAACCTGCCCTGGCTCTGGGTCCCCATTCACCCCACCCTCTGACCCAGCCTCTGCCCCCTCCCTCCCTCACCACAGGGGCCTCGATCTGCCATACCACACCACTTCCCCTTGACAGACTTCCCTGCTGGGGGGGTGGTGTGCTCAGCCCCCCCAAGTAATATTTTCTCCCTCCACCTATGTCAGTCAGCCCAGCCAGCAGGGGGCCAGACTACTGCCTGCCACCTAGCTGCATGGCTCTGCACTTTCAGCACCCTCTTGCCCCAGCCAGCCCCTCTGCCACCCAACACCACCACCTAGAACCTGGGGTGATCCCCTGTGCTCCTGGCATAAACTGCTCTGCTCCAGCTCAAATTGCAGCTGTCCAGGTACATGTGTAAACACTGCACCTGACTGTAGTTTACTCTGTCTCAAACCACTCTGAATTTTATTGCTTTAAATTAACTGCACATGTAGATGCATCATCGGCATCGGGTTCATCAGCGGCAGGTCCTCTCAGACCAACCTGGTGGCCTTTTACAACCAGGTCACTAAATCATTGGATGCAGGGGTGGCAGTGGATATAGTTTTCCTAGACTTCAGGAAGGCTTTTGATACTGTCTCTCACCCCATTCTCATTAGGAAGCTGGGGGACTGTGGCGTAGACACCCATACAGTCCAATGGGTCGCCAACTGGTTAGAGAGTCGCACCCAGAGGGTGGTAGTGGATGGGTCCTTCTCGACCTGGAAGGACGTGGGAAGTGGGGTCCCACAGGGCTCGGTCCTTGGGCCCGCCCTGTTCAACATCTTCATCAGTGATTTGGATGAGGGGGTGCAAAGCACCCTGTTCAAGTTTGCTGATGACACTAAGATGTGGGGGGATGTGGGCACAATTGAGGGGAGCAACAGGCTACAGTTGGACCTAGATAGGTTACAAGGATGGGCGGAGGAGAATAGGATGGGGTTTAACACAGACAAGTGTAAGGTGATGCACCTGGGGAGGAACAATCGGCACCATACATACAGGCTGGGGAACTCCCCTCTTGTCAGCACGGAGGTGGAAAAGGATCTGGGAGTCATTATTGACTCCAAGATGAACATGAGTCGGCAATGTGGGGAGGCGGCTAGGAAGGCCAACTGCACCTTGTCGTGCATCCACAGATGCATCTCGAGCAGGTCCAAGGAGGTGATCCTCCCCCTCTATGCGGCACTGGTCAGGCCGCAGCTGGAGTACTGCGTCCAGTTCTGGGCGCCGCACTTTAAGAGGGATGTGGACAGCATCGAGAGGGTCCAGAGGAGGGCCACTCGTATGATCAAGGGACAGCAGGGTAGGTCCTATGAGGAAAGGTTGCGGGACCTGAACCTGTTCAGCCTTCAAAAGAGAAGGCTGAGGGGGGATCTTGTGGCCTGTTATAAACTGGTTAGGGGGGATCAGCAGGCGCTGGGGGAGTCCCTGTTCCCCTGAGCGCAGCAAGGAGTGACCAGGAACAACGGTCACAAGCTGGCGGAGGGAAGGTTTAAGTTGGACATCAGGAGGCGCTACTTCACGGTCAGGGCGGCTAGGGTCTGGAACCAGCTTCCAAGTGAGGTGGTGCAGGCTCCCACCCTGGGGGTTTTTAAGAGGAGGTTGGATGACCACCTTACTGGGGTCGTTTGACCCCAGTACTCTCTCCTGCCATGGCAGGGGGTCGGACTAGATGATCTGTTCAGGTCCCTTCCGACCCTAGAAACCATGAAACTATCTAGTGATGTGAAAAATAATCTTAAATCCTGGATCATTTCATAGCTTCAGTTCTGTTCAAATTCTATCCACTGATTTGTGCTTTGTAGCTTCATTATTTATCATGAGTTTAGTGCCTCAGCAGCCTCTCAGCTTCACTTTTAATCCACAGGTTGCTATTGGGTGCATCTGCACATCTCTCTACAGTGATGCAGGAATACGTTACGTTGCTGTATGGTGTGCTGCAGCGGCATTAGCAGTCATGTGGGTCTACACAATTGGCAGCTATGTCACCGTAGAGGCATGCTCCCCCATTTTACTCTGCCACTACAGTGACGTAGCAGCCCACTCTAACCATACTCTTTGTACACAGCTCAATACGGGCAGTTGCTGCACTGTGTTTTAGTATTTCCAAAAAAAAAGTACTGAAGCATGGCACCATAGCAACATCACCCTATGATGGCATGTAGACATGCCCATTGTCATTCAAAAGGTGGCAGATATCATTCTCTATTAGCATATCTTGCATGTCAGCAATGGGGTCTCGTTTAACCAAAAGAGGCAGGATTTCATTTAGTTGTTGTTAGTGAGCTTTTTGTTTCCTACTCATTGAGTAAGAACTTGTAGTAATGCCTATTTAAGTCAATGAGTATAGTCCCATTGATTTTAGTGGAAGTAGATTGAATCTTTAGATTCACTAATTTATCAAGATACTTATTAATTTTACACATATGAGTAGTCCATTCACTTACAGTTAAGCATATAGTTAAGTGCTCTGCTGTAATAGAGCATATGATCCAAGGCTTTTCTTGGTAGCAAGGCAAATAGCATACAATGCAGTAAACCAATAGGAACAAAAATATCTAGAGTAAAGCAATAAGAACACTGTAAATTTTCCCATAACAACTATCAATTTTCTCTTCTGCCTTTTTTAAAATAAGCCATTTAAGACTTTACTCTTCTATAGAAAGAATTACCCAGTCTTTCAAATCACATCTGATATTGTATATATTGAATTCAATGAGAAAACTACTATTTGTGCCAACAAGTGCAGCATCAGGCCTTTAAGTATTATTTAATTAAATCTCAAAATAACCTGGATAATGCAGGTAAGCATTATTCAACCCCTGACACAGAGTGGAAACCAACAATTAATCAATTAATAGCCAACTTTTCAAAATTTACCTTATCTTTTGAACCTTTATACCACAAATGAAATGTTTTGTTTGATCTAAAATTGAAGTTTTCTTTAGAATTTGACCATTTAAAAAGTTTTCTTTTAAGCAAATATGATGGAAGTTTTAAAATCAAAAGCTGATCCAAATAAAAACACTGAAACTTTTCATTTTGAAAATGATCAAATGATCAAATGATAAAATGGTCAAATGTTTTGACTTCTTTTGAAAATGTTTTTGGGTTTTTTTCTTGCAAGAAAAATCCAGAAAAACCAATCTAGCTTTGTGAAATGTTATGGTGTTGCCAAATCTGAATTTTTTTGACAAAAATATTTGTGCTGCAACATATTACCAGATTCCACTTCTATGTTTTACTGTAACACTGAATTTAGAATATTCTTTGCATTGTCCAATAGAATGATGTCAGGTAGCAAAATGTTTTCTAACAGGTAGGACACTGGACTGTGACTCAAGGCTTGGTCTTTGAGTCACAGAAATCCTGTGTGTCCTTGGGGCAATTATTTATTTGCCCTGTGCCTCAACACCATTTTTAAATGTGATTAGTAGTAATACTTTCTTACTTCAGAGGGATGTTGTCAGAATGATGAGTATGAGACACCCAGGCACTACAGTCTAGCAATTGGGTTATGTAAATAGCTTGATAGATGTAACCTGTCAAGAGAGTTGGAGTAGGAAATGATGTAGATGGCAAAAATGGAAGGGAAAATAAATAAGCTAGGTGGTTGCATAGGGGATTGCCTTGTGTAATATTTCTGAGGATACACACACACACACACACACACACACACACACACACACACACACTTTAGATATAATTTATACAACTCACTATAGCCATACACATCTTCATGCTAAACAGTGGGAAAGAACTTGGGGCCTTGTGCTTCAAAACCCAATTTACTTATCAGTACATGAAAATCTCTAGTTTATCTATTGTTATTAGGCAAATATCCTTTTTTGGGACAAAGAGCATGGAAAAGAACCCTTTTAGCAATGTCTTTACTGTATGTCATGACAGTATTTATTTAAATACAGGAGGATAACATTGCATCTGTCTCTCTCTCTCTCTCTCTTTAGCATTGTGTCCTGCACAGAGCAGTGACATATAGGCATAGTGTTTTGAATGCCATCTTTTTTATCCTGTATTTGTACAGTGTGTGACCCAGCACACTGGGATCCTGATTTATGACCAGCTCTCATAATGTTTCTATTAGTATTACTACTACTACTGTTACTACTTCTACTAATAATAAGTCGACTCTTCCAAGATGCAGGACAGGTAAAATTCCATCCAATAGCAATAGCTGCTTTTCTATGCATAGAAATATTAGGATTTTAAAGTCACTTCCCTACAGAACTTTATACCATTGGCTATTCAAATTTGAAATTGTTAAGTGCAGAAAAGCTATTGTAGAACATTTTATGGCTTCTTCTGATACTATTAAACTCATGGCAACTAGGGCACATGGCTTAATAGCCAAGGGGATACGAAAACTTGTTCAAAATATATTAAAAAATGTCTCTAAAACTTCCATAAAATACATTTCTGGATCATGGAATGCATGATGGCCTGCTTGGGTTTTGAGGAGCTTTGTCAATACGCACTTGCAATGACTTGCCCATTTCTATTATGCTTTCACACTTGTGAATCATGTATCCATCACAAATCAAACTTCTACACCGTGCTGCAAGACCATAGGTTCTCATTTTTTTCTTTGGGTGTATTTCTGTAGGTCCACATACACAGAAAGAGAGAGAACTGAAT
This sequence comes from Gavialis gangeticus, assembly GCF_001723915.1. Taxonomy (NCBI): domain Eukaryota; kingdom Metazoa; phylum Chordata; order Crocodylia; family Gavialidae; genus Gavialis; species Gavialis gangeticus. Next base: position 30,526,761 of record NW_017729032.1, read on the forward strand.
ATAGAGAACACCAGACAATGTTATATATGCTATAGTACATGTGATAAGTATTTTTCTATCTGGTCTCTACATCCACATTATGGTAGTGCTTACGAATACCAATCAAGGACCCTATTCTTCTATATACTGCACAGAAAGACAGGAAAGAAGACAGTCACCAGATATTTCCAGCTACCTTACCGACTAGGAGAGGATTAACTATCTATTGGCCAAATATTTTCATTATATTTAAATTTGTGTAAGGATTTAGAATAGGAGCTATGCTTAACATTTAATTATAGGTTGAAATATATAGTTAGAGAAGGGAGCCTATAGGTGTATTTCAAAATGTAAATAAATACGTAAAATACATTAATACAATAAAAACTTAATTTCAGATGCATTTGTTCTGCCTGTTAGCATACCAGATGATTACTTCACTTTCTCACAATTATATGCCTTTTTATTTATACTTTGAGAATATCTGTGAAGAAAAGATCTGTTGAGAGAGCACCATGTTATTATTAACTTGCATTAATTAGTATAATTAATTAGTGTCATTAATACCTTGCATTTATATATGCTTTGCACTTTTAATCCCCAAATAATCATGCAGCCTTAACCAATGACATACAAACATACCCTTCCCAACCAATGGGGTGCAGGTCACTTCTTAAACAAAGCAGCTACTTCTGCATAACAACCCAGACAAAAAAACCCCTATGAAAATAACCAACTCTTGCCACTGCTTCAACTCTACTAAGGCCAATTAACAACTCTTATTCCCTCCAGTGAATGCTGGATTGGGCCTGTAGAACACAGTAACACTGAACAGCCATTCAAGAGAGAAAATGAAGAATTCCAGTTGCATCTATACAGGTATATTTTTAAATGAAGCATAATTATCCTTATGATATTTTCTATTAAAATGATAAAATCTTCTTGGGAAAATCAGTAATTTCACCCACAGTTATAATTGGTTTGCTAGGAGAATCATTGTCAATGAGGAACTTAGAAGAATGTCACCTGCTAAATCAGATAGGTGAGCCATATTAGAGGTTTCCCATGTACATACTGAGCCATGTAAATACTCCAGGTTTACTGAACTTATATGATCTTAGGCTCCAGAGAGGTGAGAGATGTGTGGGTGAAAGCCCGCTGTGCCCCCGCTCCCCCGGAGCCCCCCCAGAGACCCCCCAGCAGCTGCAGAGCCCCCTGCTGACCCCCAGCACAGCTGGAGATAAGCGGGGCCCGTGGGGGGAGGGGGTTAACCCCTTAGTGTATGGAGGAGGTGGCTGAGTGGAGTCGGGCCAGGTCTTGTCCTGCTCAGGCCCCTACTTCGCCCAGCTCCGCAGGGAGGCATGTGAACAGGCTGCACAAACAGGCGTGCTTGTCTGCCAGCGTGTAAGTTAGTGTGGAGTTCGTGTGGGAGGGTGCGCCGGAGGGCCCAAGACCCTGCCTGCGAACCCCCCAGGGTAGACAGTCCCAGCCGTAGCCAGCCTTCCAGAGGCATGACACGGATGGGCACGCGCCACACCCCAAGGGTCCCCTTGGGCTCTGCGGCCCCCCACTCTGGCACCTCAGAGACAGCCACCCAGATGGAGCCCATGGTTTCGGGTTCCACTCAAACAGAGCCTCTGGCTCTTGGCTGCGGGGGCTGCCTGTTGCTTTTTCAAGCTCTGGGGCCCAGGAGCATGGCCACCTCCCCTTGTGGGGTTTGCTCCCTTTTGGGGTCTCTGGTGCGCCAGCTGGAGGAGCTCCAGGCCACAGTCCAGAGACTGTGTGCCATCAGGGACTGTGAGCAGGACATAGACTCCTACTGCCAGGCCCTTCTCCCCTGGGAGCCGGAGGGTAAACCACAGTCTCCTTACAGGACAAGGGAGGACTCTGGGACCTCCCACTCTGTCCAGTCAGGGGCATGGACCAAGGTGGTCAAGGGCCCTAAGGTCCACCGCACCAAGGCCCCTGCCCTGTCGGAGCTTAGCAACCTCTTGCTGCTCCAGCAGAGCCTGC
>NW_017729032.1:30533752-30533955 GCF_001723915.1 Gavialis gangeticus
AGGCTCAGCAAATGGGCGGACGAGAACCTGATGGTGTTTAACACCAAAAAATGAAAGGTTCTCCACCTTGGGAAGAAAAACCTGCAGCATCCTTATAGGCTTGGCAGGGCTACACTGGCTAGCACTACGGAAGAAAGACTTGGGGTTCATGACTGACCACTAGATGAACATGAGCCTGCAATGCGATGCTGCGGCTGGTAAAG
>NW_017729032.1:30534373-30543245 GCF_001723915.1 Gavialis gangeticus
GTCTGAGCCCCCAAGGTCTGGAAGAGCCTGCCATTGAAGGTGGTTCAAGCACCTACACTGAACACCTTCAAGAGCAAATTGGATGCTTATCTTGCTGGGATCCTATGACCCCAGCTGACTTCGTGCCCTTTGGGCGGGGGGCTGGACTCAATGATCTTCTGAGGTCCTGTCCAGCCCTAGCGTCTATGAAATCTGAGAGGATCACAATACAAGTTGAGAGAGCCTTCAGTATGGGGTAAGGGTTTGGTATATGGTAGATGATCTGGAAGATAGGTTGTTATTTTGTAAAATGAATGTCTTTACCATGTGATTGTTTAAACAGGAGCCAGAATCAACAGAGGCATAGCCATCTTACTGATTGCCTGGGGCAGTGGGGCACAGGGGGAGGGGAGGTTGGAAAGGGGCATGCCAACCACTATAGATGGGATGGGAGCGGGGGAGGTTATGGAGAAGAGACGTCTTACTTGCCTCTCTGCACACTGAACCCTCTACTACTGCTCTGCAAGTATTGGCAGCTCCTTGGGACGTCCACCGTTCCCTGTTCTGTCCCATCCCAGACACAAAATGGATTAAGATTTAGTGGGGCCCTGTGTAAACACAAAATTAGAGACCTCCTCCCCCCAGTGGGAGCTGGACTTCAGCAGGTTGCTGCTAAGAGTGGGGCAGGCCCCCATGCCCCGTGCGGGAGCCTGGGTGGGTCTAGATGGGCTGGGGTGGGGTGGCACATGCCACCTCCCCTGTCTGCTTCCCACCCTCTTCTACCCCTGCTATGGCTAGAGTGGAACCCAGTGGGGCAAGAGAAGATGCAGGCTTCCTGCTGTGGGCTCAAGGCTCTCCCTCCCCACATGTACTGCCTGGACGAGCCACCTGTAGCTCCGTTCTGCTCCCCACCCCAGCCTAGGGTCTCATGCACCACCCTGGCTGGGCAGTGCCCCCAGCCCCTGGCCCACTCCCTCCCTCACCCTGGTGACCTCAATCTGCCCCCCCCCCCTTTCTTCCCCCACACCTCTTCCCCCCATTAGCCTTACCTGCATGGAGCTGGCTGCCTGGCTGTGTTCCTGGCCACTTAAGGCCATGCACATGCACAGGGGTGGTGCTAAGGAGGGTTTGGGGGACTAAAGCCATCCCAAAATGTGCCTTAGCCTCCCTGTAGGCAACCCTCCCAGTGCCGCTGCTACCTGCCCACCTGCCCCACTCCTGCCTGCAGCCCACAGAGGCGCAGAAGACAAGCCCAGCCCCAGCTCAGTCCTCACACCAGGAAATGGCTGGCACTTCCCCTGTGTCTCCTGGCAGCCCCAAGCAGGATCCCTTGCAGGCTGGAATACTGCCTGCCTGCAATCCCAGATACAGATGTATTGGGTGCAGGTCTGCCTGACTGGGGGGCACACCATCCCACTTAACCCAGTTGCTCCCCAGATACACTGCTGGGTGCAGGGGTGCACTGCCCTGCTTCTATGCCCAGGACTCCCCTTGCTGTGCTAAAAGTCCTTGGTGGGGAGAGGTTCTGGTGCCCCCTTATAGGCAGTGCCTTGGGCTGGTGACCTGCTCACCTCACCCTGATTACACTACTGAGACATAGAGATTGTTTTTTAAAGTCATGTCACATTATTAAGTTTGATTTATTATCTCTGACTTAGATACAGCTAGTGCCACTAACTTCAGAATATTAATAATTGATTAATAAAGAACTGACTAATGTATTCCAGTTTATTAAGAAAAAGAGAAGAAAAATCCTAGATATTTAGCAGGCAATCTAAGTTCCTCAGATCTTCTGGGAACCTATTTTTTTTACATGATTCACTCACACATTCTAATAAATCTCCTTTGCAAAGCTAATCTGTATTTTATTTCTCCCTAGTGGTGTTATGCAGCTAGATACAAGTTTTGAAGCATGGTACTCCAATTTAAAATGATGGATTCCAGTGCTTCATTGTAGCAGAGCAGTGATAGGCTTATGATTTTGTTAGCAAGTCCTATAACTACTCCCCATTCTGTTTTATTATAAAATAGTAATCTTCTGTTCTAAAGGGTTTATAGAATCATAACATTACAAGTTGATTGACAAAACCCCATTACAGGGAAATGGGTCTAATATTTTTCCAACAAATTTAGAAATATTTGACTTGGCCTTTTTGAAGTTACATAAAATTTGCACTTTCATTTATATACACAGTACAAAAAGTAATGCCTATCCATTTGTAAAAAGTATCTTGTTCCTTCTACTCATTGAACACGTAGGATACAAGAGGAAATATAACAGAAAGAATTCCTCTATTTATTGTAGTTCTATCAGGAAACTAGCTTCACTACCACAGTGGAGGTTTGTGAAAATGGGTGTGTAAATTTGCTCCTCTAAATTCATATTTGACCACCTAAAAATGGACGGTTTTACACCAGGCAGCTGAGCACTTCCAGCAATTTCCATTCAGGTACCTGATTCACTGTTATTGGCTACCTGTGTGACACTGGATAAATCATTTAGCTGTTCCATGTCTTGGTTTATTCACCTGTGAAGCAAAGTAGCTTAGTGGGGGCTCAGCAACACAACGTCCCTTAAATAAATCTCCTTAAATATGTATCAGTTTAACTGAGAACAGAACAGTACTCAGCAGCCATGGCGTTTAGATGCATATATAAGTGGTCTAATTTCTGCACTTCCTACACAAAACAATAGCATGCAAATGCAGGGGTTTGTGCCAGGAGAATGCATTACAAGATGGGGACTAAAATGGTTACCTTAACTTCTAGTTTCCTGACATTCTTGTGATGAATCATGAAAAAACAATTGCTCTTTAATGATAGTCTTTTGTCTACAAATTAAAAATCCCAACCTCCGTAATTTCCTAATCTCTGTTCTGGTTTTGGTATCTGACTCAGTGTAGATAAATCTCAAAAAATCTTGTCACTTGTGGGAAACAGAACTGAAATACTAGAGTTTAACTCTCAGGTCAAGCCCCTTATTTGCTTCAACATTTTTCAGATTTTTTTTTCTGCTATGGGGCCCAGCTGTGCAGATGTGACCATTTCCTTTCTACCAAACCAACCAAAACAATGCTGGAGACCTAAAGCAATAAACACACAGTATCCTCTTTCAATTTCTCCATTCTGGGGAGAAGGTAATTTTATATATTTCAGATCTTCAACCATATCCTTACACCTGACTGACAGCAGCATTAATGAAATGCAAGATTGATAGCTGTGATGGATAACCACAAAGATACAGTCAATCTGGAAAGAACAAGAGTAGTCTACATAGGGAGGGATGACAGGGAGTAAAGGACATCTACAGTCATCTCAACAAAAACCCCTGCCAAGTATGAAATAAAAAAGATCAGGAGAGGACTAAAAATGTATATGCTGCTGGCTGTGTCTACATGATATGCTGACTGCACAGATGCTAGTGTGCAGTCATTTAGTACTTGTAACTGGAGTTACTGCGCAGTAGTGTCACATCACACTTCGTGCCACACAATGCCACTGTGCAGTAGTTAGGAGGTACTACACAGGCAGCATCTCACCTAGACCCTGCCACTGTGTATTGATGTATGGAGTTGTTAATCTTTTCTTTAACAATCTGGCTTGAGTACCCATTATTCCAACAAGTTATTTGCACAAGTCATTTGATTGATTTTAATAGGATAACTTGTGATGAAATGACAACTAGTTAGAGCAGGAGGTTCAAATCTGTCTCACAGGGAAAAAGTGTTAAAGCAAAGCTTGAGAGTCAGGTTTTCTGGGTCATGTTCCTGTTTCTGCCACCAGGTAACTGTGAATAAATTACTTGATCACCCTATGCCTCAGTTTACTCACCTGTAAAACAAAAAAAGTAACCATATTCTGTACCCCACACACAAATCGTTAAATAAATTTTAAGGGTTAATACTGGATCCAGTAGCATTTGCTTGGTCTGGTATGTAAGAAATTTTCTAAAGATGGGTGTTGGGTGTCTTAATTAATTAATACTATATATATATGATCTTCTAGGAGTCACAGCTGTAGACGGGCAACTGTTTAATGTTAAAGAATATTTTAATTTGGTTTTCTCTTTTTTTCAAGGCTGGGAATCATGAGTATATAGCATTTTCATGTTGCTTCACTCATATTTTATTCTGTCCCTCTTGTGTACCATTTTAAAACTTAAAACAATTCAGTAAACATATAATTGGATTTATCTTGTATTTTTCTTTATTCAGTTCTAAAGCCCAGGCACATTCAGTGATTGGTGTCTCAGATATTTTTTGCACAACCTAAACTATACGCTAAAACTGAGAGCTGAAAGGACAAACCATCAAGTCAGTCATACATTTGATTTATTGAGAAGTAAGAGATGAAATCTGGGAGAGGCCCTTTAGATTCTTGTACAATATGGGAAATATATAAAACTGTCTGTGCAGCTCCAGGAGACTCCATAAGCTATTAGCATCAACAGGCATCTGCAGACTGTGTAATTGAGCAATACAGTACTGTTCAAACAGTTATGAAGATAGATATTCAATAACTAAGCATGCTTGTGTAGTCATCAGAAATTATACGAAAGGCCCTAATGTATACAGTTTATCCTGATAAGTGTTGTGTGGCAGGGCACCTGCAGTGTCTGCCACTAAGGTTTCTAGTTGGCAGTGGAGCAGCCGGCATATGGGTGCTAGCCTCATCAAGGCTAGCACGTGACCCTAGGAGGACCCTGGGATTGGATGAAGGGGCACAGCAGCCTCCATTTTAACCCAGGCCCTCAGAAAGAAAGGGAGCAGTCTGTACTGAGAAGGCCAGGAGGCAACATCAGGCTGAGCTGCTCTTGGGACATCTTGGAGGTAAGGGCAGGAGCTATGGGGATGGTTTGGAGGCTCCTGCTCCTGGGTAAGACCTAAAGCTGCACCCTGCCAGGGATGGGTGGTCTGGTGGGGCTGTTCACTGCAGAACAGTCCCCCAGAAATGCCAGGCCAGTTACCACCAGTGAAAGGCGAGGAGGGGGGCCTGAAAACCCCAGACCCTACCTATGGATGGGTTACCGACAAGGGAAGAGACCTGGGCCAGGCAAGCCCAGTGTGGGACACCTGATCCCAGTGTTGTGGGGCCAGGCATGGTGATGGCCACATGAGCCTACAGAGTGGAAGACCCCAGTGCAAGGGGCCAGGCACGGCAGCAGCCACCTGAGCCCCACAGGTTTAAGGACCCCTGCGGCCCAGCAAAGGGGCTGCGAGAGTGAAGTGGCCCAGCAAGGAGCCCAAGGGCCCAGCGAGGGGCAGAACCACTGACTTGGGGAAACAGATATATTGGAGGGGATAATATGGAAATACCAGATGTGACATAGAAACAGCTGCAAGGCAGGGGGCATGTGTAAGGGTCGGCTGGAGCATGTATTTAGGCCCTTGTTATCAAGAGGCCAAACAATGGGCGACCTTCTGCCTTAGAAATAACATTCATATTATTTTCATGAAGGCATGGCAGAAGAATGAGGTGGGGGTTTAGCTTAGAACAGGTGGGTGGCTAGTACTGAGACCCAGCTCTGAAAGGCCAGCCTGTTACATGTTGTATCTGTAACTATTAGGGCATAGTACACCTGGCAACAATTAAACATTTTTCTGTGCTCCTTTGCTGGTGTCCTACACCATATCCTGACTCTTGCAGACCTTTTTGGAACATGTCATTTAAGTACTTTTCCCTGCTGTTTCCGCAGTTCTCTTGTAATACATTTCTTAAATCGTAGACTAGCAGGGTCCTAATGAGCCTTATACTTTGATACCTCTACACACATAGCACCTCACTAGAGGATTCTGGCCACTTTTTCAAAGAGATGAGTAGAGGAAGGTTTGGATCTGAAAGAGGACATCTTCCATGTATACACCATAGCCTTTGGGATTTCCCTTATGCTAGAATATCCATAGGTTAGGAGAGCCATGCTTTGCCCCCTCTATAAACAGTGGCCTTTTCAATGCTTCAGTCTTCAAAAATCATGACCTTGATTCAGCCAACAGGGATCAGAAACTGATGCAATACATACCCTAGCTATAGACATGGAATTGGCTGTGATCAAACTTACTAGTAATCAAAACCGGTGTAAACTGTGGCTTTTCTTGTCTTCACCTGGGCTTTGCATATTTACAGCTGTTTGCTTCCTGCCCATTGTTGTATTGAGCTTAACCACAAGCAGTAATTAAGCCTTAGGCAATCCCACAGGTTTTTTGGGAAATGAGGGGCATGATCTCTACAGATTTTTAGTATATTTTAAAAATAAATAAACCAGACTTATGAACAAGAATAAAAATATGGAACCCCTGTGAGAAACATGGAGACTCAAGTTTGTTTGATTTCAGTAGGTGTTAGCCCGACTATATCTGAAGATATCTGCCATTGTACTTGTATACATCATTTATACACCAAGCAGAAATTTTCCCTTAAGAATGGAAGGGTAGCAGCCCTACAAAGGCCACCATAGACTTATTACTTCCCCGTTTTATACAGAAGGTGATTAAATGCTATGATGTTGGGGAGCAATGTATGGCTAGTCAGAGGTCAGCGTCTCAAACTATGTTAACATACACATACTTTTACTGGATGAGAAAATCCTGTAGTCAGTCAGTCAGGTACCATTTCACATGAAGACTGCTGCAACATATTCCTATTCCAGCAGTGATACTCTGTCAGTCTTATCAACTATACTTTAAAAGTACAGCACTCAGGTGCATTTAAAATGTCTGTTTTCATTCCAATGCCAAAGTTATCTTTCAGCATAAATTTTAATCAGAGATATCTCATGAGTAAACTCTATACTCTAATTAATGGCTCGAATAATTGTGCTCAGTGTACAGTTTGGCTGGCGGCCGCAGCTTTTGTTAACTGTATGATTGCTGTTTATGTCATATATTGAAAAGTAGTGTTATTACCGTTTCAAGATAATCAGCATTTACTTAGAAAATTCAGAGGATAGACAGGCCAGTGTTGTATACACTAGAGTAACTCTGTGCAACATACTGCATTGCAGCAAGACAGCTAATAAAATAGTGAAGCAAAGCACATTTACTGCTATGAATTGCACTATGCTGTGGAGAATAGGATGATATCATATTATATTTTGTAACCAGAGATATGTTGGAGAATTTTTTTTAAGGGCTAAAGCACATTTCTGGCATGACTACTAATATATTAAACAGTTGAATGCTCCTCTTTCATTCTGGTTACATGTCATTCTGGCATTTGGAGATACTGTTGAAACAAGCCTCTAACTATTAAAATTCAGTGTTTGTCTGATGGCACATCCCATAGGAAACAGAGAATAATGTGATAAGCCTGATGCAGTTACTATCTCCTGGTTTAAAATGCAAATCAACAGGGATAGTTATATATCCATTATGCCATAGCATCATAATCCATCATCTGGGAGAAATTATGAAAGGTGTAAAATACACCTATATCCTATTGACTTTCAGTGGGAGTTAGGCACTTAACTGTTGATTGTGCTTTTGAAAATCGTCCACTTAAATATTAATTCACTGTTTATTCACATTATATTTAACAAAGAGTGAATGTTCCATAGTTCTCTGTGATGTGATAGCTGAGTGCTGTTGCTTCAGAGAGAACTCTAGTGATACCCTGTGGAAAGTGGGACAAAATATTTCAAAATTTCTTTAAAATACTTTGTAGACACTAATATAACTTGGCATTATAAATGGGAACCTGAGCTATCTGTGGATTTTTATAACGTTACATTTTATTTTGGAATGTGAACACAACATCTTTCCTACTTTACCCTGCAATTCTAACACAAGTCTTAAAAAAAACTTTCCTAAAACCCTCAAACATTTGAACCCAGGAGCAGCTGAAGTTCACAGAGCTATCCCTGAAGCCAGTAATTTAGCAGAATTCAAAAAGGCACAAACATTTATGTGGTTACTGATGACATTCATGATCATATTACATAGAATTTAAAATAGAGTAAAAGCTATCTCCTGCTGTGTCTTGGGCAGTATACTTATCTTTAACTGAGTGTAGGGAGGTTAGTCCCTAACTGTCCACTTCAAGCTTTCTCGAGTTATTGTGAAGCAAGTAGCAATGATCACTGGTGGAGCCAGGACACTGGACAGATGGACCAGTGATCTGATTGATAAGGCAATTCCTATGTTAGTATGTATTAAAAGATCTGTGTAAGCATTATCATAGTAGTAACTATTCTAAAATATGGTAGTAGCCAAGACTAGGAGTCCATTGACCTGTGCAGACATAGAAAAATCCTGCTGGGCTCCAGCTTTCATTACGAAGTAAAGATAGTTTGGTGACAGTAAAATGACTTAGTGCTTCCAATATGGCTCTTAAACTATGGCATGAACAAACAGAAGCTTCGCATTTAAAAAGTTCTCTCTTTTTTTTTTTTCCCCTTTTTTTTTCAATTGTGTGGTTAAAGAAAAGTGCAATTTTTAAGCAGGTTTTTTCATTTTTATTTTGTATAAAATTTAAAATTTATCTTGAAGGGATTTGACTCAAACTTGCCAAAAAATCTCTTTGTCAGAGACCAAGTATGGAAAGATCATTTTCAGTATTTTATAAGGCTACTTTTTACTTCGGAATGTGAACAAAATCTATAGCAGAATTCACTTACTGCAGAACTAACAACATTCATTAACAGCATAACTAACAATGAATGATTTATTTTAAAGAATTAAGATTTTACTTGCTGGCCATGAATTAGATACAAACAGACTACACATTTCTTCATGTGTTTTCTATTTGCGTTTATTAATGTAAACTATTTGCAAACAAAGCTCAGATCATAGATTGCTTGTGAACTTTTTCTCCCTTACTTTGCCCCTCAATATGTGAGACTTGTGATTCAATAGCATGCCTGTTTCTTTTGGTTAAGCTTGGTTTAACCTTTATTAAT
>NW_017729032.1:30548245-30576715 GCF_001723915.1 Gavialis gangeticus
CCATGAATTAGATACAAACAGACTACACATTTCTTCATGTGTTTTCTATTTGCGTTTATTAATGTAAACTATTTGCAAACAAAGCTCAGATCATAGATTGCTTGTGAACTTTTTCTCCCTTACTTTGCCCCTCAATATGTGAGACTTGTGATTCAATAGCATGCCTGTTTCTTTTGGTTAAGCTTGGTTTAACTTTTATTAATAAACTTTTCTTTCATCCAAAGAGTGAAATTCACTCCTGTCCAGAGGACCAGCAGAAATCCCATGCATCTCTTGTGTCTTTCTTAGGCCTTGGTTTATGACGGCCGTGAATCACCAAAACAGCCCACATTCTTTAAGCTGTGCATTTAAAAATTTGAAGACTTCAGTACTGTGTATACCTAATACTGACCCCCTGTGGAAGGCTGAATTGCAACCTACAAGAAATTCTGTCATTAAATACATCTTTTTTTTTATGCATTTGAAATATACTTTCCATGCATATTTATACAACCCAACTGTCTGATGAGTATTGGCAAAAAGAGCAAATTGCTTAACCATATCTGGAACTTTCCAACATATTCAGATATTTGTTCACCATATAGCTAGTGGGGACCACATTGTGATCCCTGTTGGTAATACCTGTGAACTCTGTTAACATCCCAAACCACAATTTTGACCCTAGAAATTGACCAACTGTAACCAGTCATAATGGCTTCTGACCAAAGTACACAAGTCATCCTTAGGACCAACATTGAAAACCCTTCAAGGTTTACAGACACTACTGTCAATGGCAAAAAAAAAAAAAATTGTAAATCCAGGTAAGAACATCCAGTCTGATATCTTGTGCTTACTAGAGACACACTGAGGACCTCATAATAACCATAACCATCCTTCAATACTTGGAATGACTATGGCAATTGAAAGACCACACAACCAATTTGGAAGTCCCATATTTGTTGAAAGGGGAACTGTCATAGTTTCTACAGCAAAGACTGAAGAAAACAACATTGAAATCCTGACTATCAAATTCAATGGAATCGCAACCATTTCAGTCTACAAACTACCTCACACAAGTTTCACCTTTACAGATACACCAGGGATCACTCAAAATAAACCACTGATGATCATGGGTGACTTGAACAGCTACAGCATGCAACTGGGCTACAATGAGACCAATAAAGATAGTGAAGCAGTACAAGCTTGGTCAGATGCATACCAGTTACGTTTGTTCTATGACCCAAAGTTACTTAAATCATTCAAAAGCAGCTACTGGAAATGAGGATACAATACGGACCTTATATTCATCAGCAACACTATGGCTGGGCTAAGTAATAAAATGGCATTGGACCCTATCCCACATTCCCAACATCAACTAATTGCATTCAGATCAAAGTTGCAGTAACACCTATAACAGTGCCATCCAGCTGACATTTCAACCTTAAAGGCTATGGACAGATATTCAAAAAGCATGAGCTTGCACAGATTCAATCTTTTTAGGTTAGTCTAAAGGTGAACTGAGGGGGGAAGGGAGGCATGGTAGACCTGAGTATGACTGAAGAGGGGTTTAAACCCCCACCTTGGTCTGCAGGGTTCAGAGGGTTGGGGAAGAGGGTGTCTGACCACATGAGGGTACGGCCAGACCCCGGTGGTGGGGAGGAGGCAGAGAGTCCTGCTTGCTGCAGCAGCTCCCTGACAGCCAGGAGCAATCCAGGCACACAGCTCTGTTGCCTGGCCCTGGAGGGGGACTCGTCCCCTGCCTCCTCCCTCCCTGCTGCTGCAGAGCGGGGAGGGGGGCTCTGTGTGGTGCTGCCCAGCCTAGGTGCAGGGAGCAGCTGTCACTAAGCTGAAGCCACTAGGGAGGGCCTTGCTCCTGCTGCCCAGACTGGCTCTGTTCAGCCCCGGGTGAGGCATCCATGAGGACTAACTAGGCTTGGAGGATATTCAAGTTAAAGATATAGTGTGTTGCATCATAACTAGGCAGAAGCTAGAGCAGAAATGATACATAAATTGTCATACCCTCTATAAATCTACAAATATACCCTACATTTGCAATGCTTTTATTTAAACTCTCCCCTCCTACTCTACTGATGCAGTGCACTGAAAAAACTGTTTTGTAAATCACTGGAACAGTGACTTCTAAAACAAATATTACAGAGTATTCACATAAAACAATTTTCAAATGCATAATTATAAGCAATTGCATTATCATTAAAAGTCCCTAATCAGTATAATTGAAACATCCCTGTTATGAATTGGGACTCTTTCTGAATAAAATCCTGATTTTGAGAATTACACTTCTAGTCAGGGACTAGGCTTGAAGTCTGTGTGTCTAACCAGAACACTGTAAAACTGTAGCCTTGAATACTCAACACAATATTTGCAGTGAACATGCTTAAATATGTTTGCATAAAATAGGCATCCAATAATTTCAAACAAACTAATGTAAACAATCTGTTCATAGTTACTTCTTGAATACAAACTATCAGAAATTACTAAACTGAGTATACTTTCTCTACCTTTAGTGAGTGGCAGGATGGTGAGGGGTAAGCTTGCAGTGCTACCCCCACTGTTAGATCACTTTTCTATATGCACAGCATATAGAGACGCATCCAGTTCTGTGTCAAGGACAAGGCACAGATTGGTTTTTACACTACTACTCCAATTTCCATTTTATAGTATTGTCATCTGCCCTGTTTATAAACTATAGCATATTAGGTCATGCACTTCCCTTCTATGAACCTACTTTAGTGTAGGGTTAAAATGTTTTCTGGTATCTCCAGAAATTCAGTGTTCACTGTTCAAGAGATTAAACTTCAGGATCTAAATTGCTTGAACAATTTGAAATCTGTTACAAAGTATATCAGGGAACTATGGCTAAATATTAAAGTGCCCCAGGTGTCTGGAGCAGCATTGACTGCCTTATATTTAACTCTATCAATTTCCTGTTGTGTTCAACCATAGAGCGCAGTTGTAGATGTTCTTATTTTAGTATAATAGCGCATCTTTTTTCCTTCATCTAATCCACAGAATTTTGGCATAGAGGGGAAACACTGCATTTCATCTGGGAATACCACTTTCCCACTAGCAACCCTGAACATTTTTCTATCTCACTAAGTAATAAAATGAAAAAAACCAAAACGTTATTATCTTTTTTCGAAGTCATTTAGACGAAAGCATTATATGCAGCTAGTAAGAAATGGTGAGAAACTACTAACTGCAAACAGAGCTTTTTATCCCTTTCTCTTTGGTTCAGTTCTGGCCAGATTTTTAGTCATAAACATCTTGTCTATACTTGGTGGCTGTATTAGGTTAGGATTCTGAATCTGATCCCTTTTGGACATGGGCTTGGGAATACTAAGCTACAGGTCAAGTAACTGGAACATGTAAGCATGAACTAGGTTTGCTGAGGAATATTTAAAAGGCAACTTACTGCTCAATCAGGAGAGACCTGTTGTGGAGACTTCCTGGAGACTGGCAGAGGGACAGTAGCCTGTGGAAAAGCAAAGAGGATGTGGCTTTCTTTATACTAGAGTTACCTTATCTCCACTGTGGCACCATTTGTAGCTTGCCTGAGCAGGCAAAGAGCTTTAAGTTACCTTTGCATCCTCCCCTGTTACCTCAGCCAAAGATTTACCGCTAAAGGGTTCCACTAAAAACAAGAATAAAAAAGTGAAGGATTTTCAAAAGAGTTCGGAACTAAACTGTCTTCACTTCCATTAGGGACAATGGTAATACACTTGATAGAATCAGGACTAAGTCACTGTTATTCCTTTTGGAAAATCCCACCTAAATACCCTGGAAAACTTCAGAATTGTTTATTTTCAGTCATACAGAAAAGCAAACCTGGTTTTGAACGGTTCAGCCATTCTTGTAAATCAGTAACTCATTGCATTGTAGTTAACAAGAAGTTTACATGGTGAACAGAAAATTACATTACTTGCATTCCTGTGCAGCTTGAAGGAAGTCATTGAAAAAACATCTTACAATTGAAACAATAACTGCTCCTAATACACTTCTGAAAGTTGCAGTGCTGGGCACAGGTATAATAAAGCAGCCACTGATTAATTCATTTGGTGCTCAGTGAAACAATTTTAATCATGATGAACTAATGTGATTTTAATGGGAATGTCATAAGTACCCCTATGCAAATTCTATTTTAATGTACCAATTAACTGTACTATGATTCCTCCAAATGAGGTAACTCACAATGCAGAGCTAGAGCTAGTGCAGTGATCCATTATGAGAGTGCGGACTTTAAATGGGTACACGCCTTTGGCAGGATGTTCCTGGCTTTCCCTAGGAAAGGGTGTGTATGTGTATAAGGTGGTACAGATATAGGCTGCTGAAAGATGTGAAAACAAAACAAAACAGTGCTTTACCAGAAGAGGAAGTGCGTTAGTTTGATCTGGCTCTCCATCGTCTGTATAGATCAGGTGCTTCAGTGGGACTTTTTGGCACATTTATCTAAAGTTGATTCAATCAGCTATTAGATAAAAGTTCCAGAAAGCCCCGCTGAAGCACCCAATCTGTACAGAAGTTGAGTGAGCTGGGTCAAGCTAATGCACTGATTCTTCTGGGCGTGTGCTGTGCTTTGTGGAGGGGCACACTGAGCTGAAAGTAAAGTGTTGTTTTGCCTTTCTTTTCACGTCTTTAAGCAGCCTCAATGATTAGCTCGCACTTTTAGCAGAAATGTATATAACCAACCAAATTGAATGGGTGCATCAACATGAGGTGTTTACTGTGCAGTTGACTAACTGTGCAGTAAATCATCATCAGTGTCTACACGTGCCCCCCTATTATGGCACACAAAACTAATAAACTGCACAACAGGTTAGGACATGTAAATAAAAGTCTTAACCCGTTGTGGAGTTTTTTCGTTCACAGCAGTGCATGTGTAGACACTGCCCTGGCTGACTGGGGCACAGGGTGTTTCAGTGCATGGTTATTCAGCAGGCAGCCCCCACGCTGAAGCATCCTCATGACCCAGCTAGCCACTGTGCAACATGTGGAGTCCTGTTGAAGCAGCCACCCCAGTGCTAGCCCTGTGCTGAAACACCCTCATACCTCAGCGAGCCCCATTGCAGCATGTGGAGCCCTGCTGGAGCAGCCCTGGGCTGCCAGACTGACCTTCTGGGTCCCTGTGTCAGCCCAGGATGCTATGGCTGGGCTCCATGTGCTTTGCACAAATAAACTCCAGAGATATATGCTCTGGAGTTTATTTGTGCACATTAATCGCATGTATAGATGCGCCCAGTGTGTGTGAAGAAGGGGACTAGATGAAAGTCAAACTGGAACGGACCCCACGAGACCAGCCCCCTGCTCAAGGCAAGATCATCCTTGACTAAACAATCACAGACTCAGACATGTGACTCCCCAATTTGCTCTTGAAAAGTTCCAAGGATGGAGATTCCACAACTTCTCTAGGGCTAGGGACAGAAGTTACATATAAACCGGTTTAAGTGATTGGAAACTGGTTTAAACCTGTAACAGACCAGAAGTTTGTTGAACATAAACTGCTTAAAAAATGGCCAAAATTGGTTCAAGATAAACCTGGTTAGATGTAGTACAGGAAACCCTCGGTATTCATGGATTATGCATTTGCGGTTTCAAATATTTGCGAATGCTGAACCTGAATTTTAAATATACTTTAAATATTTACCGGAGCTCCTTGGGAGCTCCGCGCTTGCTGCTGCCGGGCTCCTGTTGCTGCCACCATGCTCCTGCTGGAGCCATGCCCCACCCCCAGCCGCTGGGGGCGCTGCATTCATGAACCTATTTGTGGATTTCACCATTTGTGGGGATCATAGGAACATATCCCGCACAAATGGTGAGGGTCGCCTGTATCAGCCTTAATTGGTTTAGCACAAACTGGTTTATGGAACTTCTGCCCCAGATCCCTTCCTGGTTCAAGCTAACTCGCAGTCCCCCAGCATCCCAGGATGCTTTGCATCCCTGAGTTATGCCACCTGCTGCAGTGGAGCAGGGATTGTCTCACTCCTCTGCTCCCTAGCCTGCTTCCTGCCTGAATCCATCGGCCCATAGGAATGGGGCAGGGCAGGGGAACAGACCCCTAGACCCCCTAGCCAGGTTCTACAAAGCACATGGGGTATGGAAAGACCCTGAGGTTGAGGCTTTTCAACCCTTGGAAGCCTCCCCCCTCCCCACTGTGAGGGCAGCCCAGGGAGGTCAGGGAATTTCCCACCTCCCCCTCTCCAGCAGAGCTGTATGTCTTAGCTACTGCCACAGGAGGGAGGGGGACAGAGTTCTCAAGGCCCCAGGGATGTGGGCACCAGGGAGCCACCCACCTCAGGGGGCTTCCTTCACCCCAGCTGGGGGTCCCCTAGCCAGGCAGCCTTGGGGAGCTGAGAGGAACTCCCTTCCCACCTGCTGGTTGCTTCAGCCCCTGCCACAAGAGAGGCAGAGAAGGAGTCCTCCAGGCTGTGCCAGGTGCCCAGCATGGGAGCACTGGGGAGCCCCTGCCTGGGGGGCTTCTCCCCACCCCAGCCCAGGGCCTCCCAGCCTGGGGCAGCCCCATGGAGCTAAGGGGAATTTTCCCCCTCACAAACCTGAGAGCTGCTTGCTTTAGCCCCTGTGAGTCTCAGGGACAACCTAAGGCAGCCTCAGGGAGCAGAGGGAAATTCTTCTGCTCCTCTACAGCTTGGTTTGCCTCAGCTGCAGCAAGTCTGAGGCAAAACTAGTTGTGGGGGAGCAGAAGAATTTCCCTCCAGTCCCAGAGGCTACCCCAGGTTGCCTCTGAGACTCACAGCAGCTAAGTCAAACAGTTGTGGGGTTTGGGAGGGGAAAAATTTCCTGCATTCCCTGGGGCTGTCCTGGGCTAGGGGACCCTGGGCTAGGGTGGGGGGAATCCCCCCAAGGCAGGGACTCCCGGGTGCCCCCATACTTGGTTGCATGGGCAAGCACCTGGCCTGGAGGACTCCTCCCTCCCTCTTGTGGCAGGGGCTGAAGCAATCAGCAGGTGGGAAGGGGGAGGGAGGGGATTCTCCTCAGCTCCCAGGGCTGCCTGGGTTGGGGACCCCAAGCTGGGGGAAATCCCTTGAAGAGGAGGATCCCCCAAAGTGGGCCAGCACCCAGACAGGGGGCTCCTTAACCCCCTGTGGGGGGGATAGTAGGGGACTGGGGGCATGTATTGGAGAGCCAGTCAGGGACACTTGGCTAGGCTGGCTGCGAGACATGCTCTAGACAGGCCTCCTCCTGCCTTTTCCAATTGAAAACTGAATGTCAGTTCAGTTGGTGATCTGTTCAACCTATGTAGCTTAGAGGAAGTTGCCTAGGTAGAATTGATTCTGCCTCTGGCTTTTGTACTGTCTGTACTTATCCCAGGTAATATGTTCTAGTGCCTGACCACTCTCATAGTCAGAATATTTCCCTAAATCTCCAACCTAATTTTCCCCATTGCTTCTGGTCCTGTCTCTTAGGGCCACGCAGAAAAGCCCATCCCCATCCTCTCTATAATTGCCCTTCAGGTTTGAAAACTTTCCTGTCTCAGTCTTTTCTTCTCCAGACTACGTAACCATATTTCTTTCAGCTTTTCCTCACAAGTCTAGTTCCCAGGGCTCTAATAATTTTGTTGTTCTGTGCTGAAGTCTTTCTAATCTGTCCATATCCTCCTTGAAGTGTGGGGCCCAAAACTGGACACACTACTCCAAGTGAAGGTTTGCCAGTGCTTAATAGAGTGGAAGAATCACTTTGTCTGATTTGCAAGTGACACTCCTGTTGATGCAACCCAGTATGCTGTTGCCTTTTTTTTGCAACAAGAGCACATGGTTAGCTCAGACCATTCAGCTTATGGTCTATTGTCTAGACATAGACATATGTTACCTGTGTTTTAACATGGTTCTGATGTAACCTAGAGCTCTGATAAACATTTAGGAGGAGGACTCAAAGTAGCCTGAAATTTATTAATTGCTTTTTTCAGTCTGCATTCTTCTCTATAGAGCTTTCTAGAGGCTTCTTACTAAAACAACTTATGTAGTAGCATTGCCCCACAAAATATCCTTCAGAAATTTCAGAGAACTGGGAAATCTAAGATCAGGAGTTCTACAGGCTTCTCTTCCTCGTAATGCTAGCAGGTGATAATAATTTAGTGCCCTTTAAAAACCCATATTTTTGTATTCCATAGTCTGGTGATCTAAGCTATGCATAGTATGCAGGACTGAGAGTTCCAAAGCTATCATTCATGTCTGGTTGCACAACTAAGTTCCCTCACTGGCTTTGGTAAACTCAGCTAATATAAGACCCTTATCCCATCCTCTTAGAAAGATTGTACTACATCTATCTGCTTGGCCATTAAATGGTGTACACACTGCTACATAAATTGTGTGATTCACAGTTCCTATGGCATGTATTCTTCTTCCATGGGTGTTCCACAGAGGAAAACAATTTATCCTGATGCCCACAGTTATGGTTAGTCCTTTACTTCAAAGTGACATAAGTTTATGCTATCAGTTGAGGGTTCAAAACCTAATGAGATAGGGATTACAGGTTTTCCTTGCCCACCACAGTTTTCCTAACCACAGTTTTCATTATCCATGGTTAATATTGTATATACCATTTTGCCTACCACCGTATACAGTTTTGAGTAACCACAGTTTTCTGTGGTTACTCATAGGCAGAAGGAGGGAAAAAAATTTGGGGAGGCTGAGCACAGGCCCCAGCTGGGTTGGCTGATGCAGCAGTCCCTTTACACCATGCAGCTCCATCCCCATTACACCATTCCCACAGTGTACTCATGGGGCTCCAACCCCTTTACACTGTTCCCACCTCCAGTATGTGTTCATCTCACAAGGTTCCCAGAGATCAGCTGCTGTACCCACGGTAGCAGGTAACAGCAGGCCAGATCACCACTGTGCCCTGCTGCCCTCCTTCCCTCCCCCATGACCTGGTGCAGCAGGGAGCAGAGAAGCCACTTGGGGATCTCCTTGCCCACCACTGCTTGCCCTGCACTGGTCTGGCAATGTGTCTCCTGCATCTGCCTCTGGTTTGAGCCCCATCCTGCTCCCTGCTGGAGCCTGGCAGCCTCAAGCACCACCCAGCTGGGCAGCAGCCCCAGCCCTGCCTTGCTCCCTCTCTCCCGGGGCCTCAGTCCCCCTCTCCCCCCACTTACTAGCTCATCTAGGGATGCAGGTGGGCAGCTCCTGCTGCCGCCAGCTCGGATGGTCCCATGACCCAGCCCAGCCCAGCCCAGCCAGGGCCCCATTCAAGTACCCAACCCCATTTTTCCCATAAGCCTCTGGTTTTACTAACTGTGGTTTTGCCAACCATGGGAACTTCCAGGAACCTAACCCCCATGGTTGCTGAGGGAAACCTCTATTGCAAATACATAAGTGCTGACAAATGTTAGGGGTGGGGGGAAACAGCGCTTTACTAGAAGAGGAATCATGTCTATATAGCTCTCATGATTCAGCAGGGTTTTTTGGTGCTTTTATCCAATCACTGATTCAATAAGCTATTAGATAAAAGTGCCAAAAAGCCCTGCTGAAGTATGTGAGCTATGCAGATGCTGGGAGAGCCAGGTCAAACTGATACGATTTCTGTTTGGGGCATGTGCTGCGTTTGGCATGGGGGTACACCAAGCTGAAAGTAAAGCACGGTGGGGAGGGAAAGGGTTCCACATCTGTAAGCACTCTAGTTGACAGAACCTAAATTTTCTAACAATTGTAAAAGCAAATTATATAAAATATGTATAAGTTTGTTATGGAGGTTGACAATTCAAGCAATCAAAGTTAGGCAACGCCAAAATGAGGTTATTTCCTCAATCTTTATTCTGGCCACAGTACTTCCTATATTGTGATACAGATTTTAAAGAACACTTACTATTTGCATCCAAAGGACTTCTGTCTCCTTGACTTTAGTAGTGTTTGGGGTGAATGTTGGAATCTGCATCAGTACATCTTAGTCCTAGATCAAGATCAAATTATACTCTATGTAGAGTCTTATACTCATCACTTTAGGACCTGAGCTCCTTCTAAAAGTGCACAAAGAAATGTGACTGCAGGGCTATAACATGGTCTTTGTTTTCTCATCTTTTCCCTGGTGAGAGAAGCATCTGCAGTGGAGTGTCTTATTTTGGTAGTTTTAGGATTTGTTTTGTTTTGTGTTTTGTGATGCATTTATGTTAGATCAGGCAAAGTTAAAGGAACGCACCTCATAATTGGAGGCAATTCTTTGGGGAGAGCAGGCTGGGCCACAAGAAAGTTCTGCACAGATAAGCTTTACTATTACAATGAAGACTCCCAATGGGTGTGTCTACACAAGATGGTTTACTGCACAGCAGACTAATTTGCTGCACAATAAAGCATCACTGTCTACACATGTGTAGCAATTAGGGTTCAGTAGACTAATTTACTGTGCTGCCAGATAGTCCCATCAGATACAAGTGGTATCCAGCAGCACAATAAATTACTGTCCTTAAACACATGCATAGGTGGTATCATCAGGATTAGTTTACTCCAGCTCAAATTGAGATGGAGTATATTCAATTGTATTAAATGCATGTGTAGATAATGCCCACAGAGAGAGAGAATCATGATTGTTGGCCACTGACTTCAGCACAGAGCTTCAGATGGTCTTTTTGATATTCTGGGTACAGGCTATGGGGCACCTAGGAAATAAATACTGAGACCCAAAACTTTATTTAAAAATCTAATGGAAACCAGAAGTGAGAGCATATAACAGGTTTGATATACTTAAGACTGTCTTTGTACTTCAACATCCTGTACTAACTAGAGTTTTCTAACCAGTGAAGGCTTTTTGCTGAGATATAATGAATTACTGTAGTATAGCCAAGAAATGACTAAAGCACAGATAATTGAAGTCAGATAATTGTCCAGCTGAATAGGATGGCATGTCCTAGCCAACGGATGACAGAAAGGGCTGCTAGTATGTAGTGCTATGTGAGAACCTATTGTTAAACTTCAGCCATGGGTGTGTGCTTTCAACCAAGAAAGAACACATTGTGGCTGCAAACTCTTTAAAATATTTTCCCTGGCTAACTGGGCAATCTGTTCACATCCAAGGACTGAGCCATTTTAGTGGTGTTGGTATGGCCATATGAGTTGCACCATATTTGTGTATTGCCAGCAACCAAAGTATATGGTTCACTTAATGGTTATATGCGTTTGTTGAGAAGGACAAAGGAAATACTTGATTACTGTGAAACCCCATAAGTGTAGAATGTATAGTGTTGGGAACAATTCCCTTCGGTATTTACTAATGTTAGTTTCTAAACTCAGACTCCTGCCATTTCTCTAAAAATAAGACCACTGGTCAGCAATGATCAAATGCTGAAGAAATGTCCAGGAGGATAAGAATGAATGCCTGCCCTTTTGCCATAACAGGAAGAGATCACCCAACAGTATACCCCAAAGCAGTGTCCATGGAAATGTTTAGGCCTGATTCCAGATTGTGCCAGACCTGAATATTAGCTACCATTAGATGAGTTTATAGTTAACCTTTTTTTCCTGTTTCTCCATGAGCTTTCCACAGAGTGAGAGTTTTGAAATTGGATGTAAATGGGTTAAAACTGATGTTTCCCTGGAAAAAACTCTTCAATGTTCCCTGAACTCTTCAATGTTCATCAGGCAGATTTGCCTTTTCTTATTTAACTGCTGCATTGGCTATCTCATTCAGGAGGGGCACCAGTTTTTTGTGACATTCTTTCGCAAGCCAGAAAGGGTTTCTGTTAGGTTACAAACAGATGTTATATTTATCCTATTTTCTCCTAGGACAAAGTGCAGTTGTTCAGATGTCCATGCCTGTTGTCCCAGGACAAACCCTAAAAAGGTTCATGGGGTAAGAAGTGATAACAGCATCATTGAATCAATGGCAGAAAAGTAGCAGTGCTCTCCACTCGTCACTAAATCCTGATGGGAAGGGCAATGTGTGTACATGCCAATCACAGAACTTTTCTGCTCTGGAACAAACACAAGCACAAGTTTCCTGGGATAAACGCCATGTCTGTTCCTAGCCTCAGACTGAACGAAATGAAAAAATTCCATTTAGGAGCTCACAACTTTATGGGTAATGAACATACAGAACTCTGCAACTGCAGGAAACTTGGGGTTCATTGGGTGGTGGTTATAGGCAGAGCAGATCTGTGCTGTTGGAAAAGCTTTCCTAAACATGTATAATCTTACCTGCAAGCAGGGGGATGCCTTTTTATAACACTTGTTGCTTGGTTCTACTTAAGGTAGGGAATATGACTCAGGAGGAGGGCTGGGCTAACAGCAGGTATAAGCCCAGGCCTTAAGAGAAGCTTGGCAGTATGATCTGGAGCCTGCTGAGAGAACACCACTTCAGCAGCAGGACTGCAGCTCTGGAGCACCACCACAGAATGGACAGCTGAAGCAGTATGGAGGTTTGGGGAGGAACAAATGGGGGGAGGAGGTTCCTGGTCCAGAGCCCAGATTGAGGGGCTGATTGTGTGGGACCAGTGAGGGTCCAAGAATCCCAGATGAGGGGATAAGTAAAAGAGAACATCAATGAGGATGCCATCTGTAAGGTATACGGCATAGTATAGGGGAGGAAGGGAGCCATGCAACTAACCCATAAGGCAGGAACCACTGGCATCTAGTGCTCATTTGAGAGCAATTTGAGAAGCCCTAGGGCAGCCTGCCTCATAAAAGCAATAAATATCAAGGCATGGTGAGTAATGAAGGGATGATTGCCCAGAAAGTGAGGGCTGCAGAGACTCCAGGGACTTCACAGCCACCCCTGGAAGGACACCCTGCCACAGAGTGTTCCTCAGACAGGAATCACCAGAGAAGGAGTAGACTTACTGAAGATAAAAGAGAAACTTGGGAAAGAACAAATGGGGATAACTTAGCTGTAAGTTAGAAAAAATGTAAGCCGGAAAAATGTTTCTAACCTTCGGTGGAATAAGATTCTGGAACAGCTTCCTGATAGAGGTATTGGGGCAAGGAGCCAAGCTGGTTTTAAGATGGACCTTGATTAATTGAAGAAAAGGATTATATGTCACGAGGACTGAGAAAGGCTAGGGCAGGGCTAAAGGAACCAGGAGGTCCTATATTTCTATGTCTGCTATGCTGGGTAGTTACTTGGAGCAGGAATTGGCAACCTTGTAGGAAGGTTCTCTTGGCCTGTAATATACCATCCAGATAAGCTCTGAGGAATTAATTTCATCTAGTCTGTATTTTTGGCCATTAACACTCAAGTGTTCATGCCCTTTATCTTCATCCAGTTGTTGCTATTGGTGTCCTTATCTAGTCTGAACACTGAATTTGAACTATCTGAGGTTATGCTAATGCTATTAATAGCAGGGCCTTTTTAGTTCAGCAATGGACATCTCAGAAAAACCCACTTCTGATGAGTGTTTACATAGACTTTGGATTAGACGGTGTCAGGCAGGAACTTGGAAGATAGAATTTTCTGGATGATGCACATTCCTACTTTCTAGAAAAGACTAACCCTGTTCTCTGGGTTAATGGGTGATTCACATTAAATTGTATTCATGACTTGTGGCTATTCCCTGCTAAATGTTTTCAGACTGGACATATTCTACAACCTAAGTCTTGATTACTTGTTTATTTCAATGGATAGATACACTTTCAGGAGGGTAATAACTATAGTGGGGATGGGAAAGATTTATTTGGCTAGTAAAATCATACTGTGTTCAGACTCCCTGTAGAGCTTTTATTGACTCCGCTGCCAGCAGAGATTAGTGCAATGCAAGACTGTTAAATATGCATCCCAGCACTTCTCTGTGTTTAAGTGGCTCAAGTCATTAGCAGGTCTCAGCCCTTCCGTTATGTTGTTCTAACTGGCACAAGCACATTTTTAAAAATACACTTATCTGCATTCCATTCTAATGTCTCTCCATGTAAAAGTTCCCACCGGGCATGCATTCCCACCAGGTTAGCAGCAATTATAGTACAGTCTTTATAGAGAACCTCTAAGACTATAGTTATAGCCTCTCCCTAAAAAAGACCCCCAAGGCTTCATTTCATGTAGTTTATCTAGAATCTTTATACAGTACAATCAAATGAACACATTAACATAAACTCCATCTCTCGTTCAACACCTAGCCAGCTGTTCAAACACCCACCTGGCAAGAGAGTACCTCAGATTTCATGGCAGGCAATGAATTACTGTAGATAAGGGGGAAAAGAAACAGAGATACATTTTCCACATATGCCAGGTTTACTTATTTCTCTACTTTGCTTTAAAAAACAAAAGACTAGTGTTTCAAACTAGGAATGTCTCATTGTGTTTAATTTTCTATTCAGAGGCATCCAAATTAGCCTGTCTCAGTAACTTCGTGGGTGCTTGTGTGTTTCTTTACAGCCTCATATGAATGGCTTTCTTTTACTTTTAGCACTACTTGTTATATGTACCGCTGCATAGCATCTATTTTTTCTGTCCCTCTATCTTTTCATACTTAATGGAGCTCTGGCATCACTTCCTCTACCCCCAACCGAAACTTGGCATAGAATTTTAGGCCTGTGAAGGAAAAACCCGCAGGGGAATGGCAGTTCAGTGGTTGTAATCTTTAGAGTTGCTAAGCACCTGCACATATCAATGGATGAGTTTCCAGCCTTTTAAATTTGGCCCCATGGTGTGATGAAAGATAGTAGAGTCGAAAGGATGAACAAAGGAAAGAGTGTTAGGAATGAATAGCATGGAACATCCTGTGGCTGCAGCCTGCAAAGGGCTCCTAGATTTGCCGCTAAACCTAGCAAGAATTTGTGATTAACTTTTGATTTATGTATAGCCTTCTGCAAGACTTGAAGCATTTCAAAAGATTGTCCCATGAACTTGCAGAGATTGCTTCTCTCCATCTGTCTCTAAATACAAGTTGTCTCTAGGGCCTAGGGTGGAAAATTGTCAGCCATTAATTGGTGCCAGTAAACACTGCAGTAAAGGATCTACCTCTTTTGAAAGCTGCTGCCTTCAAATCTCTGCCACTGGCATTATTGCAGGCTCTCAGGCAAAGGATCTTCCCATGGTTAGCTGTGGAAAATCAATCTCAATTCCCAGAAGACAGAATTGCTGTCATCAAAGGTCACTGAGCATTAGAAGCAGTTTTCCAGATAGGCTTGAACAAGGACAGAGTAGTTTGTAGAGGTATGCATAAGTTCAAGTTCTGCTATTTCTGTTTCAAGTATGATGTTTCACTTTTGCAGGGGGTGTAGGATGTAGCTGTGTTGGTCTAAGGATATAGGCAGACAAGGTTATTTGGGTGAATCTGATATCTTTTATTAGACCAACTTAAATAGTTGGGGGGAAAAACAATTTAAGCAAGCTTTCGGGTTTAAAAACTCTTCATCAGGCTGAGGAAAGACCAAAGAACAGCTGCACACCCGAATCAATGCACACGGGCAATCTATCAAAGACAAGAATACCCAGTTACCTGTGGGAGCACATTTCTCACAAGAAAACAACTCTCTTTCCAATCTCTCAGTTCTAATCCTCAAAGGAAACTTACAAAACACTTCTCAGAGACGCACCTATGAACTCCACTTTATCAGCCTCCTGGATACTAAAAATCATGGACTTAATATAGACATTGGATTTACAGCCTGCCTGACATCTGACTCCCCAGGTACCTCTCCACTATTCATCCCCTTTCCTCCCCCCCTGCCCAGCCTGTCTTTCAATCACTGACTCCTCAATCTACATCTTCATTGACTGCCTAACTTGGATGCAGCCGAGCCCAGTGTCTGGGTTCTTTACTTTCCATTTCATCCAGGAAAAGCATACACCAAATGCAGAAACTTTCTCAGCCTGATGAAGGGTTTTTAAACCTGAAAGTTTGCTTAATTTTTTCCCCCAACTATTTAAGTTGGTGTAATAAAAGATATCAGATTCACTTAAAAGGGAATTAAAATAGTAACATAAAATATGAAATAATGAAATAATATGAAATAATATTTCAGCCTAGCTCTGCACTAAATGCCTGTCTAAATATGAAGATATTACAGAACTTGTGAAAGATGGGCAGGCTTGGGCTCTGGTAGATTTCAAGAGGGAGGGAGCTGATGTATGAGTGCTGAGAATGACCTCCCCTACATTTTTACCAAACAGCCTTGACATTTATTGTACTTGGAGGTGTTTGCTTTTAGCTTACTTTAGGGATTATGATATGGTGTGCGGGAGAAGATGGTTGCTTAGTTACATAGGGCCCGGCTCACTTAGGGCTTCAGAGATGAAGAGCAACTCCTTGAATTGTGCCCAGGAAGCTATTGGGAGTTAGTGCAGACTCTGGAGCACTGCAGTTATGCATTCCTTATAACCCATCTATGTCAGAAGGTGAGTCACTGTGTTCTGCATCAGCTGCAGCATCAGGAGAGTTTTCAAATGCAGTCCCACTTAGAATGTGCTACACTACTTTAGCCTCTAGGTTATAAAGGCCTGGATGGTGGTGGCCAGATCCAAATTAGAAAGGAAGGGTTGCAGCCTTTTCACCAGATGGAGTGGGTAGAAGGCACTTCTAACTACCACTGCCACCAGGGACTGGAGAAAATCCAGAAGTATCCTAAGCCTCTGCACCTGAATGACAAGGGGAGGCTGAATCCTACTAAAGATAGGTATCCCAATTTTTCCCAAGTCAAGTGGTCTACCCACCACCATTACCTCTATTTTGCTTGGATGCAATGTCAATCAGTTCATTTGCATCCAATCTCCAACTGCAGCCAGGCACTGGGAAAGGACTGAGATTGTGGGGCCAGGGTCAGAAGAGAAGAAGAGGTAGAATGGGTGTCATCATCATACTGATTAGATGGCACCTCACTCTAAATCTCCACTGAGTGTTGCCCAATGGCTTCACATACTTATTGAACAGGAGGAGTGATGAGATGGAGCTCTGGGGAACTCCATAGGAAAGGTCCTAAAGGGCTGAAGAACACTCACCATGCTCTCGGACCTTCCAGCTAAGAAACAGCAGAACCAATTTAGAACTGTCTTATGAGTACCTACCAGGTCATGTAAATGTTTCACAAGTACCTCATGGTCAGCTGTATCAGAGGCCACAAAGATCATCAGGATGTAATTTCCTGTGTCTATCTCCAGGTGAAGATCATCAACAAAAGCCATGAGCAGTCTCTGTGCTGTATCCAGGATGAAAGCTAGGATTCAGGAGACCAATGACATCCAGATACCCTTGGACCTGTTGCATGACCACTTATTCAATAACCTACAGCAAAAAGGGGGGAGTATAACTGGAGTAGAAGTCAGGATTAAGTGATGGCTTCTTGAACAAGGGCTGGACAATTACAGACTTAAGAGCATGTGTCACCTTGCTCTTCCAAAGGGAAGCATTGATAATCCCCATCAGTGGTGACCTCAGTCTCCCCTTGCTAGCCTTTACAATCCATGACAGGCACAAATCCAGTTCACAATTCTTATGCCCCCAAGTATATCCTCTTCATCAGTGAGAAATAGAAGTTTTAAATGATTGATACAAGACCAAGCTCTCTCACCCCAAACTCTGCCTTAGCAGCAAGTGGTAATCCCAGAGCCATGCCAGATACAGAGATTTTTGTCTCCAAAGCAGGTGACAAATACATAAATGAGGACTAAAGAGGACTCAGTTTCTGGGCAGAGATATGATGGATTAACCAAACCAGTCACTAGGGCTTGTGTGAAAGTTTGGGTTCTGATCCAATTTGGAGCAGATTTGGCTCAATTTAATGGCCAAATCTCTGAATCCAAATCGAATCAGGGGACTAATTAAAAGGTCCAAATTGATTCAAAGCTCTCTGAATTGATTCAGAAAAGATTTGGAGATCTTCAGTGATTTTGGCAGACCCCACACGCTGCAGCAGGGAGCTGGAGCTGGACTCCAAGCTGGTAAGTAGCGGGCAGAAGAGTGGAGGCTGGAGGAGCAGGGAGGGGACCATGAGAGGACCCCCGCCAGGCCCCATCCCCTGCCCACCCCAGCTCCCGGCCCTTTAAAAAAAAGCTCCCATTCACCGGCTCCTGCCTAGTGGGGGCACGACCCCTGCTGCCCCCCCACTGCCCCATGCCACATGGGGGACTCTGCCACGAGCCCCCCGATCCCCTCCCACTGTCACAGTCCCCCCATGGCTGCCCTGCCTATCCCAGCTCCAGCCCTTTAAAAAAACACAAAAACCTACACTCGCTGGCTGCTACAGTAGCCTGAGGGCTTCTGGGAGCTTGTGGCAGAGCCCCACCATTCAGCACGGGGCACTGGGGGGCAGCAGGGATTGCCCCCCACTGGGCAGCAGCCCGTGAGTCTGGGGTTTAATTGTTTGATTTTCTTTTAAGGACTGGGAGCTGGGGCAGGTGGGGCAGCCATGGAAGGGCTGGGGGAGCAAGCGGGAGTCAGGGGGCTCATGACAGAGCCCACCATGCAGCATGAGGCAGTGGGGATCATCCCCTGCCTGGCAGCAGCCAGTGAGTTGGGGCTTTTTTTTCAAAGAGCTGGGAGCTTGGGTGGGCAGGGCAGCCATTGAGAGCAGGCGGGATATGGTGTCTGTGTGATTCAGAGATTCAGCTGATTCAGCAGCAGTCGAATCTCTGAACCAGATTAGGCCAAATCGATTTGAATCACCAAATCGAATCACTGTCCCCCAAATTGGCGAATTTGAATCCAAAGCGAATACTAGCCGCTTCGCACAGGCCTACCAATCACCACCTGGAACAGTTCTAGTTGGTGATACTTTGCAGATGCAGTGGCAGTGAAGAAGAAAAGCATGTTTGCTGCTGCCATGACATAGTACTTCAAGAATAAATTGTGGCACAGTCAACTTCAGCACAGGTCAAGAGCCATCTGCATTCTATCTCAGTTCCTATTTAAGCTGCCCCAGCTTCCAGGGGGATTTGTGCTGCTACAAAAAAATCATAAAATCATAAAAAATTAGGGATAGAAGGGACCTCAGCAGGTCATCTAGTCCAACCCCCGGCTCAAAGCAGGACCATCCCCAACTAGATCATCCCAGCCAAAGCTTTGGCTAACCAGGTCTTAAAAACCTCCAAGGATGGAGATTCCACTGCCTCTTAGTAACCTGCTCTAGTGTTTTACTACACTCCTAGGGAAAAAATTCTTCCTGATATCTAACTTAAACTTTCCTTGCTGCAACTTGAGACCATTACTCCTTGTTCTCTAATCTGGCACAAATGAGAACAGTGTATCTCCATCCTCTTTTGAACCCCACTTCAGATAGTTGAAGGCTGCTATCAAATCCTGCCTCAGTCTTCTCTTCTCTAGACTAAATAAACCCAGGTCCCTCAGCCTCTCCTCAGAACTCATGTGCCCCAGCCCCCTCACCATTGTCATTGCCCTCCACTGGACTCCTTCCAATTTGTCCACATCCTTTCTGTAGTGGGGGCTCAAAACTGAATACATTCTCCAGATGTGGCCTCACCAGTGCTGAATAGAGGGGAATAATCACTTACCTTGACCTGCTGGAAACACACTTACCAATGCAGCCCAGTACGCTGTTAGCCTTCTTGCCAACAAGGGCACACTGCTGACTCATATCCATCTTATTGTCCACTGTAATCCTGAGGTCCTTTTCTGCAGAGCTTCTGCCCAGCCAGTCAGCCCCCAGCCTGTAGTGGTTCATGGGATTGTTCTGTCCTCCACTTGTCCTTGTTGAATCCCATGAGATTCCCTTTGGCCCAATCCTCCAATCGTCTAGGTCACTCTGAATTCTAGCCCTACTCTCCACCATATCTACTACTCCCCACAGCTTGGTGTCATCTACAGATTTGCTCAGTGCACCCTCTATACCACCTTCCAGGTTGTTGATGAAGATACTGAACAAAACTGGCGCCAGGACTGACCCCGGGGCACTCTACTTGATACAGGCTGCCAATTAGATTACTACCCTCTGAGCCCAATGCTCCAGCCAGTTTTCTATCCATCTTACAGTCCACTTATCCACCCTGTGAGACTGTTGTAGGAGACTTAATTATAATCCTTGCTAAAATCAAGGTATACCACATCTACTGGTCTCCCCACATCCACAGAGCCAGTCATCTCATCATAGAAGGCAACCATGGTGGCCAGGCATGACTTGCCTTGGTGAATCCATGCTGACTGTTCCTAGTCACCTTCTTCTCCTCCAAGTATTTTGGGATGGAGTCCTTGAGGAACTGCTCCATGATTTTTCCAGGGACTGAGATGAGGCTGACTGGTCTGTAGCTCCCTGGTTCCTCCTTTTTCCCTTTCTTAAGTATGGGCACTATGTTTGCCCTTTTCCAATCATCCAGGACTTCTTCTGATCACCATGAGTTTTCAAAGATAATGGGCAGTGGCTCTGCACTCACATCGACTAACTCCCTCAGTACCCTTGGGTGCATTCCATCTGGCCCCCTGGACTGTTATTTGTCCAGTTTTTCTAAATAGTCCCTAACCCCTTCGTTCACCACTGTTGGCTACTCACCTCCTCTCCAAACTGTGCTGCCCGGTGCAGTAGTCTGGGAGCTGACCTTGCCTGTGAAGATTGAGGTGAAAGAAGCATTGAGTACTTCAGCCTTTTCTGCGTCTTCTGTCACTAGGTTGCCTCCCCCATTCATTAAGGGACCCACACTTTCCCTGATCTTCCTCTTGTTACTGAGACACCTGGGAGCAGATTGGAGCAGACACCTGGATATAACTGTCTATGGGTAAGTTCAGTGTGTTATTCCACAGATCAGCCAGACATTCAACAAAGTAGCCACCAAGGTCAGTGGAAATGGCGTCTAGAGAGTTCTGGAATCCTGCTGACTTGTTGAGTCTCTGGGGGCAGATCCTCCCAGCCAGTCCACAACTCCAACAGGGGCAATGGAGGACAGAGATCTGAGCATCTAGGCAGGGGCAATGCCAGCCTCTTCCCATTGGGTGGCTAGACAGAAAATTGTGGGGGCTGTGCAGACAAAGGCTGGACATCAGCCACATGGGCCAGGCCAGGCCAGGAGCACCGGGCCTCTGTGGGTTGCAGGCTGAAGTGGGGTGGGGTCATCTGCGTGAGGTGGATGGTGACAGCCTGGGGGGGAGGCAGGGGGTTTGGACAGAGAGGCAGTGGGAGTGGTGGCTATGGGGGGGCTAAGGTGAATTTTGGGGTAGCTATAGCCCCCCCAACCCCCTCCTAGCACCTCACCTGCCTCTAGGAACTATTGGTTTGGACATGACAGTGGTTTCTTGATGACATTCCTGATCATCAGATAATCAGAGTCCCTGTATCTACATTTATCTCTACATATGCCTTACTTCATGGTTTGGTCCAGTTACTTTGTGAAGGCCATGAAGTCCCACTTCATCCTTGAAGAGCCAACTTTAACGTGGATGTTGAAGTCCCTGCAAGACAATAAATCTGTGTGTCTTCAACATTGCCTTCAAAGCCAGCTCAAACTACACATCAGGGAATCAGCTGTGTAGTTGGGTGGTCAGTGTCACAAACTAATAATATATCGAGGTGTTCATAGAATGTCATGCACATTTCTCTGAATTAGGTTCACTGATAAAATGTGTCTGTGCCTATGAACAGCTAAAGATAAGTTATATATAGTATTATTATTGGTATGTGTGTGGCAGAAGGCCACCTCTGTTTCTCCCCAAAAACTCTGCTCTGTGACAATTTGGTTAGGATGGGCCCTGCAGAGGGTACACACTTCACAGCTGATTGTTATCACTGGCAGGAAATTACCTGTCTCTCTAGGTAACCTGAGCTGGATACATGTCTGAGGAGGAGGGGAAACCTGCTCCCTCTGCCTATGTGATTGGCATCGTATACCTGGGTGAGGGGCTTGGGCTCCCTGGTGAGCTAGGGACTGCCAGTCTGCCCAGCAACTAGTGACGCATTTCAAATTGGTTGGCTGACAGCCAACAGGTGTTGGCCTCCATTGGACCAGGTAAATGAGGTCAGAAGGGCTATGTAAGTTAAGGACTGCCCAGGAGGAGGGGGCAGCAGCCATGAGGAAAACTCAGAGAGAGAGAGAGAGGAGCGTACCATCTGAAACTTGTGCTCTCTCAAAACTCATGATCAAGGAACTGCCTGCCTCCAGAGGGAATCTCCACCTGCCTCTGGATGATACTTGTGAGTAACCTACCTGAGATCTAACTAGATATATAGCTTGCAGTAACTCAGATGCATGACCAAAGGCTACTCTAGCCACCCTGTTTGCTCTATGGGATTTCTCTGATACTACTGAACTCTGTACCCTAGTCCAACCCTACCCCTTGTAACCAATAAAGTTCTCCTTTATACCTAGCATGGGACACTTATTGCGAGTGGGTCTAGATTATGCCTTGGGGTCCCCTTGGTTCAGCTGACTAAGGGACACCACTACTTGTGCTTCTGACTGAGGGAAGAATCTCAAGTTCTTGAAGTGAGTCAAGTACCCTTGAGGGCTACTAGGCCTGTATTTCCCAGGGGGCACAGTGCCAGAATCGAGCCCATCCCTGGGTGGTGGTAATTCTACCCCCAGGCTAGCGGGTGCACTCCAGGGAGGGGGTCAGCCAGATGTGAAGTGCCCCCAGGGAGGCACTTGGAGCCTGGAAGATGGTCAGGTGCAGTGAGGTGGGGGCTCAATGCAGGAGCACACCCTACTGGCCCACCACATGTGTATATGAGTGTTTGATGTGTATGTATTTCTGTATCCTTATATAGATAGCCATCCAAAGATGGCTAGTGAGACTTCAGCTGGAACAAAGACTATTCACATCTAGTAGGATCAAAACCTAGATGATTGGATGAGGTAAATAATATTACATCTCCAAGAATTCTGTAGAAGAATGGAATTGTCCAGAAAAGGACAAGTAGTTAAGCCTTGCTATGAGAGCAAGTGTAATTCTGGTTTCCTGAGCAAAAATGCTCTAGCACCCTGCTAGTATCTCTCAAAGGTGCATTTGACAAAATCTGAGGTCAGGCTATATCACAGTTGGTAAGCTAGCAGAATCCCTAAACTATCTCCAGCCTTGAGCATGAGGGGGATAGGCTCCATGATGGATAAGTTTGGCAATGGGCTAGGTCTTCCTTGAAGACACTGTCTCTCTGATCCCTCCCTTCACCCCTCCCTCTATCCCTCCCCTACCCCATCCTCCAAACCTAGGCCCATGCTACACTGAGTTTCCAACTGGAATGATCCAGGAAAACAGTGGCCTATAAACCTTGTTTAGCCAGGTGTCAGTGATACATTCAAGGTCAGTGGCTGCATCTTGGATGAGACTGAAGATGACTGCTGTTTTATTAGGCAGTGACATCAATAGGCAAAGTTGCCATTCCAGAACTCATGACCTTCCTCCGGCTCATGGTGGATTCTGCAAGGCCCTTAGGGTTGACAGTCTGCACACATCCATGCAGGGAATGGGTGGTTGGAGGGGAGGACAGCTGGAGCCTACCACTTCTGGACACTGATTGGGCAGAGACATAATCCAATATTAATTAAACCTCCTCCCTGTCCTGCCCTTACAGGGTCCTCCCAGGCCAAACTTCTTACTCCCATGAAGGGGCTGTGGCTGTTCCACTTCCCTCCAACACCCACCCTTGTCTCTCACCCAGGAGAGTCCCCTCCCTAGTTCCCTAACATCCTTCACAAGCCCAGCTTCCTTCTCACATCAGGGGCCATTAACTATTCCCAATACCATTCACCCTCCCTGTCTTTCCAACATCACATTATACGTTTTGAAAGCATGAGAAAGGGTGAACCTGGAACACCTCTGACCTTACCTCTGGCTCTGCAAAAGCACCACCAAAAAGTGCCATTGTGTGCATCAAGGTGTAACCCACCTAAAGGCAGCCTGCTGGCCTTAAAAAGGAGCCCAGCTTGGCTGGGTATGCACTATGCAGGGGCTTTTATCAGTCCAGGTGCTCCCCGACTCTGGGTTACAGTTCTATGGTGTTTTCTTGGGGTCTGCTGTTTCTTATTTTGTGGATTATTTGTTCTGAAAATAATGGTATCTGAGGCTGCATAGCTTGTGGGTCTCTTGGTCATGTGACTGAAACCCCCCAAATTACTCCTTAGGACATGATCTAACTTCCATTGAAGTCAATAGGACTGGGTCCAGATGTGCAAGCATGTGCAGTTTGTGGTGCTGCAAACTATTTTGCAGCACCACAAACTGCATGTTTTGCAAGTTACTCCATGTGCAGTACTGCTAACTTGCAGTGCCAGTGCAAAATTTGCTACTGGAATTTCCTAATAGCATAAAAAACACTGAAAAAAGTGGCACAAGGCATGCCAAAGTGGCAGTGGAGCCCCTACGCTGAGGCATATGGAGCCCCAGCCAGCGGTTCCCTAGCAGGCTGGGGTGCAGTTGTGGCTTGAGATGGGCAAGCAGGCAACCCTGGGCTGGCTGTTCTCCTGTCTCCACGTGCCTTAGTATGGGGGATTCACTGCAGAGCCCCCACGCTGAGGCACACTGCTCTCCAGCCAGCCACGGAGCAGCTGGCTGGGGTGCAGTGTGCCTCAGTGCAGGGGCTCCACAGAACACAAAAAGGGAGGAGAAGGCAGCCCCACTAGCCTGCCCCTCGCCCCACATTGAGCCATCCTGGGCCCCAGCCAGCCTCCACCCTGCAGCACACCTGACATTTGAACCTTACACCTGACTATTGAGCCTGGAACTCTGAGCCAGGAACTTCTGGACTTCCAGCTCAGCTATGTCTCTGACTTTCTTCCTGTCCTTGAGGAAATCATTGAGGGCCAGATTCAACTTAATTTCATAGGCACCTACAGGTACTCCTGCCTACTGGGGAAGAGACCTGGGTGACATTAACAGGGGAAGAGACCTGGGTGACATTAACAGTCATGCCTGCATAAAACTCTCTTTAAGCCCCTCTGGGCTTTTGGAATCATCCTTCAGAGGAATCTGCCTTTCCTCACTCAGCGTATAGAGCGTATAGGCTCCAAACCGCTTTAAAAAAAGCACTTACATTTCCCCATTGCCTGTACAGGTATCCTAGGTGCCTAAACCTGGTCAAATAAATTGTCCTCCTGGCTAAGGCACCTGAATTATCAGCACCTCCATGACTAATTTCATCAGGCCTCACAAATAACAACATTTATAGTGAACACAATCATTATTACTTAACATTGAAAGCTGTACGTACAACCTCAGTTATACCAATTCCTGATGTTTGAGTGTTCAGCTGGGCAACATGAGCTTATAATTAACATTGCAAAATGTAGGTTTAGCCAATGAGAAGCACATGTGGCCTTCTCCCTGTTGTATATCCCTGGAACCTGCTTCAAAGCTGAAAAACTAAACAGCCTGATAAAATAAGCAGATACCCATATACATGAAAAAGTTTATTAAGAAATCTACTGAGGTCATTTCATATAAACAGCATCTGAGCAAGCTATTAGGACATAACAGATGGTGTTTAAATACATGCTATGGCTGATAGTGTATATTTTTGTGGTTCAGACTGAACAACTGGCAAAGTATAGTTTCACCATTAGTGTCTCTACATAATATTTTCATTTCTCAGAATTCTATTTCACTTGATAAAAGTTTGTATCACCAATTTTAATGGGATTTAGCTTAATACATACTGCATATTACACAGAGTATATTGTACAGGATGAGTAATGTAGTTGTCAGTGTATAAAAATGACTCAGAGCAATAGTCTTACCTGTATTCAGTAATTACAGTGTTTTTTCCTGCTATGGTATTTTCAGGGATTCTTAAGAGAAGCTCCCCTTTCATTTTATTGGATAGCTTATACCCTAATGACTTTGGCCTGGCAAGCAGAGATGGGACTCTTTTGAAACCCGTCAGTAACTTGGCTTGGATTATCTGTGGTTGTGATCAAGACATTCTTCTCAGCAGAGTGTGACCAAAGCTGCTTATAGAGTTCTCCAAGCCTCTTTTTGGAGCAAGGAAAAGAATTTTGGACCTGAGCAAAGAACGAAGATCCTTCATGAGTAATGCAGAGCATGTGCGATTCAATAGAAAACATAATTTGTTTGAAATATAACACTTTTCCATTATTACATGTGCTGTTTATTGTTTCAAGTCCCTATGCTGGGAATTGGACACCTGCCCAATTGATCTCAGTGGGAATTTGTGTGGCAAGAAGGAGGCAGTTTATGTAATGTTGCATATGATAAAACTCTTTAATGAAATCACAGTTTTGTTGGTTATAAAAACAGCCCTCTTGTGAGTGGTAAAGTTCTGTAGGTTCTTTAAATCTCCATGTTCTGGGCTGCTCAGAGGGTATTTTTTTCTCCAGCAAGCTGTTCCTGGGCCCTTCATCAACATAAAAAATGGAACATATACTTTTTGCAGCCAATAAAATGGTTAATTCTTCTACACTGTTTAAAGATTATACAAAATTCATAATAATATATTTCTCGTGGCTGCAGAGTATTAAGAATCACTTGCTGATGGCAGCACTTCATTACTCAAGTAAAATTTGCTGAGAAATTGGCACTATTTAGAGAGCAGCACAGCGGGGGTGGCAGGTAACATTTAATTACATATTTAAATGCCTACAAGTTTGAGGGTTACAGAACAAAACAAGAAAGAAATAATAAGTCAGAGTTTATTAATGGCAATAATGACCCACCTGTCTGACGTTCTTTATGGCAGATAGTGCTCAGCTATAGTGAGATCTACAAAGCTGTAATGAAAACTGTGTTAAGCCCAGATTTATTGTGTCTCAATGTTCTCTCTAATCAGGATACATAAAGTATTCATCCCAGAAGTAAGTTTTAACTTACTTTTAAAATATTATTTCCCTTTCCTTTGAAACCTTCTTGGCACTTCCTGGATTACTGCAGGAATTCTCAAATGCATCTTTTGCAATTCTGCAATTTTGCCACAATGCCTTTTTTCCCAGGGTTTTATATTTTCTAGTGGTGAGCATATACCTTTCTGTAAGGAAAGCTGCACTATATTCTTGGGTCTAAAGAACTGGAAAAGAGTTGAAACGCAAAATGATAAACTAAAGTGTCTGAGTTTGTGATGAATGCTATGTACAGACAGGTACAAAGCCCAAGGATGAATCAATTCAATCTTCATAGATTAGTTTAAACTGGGTAGATTGAACCAATAAGCAAGTGAACAGGAATTCACTTCTGATTCTAGAAATGCAGCCACATTCTGCTTCAGGCCCGGGGCAGGAGCTGGGGGAAGGTGGGGGGCGGTACTAGAGCATGCTGATCTGCTTAGCTAGAGCAGACAGCTTAGGCCAAGGCTAGCCCATGCACCCTGAGGTGGGGCAGGGGTGTGTGGGGGAGGTACAAAGCATCCTAGGATGCTGGGGGACTGTAAGTTAAGTTGCGTCTGGAGAGGACAGAAGTTCAAAAAACCACTTTAACCTAAATCACTTAAGTCTGACATTGCGTCCATCCATATTCATCTGAAGCTGGTTTTGGCCATTCTGAAA
Organism: Gavialis gangeticus; assembly: GCF_001723915.1. Taxonomy (NCBI): domain Eukaryota; kingdom Metazoa; phylum Chordata; order Crocodylia; family Gavialidae; genus Gavialis; species Gavialis gangeticus. The sequence goes on from NW_017729032.1 coordinate 30,575,543, forward strand.
GCAGTTTATGTGCATTGCACTTCTACGATGAACCAGTTTCTGATCACTTATACTAGTTTATGTGTAATTCCTGTCCCTCGCCAAAGAGTTTACCTCTGACTATGGTGAATCTGATTCAGTTAGGTCCTAATTCAGTGACACTCAAGGACATTTTATGCTTTAAAATTTTGTAATTTTGAAATGAAAAGTTCATCATTTTACAAAAAGGAAGCAAAATTTAACACCTTGAGACCTGGAAGCTGACACCCCTTCTCCAGCTTTTTGTTTCAAGCCAAATTTGCATACTTGCACAGTAATCTCAACACAGTAGAAATTCCTTGCCCCAGATAACCTTTCCACCACCGATGAAACATTATAATAAGAAAGAAGCATAATTCAACATCCTCCTTGCCATCAGACACCTTTGAGGTAAATAGACTGCTCTAACTTTTATCCAAGCCTAATTTGTATAAAATGAACTTTTCCAACCAAGAGAAATTATACCATCCTGTTGCTCTTCTGTACAATATGATTTTTCATTTCTATGTGGGAAAAATTTACTATCTTTGCTTTCTCCAATGCCTGAGGAAGGGCATGTGTGCCTCAAAGCTTGCAAATAAATATATATTTTTTGCAATTGTCTAGTTGGCTTAATAAAAGATCTTGCCTCTAGCACATTGACTTATTAAAATGTATACATTTTGGAGAGATTAAAGTTAAGCACATGTTTATGTGCTGTGCTTGTACTTGAGACATCACCTCCCCGTTTTGATACACATGCAGTTCAGATTATTTTGAATTCCCCAAAGTCATATCAGGAACTAATATAGTTCATGCTATCCCAATTGCTATCTTCTCAAGAGTTCCTTTAGCTCCTTGCACAGTTTGAAGCTGTTACAAATTCTCTTGTTTTTGTCATTCAAATTCTTGGTCCTCACAATTATCTGTTTTCTTAATTTGGCAGTGTTCTCAGTCCCATGTCAGAAGTGCTTTATACCTTCTGTATGCAATAAAACCCCTCAAAACAAATACAGTAAAATCTGTTATCCCATACTTCACCAATATCTTATTAACCATAATTTTGGTGCCGTGCTGCTCTGAAAGTGGCAGGATGCACACAGTACTGCGCCGTGCCATTTTGCCTCCTGCTTGGTGAGGGTGGGGTGGGGTGGGGTGGGGGGGGAGCTTGCACGC
>NW_017729032.1:30576921-30589238 GCF_001723915.1 Gavialis gangeticus
GCCACTGCTGCTGCCACCACCATCCTGTGCTGCTGCTGCTCTGCACACAGCTGCCATCACCCCCCACCCCCACCCCCTCTCCGCGTCTGGTCAGAAATCCTATTCCTCAGGTAACCATCACTTTTAGGTTACTGACAACCCCATTCCCCACTCATGCTGGATAACAGGGATTTTACTGTAATTGATTCTTATTCAAGGATAAATAGGTCTTTAAAAACATCTTTTCAACTCATGTAGTTTCCTTTACTAAATAATTGTACAGGAAATGTTCTTTAGCTCACTTATGATGCTTAAATGATAGCAAATCTTTAAAAATATTTTAAGAACCAAGGAGTTAAACCCCAACCATTTTAGGTTTTAGCAACCACATTTTATTAATGGCAGTAATGACCTACCTGGAAATTGTTCCTTTTGCAGGTAGTGTTCAATTACTGCCTGAACTCAAATGTATAAACCTACTATGTCAAACAACAAAACCACAAACCCTGAAGAAGGCAAAAGGGTCACTACATCAAAGAACGTTTTTTCATATCACTGTCAGAGTGATACAGAGCAGTACACATTAGAAATAAGATTCCAGGGCTTTTTATAGTGACTTTGGTACCTATGGCTTCCAACAAGGATTCTACTATTTGTCACTTTGCAGTCTAAGTGTGCTTCCTAGTTCAATGAAGAGAAAAAAAGATTTTGCAAACAGAAAAGCATAGCTTATAGCAGACTTATTGGATCATACCTACACTAATAGGGTCAAATTCCCTCCTGTGTGATGCTCCTGAGGTCAACAAATTAGCATGGAGAGTTAATTATCACACCTTTATTCTACATGTAGTTCCCCACAGGCTTAGTTTCACAGTGGGTCATCCCCAAGTGTGTATTCTTACCTTTACTCTTCAGCTGAACAATTTCTTTAACATTAAGGATGTCTCATTGAACCCCAGTGTGGCCCAGGAACTGAATAGGTCTTCCTGTTAGGTGCATATGAAAAATGAGATTTTTCAAAGTGATTCTAAAAATCGAGTTGATCCCTAGGCTTTTGAATAGGAATTGGGTATTCCAGTCCCTATGATGGCTTCCAGTTCCAAACTCAAAAACATGTAGTTATTTCAAATTTTCTGAACCTACCCTCAACAATTGTAATTAACAAGTTTTTGTAACATTGAATGAGTGCTAATTTCCTTTTAGCATGGCTACAATATTTCCAGTCTTTTCCTGCCATTTCTTACCTCCCTCTTTTTTTGAAGTTTTTAGTGGTATCTGTTTCATGTGAGTGAGCTGTAGTCGAATCCAATGCAGTTTTACTGAGCAAGGTCACTACACTGACAATAGGTATGATCAGAGATTGCAAATCACCTTCAGGACACATTGGGTGGAATTGAATTTATTTGAGATTCTGTAGCTGTTCGCAGAAAAATGGTTCCAGTTTGTCTCAATCTTCATTCTTGTGAGGAAACATCTATAGAATACAAATACTGGGGAAAAAAATCACACCTCTGCCTTATAATTTTCATTATTTTTCTGGCTTAATTTACATTTTAAAGAGAACTTGAGAGAGTGAGTGCACTCTTAGTGTTCTTTTTTGCATGCTTATATCCAGAACGATTTCCCAGCTCATAGTAGCTTAGTATCAATTTCTGTTAACTAATGTCTTAGTACATACTGAAAGCCAAAGCTCTGATAGAGTGTGTTCTGAATTCTACAGAGGATCTGCAAGGAATAAGAGGGGACAGTTTGCTCTGACATTTTGCTTTCATGCCATTCTTGTTTTCAAGAATCAAATATAAAACCTTTATTAGGATTTTGTTGATTTGAAGCAAAGCAGATTAACTTGAGGAAACAGTTGTTGTTATCTTTGTATCAAGAGAAACAACTCAAGACGGAGCTAAAATAAAAGCCTGATTCTGAAAATGCCTGAAATTTATTGTTTGAAATTTGGATCAGAACAATTTAAAGTTTTTGGTATTGTGAGTCAGCTCAGTAGTGTGATTGATTGGATTTGTGAATGTCAATCTGAGCCCAGACTTGGATCTGAGATTTGTGTGCAGACTAATCTGTAGATACTATGAATCCTAATGATCCAGTTCCTGAATGAGTTGACATATGATGCTGCGTGGCTGAAAAGCACTAGTAATGTACAAGGGTGATAAATCTGTCTGCTACTTTTTCCAAAGAAAAGAGTTCTATAGTTTCTTCCACATGCTTCCCTCCATTTACTTGTGTTCTAAATAAAATCCAGACACTTCTTGGTGTTCTGTATATTTGCCTTTTTTCTTCCTCATACAATGATTCTTTCTGGGAATATATTCTTCCTGCTACCAGTTGGCATATATTTCAGACGGATCATTGCTTAGGAGCTCTGTAACCATGACCACCTTAATAGTTTAGAATTATTATGCAGGAAGTTTATGTTTTCAACAATGTTCCCATCTTTTTTATTATATTGTATCCTGGCATTCAGCATAGGCAGGGAAGTGGACAGAGAGTATTATTTTCTAATTGACAGTGGAGAGGACTGGTTTTAATATGTCATGAACCCTGTGAACCCTACTTATTTCCAGATTTACTATGCTGAAGTATATAGTGATGGATATTCAAAATACTTGGCAAACTGACCAGTTTATAGGCTCAGAACTGGTGCATAGCAATGAGCATTTTTAATGGAGGATATGGTTTCCTTGAAGTGCAGTATAATGATTACACTGGAATTTATTGTACTATCTACAAAAGTAGACCAATTCATTTTCCTTCTGATTCATGTAAATAATCAAAATGCTTTGGTTCAAATTTTGTGCAAATATATTATATTAAAATATTGTATTAGAAACTAGGGAGGGAAGCAACCCTCAGACAAAACTGAACACAGGAGACTTGGGTTCTAGAACTGGTTCTGCCACAGCTCCTGTACGTGATCTTGAGCAAGACACTGCCTGTCACCTTGTGTTCACCCCACTCTAGCTCTGTCTTGTCCGTTCAGGTTGTAAGGTATTTGGTGTAGGGTTGCAATCTCAGTTGAGACCTCTAAATAAAAATAAAATAAAGAACAAACAATAATAAGTTGAAGAATCAATTCCTTGGGTGTATCTAGACAAGTGTGGATGTTTGTTTCCTCAGGGACAAGTAGCAGTGGCACACCTTGTGTCACTGCTACTTGTCCTTGGGGAATGCCTGCGCCACGCCCACTGTGGGACATGGCAGGTTACCCCAGCTGGGGTAGGGGAGGCTGGGGCCGGTAACTATGCTGTCCCAGTAGCCTTGCCAGGGGTCATGGGGGCCTTCCAGGGCTGCAGCTGTGGCAGAAAACAGCTGGAGCATGTCTTTGGCCAGTCAGGCTCTGGGTTTGGGCAGTGTGCATTGCCGCCATGTGCACCTCCACAGTTTTTTTGGTGTGCAGTTTTTTTAACACCCCCCCAATGCTATAAGGTAGCAATGTGGGGGACACCAGCATGTGTGGTCCGTGATGTGCAGACGGGTGTGTGGCACCACATATTGCATGTCTGCACTCATCTGGATGTAGTCCTTGAAGCCAAATGAATGGTGTAGGTACTTTTACAAAAGCAGTAGGTCATATGCATCCCTGGTACTTCATCTGCCTCTCCATACCTCTAGGCCTTCCCTACTAGGATCAGATGTGTGAGTGACATGGAATGACTCTGTAGCTGCTTTGAAGTTTCTGTTCTCCTTCCCCCATGTATCTGCCTAATAACTGGCCCACTAAACAATGGATTTTGTCCAGTCAGATGGAAATGATGCATATTTCCTGAACCATCATGCCCACAACCTTCCCAAAATGATATTGATGAGCAGATTAAAGTGCCTACACAGGATCATTTCTTCTCACAGTTTAACTGCTGTTGGGGTGGGTAATAATACAAAAACTCAGAACTTTTTACTTTGATCCTTTATTGATTCCTTAAGATTGGTCAGCTTTCCCTGGACCTCAAGATACTCAAATATTGCCTTTTTTTGCAGGGGGTGGAAGTGTGGAGAGCAATGCACAATTCAAAGGAAACTCCACAGATAAACTTGAGTGCATTTTCAAACGCACTTTTAGCTTTCGATGAAATTCTTCATGGAAAGGAAAAGAGCCAATTGTAGGTAATTTTGTCTTCATTTTCTGTCAGTACCCCAGAGATTTAAGAATCCTAAAAATGTCACGGTGTTTTTAGAGATAGCTTAAGAACATTTGGAGAAAAATGATTCTGACAACAGTAATAATCATAGTAACAACAATAACAATAATAATGTTAAAAGGAAGAAGCTGAGCTGAAGAGCCTAGCTTAAACATGGCTAGTATCCTAGTCTGGGGACTGATTGTTGAGAACAAAGCCAAAATATATAATGCTTTTGTCATCAATACCCTTTTGTTTGGCAGTGAATACTGGACCACATACTCTGCTCAAGAAAAGCCTCAACAGCTTTCACTTACATTGCCGTTGCCAATTCTGAAAATGTCCTAGTGGGACAATGTTAGCAATGCTGAGGTCTTGGGACATGCCAGTCTCTTCTCAGTCAGTGTCAAGTTGGATAGTTTGATCATAATCATACAGGGAGAATGGACAATGGCCATATACCCAAGGATATCTTGTATGGAGAACTCTTTACAGGAAGAAGACCACATAGGTATCCTTCTCTCCATTTCAAAAATGTTTTCCAGAGAGATATGAAGGCAATGAAAACTGAGTGAAACAACTGGGAAAAGATTACTGAGAACTGAAGCACTTGCAGACAGTTTACTAGGTGTGGAATGAAGGCTTTTGAGGAAAGAAAAACCCAAAATGCAGAGAAAAAAGAAACCCTTAGGAACCTTGAGGTTTCACCTTAGGAACTACATTTAGGACTTTCAGATACAAACTTCACATGTGACAAGTGCAGAAGGGTCTGTCTTGGAGAACTGGGCTCTGCAGACACACTCATAGATGTTCAGCCAGCTGATGCCTCACTTGGTGCAAATCTATTGTCTCATGAGTCTGACAGATGCCTATTATTCTATAGAGAAAGAGTACTCTTAGCACTGTGCAGATTAAATGAGGTTTGATATTTATGAGGGAGTAATGAAGGTGTGGAGCAGTTTGACTGTGTGAAGGCTAGATGTGTAAATATTTCCTGTTGGCAGGCAAGGTTCTTTGAGTAAATGTGATGTCTTTTATTAGACCAACAGAGTAGTTGGGAAAAGTTCTTATTGAGCTTTCGGCCACAGTCACACTTCTTCAGGCATAGGGAGTCTCTGTTGTTCTGAGACTCCAAGGAATGAGAGAAGCTAAAAGTGTGGCAGGATGTCAGTGAGAATGTAAATAGGTAGAAATTAGGAATACAAAAGGTAAAGCAGGAAAGGGAGGGGGGAAAGGCAGGGGATAAAAAAGCCAAAGGTGAGTCAAGGAGACTGTACAGTAATAGTGATTCAAGGTAGAAAAGAGGCTGTCTGTGAAAAAGGAAATAGCTATAAATTAGGAAGACAAAAAGCAGAAAAGGAGGGGAAGGGAGAAAAGGGAGGGGGGGGGTGGGAAGAAAAGTTTAAAAGGTCAGGTCTGGTAGGTACCTGGTGAATCAGATGTCAGGCAGGATGTAATGTGTCATAAATCCAATGTCTATTAGGGCTGTGTGAAATCTTGCTGGCTGTTTCATTTCAACACTGTTTCAATTCATTTTGAGCTTAAAACAACGAAATCGAAACAAAACAAAAGGCTTCAAAACAGCCTTGAAACAAAACAAGGGTAGTCAAAACATTTTGAAACATTTCAAGTTTTGAAGCTGGCTTGCCTGCGGCTAAAGAGAAACTAAGGAGAGGGAGGTGGAAGAGAGAGGGAAGGACTGCTTTGATACTGACATATGTAGCTGGCCAGTGATGGTGATCCTTTCCTGAGGTCCCTTCCAATCCCATTTATCTGGGAGAGGGACAGGAAAAACAGCATCATAAAAAGGACTGTTTGAACTGAGCTTTCTCTGTGCTTTCACACTTACAAGTGACACAAGTTTTGCTCTGAACAGTTTGAGGGGCAATTTCCCAGAAACCCCTGTGCCTATCTCCTTGAAAGTTGGCAAGCATTATGGCCTCAGCAGGCGCTACCATCTCTGCAGTTTTCACCCCACTGTGCCTTAACAGACAACCGTGACACAAGTTTTGCTTTCAAGAATTCGAGGTGCCATTTCCCAGAAACCACTCTACCTATGTCCTTGAAACTTGGCAGACTTCATGGCCTCAGAAGATGCTACTATTCCTATAAGGTTCATCTGAACCAGGCAAGAAATGACAAAGTTATAGGCAGTTTTGTGCTTCTCCATTATAATCTATGGGCAAAATGTTGAAACAATGTCGAAACACTGAAACAGTTTCGACAAAACAAGATGGAACAGTGTTTTTGAAATGAAACAAAACTCAGAATGAAACACTGTCCCCTGGAAACAGCAAAACAGAAGTTGGAATGAAACAGTGCTGTTTCCGCACAGCCCTAATGTCTATATTGAATCTGTGATTTTTTGTATCCAGTAGATTTATGAAGTGAAGTTCATAGGTTTGTCTACGAAAGGTGTTTTGTAAGTTCCCTTTGAGGATTAAAACTGAGAGATCAGAGAGGGAGTGGCTGTTTTGTGAGAAATGTGCCCCCACAGGTAGTTGGATATTCTTGTCTTTGATATGTTTTCAGTGTACTTTCATTCTGGTGCACAGTTGTTTTTTGGTTTCTCCTATGTATTTTCCATCAGGGCATTTGGTACCCTCGTCTAGTAGTGCAGTATATTTTCCTAAGTGTGATACAGCAGGGACACAAGTGATGAACTTCCTACAATTTCTAGGCCTCTGTGCATCTCCCAAACTACTCTTATGCCTGGTAATATAAAGGCTGCTTTTCCATAAGAGCCTCAATCAGCTGCTGCCTCTATGTTCCCAAGAGTTCCTTTCAAGACCCTTTCATCAGCCTTCTAGATGAGGGGGTGTTACCAGTCTCTACTACTTCCCCTCTAGCACAGACTCAATATGGTCATGATGTCTGTTGATCACAGCCTGTTCCTCATGTAAATTTTCACTGTCTTCTGCACCCTGCTCCTTCGCACAGTTTCCCATTTGTCAGGTGGTTTCTCAGAAGTTTGGCTGCACTATTCCTGTCTCTTCATGCATCTCATGCTTTCCCTGAGAGGTTAAGAGTAGGGCTGGAAGAGACCTCTTAATTCAAGTCCTGTCCCATACTATCACAAACAGCCATACCCTATTATCCTTTTCACAAGAATAGGTGGGGGTTTGGGATTTTTTTTGCCGGTAACTGGAAGGCTATTCCAGAACCTTTCTGCTCTGATGGCTAGAAACTTTGTTCTAATTTCCAGTCCAAATGTCTTCATACCAGTTTGTAGCCATTGATTTTTGTGCCATCATTGCCCTTCAGCTTAAGCAGTTTTTTTCCGTTTTGGGCAAAACCTGATATATTTACATGGAGAAATCATTCCCTGTACCTTCCTTTTGTCATACTGAGCAAATTAGGTTGTTTTAGGTTGTTAATAGTTTTTTTCACACCATGTCCACTGGCTAGGGCTGGAAAATGTTCTGTTCATCCTACAGGGTCTCAGGTCAGCAAAAAGGCTGATAGCGGTAGTTTTGTTCTTAGCTGACCCATCACAAATTAAGTGCATAGGTTGATTTTCATTTTGCCAGTTTGTAGCTGTTAGTAAAGAGCTGAAACAGTTCTGTGTCAAAAGACAATGTTATATTTCACAAGCCAAAAACAAACAGTTGCAGCACACATTTACCAAAATAATAAAACCCAGGAATGAGCCTCCTGCAGTATGTATGTAAACTGCTCTGGATCACTATCTCATTTTTATCAGGAAATTTACACATAGAGATTAACCATGTCCTATACAGGGACTGCTCTTTGGGCTCCATTCTCTGCAGTCACTGTAGTGAAAATCAAAGTATCAGGTAAAAGATTCTATGACATCCATTGCTGAAACATATATCAGACAAATGCACTCATATCTGAAATTAAAACAAGAAGTATTTGGCATTAACACAGAACCAGTACTATATGTTACTGATACCAAATGCAGGGGCTAGTTTGAACTTGCTTCTCAAATTAGCTTTATGAAAAAAGGCTTACTAAGGGATACTTCAGTTCTACTTCAATTAATAAAATTGCTTACTTAGTTTGAGTTTTCTGTTCCAAAGATTTCAGGTACGTGCTAGCTGCATATCTCAATGAAGCTAAATTGCTTACCTTTTCTTGTCATGGCTTTAAATTGGACCCAAGTGTCTTCATTTAGATTGAAAAACAATAAATCTGTTGCACAAATCCACACGTTTTATCTTGATTTAATAACTAAAACTGTAATTGGTGTTCAGAGGTATTTAAATTGGGAAAATTGCAGCATTTTGCCTGGTTGTACTTTAATGAGCACTGAAGTGACATCTTCCTAACTATTGATAGCAATTTTTTCATCAGGGCATACAGATCCCTGCTTGACCTTTGGAAAGAAATGAACAGCAGAATCTGAGTCTTGGCGTTTTGATGTAAAGGTTATCATGAATGTCATTTCTGTAATATAACAGAGTAGCATAGGTTGGGTTTATTTAGCATTAAGTATTCTCAAAGGTACTGCCCATATTTTAGGGAATATGCTTAAGGGTCTGTTCCAGAGTCTTTTCCAATTTTTAAAATCTAAATTTAGAGGATCTATCTTACCAGGCCTTAGCAGGAGAACCTCTTTTTAAAACTGAGAAACAAACTCAACAACAAATAAGTAGAGTCCTTTTCTCCCCAGCACCTCCTGGGGTGACAAGGAACAATGGTGATAAGCTGATGGAGAATAGGTTTAGGTTAGAGATCAGGAGGCAATATTTTACAGTTAGGGTGGCCAAAAACTGGAACCAGCTTCCCAGGGAAGTGGTCCTCACCCTTACCTTGGGCAAATTTAAGAGGAGGTTGGATGATCACCTGTCTGGGGTCTTGTGAACCCAGCATTCATTCCTGCCTGTGGCAGGGGGTCAGGCTAGATGATCTGTTCAGGTCCTTCCTGACCCTAGCTACTATGAAACTATGAAACTTGGCTATGAGAGGCCTTAGGTGAACAAATCACTGGTCTGTAGAGTAGATCTTGGCTGGTTCTATGTGAGAGACAGGTGCTGAGTTGTTCAGACTGGTGCGCAGGGGCGCGTCTACACATGCACACCCATACTTCACAGTAAATATGGCGACTTATACCAACTTGAACATAAATTTGATACCTGCATCATGCAGGGGCTGTATTTTTGCCCTATGGGACTAACTTTGTTCCTATTGCATGTCATCATAAATGATTCACTAGTGCCACAGTGGTGCCTAAGAACATTTATGGTCCATTTCAATTCAACTTAACCATGTACACATATAGGCTAGGGACAGACATTACACATAAACCTGTCTAAGTGATCAAAAACTAGTTTAAACCTGTAACAGAACAGATATTTTTTGCATATAAACCAGTTTGAAAATGGCTGAAGCCAGTTTGAGATAAACCTTGTTGAATGTAGTATTAGACTTAACTGATTTGGTTCAAATCAGTTTATACATTGTCTGTCCCAGGCCCCTTGCTGGTTTACATTAAACCAGACTCATCCCAGCATGCTCTCTAGGCTGGGCAGAGCTTTCTGGTGCACAGCAGGGCTGGCCCCGCCCCCCTGCTCCCTGGCTGCAGCTCCCCCCCCTCACTCACTACTTCCTGCTAAGAAGGAAATCCCCCCTCTCCTCTGCCTTGCTGAGAGGTATCTGTATATTAGCTAGCATACCGCATGCTGCCTACAGTCTGGTCCATGCTGTGACAAAGGCAGAATCGGCAGGTAATGTCCCTCTATTGTTTTTTTAATGGGATGATAAACACTGAGGGGTGATAAACACTATTATCAATTCTCTGCTGGGCTAATCAGAGCATTCTTCTGGGGCTTGGCCATGACTCCCCTCAGCTCAGTGCTATAGAAGGGAAGGGAGGGCTGCTCTAGCACCCCCAAGCTTCTAGCCTGAGCCACTGCATGTGCCTGCATTTCTGGAATGAATAGGGAATGCCTATCCACCTTCAGATGGGTTCAAACTTTACAGGTTAGACTAACCTGCAAAGATTGAATCAATTCAGGCTCAGGCTTTTTGAATGTCTGTCCCTAGCTAGTCTGTGTATACCCCCAAAGTTGAGTAACTGCTAGACTTACAGAGTCACATTTTCTCCCTGTGACCCAATGAAAAATCAGGACTGGCAACTGTTTGACAGTGAAATGAGACCAATGTGATGGTAATCCCACTGCATGCTCATTGACCAAAAGCCTTGGGGTTAAATCATCTGTCTAGATCAAAAGAGTTTGGAGAGACCTAGGTTCTGGCAGGCCTACCTTCTTCCCTCCCCCACCTTCCCCAAGCCTGGCCTCCCACAAGGCAGGACAGTTTGCTAAACATAAGGGGTGACACTCTGTTCCTTTCCTGCTTGTCCCTTCCTGGTTGGCACTTGTGTGCCCAGAGGCATTCTGTTTTTGGGATAGCTAGTCCTGTGCTTGTAGTTGATTATGTAGGTATGCTGCTCCTACAGCATGTATGTGTACCCTTTGTGAATGCATAGCAGCATTAAGTACCCAAACCTGGAGTTGACCAAAACACACAAGTACAGGACTTAGACTCAGGGGGCACCTATACACATGCTGGACATCTTCTTCAATGCATGGTAATTAGTACACATCAGAGCAGACTCAATTAATCAAGTCTCCTGCAGCGTGTTAAATAATGTGCTCCAGAAGCCTTCATGTCACATCTATTCAGCATCCCCACACTTCAAACTGGTGGTGGCTGAGCTTTAGTCCAATGAGCTTTAGTTCAAGCACCCCCCCCCATTGGCATTTTGAAGTGCAGGAACACTGAATACACATGACGCTGCAGGCACTTCAATTAAAGTGACTTGAGTCCTAGACCTCTCAGTTCTCAGAGAGTGTTCCAACTCGGGTTTCTCTGACTCCCAGGAATAGCATTCTAGCCACAACATCATAAATCAGATATCATTGAATCCCTTAGCCAGTGCCTCTTTTGAAACTGGCCTCCTAGGCAGCCATGCAAGGGAAGTATGTCAGAGATATGTGCAGCCAGGTGGAACTGTGTCTCAATAAGACAACTGCTGGCTTGGAAGGGAGGGGGATCTCTATTTTCACATGAGCCCTTGCTCCCAGTGCACCAGAAGCTTAATCCCTGTGCTATCCTCCATCCGGTTTTTCTAGTGCCTACTTTAGTGGTTTTACTTTAAAGGAGTGCTAGAAAAGACCCTGGATAACAGGTGCCTTGAGGTGTGGTGGGTGGAGTGCTATGCTAGAAAGTTAGAGAGCCAGGGTCAAACCTCCTTTGGGTTGGGGGAGGGCCTATAACCCAGTTCCTCTGGCTTCCAAGGTGTGTGCTTAGCCACTCAGCTACTGGTCAAAAAGGATGGGGGTTGACTTATCTCATTGCCAGTGAGTGTGCCTGGTCTGTGTGCATGTGTAGCTGTGTATACTCTCAGGGCCATACATCCAGGAACAGAATTCCTCTGCTGAGGTGCACTTGGCCAATACTGGCCCTCTCTCTCACCCCTGCCATTTCTTGCACCTTTCCTGCTCTGACTCCAGTTCCAGCAGTGGGAAGGGCAGAGCAGCAGTGGCTGGAGGTTTGTTGCTGCTGAAGTAGATGCTACCCCTTTTTTTGCTGCTGGCATGCATGCTGGTGGCCAAAAGCACTGTTTTTTAGCAGGAAAAAAGGGAGGTGACATCTCTCCCAACAGCAGCAACCCTTTGGCCTCTCCTCCTACTCTGTGGGACATCACTGTTTGTCTGCCCTTCTCTGCTGAAGCTGCTGCAGGGAGGGTGGGAGCTGGGAGGAGGTGGGAGGATGGGGGAATAGGAGGGTGAGACAACCCCTGAGCTCCATTACAGTATCCTTCCTTAGGCAGCACCCAGAGCTCCTGTCCCACTCACCCACCTATTGTTTCAGTACTGTTTCTATGGACATGTAAATATCTGAAATGCCATGTAGTTGATCCCAAAGTGGCTACTTAGACAACCAGGAAAGAACAGACTATAGGCCAGACAGCACTAAAAACACTATCTTTTTGAAGCCAGGCTGCTAACTAGCCAAGAGAGAAAACATCCTGTGGCCAGAAGGAGAACAAGCCAAAAGGAGCTTTACTCTGTAGCTCGGGTTGGAGGAAGGTGGATACTAACTTGGTTGGAATAATGAGCCTTTCCTTACAATGTTTGTATAGTTTTCATTACTGAGTCACTGGAAAACCTGCAAAATGAGTACTGGGCAAGAGAGAGCAGTCTTCCCCACATGGTGCTCCACCTAACTGACACTCCCTTT
>NW_017729032.1:30594238-30605208 GCF_001723915.1 Gavialis gangeticus
AACCAGGAAAGAACAGACTATAGGCCAGACAGCACTAAAAACACTATCTTTTTGAAGCCAGGCTGCTAACTAGCCAAGAGAGAAAACATCCTGTGGCCAGAAGGAGAACAAGCCAAAAGGAGCTTTACTCTGTAGCTCGGGTTGGAGGAAGGTGGATACTAACTTGGTTGGAATAATGAGCCTTTCCTTACAATGTTTGTATAGTTTTCATTACTGAGTCACTGGAAAACCTGCAAAATGAGTACTGGGCAAGAGAGAGCAGTCTTCCCCACATGGTGCTCCACCTAACTGACACTCCCTTCCCATAGGCCAGACTGTACTGCACTCTTTGGAAAAGCTTTTAGTGGCAGGCATCATTAAAGTGTTACTTCATATAGGAAAGGCGTGTTGGCAGACATGACTCAGACTGTAACAGGAAGTGTTTACAGAGGGAAAGAAAGCTTTGTGGACTGTTAGTAGCAAACTTCGAAGTTTTTCCTTCAGATAAGTAAGGAAGTCCACACATATCCAATATTTAGACTTCTTCAGCCACTGACTCCACTGCCAAATTTCTCCTGAAATCACACTTCTCATGTGTTACCTCTCTCAACCCATTCAGCTGGTGAGTGGACATACTAAAGACTCTGATCTACTTTTTTGACAGCTTCCCCTGTGTACAGCAGGCCAGGGTCCCCTGTCTCTTGCATTAATGTAATTCCATCAGGCCGTATCCTAAATCCTGGTACTAAGTCATAATTCTGAGCCAGACTACACCTGTCATGTATCAAATTGGGCTGGATGAATGGACTGTAAGGTGCATAGAAAACTGGCTGGAGCACTGGGCTCAGAGAGTAGTAATCAATGGCTCAATGTCTAGCTGGAAGCCAGTATCAAGTGGAGTGCCCCAGGGGTTGGTCCTGGGGCTGGTTTTGTTCAATGTCTTCATCAATGACCTGGAAGATGGCATAGAATGCACACTCAGCGAATCTGCAGATGACACCAAGCTGGGGGGAGTAGTAGATACGTTGGAGAGTAGGGCTAGGATTTAGAGTGACCTAAACAAATTGGAGTATTGGGCCAAAACAAATTTCATGAGGTTCAACAGGGACAAGTGCAAAGTCCTGCACTTAGGATGGAACAATCCCATGTACCAGTACAGGCTGGGGGCCAACTGGCTGGGCAGCAATTTTGCAGAAAAGGACCTGTGGGTTACAGTGGACAATGAGCTGAATATGAACTAGCAGTGTGCCCTTGTTGCAAAGAAGGATAACAGCATACTGGGCCGCACTGGTGGATGTGTTGCCAGGAGGTCAAGGGAAGTGATTATTCCTCTCTATTCAGCACTGGTGAGGCTACATCTGGAGTACTGTGTTCAGTTTTGGGCTCCCCACTACAGAAAGGATGTGGACAAATTGGAGAGAGTCCAGCAAAAGGCAACAAAAATGGTGAGGGTCTGGGAGCATATGACTTCTGAGGAGAGGCTGAGGGAACTGGTTTTACTTAGTTTACAGAAGAGGAGACTGAGAGGGGCCCAAGAGCTAGACTGTTTTCAGTGGTGGAAGTTCACAGAACAAGGAGCAATGGTCTCAAGTTGCAGCAAGGGAAGTTTAGGTTAGATATTAGGAAGAATTTTCTCACTAAGAGGGTGGTCAAACACTGAAACAGGTTACCCGGAGAGGTGGTGGAATCTCCATCCTTGGAGGTTTTCAAGACTTGGCTAGACAAAGCTTTGGCTGGAATGATCTAGTTGGGGCTGGTCCTGCCTTGAGCAGGGAGTTGGATTAGATGACCTCCTGAGGTCCCTTCCAACCCTATCTTTCTATGATTCTAAATTTGCCAGTAATGGAGACCGGGACACAGGCAACATGAAGCCTCTCTGTGCCACCCAAATTTCACCTCTCAGGAGCTGCAGGTCATTAAAGACTTCGGGTGTTTGCACATGTGATGAAAATTGCCTGTTTTAGTGGTTTAATTGTGTCACACTGTATACGTACAAGTTTTTTTATTATTTAAATGAGTTTTTTATGTTGCAAACTAAGCCACATCACATGGTTTAGTTTGCAATGTAGCTATTTGAAACATTGGAGCCTTTTGATATCTTGCCCCCCAACCCTCCTGCTGCAAGAGATATGGGCGAAAGGCAAAAGTGCCCAATTCTTTTTTTGGTGGAGCCTGCCTGCCTCTCCTGTAGCCAGGCGGCAAGCTGCTGGTGGGCCCTGAGCTTCAGGGGGACCCCAAGTCTTCCCTCCACAGTGGCAGTGCCCCCCAGAGCCACCCAGGTGGGCAGCTAGTGGGAGGGTGCTGCTTCAGCTTGGAGGCAGCACCCAGCCTAATTCAAGTCTTTCCTGAGCCCAAGCTGGGGCAGCATCTGGCCACCCGGGTGGCTCTGAGGGGTGCTGCCATTGTGGAGGAAAGGACTAGGCCCCCCCCCCCCCAGCTCAGGGGCTGCTCAGCCTTCTGGCAGCTTGTCCCCCAGCTGTGGAAGATGCAGGCAGGCTCTGCAAAAAAAAAAAAAAAAGATTGGGCTGCTCGCTGTAACAGTGATGGAAGCCCCTATTTGAAATGGTGAGTTTTTAAACCCCATTGCATGGACTAACCCCCTTAACATGTACAAGCGCCCTCTATGGCCTAGCACATGGAAGAACACCCAAGAAAGGGGTGCACCACAACACCCTCATGGAGTGTGACTGCTTGTCAGAGAAACTGCAGGAACATGTCTTCTCTGTGCCAGACCAGGAAAAGACCACAGAACTGAAAAGAAGGGAGGAATCTCTAGTTGTAGGCAAAAATACAATGTGAGTAGGGCATGGAATAGAGTCTGGAGAGCTTTTATTGGGAAGTGATTATCAGGTGCATGGAACTCCATCTTCTTTTGGCTGCTTCCACAGTCATCACTTGTCAGCTCCTTATGCTGTCTCTTAGATTGGCTGACCAATCTAAGTGATACCACTCTGATTACTGCATGTGATCAGAGTGGTATCATGGCACATCTAGACAATTCACCCTATGGCTTGCCCAGCTACAGTCCAGTGGAATCAGATGCAGTGCTGAGTATCTAAGAGCCACATCTGCCTCTGACTTAATCCAGAAAGTGGGTAGCAATAGAGCAACCTGTGGCTGGCCTGCTGCCTAGATTTGAAGCTGGCCAGAGACTGCAATAGAGAGTTCTTGGCCATTTCACTAAGTGCTGCGGATAAAGGGCTGCTACCTATGATTAACTACAGAGCTGTAGATCTGCTTTGCTTGTGTTTTTAGGCTGTTTCTGGAGACTTGTAAAAGTAAAGGTCTGAAGGGTGAAAGAAGCCTGGCTTTGTCAACTATACACTTATCCCATATTTTCCTGCATTTTCGTAGGGTCCAGTCTTCCCATCTTTCCCCTCTCAACAGAAACCACCTTCATAGTGGCTCAGCTGTGGCAGCCTGCCCTGCCCTGTATGAGGCAAGGGTATAGCAGGTCCCCCTCTGATAGGTCCCCTCCATTGCTATGGTTTCCCACTTCTGGTGTGTCCTTCAGAAACTGGATTTTTGAGAGTCTTTCCTGGAGGGTTAGGGAAGTGTCCTTAAGTTGTCCAGGTGGAGGTGTGTTGGGAAGAGGCACTGGGAACTGGAGTATGAAGGGAAGGTTAGCTTGGTGAAGGTTCTTCTCCTGTATAGCTTTAACCTGACTGGTGGATAACAGATGATAGCTACAACCTGTCTCCAACATTCACTGGCAGGATGAGTGAGTTACCCAGCAGATCTTAGAGGACTAGGACCAGTCCCAATGGGAGGGTAATTCTGTTTCTCCCACCATGAAAAGTGATCTTACCTTTCCACTCTGTAAGGAGGTGAGTCTCCACAAGCATCTTGAAAAGCTCTGTGGGATAGATCCATGGATGTCCATTGGCCATCTAGAAGTGGGCATCTTGGATGTGTTCTGGAATGAGTTGGAGGGAATATGCCAGAATATACATTAGCTGAGGCCTTCTCTGAAGCTGCACCTGGGGGAAGAGAGAGGGATAACTGTGCTATAGTGCTGTGTGTGCAGTAGCTGCTCCTCTCCCTACCCTTCCATCAGCATCTCACCTCTGCCTTGCCTATAAGGTGAGTGGTCACAAGGTATTGCTGTGAGCCTCAATAGCTGGTTTAACTTATTATTTGCATGATGTGCTAGGATGTGGTGCCACATTCCATCCAGTCTCCCTGACTGTTGTGGTACCATGGACAGAGTCTTCAGGGCTTCTCAAATGCAGCAGGGATGTATGCATGTGTGACCTTGTATTATGGTGGCCAGCCGAGCAAGTGTTCTCGTGCAATTCTGTAGCATCTCCAAACATCTTCTGAGAGCTGCTAGTGAAAAACCCTGGTCCTCTGGCATTCAGCTATCTCCCATGAGAGTCTTTCTCAAAGTGCTGCCAGTGTCTCTGAGACAGTTTAAACATGCACCACCTGTGGGCTGTTGCAACCTAAATTGTCCACTGGAGGAACTTGAGACATCTATTTGCCTCAGTGCATGATGCTTGAGTTAAAAAGGATGCATCTCTGAAAATGTACAAATACTGCTGGATTCATAAAATGGGGCCATAATGTGGGTATCCAGGTGAAGAAAGATTCAGTCTTTGACCCTAGCTGGGTAAAGCAGAACATGGTCAGTAGCTATGCCTTAGACATCTGCTTACATACATAACACAACCCAAAAAATGGCTCTTTAAACTCAGTAATCAGCTATTAAATAAATGCACCAAAAAGCCCCTCTGAAGCACCCAATCTATACAAATGCTGAGGAGCTGGGTTGAACTAACGCTTCCTTTTCTGGGAAAGTGAGTGTCCATCTCACCCTCCCCCCTCACAATCTGTCATGAAGGTGGGTGGAATAAGATTCTGCCCTAGACAGAATTTGGCACCTAGTTTGTGAATCCCAAACGGCCAGAATTCAAATGCTAACCAGTTAATTTCATTGCAAATTGCATAATTATAACTACTGAGCATGAACAATAACTATATTTTCCCATACTTAGGTCCTTTCTCACTTGAGTACTAGTGTAGGCAAAATTTCACATGTACTTAAATACTTAGGTGGGACTGCACTGATTGTACAGTTGAGAAGATGCACATACATTCTGAATAAAAAGTGATCTGATTGCCCCAAATCCCTTTTTTAAATCTAAGCCTATGTACCTAAGTCTTTTAGTGGAATTACGGAGACTTCATTTTATTAGAGCAGTGGTTTTCAAACCCTGCGGTCACACAGACTATATCTAAGGTGCCTGTGAAAGATGATTGTCATCAATCAAAAGTCCGTGAATACCCACACTTATAATTCAAAGAGGTCTGCACCTCCATTCAAAATGTTGTAGGGGTGTACAAGTGAAAAAAGGTTGAAAACCAGTGTATTGGAAGTTTGGGCACCTGCTAGGTTGTGGGAAGAAAATCATCCTTTCAGTAAGCTTAGTCACTGGATTTTCTTATCCCAGTCACCAGAACTCATACTACAATTTCAGTACCAGTGATTCTACTTTGAATGCAAACTATACTGAGGAAATTCAGCAGTGAGAGAGAGCCCAGACAACCTGAATCTGCATCCTTTGAAACCAATGGCAAAACACTTGTTAGCTCAGTTGCAGTTTGTAGCTCATATTTTTTTATTGTTTAATTTCTGTGATTCAATTAATCAAAGCAATTACAATTCTCTTACCTTTGTACTGTGTCAGGGACTAGTTGTCCCTATTAGAACAGAATGTCAAGTCCACTATTACAGAACCTGTATGTAAATAATGCCTGGTTCAGAGACAGCACATGAACTTTCATAGACAACAACAACCTACTTTTGTCAGCGGCTAGGAATAGACTGGCAGAAAGAAAAGATTTGATATTGAAGGGAAAGGCAAAAAAGGAGTCCCTCTTAGCAGTGTTCCTGCTCCTTGTCCCTTTCCCTTCTATATAAATTCTCTTCTTTCTGCCAATCTATTCCTAACCTCTGGTGAAAGCTTACGCTTCTCTGAATTAGTTAGTCTTGAGCAACATGTCATCTTATCCTGCCTTCTGCTGACTTCAGAGTAACACAGCTAATCAGTTCTGTGAGGTTTACTTGTGAACTCTCCATTTACAAATTCCCCCATTGTATTTTTTTAAAGTACTGACACCAGTGTTGTATTTTTCATAAAAATTCTTCATACTTAAAGGTGGAATACTGTTTCTTTGTATATGAAATAGCTTTTGTTTTGCCCATTTTACCCAGATTCAAATAGATATCCCTTCCCATCAAACCATTTTTCAGTAGTTAATTCTTTTTATAATAATCTTGAAACTGAAATTCTTTCAAATGAAAATTAAGACTTCTTTAAGTTAGAGCTACAGCATCAAATATGTTAACCTTTATTATACAACTGATTCCATTTTTACTGAACTAAGTCTGCACTTCAGTAATTCTCTTTGTTCAATATATATAAATTAGGTGTTTTCCTGAAACATAATTTCAAATGAAATCTTAACACAGTCTAAAATTCTATTTCCTTTTAGTTATGGCAGCATATTTGTTTGTTTATGCCATATGTGTTTTGGAATTTCTATTTTTTTGGAGCGGTCTTAGAAAGAAAATACGGGATCCTATTTGCACTTTAAACACTTACAGCAGATTTTGAAAGAATGTCAATAACCAAATAAATTACAAGTGTTCTGTTTTCCAGTATATTTGATCAGGATTGTCAATAAACAAAGTTGTATTTCTTAGAATGAGAGACCAGAATACTAATCTCTGCATTTTCATTAACTGCTGCATTGGAGTCCCTGAGCGAATACTAGCAAATTGGACATCTGTTGAATTAGCACTGCAGCAGTAGAACTGGGCAAGTTTTCACTCAAGAAAAAAAGTAAAGAAAAAATTAAGGGAGCATGTATGAAATTGCTTCAGCTAGGACACAGGAATCTGAAATCTTCTCAAAGAACATTGTGTGTGCATCTATACAAGTTGCTTCAGTTGCCTAATTAGCTCTGCAGTAAAGTGTCACTTTTTATAGGGGCAATGCTATTAGGCCACAGTAAATGAATGAACTCTGCCGTAGGATAGTACTGCCCAAGAAAAGTACTATTCTATGGCAGAGTTATTTACTCCATCCCAATACATGTATAGACAGGGACTGGGGCTGGCTGGTGCACAAGGGTGCTACAGCGTGGGGCTGCCTGCAGGTTAGCCTATACTGTAGCACCCTTGTGCCCTAGCAAACCCCTCCACAGCACACTGAGCCAGAAAGGAGTAGCCCTAGGCTGGCAGGTTTACCCTCTGAGTTCCTGTCAGTTAGGGCTGCGCTGCCCCAGTGAAACATGCCGCAGTCTTGGGTGCATGTGTATATGGTGTACCTGGGAGCAGTAAACTCCAGCATGAATTGCGCTGGAGTTTATTGTGAAAAATTAATTTGATGTGTAGATGTACCCTGTGTGCTCTTCTTTTGTGCAAATAGGATATTTTTATAAATGATAAAAAAAAAAAAGAAAATCAGTTATAAAGAAAACACAGATAATATACATTGTATTCATTGAATAGAAAGATAACTAACTGCTTTTCAGGGTATACAAGATTTAGAAAAGCAAACACACAAGGGCAGTCTAATAACATCTGGTAGTATAGCCATTATATAACAATGCCAGGTCTGAGAGTTTCATTTTACCTTTGTGCTCTGTGCTGCAGTTGTTCACTTTCAGATGCACTGAAGATTCAGAATTGATTCTCAGAGAAAAATTATAAAGGACAGAGGCACACACACAACATTAGAAGCATGTTTCTCACAGAATAACCACTCCCTCTCTGACTTCACTATCCTTGTACTCAAGGGAACACCTTTAAAAAGTGAACTTGGGAACAAAAATAAATTGGACACTAAGAACCAAGGCTGGACACTAAGAACTAAGGATGTACTAATATTTGTTTTATGGCACGTTATAATCTACTTAACTTCTGAATTCTTTCTATGCATGAAAGGTACTCTTTCCTTTTGATAGGCCTTGGTCTCCCAGTAATCAGCTTCTTTTCTTTTGTTAATTGTTTGCTACCCCTCAGAATTTCTTTCCCCTCTCCTATAACTACTTTTTTTTTACTATGATGCGTTAGCCCTTACTGCTCTGACCTGATGAAGAATGGCTTGCATTTGAAAGCTTGTCTGACTCTATCCCAATTATGCGCTTGATCCAATAAAAGATATCAACCTCAGAAATCCTCACCTTTTGAAGACACAATGCAAACATACTTCCTGTGGCTGTCCAATTAATATTTCCAATTAAAATTTCAAATTAAATTTTGTTCCAATTTCCAATTAAAACAATGAAAAGAGGAAGCTGGTTTTTATTCACCCCTTTCCCTTAAGAAATGGTTCGGGGTCTAGTTGGTTGTGTGAAAAAAGAGGAAATATGAGATTGCTTTGTGAACAGGAATGGCTTAGAATAAGGACATCAATTTGTAACCCTTGCTGGCAAGACTAGTTCTTCTTGTACATAGTTCCAATGAAGTCTATGGGACCTCCCAAGTAAACAAGGCTATTAATGTGAGCAAAACCTTCAGAATTGCCTTAGAATTGGTCTTTTTAGGCAATGGTACTTACTAGGCAATGGCAATATTACAAACTGTAGAACGAACTTGACAAAATCCTGATGCCTTCCCTTAGAATTATTTAATCATAGGAAAGTCAAACTACCAGCGGGGAGGGAGGGTGAGACAGACCTAACTGTAGGTGTATACTACAGACCACCAAACTAGGGGGAGAATCTTGATTTGGAGTTCTCTCAAGGACTGGCAGAAACCACAAGTGCACGGGACATGGTCATCACGGGTGACTTGAATTACCCAGACATCTCTTGGGAGGATCACTTGGCTAAGTCAGATCAGTGACATTGCTTCCTGACCTATATGGAAAAGCTCTACCTCAGGAAGTGCACGGGCCAACTAGAGGTAATGCTCTCCTAGACTTGATCTTGGTCAAAGGAGATGATCTGGTGAGTGACTTGAATATAGAGGGTAGCCTGGGTGACAGCGACCATGGAACCATCACAACAGGCTCAGGGTAATAGTAGTGGAAGCACTGTGGTACCAGGGACTGAAGGTGAAAGGAGTGGGACAGTCCACAAGGAGGACTATATAACAGTTGTAGACTGTATAACAGTGCCCCGCACTTGTAGGGAGCAGATTAGAAAAGCTAAGGTGGCTACTGAATTTAAACTAACAACAGAAATCAAGGACAATAAGAAGTCCTTCAGGTATGTAGGAAACAGGAGGAAAACAAATGGAAGTGTGGGGCCATTCCTTAACAACTCACTCAGGAGAAATCTGAACTCCTGAGTGACTACTTTGCTTTGGTATTTCACCAGACTAAGGGGAAAAACATACTAGATAAGGTTCAGAATGGGGATGGTGGGAATGACCACCTTCTTACTGTTGATGTTGAGCTGGTGCATGATCAGTTAGAAAAGTTAGACGTTTGTAAGTCAGCAGGATCAGATAAACTTTATCCAAGAGTGCTGAAGTTGCTGGCTGAAGTCATTACAGGACCTCTGGTAAAACTCTTCCAAAACTCGTGGTGCTTAGGGGAGGTCCCTGAAGACTGGAAGAGGGCCAGTGTTGTGCCCATTTTCAAGAAGGGGAAGAGAGAAGACCTGGGCAACTATAGGTCAATTAGTCTAACTTCTATCCCAGGGAAAATACTGGAAAAATTAATCAAGAAGTCTATGTGCAATATGCTTGCAGAAGGTAGGATTCTGAATGACAGCCCGCATGGATTAATCATGGGTAGGTCTTGTCTTACCAATCTCATCTCCTTCTAGAACCAGGTAACTCACCATCTGGATAAGAGAGAGGAGGTCAACATTGTAAACCTAGACTTTTAAAAGGCCTTTGAACTGGTATTCTGTGATGTTCTCATGGGAGAATTGGAGGCTTGCGGGCTTAACTGCTTGACAGTTAGGTGGGTAGGAAGCAGGTTAGAAAAGCTGGCTCCAGGGTAGGACACAGAGAGTTCTAATGTACGGATCTGTGTCGTCCTGGCGAGAAGTGGCCAGTGGTGTCCCTCAGGGGTCCATGCTTGCTCTTGTGCTTTTCAACATCTTTATCAATTATTTGGATGTGGGGGTGGAGAGCTCACTAGTCAAGTTTGCAGATGACACCAAGTTATGGGGGAGTGTGGTCATGCTTGAAAATAGGCTGCAGATGCAGGTGTACTGAGACAGCCTGACAAGTTGGGTGGATTGGAACCAGATGAATTTCAACACAGAGAAACGTTAAGTGCTTACCCTGGGGACAAAGAATCCCCAACATACTTACAGGCTCAGTGGTGCCAAACTGATTAGCGCCATGACTGAAAAGGACCTAGGGGTAATAATAGACCATAGTATGAGCATGAGCCATCAGTGTGATGCTGTAGCCAGCAAGGCAAACAATACTCTGGCATGCATCAATCGATACCCCTCAAGCAAAACCAAGGAAGTGATTCTTCTGCTTTACTCAGCATTGGTGAGACTGCAGCTGGAGTACTGCATCCAGTTCTGGGCAGCACACTTCAACAAGGATGTGGAAAAGCTTGAGAAAGCCCAGAGAAGAGCCACCCATATGATCAGAGACTTGCAAGGCAAGCCATATGAGGAAAGGCTGAGGGACTTGGGTCTCTTCAGCCTAAAAAAGAGGAGGCTGAGAGGGGAGTTGGTAGCAGCTTACTGCTATATCAGGGGAATACATCAAGGGCTCAGCAAACAACAGTTCACCAGGGCACATACAGGTCCTTGCCTAGCCTAATCCTAAAACTACAAAATCAACCCCATCATGCAGCTGTAAGCAGGGAGAAGTAGTTACACATGTTAGTTTGAAGATGGGGTAGATTTGCACCTTTATAGACTAAGGGTGCAGTTACACATTATACTTAGACCATACTAAGGGCACTTGGAATGTAAGTGTCCACACATTTAACATGAGTTAAAACTCATTAACTCACACTAAGTGCCCTCTGAGTGTCTCAAAGTTATGCCACTTCAGGTGA
>NW_017729032.1:30610208-30621985 GCF_001723915.1 Gavialis gangeticus
CAAAATCAACCCCATCATGCAGCTGTAAGCAGGGAGAAGTAGTTACACATGTTAGTTTGAAGATGGGGTAGATTTGCACCTTTATAGACTAAGGGTGCAGTTACACATTATACTTAGACCATACTAAGGGCACTTGGAATGTAAGTGTCCACACATTTAACATGAGTTAAAACTCATTAACTCACACTAAGTGCCCTCTGAGTGTCTCAAAGTTATGCTACTTCAGGTGATGGCTAAATCTAGGCTGTGCTACATAGCTTGGATTAGGATAACTTCAGCCTTCTCCTCAGAGATAAAATGAGCATTTTGCAGTCGTCTGTTATCCCAGAATGCACTGCTCCTGGTTCCCTCTACCACCTAGAGCAGGGATAGATGTATCTTGGCTACTAGCCACACCCTTGCTCATCAGCCTTCTAGTGGCAAGTTAGAGCAGTGCAGGCAAAAAATGATATTAAGACTTAGTATGTGACTACTCACAGCATATTCTAACTTTTAAACCACTTAACATTCCACAGATTTAGTATAGTCTATGTAACTTCACCCTAACTAAATCAGAGATGTGTAGCATAAATTTTCATAAGCAGAGGTCGGTCTTCCTTCATCAGATGGTATGAAGAGATTGTGGGGATCAGGGCTGCCAAACAGAAAGCCGTGATTAGAATGCAAAGGGTAGGGAAGCGGGGGTGGGAAGGGGGCAGCAGGAAAGAACAGGCACTGCTGAGAAAAGCCAGGTGGTTAGGAGAGAGAAAAACCAAGCATTAACACATTGCAGGACATAGGGCTTAAAAAGCTAATCAAGGTAATGGGATAAGAATCTATAGTCTTGATTTAGACTATATTTAATACAATCCTGTCTGGATGATTCCTTGTTCTGCACTTTCCTATTCAAGTTCATTTTTAATTTTTTTGTTGCCTGAGAACAGCCAGACTGAGGTCAGTGATGAAATGTCCAGGGAGGTTAAAGTGTTCTGCCACAGCTTTGTCTGTCTTTCTGAACTAAATGCAGGTCTCAGTGTTTGGTCTGTAGTAGAGTATAGATAGTACTAACTAGCACATACAGGCAACCCTCACTTAACATGGTTTCGCTTACTGCGGTTTCGTTATAAAGCTCATTTAAAATACCTACCTAGTTTTGCTCAGTGCTGAGTGCGTTTTGCTATAATGCTCAGCACGGGTGTGGGGAGAAGCAGTGGCAGCAGCAGTGGCCAGGGAAGTGATGAGTGGCAGCCAGCGGGAGCCCAGGAAGGGGTGGCAGGAGCCCGGGGTCCATTCCAGCACATGGTGTTGGAGTGGCTAGTGGGTGGGGAGGAGCGCTGGTGGCAGCAGCGAGAAGGGGCAGATGAATGCAGGGTCTGTGCCAGTGGGGCAAGCTGAGCTCACAGAGCTCCCCCGCCCCTGAACCTGCAGCAATCTGGTGGTGGCAGCTTATCTCTGTGCCAGATGCCTTGGAGGGAGCCCCCGCTGGGCAAAGCGGGGTGTGGGCAGGTGGGTGACCCCATTTCCTACCCTGCGCCAGAGCCTCGACTCAGGCCCCATGGGCAGGGCAGCTGGGGCTGTGCACAGGTGCACTGGTGGCCAGTGGGTGTGGGCTGGCAGGGGCCATTGTGGCGGGGGAACAACGAGGCTGAGAGGAACTGATGCCTTCCCTGGCAGAGCCCACATGGTGCCTTGTTGGGAATGGCCCGGCAAGGGCCGGCAGGAGTGCAGGGCCCAGGGTGGGGCTGCAGGAGCGTGGGGTCTGGGTCGGTGGGTGGTGCAGAACCAGTTATCTTTATTCCTATGGGGAAATGGGTTCCGCTTAATGCTCTTTCACTTATCGCTTGTTTTTCCCAGAACCAATTAGGAGCACTAAGCAGGGACTGCCTGTAGTTTGTAGCTGGCAAGATTAATATTTATCTTGATATTTTCAGTAACTCACCATTGTGTGATTAGTTGTTTGAAATGTACCAAGGACAAGTTAGGCTTGTGCAGTGGGAATGGGGAAAAGATGTAAAAATGTTTCTTGCTTTGGCCTTCCTTGCTCAAGGGCAGGCACAACAGCTGAAAGTGGGGACAGAACCACTGTACACTGTGGGGCACTGGCTTTGCTGCCCACTCACCCTAATGGGAACATGCTGGATCATTCCAACAGAACACCTTGACCCTTTCCTGATGCACAGTGACTCCCACTACTTACAGTGGGCACCACTCCTAAATGCTCAATGGATGGCGTGACCTTGCACAAGTGACATCTGACGTACAGATTATGTAACAATCATTCAGAATCACTTATATCACTTTTTTCAAAAGCAATGTTTATTTTTCATCAAGGTAAGACACATTATGTACTGCATACAATAGGAAATACTGTCCAGAAAAGCTGCTTTTAACTGCTATAACCAAAATAATAATATATATATGTATATATATATATAAAAATTGCACTTGAGAAATTAAGTTCTATCCTAGAAGAATACACTAAATAAAAGGTAGTGAGCTGCTTTGAAATGATGGAACTATTTCTTTTGCTTTTGAAAGTTATATTTATACTATGGGCTTCCAATTACTTCAACAAAAATGAAGCAGACTAATTTAACTTTTTTAAAGACAATTGATTTTAACTTAAAAATAATATATAAACAGTGTAGAAGCTATTTCAAACCTACAAAGAAAGAGGAAAATAATGGTACAGGGAAAATGCCTGTTTGCAATTTCTGACAATAAATAAAAAAGGATGGTAAAGCTATTTCACCTGTTATGGGTTATGCAGTTTGGAGTGTGGTTTACTGGAAACTTTATGTTCAGTCATGATAGATATTATCCTTTTTAACATTTTTGGCATAAAAGGCAACATCTCCATAGCAAACGGTGGCAACTAGTAATAAGTAGGTCATTTGTTTCCAGTAGTGCTTAGTGTACCATGAGAGAAAAGTTAGTTTTTGTGACCAGTTCTGGAAGTATCTAAAATTTTCCAACTTCAGGCAAATGAGAAGTCCCACTGACTTCTTGGGGCCTCTTGCATGACACTTCTTCTGTTTGATGAAGTTCTGTGCTGGGCCCTGGTACACTATTGTTGTCTGTGTTTCAATAGTGTGTTTCTAACGTTCCACTATTAACACTGGAGTTTTGAAGAGCATACAAAATTGAATTTGAGATGTCAGGCATAACTGAGAACTCAGTCTGGTAAGCCAGGGTAAGCTGCCTCAAAGGGATGAGAATCAATGAACTAGGCAAAGCAGAAAGTAACATGAAACCAAACTTCCCATAAAATCAATTTGCTTAAGCTAACTAAACCATGGTGCTTAGCCGACCATAGCTTGGCAGTTCAGTCAGGAAGAGCTTGCTGCCTGCACTGTTGTGGTTTCACAAGTAGGTTTCCCCCCCACCCTCAAATTAGCCTAGAATTATGGGGGTGATTGATCAGTTGTATAATTACACCTGAGATAGGAAAAGAACGTAGTCTTCTTTTAATAAAACTGAATTAAGTAATGAAGCTGGCAATCTTTGGTTTCAGTGCTGCTCTTTAAAGTGAATTGCTTTGAAAAAATGATGAATCACTTCCCATCTCAGCTTCCCATCTCAGAGTTTTTTTAAATAGACATCTGGGAGCCAGGGAGGAAAAATAGATACATATATATAAATATATAAATGCTTAAACAGCAAAAATAAGCCTACCACCAGCACCAACAAAAAAAACAAACCCTAACCCAAACACTATATTTAGAATCACAAATGTTCAAATAAAGTACAAAAAGTAACACTCACAATATCTTATATGGTATATTCCAGGATAGATTTGATAAAGTTAGAAAAACAGGTAACAGTTTGACTTGATAAAGAAAGTAATATAAAAAAACATGAGAGCACTTTTATAATTGTTCTGGTGATAACCAAGACACAGTGGTTCTAATGTTCTCAATATTATATGATATAATGTGCTATTTGGCTGATTTTGAAATGCTATTGTAAAGTCACTTCTTTCTGAGCAACAAAAGCACAGAGGCAGCACACAGAAAAATGAACCAAGCCGCTTGAGTCTGCTATTAAATAAATCTATAGATTCTTGGCCATTAAATGTTCCACCCCATTTTGTCTGTAACGTTCACAATCAAAAGTTCAATTCTCTTCCAGATTTATAATTGCCTATATTCTCCACTGGACCACTTTCAGAGCAGTATCTCACAATCTTTAAAGCTAGTTTGGAAAAAAAATCCTTTATTTTAGTTAGAGCACTTTCATAATGTTTTGATAGGCATATGAAGCTATGCTATAGCTTTTAAAGTGCATATTTAATTAAAAGGTGATAGAAGAATATTTTGTGTGAATAGTAATTAATGCTGAACATTTTTCAAGATACAGATGTCGATTAATTAGCTAATACGTCTGAACAAAATGCAGTCCAAAAGAAAATCAGTGCTGATAGTTTAACCATGGCAATATATGCTACTGAACTCAGACAATTAAGATTACTGCATATGGTGACAAAGTTATAGTATTTCTTATTTAACCCCCCCCCATCCAAACCAATGTTGATATTTGATCTGTTCTCTAAAGCTAGAACCCAGTTTTGTTTCCAACTTGAATACACATGCAAGAAACATCAGCATTTTCAACAGAATAATGTCCATTTTGACTGTCTACCTAGACAAAAACACAATCCTTGAAACACAGTGAAGAAGAACATATTCAAGAGTCATATCTTGCTTCCTGCATGGAGACCCTGCCTCTTTAACCAAACATCTTTAACCAAGTGGCAGGGCTGCAGTGGGCTTGACAGCACTCAGGACCAGGTCCTCAGGCAAAGTGTTATATGATTATGATAAATGTTTTGCTGGTGTAGAGACTGCAAGACTTGACTTCACTGTAGTTTTATTTTATTCTATATTTTCCTTGTTATCTATAAATGTACTGAAAAGGGACAAAGGAAAATTCTTCTTAGGGGATGGATTGAAGTGAATTAACCATTATATAGGTATACTGGATCAAATTCTGCTCTCATTTACCTGTGCCACCCAGTAGGCCAGGTATACATGATGCCAGAAATTAAGTACTTGCATGTATGTGTAAGTTTAGAAGACGCAAACACAGATATAAGATTATCTTAGTGAACATTTTTTCTCCAGATATGGGATTTAGCTGCACAACTTTAATTAATTTTAATTGGAATTGTGTTGCTTATCCCCATATTCAGGTTTGAAACTTTCAAACCTCAGAATCTACTGCTAAATGTAATCCTGTACTATCAAATGATGACACAGAAACAATGATATACCTGTTTAGCTGCCGTGGCACTAATCAACATAGCTATGCTGAAACAGAATAATTTCTGCCAATTGCAATGTAGGCTACTAGCAAAGTTCAAATTATCAGTTAGAGAAAGTCATTTGAGACCAACCCTGATCAAAATTAAACACCCTTTAAGCTGCAAGTAATGTGCCTTGCTCTGTCTTTATCGTGGAGGTCTTGAACTGCAGATGCAATCACAGCGCTCATGATGGTCCAGTTGAATATCCACTAGGGCCATGCTGTTCCTGGTTCTCCCCTTCCTCCTGACATGGCTTAACTCAGGGATGAATTTCAGCACCTGAAGACAAAAGTAAATGTATCTTTTAGAAAATTCTCTCAGTGGTTTAGAATGAAGTAGGTATTTCTTCTGAAGAACATACATACAGAACCTCCTATGGCAGGGAGATGTCAGCGCAATATGTTTTGTTCGATGGCACCACGCCCAAGTTGCATTTGTTCATTCTGGCTTTTTGATGGGTTGGTGCAGTTAGAGCAGAAACAGGATCCAGACCCAGAGAGAAGCAGCAGCAAGTAGCTACATGGGAGAGAAGTGCCTTCAGAGCCCCTGAATATATTTGGTGTTAGAAAGCTGCATCGGCTGAACTAAGGTAATTATTTTCTGCTGTTAGCTCTGCACTCTCTCTTCTACTTATCCTCTGCTGTCGTGCTCCCTTCTCGTGTCTTCCAGGCCCCTCTCTCTGCTCTTTCCTTCTCTCTCCAGTTCAAACATTCCTCTGACTCATTGCCTTCTTTTCCTTGTTTCTCATGCCATGTTCCTCATCTTTCTCTCTGTCCCCTCTCCCTTCACTTTCACCACCATATTTATATCCAGTACAGTGGATTCAGTTTATTTGGAATCATTAATGTTTTGCACACTGCTAGCCTGTGTTATCAGGCAATCTCATTATTGCTATCCTCTCCTGCATCTCTCTGATGCTTTGTTATGCAACTCTACACTAGACTTTAAACTCTCTAGGGCACCAATCACTTATTGCTAAATATGTGTAGCTCACCTAAAAGAATGGGGCCTGTATTCTGATTGGGCCCCTGGACACTGCTAAACCACAAGTAAAATAATACCAATCCAAACTTTGGGAAATACGGCATTTGCCAAAGCCAAAATGAACCGAAGGTTAGTATAGCTCTGCTATTGCATGGGCACTTGTATTGTCCTCACCTTGGAGGTCAAACTTGCTTCAGTGCGTGCACAGGCTGAAAAATAATCTTTAGATAAACTGTTTTTACAATGCACAGTCTTATCAGGTCTTTATTGCTATCTTGGGGAACAGATTTTATTTTCTGTTAACTTGGAGATTTTTTTTTCGTGTTGTAATTTCAGCTTTTTCGTTCCACTCAGTGAGACTCCACCGCATGGTTTGTCCTGGAGCTATGACAGATTAGATTATTTCTATAACACTATCTTTATCTTGTGTAATTACTTAACCATGGCCATAGTCTTCCTCTGCATGCTAATTATGAAATATGTTTCTTTTGGTCTGTCTTTACCATACTGTGTTTGTCTGGGGGTTTGTTTTGCAAACGACACGTATTGGAGGAGTTTATGTCCATGTTCTAAATCAGTAGGGGCCAACCTTTTTGGCAGGCATGCCACAGATTAGTTCCATATGCTCCACAAGTGCCACTCCAATCTCCTTCCCCTGCCTGCTTCCTGCTCTCTGCCCTATCTGATGCTGTGCTGCCTATTCCCTCCCCAGTCTGCTGGGTGCCATGCAGAGAGGCTGCCTGTGCTACTTGTGGCTCACAGGCTACAGGCTGGTCACCCCTGCTCTAAATGAATACACATATTTCTTTGTAAGCTGGTTAGAGCTTCTACTAGGTTCTATGTGGTTGGACTCACTAAAAGTGCTCACAGTTATATATGTAGGATGAGGAGTTTAAGGGAGATCAGAGGGAGCTGGCCACTTAATTTTACTGGGATTTAGGCATCCAACTGCTATGACTTCCTTTGAAAATCCCACTGTTGTCCTGAACTGATTTCTTTGACTTAAATGCTGTCTCATGCTGTGCACTACAGGGAGTGAAATCTCGTGTGAGGGGACTACATGGACAACAAAAATGGCAGCATGAAAAGATTTCTCTTCTAGCTTGTTCCCCACATTCACCTAATTAGCTTTGTCCCCACTGCAAAAATATCCATGTAGAAAACAGAAACACACCCAGAGAAGGAGAGATGCTGAACAGTATGCTTCCCCCGACTTTAGAAATGTAATAGTAAAGATCTATGGACAGCAAACTAATGCTGCTTCCAAATACTTGCTTCATGCACTGTGTTCCTGCAAGCTGGCAACAAATAATCAGAATAGCACAGCCTGGCCATGTATGGTGACCCTAGAGGGACTGCCCTTTAACATGGCTAGATGGGATCTGATAGAGCCTCATTAAAATTTCAGATCCTGAGCTCTCTGTTGTAGTTTATGGTCCTTATCTCTGACAGTTTTGCATCTCCCCATAAACCCCGTGGACCAGGTTGAGGGGAAAGAATATACCATGTTTTCTCATTAGGTTGTTCTATACTGAAAGATTTGGACAGTGGCAGGATGGGATGGAGAGAAAAGGCTATCCTATTGTGTTTCTGTACACACATAGACTTTTAAATTCACAGTAGTTATTCCAAATTTCTGTCCTGAGACCCAGGTATCAATTACAAGTAATTAATACACTAAAGGAATTTGCTGAAAAACTTGTAATAAGAGCACAACAATTGTAAAGCATTTTCATCCATTGATCTCAAAATACTTTGCAAATAAAGGCAAGAATCACTATCTCCATTTTATAGAAGAGGAATTTGAGGTAGAAGGAGAAGAAATGCTTATTCAAGGTCATGCAGATCAGTGACAGAGCTGCCTGTTTACAATACTTGTGCACTCTAGCCCCATTGCTATAGTATATGAGCTTCTCTAAATCAGTAACCTTCACAACACACCAGCTTACAGATGGGGATTTGAGCCAGAGGCATAACTGGTAAGGTTTTGCCCTGGGCCAGCATTTGCTGATACCATCCTGCTACAGGGAACAGCCACTACCGTGCAAGATGTCAGTGAAACCAACACCAAGACGGTTAAGGCAGCAGCTGCTGGATAGGGATCCTTTAATGCCCCGCTATTACAGCCACTGCTGCCACTCACAACACTGCCCTGAGTGCCACCAATTGTCATTGCTGGTGGCAATCAACAACAGTAGATTTGGTGTCTACAGTGGCAAAGGAAAGGGGAAAGGGGTCCCTACAGTTGTGGCTGCTATGTTAACTCTGTCAGCAGTGGCTGTTCCCAATACCAGGACACTTTGGCAAATGCTGACTCTTGCCTTGGCTTCCCACAGCCAGATCCTCATGCTCCTCTGTCACCAGTCCTGACCTCTATCCCTACCCCATGTGCCACTGCTGTCACAGAAGACACAGTGGTGTGTAAAGTACACACTCCCATTCTGGAGCTTCCTCTCTGCTGGGGCTCGGGGCTCATGCCCCACTCTTCCAACCCTTGTTATGCTACTGAACTGAGGTACAAAGAGATTAAATGACTTGCCCAAAGTCATAAAAGAAGTCTGTAATAGAGCAGAAAATGGAACTTGACTCGCCCAAATCCACGATCAGCAACCTAATCACTAGACTTCTTGCCCAGGCTCCTAATCACTAGATTAGGCTGTCGCAAAAGTAGTACTTAGTCTTACATATCACCTTCGACGAAGTCTGTAGCAGAACCAAAAACACAGTGGAAGGTCTCCTAGCTCATACATGTTAACCATAAGACCAATCCTTTTTGACTGTGAGGCTTGAAGAGTAGGAAGTTCATGGAATGTAATAACAATGATCAAACAACATAGCAATAAAAAAATCCTCCTAACTTTTTTCCATGTGTCGCAGAGCACACAGGTGCCCTGCTCCTTAGAGCAGGAACAGCTAGGGAGAGAGCCCTAGCAGTGAGTGGGGAGCCCAGCTGGTAGTTACCAGGGCAGCCAGGGTTACAGGTGCTGGTTGCTAGGGCAACTTCTGGGGAGTCAGCTGACAGGAAGGGGCAGGTCCTGGCACATAGAACCCCAGGAGTGAGGCCAGGAGGGCAGTGCTCCACTGGCAGCCATGGGAGAAGGAGCTCTGCTGGGGCAAGTGGAGTGGAGAAGCCTGATGGCCCGAGCAGCTCCTGTCTGCTGTTACGGGTGGAGAATTCCCTGGTAGGGATTGAATGAGACTTTTCGATATAGCCCAGGGGCTTGAGTTTTTATTTGTAGTTTCATAAGTCCGGAGGACCGGGTAAGGCTATTAGGGGTTGGAGGAGGCCTCATAGGGGCTCCATGATAGCGTGGGGACCCTGGTGCCAGAGAGGGGGCAACGAGAAGCCCCAGAGCGAGGGGGCAGCAGAGCACCAGGAACGCATGGGACGAGACAGGGTGGTGGAAGCCCAGGGAAGTCCATGAGGGCCAAATTACAGCAGGTCAAAACCACGTCAGTACCATTTGCGAGGCTTGGGCTGCAGTGTAGGGGAGGAAAAGGAGTTGCAGATAGCACCCCCCCCGGCACTGAGGCAAAAACAATGGGCAACCTCCCGCTAATTACATCTATTAATTAATCAGTTAAGATAAACACATGGCAGGCAAGTAGGCAGGCGGTTGGCCTATAACAGGAGGGTGGAGTCACCGATAGAAAGACTTTAGTAGAGGTACTCCTGTCACACCATGTTACGGTGAAGTTTCTGCTTTCAGGGGTGTAAAATCATGTAATACTGTAAGAGAATGATTGTGCTTAGATGAAATATAGATAATTACTCTTCTGCAAAAGAGAGGAAGACTTGCCAATTTTTAGAGAAAACAGCAACATTTGCCAAGTCTGAATTATTTTCAAACACTGACTGCCTCAGTGCAAATAATAAATCACAAAGGACACAAGGACACCTTGCTGGGCCACGTTGCCAGCTAAAACATTAGAGCTGAACACAACAGGTCTGTGAAGATTATTTTGGAGCTCAAAATAGCATCTTCAAAGACACTTATTTTTTTTAAAACATACTTTAAAAATCAAGTACAGCTGCTGAAGCTGAACCCACAATAAAAAAATTCTATTTAAAGAATGCTTTCATCAAAATCTGACAATTTCAAATGACTGGCACTTTCAAGATCATGGTTAGGTAGATTTGCCTTTTCATTTTACAGCAAATGAAAGTGTTTGCAGTGAGATGAGAGCAGATATGTGGGCAGTATTTAAGCTAACAGACCTCCTGACAGCTTGGGGATTTTCCCTGTGTTTTATATTAAGAAACATGAACACTGTATATGTGCTTTGCTGATAAGAGTAGAAAAATGAATTGGCAGACACTTTCCCAGACAAGACAGGAAAGCTGTGTTTGAACACTGTGAAAATTGGAATGCTTTAATAGCTGATCACAGAACTGATGTTCAAAGTTTTCAGTCTAGCTTCTGTCTAATAGTCTTAGGTTAAGGTAAATACAAGAGGACTGAAAAGAATAAGGCAGTCAGGCCATTTCTAGTGGCCACAGCAGATGAAAGAAAGTCCTTTCATGTTGGAAATAAAGCTGCTTTTTATTTATTATCTGGTCACTTCTTCAAAAGTGATACACTACTAAGTTAATTAAATTAGTTCAAAGAAATGATGCTATCCTTTAAGTGCATCTTTTTCTGATAACATCAGTAGTATACTTATTGTAACACAATAGGTACATAAAAATGCTCAAGGATATTTTCCAAGGTTTCTTTTTTGCTTAGCAAAAAATGAGTAAATTCATGGTTTTCATGTCCAGCAATCAATATCCAACTGCACTAAGCAAAGCAAGGAGGCCCAGATTTTCAGATTATTGTCTCACAAAACAATACATTACGACGGCCATAACATCTTTGTCACATATGAAATAGCGACTTAATTATGGCAATAAAACCATTACACTAATAAAACAGAATGAGATGAAACACTTAACCACTGGGCTGGATTTTGTGTTTATTGAAAGTATAAAAAAACACTATCATGGCCTTGTACCATTTTTCATGCAAATGATTATGTAGGAGCACACTAACTTGCTATAAAGTATTTTTCTTTGTAGACATTTTCAAACATTTTAGAGATGTAAAGGTCAAGTGTCTGTGGCAACTGTGTAATTTTTCTACCAGGTTGAAGAAAACAAAAAATGAGAATTGTTCCCTATTTTTCTCTGGAAGGGTCTTTTTTATGTGTATTCGATAGAATTTGGATACACCACATATATTTGAAAGTAAACAGTAAATGTATAATAAACCAAAGAAAAGAATCATTAGAAGCTCAAATAGAAGTGGTGCAAATTTGAGCCAGGACTTTTTGCTTCAGTGCATGTGCTCGGATATGTACTTTGTTGTGGAGCAAATTGTGCCACTTGGGGCACAATAACCCTGTCTCACTCCTCCTGGATCTTCAGCCAGGGGGAGCTAGAGCCCAGGGCCAGCTTCTGTGCTGTCTCTAGCAGTATAAAAAGCTTCCCTGTCCTGGCCCCAGCACTATAAAAAGCCACCCTGGCAAG
>NW_017729032.1:30627317-30632658 GCF_001723915.1 Gavialis gangeticus
ACCCCCAGGCCCCTGAGGCTACTCCTACAACCCTAGGCACCATCACTTTAAAAAAAAAACAAACAGAAAAAAAACCCAGGTCAGACTGTTCCAGGAGGTTCCTGGCTGAGATACAGGACCTCCACTTAATTCAGGAGGTGCACAGTCCCACCAGAGGAAAAGCCCTGTTGGCTGAAACATGCAGCCTGGCAGGCCACGTGTTTCAGCGAAAGATGAGGGCCAACCATAGAGACACTCTGGCAGCCAGAGCATCTCCATGGAGGACCCAGCCTCCGGTTGCCTGCACCGCTTTTTTAAATGTTGATTTTTTTAGACCAGTCTAATTTTCTCCCCGTGCTGCAAACTTGCAGCGTGGGGACCTTTTTTTTGTTCCCACACATGCCTGTTGCCCCACCTCAGAGGGGTATGAGGTGGGGCAAGAGGCACGTGTGCACTTGTCTGGATGCGCCCAGTGGGTGCATCTACACATGATGATTTAAAGGCACTTTAGTCATTTTTAAGGTGCGTTAAGGGTATAGGTCTACATGTGCTCACCCTTAATGTGCCTGAAAAATGGCAATTTTAGGCTAATTATGCCTACATTTGATATCTGCATAAAGGCAGCAAACAGTTAAGGCTTCTTAAGGGTCATGTAGATGCCTCAATGCTGTGTGTCAACTGAGTGGGCCAGAGCTGAAGCTATGGGGCCTTACATTACTGATGGGCACTGCCAAGAACAAGCAGCGGGTGCTGTTCTTCATAGTGCAGATGCTGGAGCTGGAGTGGTGGTTCTAGGGCAGTGGTACTCGCTGGTATGCTGACTGATGACTGTGTGCTGGGCACATAAAAAACAAAAAAAACCAAAGCCCTGGCATGAACGTTTGCAGGCCAGGATAGAGTGGTGGCTTCATGCGCTCCCTGCATTGTGCAGCAAGCAGAGGGACTGTGCCATGCTGTTCTGCTCCAGCAGAGGCTGAGGCAGAGGCAGAGGCAGACATTGTGCCCCACATATAGTTGTCGGTTGGCACACCAACAGGTACTGATGCTACTGGAACCACTGCTCCAGCTCTAGTGTCTGTGCCCTGGAGCACACCACCCACTTCTTGGCAGCACCTGGTGGCAGTGTGGGGCCCCATGTGCTTGGCTCCGGCCTGCTCTTGACTGATGCTGGGGAGGCAGGAACATGAGGAGGAGGTTAGACCCAGGGCTGGGCCGATCATGTCCAGGAGACTGGAGGCTCCCGCCCCCTCGGCCAGCACTGGACCGCACTGCCCAGCTATGTTGCCATGGGCCTCAGGGGGCTGCCCACCAGGGCAGTCTGCAAACGCATTTACCCAGTGAGCTGCATTAAGGCGCCTAAAGTAGCTCTAAACATCAGCTCTAAATGTCAGAAAAGGGCTACTGCAATCCTTGGATGTATAAACAGGGCAGAAGCAGGGAGGGGTGTTCAACCCTTTATATAGCACTAATGAGATTAACACGGAATACTGTGGGTGCATCTACATGTGCTATTAGTGCAATACAATAAACTCCAATGCAGTTTGCACCAGAGTTTATTGTTCCCAGGTGCCATGTTTGCATGTGCGCCCAGGACTGCAGCATGCTGAGTCAGGGTAGAGTATCCCTGGCTGGCAGGGGGCTCCAGGGATCATCCTGCCAGCCCAGGGCTGCTTTGACCTGGTTTAATGTGCTGCGGAGGGGCCAGTTGGGGCATGAGGGTGCTCCAGTGTGAGTCTAACTTCCAGTCAGCCCCCTCACTGGAGCACCCTCATGTCCCAACCTTCCCTGTCAGCATCTATATATGTGCTGTGGTGCACTAAGTAACACCACCATAGGCATGGGCAACTGGTGCCTCCTGAGTCTGGGAGGGCACCTGCAGATACTGCTGGTGGTGATGGCGGCAGGGGCAGAGCTGGCAAACACTTGCAGATGCCACTGGCAGTGTAGATGGCACTGATGGCCCTGTTGAGGAGGCAAGTTGAGCACCCGCAGAAGCTGCTGGCAGCAGGAATGGCCCTGTCAGGGGGGGTACATGCCCCTCCATGCCTCCCCTATCAGTCACCTATGGCCATAGTATAGTACTATTCTATGGCAGCATTTATTTCCTGTGCCCTAATAGGGACACACATGTAAATGCTGAGATTTTACTGTGGGCCTAATTAGTCAGCTCCACAGTAAACATCTCACGTAGATGTACCCTGTGTCTAGCTCCAGCATCCATGTTTAAAAAAGGATGTTGGAAAACTGAAGAGAAGGGACTAGAAAAGAGGATATGGGGAAATGGATAAAATACAGCGAGAGACAAATAACTTAGTCTGTCTAGCTTATCAAAAAGGAGAGTGAGCAGTGACTTGTCTGCAATGTATAAGGATTTTCATGGGGAACATATACAGGGTTCTGTTTGATTCTAGTCTAGAAGACAAAGGAATAACAAGAACCAAGATCAATATGTAACTGAAACTTGTCAAATTCAAATAAGAAAGATGCAACAGTTTTTTTTTTAACAGTCAGGGTAATGAACCACTTGAACAAACTTCAAGGGAAAAATGGGATTTTTCATCTCTTGATGGGCTTCAAATCAAGATCAGGTGCTTTTGGGGGAGATATGCCATAGCTAAAATTCATGGGCTCAGTACAGAGGCAACATTAAATAGAGATCATACAGGATACTCTAATAACCCATCTGGTCTTAAAATCTCCAAAAGTACTCAATTGCTTTAATTTGTCACCTGTGCAAGTCAATTTGTGGTAAGACTAGTGGTAGCCATAGAATAGACAGGACTCAAGCATTTGGTGTATAAGGCACAATTTGAGTCCTATTTGCATTACAGCTTGTTTTTTATACTACTATTGATGATGCACTTTGGTAAGGTGTGTGTGGCAGGAAAGAGCAGTTCCATCACTACATGGATCATTAGGTAAAATTCTATATCTTATGCTTTTGAGAGATCACATTAGATAACCACAGTAGTTCTTTCTGATTTGAAAAATCTAGGAGTGGCTTGAGACATACATTTAGTCATACGACCCAATAGCCAGTTAATATGTCACAGTCCACAGAAGCAGACTTCTGTACTAATACATCCAAAAGGGTTAAAGGAAACACAACAAATAGTGCAAGAAAGAAAAATGAGTTTCCAGCTGATGAACACTTTAAATTTCTTTATAATTGTTTAATTCTAGTGCTTTCTTTTGCTCTTCAGTCCTTTACTCTGGGAGATCACACCCACTAACATGGCTTCCACTATCACAGAACGTATGGATCTCCACTCCAGAATTATCCTACTCAGTCTAATCTTGCATCATACTCTTGGTCACTGATTTCACCTTGTTGGATATTTTGCCATCAACTTAAATTGTACTACGGTCAAAAATGAACTCTTATCTTTTCCTATTCTTTATCACTGCTGAACATATTACTATCCTGCCTGTCACTCAATCCTGTAACTTAGGAGTCATCTTTTACTCATCCTACTTGCTTGGACTTATACTCCAACTGCATATAAATCCTTTTGGTTCTCCATGCGAAACATTTTCACACAGTAAATCTCTTGTCAGGCTTTCATTATCTTCTGTCCTGATTACTGGAACTTCCTCCTCTAAGTCTTCTTGATAAGTTAACCAATCCCCACCTGTCTGTGCACACTTTGTTTATATTTCTTACTCACTAATTTAATCACATCTGCTCTTTTTCTGAATCCTGATGTAAAGACCTCCACCCTTACTGCAATGGTCATGCTGCTCTACTGACCTGTATATCTTTTTTGTCCATTTCTCCTAGGAGTTCCCACAGTTCATGCTGCTTGCTCCCAGGAGACCCTTCCTGCAATGTCAGGCCATTACTCCTTGCTCTTTCAAGTGCCTGCTCAAAGCTTACTTCTTCTGCAACACCACTGATAAAAATATCAGCCACAATGACATTTTATTAGCTAATAAAGGTACTTCAGACTTCTTTATTCTATCATTCCAGACATCATTATATTATTGGCACCCCAGTGTACTTACTGGTATAACTGCTACTCATTCTTTTCTATACACTTTCATATTGTCTTGTTATGATTCTGTTATACTGTGTTTGGTTAGGCCTATTTTTAAGCCTTGCACGTAGATCATTTTTAGGAACCTTGCAACAAGCTTCAGTACGGCAATAAGCATTCTGAGGTTACTGGTATAAAATAAAATATGCTATTGATAATCTGAGTTTTGTGGCTGGCACCATCTCTACTCTACCTCAGATAAATAGAATCCATGTGCCCCAGAGACATGTATTGACTATCACAAACTTAAATGGAGATGGCTCTACAACTGTGACAACAGGAAATGAGAAAAGGGAATCCCTATCAATATTGTGATATACCGTGAGAAATGCAACAGGTCTTTACACGCCAGACAGGTGAAAAGGTAGGTAAAAAGTGCAATTGGCCTCAATGGTTTCCTTTTTCCTGAAATGCCTTTCAGCTGTACTGTGTAGCACAATGTTTGTGGAGAAGGTTTATATACTGTGACAAATTCTGGTTACCGCCTTAAGGGTGCTCATCTCTCATGGAAACTCATTTCACATCTCATCAGTTACAGCAATGAGTTGGGGAAACTGATTTCTTGTTTTTCTGAGGTAAGAACATGATGGGTGGATGGCAAAGACTCAGTCCTAGCAGAATAAAGAATTGAAATGAGATCATTAAGCGGATTTTTTTTTAACCTCAATTGGCTGACCCTATTCCATCTTCAATTTTAGAATACCTATCTCTTTCCAGAACAACAAGCAATTGGTGCAGTGGCAACTGAGCTTCATTTTAAATACACCGTAGCAAGTTAGATGAAAGCAGACATAGTCATTTGATTGAAGTATGCTGTATTCATTTTCATTAAAGCATATCACTTTGTTTACCCTTTGAATGGAGTTCAGTGGTGTTTTTAAAGGAGTCACTTACCGAAGAACATGGCTGACAGTCACTTTAAAAAGATACTAATACATACAATGTGAAGTTTACACAGTTGGTTTTGCAGGGTTTCTTGTCAATATGTTCTAAATTTTGAGTCATGTATTCTTGTTGGTTTGAGCTCTGGGCTCAAACTAACCCAAGGTTTTCTTTAATGTCATGTTGAAACCATGTGAAAGCCATAAAAATGTCAAAGATTTCATAGACATTAGGGCTGGAAGGAACCTCGGGAGATCATTGAGTCCAGACCCCTGTCCCAAGGGCAGGAAGTCAGTTAGGGGCAAAGGATCCCAGCAAGATAAGTGTACAAATGCTTTTTAAAGGAGTCCAGAGTAGGTGCTTGCACCAGCTCTGGAGGGAGCTTATTCCAGGCTTTGGGGGCTCGGACAGTAAAGAAGTTTTTCCTTATGTCCTGCCTAAAA
>NW_017729032.1:30642812-30645072 GCF_001723915.1 Gavialis gangeticus
CCTCTCTTCATAAGGCCTAGTTTCTTGCCCTCTGATCATGCGTGTGGTTCTCCTCTGGACTCTCTCAAGCTTCTCCACATCTTTCCTGAATTGTGGAGGCCTTACTGAATTGGATGCAGTACTCCAGCTGTGGCCTCACCAAGGCCGAGTACAGTGGGAGGATGACATCCTGAGATTTACTTGAGAAGCATCTATGGATACAAGCCAGAGTTTGGTTTGCTTTACCAGCTGTGACATTGCATTGGTGGCTCATGTTCATGACCCCCAAGTCTCTTTCAGCCTTAGTACTAGTGAGCATAGCACTGCCAAGCCTATAAACACGAAGCGGGGTTTTTTTTAAAGGTTTCTTTTTACTATAATAAAAAGGTGAGGTTAGTTCAAGCCATGGCCATATTAACTTCAAATATTCTTGATGGTTTTGTTTTTACCTATGTTTGGCAAACCAGTTCAAAATTTCAGATGCCTAAGAAATCTTTACATATGATTCAATATTTTACAGAGCTTTAGAGAAGAAGGGAACCAACCATATTGCATTTTCATATTCCCATTGCCATATAGTTAATTTCTTGCAACTGGACATGAACTTCACATTTTAGA
The DNA here is from genome assembly GCF_001723915.1 of Gavialis gangeticus. NCBI lineage: Eukaryota > Metazoa > Chordata > Crocodylia > Gavialidae > Gavialis > Gavialis gangeticus. The sequence goes on from NW_017729032.1 coordinate 30,643,410, forward strand.
GGAAAAAAAAGCAGCAGTCTCAGTTTAGGGAAGACCACCTGTGATGACTAGCTGTTAGTCTTGTTGCTTAATACAGTAATAGGGACTGTTAAGATAATATGGTCATGGGAACAGAAAGGAGAATAACTGGAAAGATTACTTTGAATTTCTTTTCTAACAGACTTCTTTCTCAGTGCAGGTAGCATAGAGCATAGAAAGCAGGTAAGCACAGGCAATACTGATCCCTTTGGTTGTGTGCATGCAATTCATTAGATGAGTGAGAGTCAGTGACTGCAGGACAGAAAAAAAGAAAGTTGATGCTAAAAAAAATTGCCTTTTCTAAATATAGTGTTCCCTGAGAGAGGTGATGTAGTGTCCTTTACAGGCATATGGAAAGGCAAGGGTGCCCATATGAACTAAACAACTCCCTGCATTATTTCCCAAAACAGTTTCTATATGGAATGTGAGGAGATATATAGGGAATTTTCACATATAGGAAAAAATGGATATAGTTAGAGCAATCCAAAACTTTAGGGATAAGAGGCTAATTAGGCAAAGTTAAACAGCAGGAATAAAGGAGACCTTGAGTCCTTAACAACTGGTTTAATTTCTTAGGAATTTCATATTTATGACTTCATTTTACAACTTCTATCGGTCCCTTTGGCACATCAATTACACTAAGTTGAACTCGAGTCTCAATTTTCCCAGTAGGGTGCAGACGGATTAAATAATTAGGATGAAAGTATTAATGAAAGGATTGTCAGGCTCAATGGGCAGTGATCAATGGCTCAAGGTCTGGCAGCTGGTATCAAGTGGAGTGCCCCAGGGGTCAGTCCTTGGGCTGGTTTTGTTCAATATTGTTATTAACGATCTGGAAGATGGGATGGAGTGTACACTCAGCAAATTTGTGGGTGACACCAATCTGGGAGAAGTAGTAGATATGCTGGAGGGTAGCGTTAGGATTCAGAGTGACCTGGACAAATTGGAGGATTGGGCTACAAAAAGCCCTCATGAGGTTCAACAACGACACATGAAAAGTCCTGCACTTAGGACAGAACAATCCCATGCATTGGTACAGGCTGGGGGCTGACTGGCTGCGCAGCAGCTCTGCAGAAAAAGACCTGGCAGTTACAGTGGACAGTAAGATAAATATGATCCAACAGTGTGCCCTTGTTGCCAAGAAAGCTAACAGCATACTGGGCTGCATTAGCAAGATCTCTGCCAGTAGAACAAAGAAAGTGATTCAAGCTCTCTATTCAGCACTGGTGAGGCCACATCCAGAGTACTGTGTCAGTTTTGGGCCCACCACTACAGAAAGGATGTGGACAAGTTGGAGACAGTACAGCAGGGGGCAACAAAAATGGTTAGGGGTCTGGGGCACATGACTTATGAAGAGAGGCTGAAGGAGCTGGGCTTACTTAGTTTGCAGAAGAGAAAATGGAGGCAGGATTTGATAAGTCTTTAACTATGTGGGAGGTGGTTCCAAAGAGGATTGCCCTAGACCAGGGTATGCAAAATATGGCTTGAGGGCTGCATCCAGCCAGCCAGGCACTTTCATCTGGCCCATGGTGACCTGCAACGAGTTGTACCCCACCCACCCAGCCCTTCTGCCCACCTGGGTGGGTGCCTACACCCCCTGCCCCCAACATATCTTATTATACCTTGCTCCCACCCTCATGGGTGA
>NW_017729032.1:30650072-30650502 GCF_001723915.1 Gavialis gangeticus
CACTACACATAAACACACACCCAGCCACACCCCACACAATATAAAAGACTAAGAATTTATTTTTGAGTTATTATGCAATCACCTCTATATACAGTACATAAACACAAATCAAGACAAAAATATTTTTAAATAAAAGTAAAATATGTTATAGTAGGTGTGTGACTTTTAGTGTATGATTTGGTTTTTCCTGGTTCTAAGATGGCAACTCCTCCCTCCCAAAAGGAGTACTGCAAGGGAACAAGGGGTGGGACTTCTGGTGGCAATGGTCAGGGGTTAGGTATGGGACTTTTGGTCCCAAGATGGTGACCAGGGGGCTGGGCACCTGTCAAGGGATGAGGCAACCCATGCGGCCCTTGACAGCTAACCAAACCTCCTTAAGTGGCCCTCCAGCCAAAATAATTCCCCACCCCTGAGCTAGACTGTTGTCAGT
>NW_017729032.1:30655502-30656477 GCF_001723915.1 Gavialis gangeticus
ATGACTTATGAAGAGAGGCTGAAGGAGCTGGGCTTACTTAGTTTGCAGAAGAGAAAATGGAGGCAGGATTTGATAAGTCTTTAACTATGTGGGAGGTGGTTCCAAAGAGGATTGCCCTAGACCAGGGTATGCAAAATATGGCTTGAGGGCTGCATCCAGCCAGCCAGGCACTTTCATCTGGCCCATGGTGACCTGCAACGAGTTGTACCCCACCCACCCAGCCCTTCTGCCCACCTGGGTGGGTGCCTACACCCCCTGCCCCCAACATATCTTATTATACCTTGCTCCCACCCTCATGGGTGAAGGGCCAGCTCTGCTAGCATAGGGTGCAGCTGCTGTTGCAGGCTTCCCCGGCACCCCACTCCTTCCGGACAGTAGGTAGGGAAGCTGGGGGCGGAGCGGGGCTGCAGCTGGGCAGGAGCATGGAGACCTCACTCAAGGGAGTGACACTAAAGTGAAGCTCAGCTGGGCAGGCTCTGGGTATGAGGGAGGGTGGGGGATATGGGGACCCTTCCCATACTCCCCCCCACCATGGTGCACAGGCCTGGCAGGCAGCAGGGGGCAGCAGCAGCAGCAGGAAGGTGGGCGGAGGGGGCTATGCTCAGTGCTGGTGCCTGGCTCCTGGCTCTGGCCAGCGCTGTGAGAAGCGCAGCTCCTGCTGAACCATTTGTTTCCCTGGTGATCCCTGGACTCACAGGGCACAGGAGGGAGTGGCCTGGAGTGGGGAAAGCAGTGCTTGGGGTGCCTGGGTCTTCCCTCCTGTGCCCTGCAAGTGTGGGGAGTGCTGGGAAATCAAACAGCTTGGCAGGGGCTGTGTTTCTAGCTGCAACGTACAGCACTGGCCAGAGCCAGGCACCGGAGCCCCCACCTGCTGCTGCGCCATGATGGGAGTGTGTGTGTGGGGGGTCCCCAAACCCCTCCCACCCTCCCTCACCCCCACAAACCATACACACAGACACAAACAGATACCCCCCC
>NW_017729032.1:30657020-30681821 GCF_001723915.1 Gavialis gangeticus
CCCCACCACACACACACACACACACACACACACACACTACACATAAACACACACCCAGCCACACCCCACACAATATAAAAGACTAAGAATTTATTTTTGAGTTATTATGCAATCACCTCTATATACAGTACATAAACACAAATCAAGACAAAAATATTTTTAAATAAAAGTAAAATATGTTATAGTAGGTGTGTGACTTTTAGTGTATGATTTGGTTTTTCCTGGTTCTAAGATGGCAACTCCTCCCTCCCAAAAGGAGTACTGCAAGGGAACAAGGGGTGGGACTTCTGGTGGCAATGGTCAGGGGTTAGGTATGGGACTTTTGGTCCCAAGATGGTGACCAGGGGGCTGGGCACCTGTCAAGGGATGAGGCAACCCATGCGGCCCTTGACAGCTAACCAAACCTCCTTAAGTGGCCCTCCAGCCAAAATAATTCCCCACCCCTGAGCTAGACTGTTGTCAGTGGTGGCAAATGATAGAACAAGGAGCAATGGTCTCAAGTTGCAGCAAGGGAGGTTTAGGTTGCATAGTAGTAAAACTTTCTCCCTAGGAAGGTGGTGAAGCACTGGAACAGGTTACCTAGAGAAGTGGTGGAATCTCCATTCTTGGAGGTTTGTAAGGCTCACTTGACAAAGCCTTGCCTGGAATGATCCAACTGGGGCTGGTCCTGCTTGGAGCAGGGGGTTGAACTAGATGACCTCCTGAGGCCCCTTCCAATCCAAATTTCCTATGATTCTATGATTCTTTGTCTCTATTATATCTGTCCCCAGCCACTGCCAAAATATTTTATAGAATTCCAGCAGAAGTCCAGCTCTTCCTGGTTCTTTCTCGCTCTTGCCAAGTTTTAAGCAGTCTTCCTCCTCTCTCATACTTAACTTTTTTGTTTCTTTCCATGTTCTATTCCTTTCTTTATCCCCTCAAGGAACACCTTCATTTTTCTTCTATCTGCTCTTCTTCTCTTGCACAATTCTTTATAAAACTCCACTGCCGCATCCAACACCTTTGCACTTTCTTTTATTTGGATACCTTCTTCAGTTCTCACTGTTTTCAGTTCCTTCCTTATTTCCCTCAATTTCACCAAAAATACTTACAACATCCTTCCCCTTTCTCCACCCGAGGTGCTCTCATCAGAAAGATTTTCTCCTCTGTGTTGCATGTACTGTATTTATCATGTATCTTCTCAACATACATAACTTTTTGTACAAAATTCTCCAACCATTTCATTATGTCTTCCATCTCAAGCATGTCCATGTGCATTTGAATAATTATTATCATTTCTATTGTCTTTTCTCCCACAATAAAATTTATCAACTTAAGTTCTTCTCTCTCACCTATGACCAGGTTATTTAAATGTTCCACTTTAAGATCCAAAACTTCAAACAATATTTTTTCTACAATTTTATATCTATTCATTATCCAACTTCACTGTTCTCCTTCCCCTGTTACTACTGCTCTTATTCTCAGGCATATATTACCTGCTGATCCTGTTTCCTCCCATCTTCTTTCTCTCTGCAGGTCTGGCTTATTCCTCCCGCTAGTCTTCCCTTTAATCATTGTTTCATTCTTCATTTCTCCTTTGTGACCTGCTCTCCTCCTCTTCTCCTGTTCCTCCAGCTGACTGGACTCTTCCCTCATAGCTTTCTTCAATAAAGCCTTCTCCAAAAACACCCATCCCAGCAAACTATTCTTTCCTACTTTCTTTTGTCCATTCTTACCTATCTTTGCCTATCTTCTATCAGACTCTCAATCTTTGCTTCTACTCTGCAAATCACCTCTCAGTCTGTTTTCCCTTCCATGACTGCCATTCTCTTCTGCAAAATCACAACTAATGCTGCTCTAGGAACTCCTTCCCCATCCCAGCACCCTGTCACTATCCCCCCAGCACTCCTAGCAATAATCAAAGCAGTAAAACCAGGCCTCTACCCAGCCACTACACTTGATCATAGCCAAGGAAAGCCTGAGAAACTATCCTGCTGATAGGAACCTACCACAAGGATAAACTAGCCTATTTGAATAAGATACAAGGCCCGATGAGCTCAGTCCCCCTCAATACCAACTCTTTTTCAACTCATGGTGAACCACTAAGCTGAATATATTTTGACTTTCTCTTCACTCCCACATCTGAGCAGCACCATTTCCCCCCCCATTTCCAATGATTCCTGTTTCTTCACCAGCCTTAAATGTCTGGCAAACATCACCAAATATCTATGTAAATGAGAGGCCCTGTTGTCAGCTCTTTCAGCTCGTTTCATGTGACAGGTGTGGCCCCATCTTCCATGTGGTGCAGCTGGACCAGGTGGCACCATATCTCACCTGCATATGAATTTCCCAGGAGGGTCCCAGGACTTGTGCAAAAAACACTCAGTTCCATTTGTGAGTACGGGGCTAATCAGCACATGGATCCTTGGGGCGAAGGGTGCGGCAGGTATATGGAATACATACTCAGACTGAACAATGCTGGGCTGTGGGATTACCATGGCTTGAAACCCTGTTGACTCTGCTGGGGCCCAGCCCAATGAACAACATGATAAATCATGAGCCTTTTGGCTTTCGATTAATATTATATATAGTTTGTACTACGTTTAAGTGGATATAAAACTGCTGTTTAAAAGTGTGTTCAAAAGTGGAGTACTTCTGCTGAAACTTGCGGTAGTTTTGAAAAAGGTAAAATGCATTTGGATGAAATAAGACTGTAGGCACCCATAGTAATTTGCATATAAGCAAATCATCATGGGTATGTTTAGTTCAAAGTCATGGTTCTTTGGTCCCTTGCATTTCAAATTAACAAGATCCCCCTCTACTAAGTAGAGAGAGTTGTGGGGGGGAGGAGATGGCAGCTTCTGTGTCTCTGACTCTGGCTCTGAGTCTGAGTTGGGTCCAAAGTCAGACCTACAGCAGCCTCCTGCTCCTCCTCCACTTGCCCTCGGTAGCTTCTGCCCTCCTTCTGCCCCTTCCCCCACTTACTGTCACATACAACAAATTTCTATGTGCTGTAGCAAGGAGGTGGGGATGAATTAATGACAAACCTCCAATAATTAGATTCCATACCTGGAAAATTATAACAAAGTTATAATTTTTCCATATATAGAATCTAATTATTGGGGGTGAACTTAAATTCAAGGTCATTTTAGATTCAAATAAATATGTTATTTTCACTGACTTGTCCATGGTGCTATGCAGAGGCCCAGTTCTGCTCTAATTCTAAGCTGTGCTTAAGGACAAACATTAGGTCTGAATTTGGTATTCAGATGTTTTCTTTCCTCCACTGTTGCTGTTTCAGATTGTTCCTTCTAACGTGCAATGCCTCATACTTATTTACATTACATTTCATCACATTAGGTTCCTTGAAAATTCCTCACAGACATCTCTAGTCCTGTTTGACATAGTGTTCTGACCACAACACTTTATCTTAATAGTGAGCCAGTTAATTGAAAGAAATCTGTAATAGGGCTATAAAACAGTTCTGTCAAACTCATCTTACCTTGCACCTCAGGATCTTACCTTGATCCCGATTGTGGGGCTCTTTGCAGGCTGAATCCAGCCTAGGGCATATAGTGCAACTTCAGATCCTAATGCATGCCCAATGCCAAAGTTGGAAATGCTGCCACCATAATGTGTCCCATGCCACACTGGCAGCTCTAGTTCTGGTATGGGACATGGGAAACATGGTGAAAGCGACTCCAGCATATGGCATCAGTGGGTCTGGTTGCTGAAGAGCTGGTGCCACAGCAGTGACGATGGGTAAAGCAGCTGAAGGGAGACAATAGTCCTAATGCTAATACAAGAACATAATAATGGTCATTTACTGGGTGAGACCATAGATCCCTTTTGCCCAGTATCCTGTGTCATACAGGGGCAAAGAGTGGATGCTGAAAGGGAGACAACAGGATATGACCAGGTTTTTTCTCACTGTTCCTTTCCCACTTGAAGCCTCCAGCATTTACGGTCTAGGAAGTTCAGATTCAGATGTCGTACCCCTAACTAGTGATGTACCTTTCCTCCAAACATCTGTCCAGTCCCTTTTTGAATCTGGTTAAACTGTCAGGTTCCACAACTTCTTACGGCAAAATCTGAATTACATGCTGTGTGAAAAAGAACTTTGTTTTCTTAGTTTTAAACTTATTACCTATTAGTTTGATTTTATGAGGCCTAGTTCTTGTATTGTGAAAGGCAGTAAATAATAAATCCCTATTTACCATCTCTTCACCATTTAGTATTTTGTAAACCCTTATCATGTTCCCCCTCAAGCATTCTTCTAAACTGAATAGGCTTAGGCCTCTTTAGTCTTTCCTCACAACGGAAGTCCCTCCATACCACTAATCATCCTTATTATCCTTCTCTGTCCTTCTGAAGTTCTACCGTATCCTTTTTGAGGTGCTGACACCAAAACGTGGCACAGAATTCAAGGTGTGGATACATGATGGATTTAAAGAGGAGTACAATGACACTTTCTATACAACTTTCCAACTTTCTTTACAATTCCTGTTTTTACTAATTCCTAACATTTTTTTTTGCCTTTTTAATGGCTGCTTAGCTCTGAGCTGATGTTTTTAGCGAGCTATCTATATTTTGCCTCTTTTATTCACTTTCTTCCATATTGATAAGAAGAAATAACACCTGATATGAAAGCTTGGAACCCTCCAGTTAGCCACATTGCATGTTGAAGCTGTCTATTTATTCCATTTACTCTGCTTTCTCTCTCAATCAGTTTCTAATCCACGAAAGACCTCATTTTGGTCAATTTTAAACTCTTTGAAGGAAGCAACAAATCTTTTAAAATTCTCCTAAGTCACATGCAAATTTGTAGTGCTATATAAATATTTATACACTTCCAGGGTTGTTTTTATCAGATCGTATTCATCTCAGCGTTTTATGACAGGGATGCCAGATCTGGTTTGCAGAGCCACTCTATCCAACCTCCTGGGCTACCAGTGGGTTACCAGAAGTTGAGGGACATGGTCTGAGCGGTGGCCTACTGCAAAATCTTGGTCATTTGGGCTCTGATGGACCTGACAATTGGTGGCAGCCTCTGGCCCAGCTCCTTAGCCACCAGCTCTGCTGACACTGTGCTGGAGCCTTGGATACCATATACCCCAAGGCTTATGTCAGAGCTCAAGCTGCCATTGCAGTACAGGGCATGTGGTGGCAGCACTGGTTCTGGCTCTGGCATGGGACATACAGCAGGAGCTGGACTTGGACCATGTTCACTGGGTCAGAGCCAGAACTGCTGCCACTGCATGTCTTGCGCTGGATTCAGCTCCCAAGGAGCCCCATGCTCTGGATCCAGTTCAGGGTGCAAGGTGAGCTTGAGATCCCTGTTTTGTGGCCCTATTAGAAATGTCTTTCAATTGAGTTAAAGTTCTGTGGTCTATAACTAGAGTCATACATTGCATCTTTCTTAAAAGTTAGATACAATATGAATAGGGGTGCACTGATAGAGATTGCTGGGGCCGATACCGATAGCTGATTTTTAAGGAGGCATATCAGCTGATACTGATCCGATTTCCAATACTGAAGAGATGTGTCCAGCTGGTAAGTTTGGTGTGGTGGAAGGGGAGGGAAGGGGTGGGGGGGGTCATGCAGAGCAAGGCCCCTGCAGTGAGGGAGGGAGTAGGGCTGGGCAGGGGCAGGCACTGACCAGCCAGGGAGGGGAGGGAAGGGGTGTGGGATAAAGCTGCAAGTAGCTTGTCCAGGGGGCTGGGGGTGTGGTGCTGTGCCACCTGGATCTACGTGGCATGGGGTGGGCTGCAGCTGCGGGCTGGGGCCAGGGTGGAGAGGCATGAGAAGGGTGGGGGGTGGGCAGCTCCTGCTGCTGCACGCAGATCGGTGCTCATGTAGCAGCTTCCACCGCTACTCCTGCTGCTCATCCTTGATCTGCCCCACCACGACCCTTCCTCCTCCCTCCTCCTTATTCCAACACACCGGACTTACCAGCTGCACACAGCACTCCACACTGCCGGCTGTACTCCTCACTGCCTATGTGCTGTGCTCCAGCTGCACAGACACATGGGCATTTATTGGAAAAATCACTGGCTGCATTGGACCGATTTCTGATACAGAACATTTTCTTTATATTGGTGCAGATCTGATATTGGGCTGATGTATCGGTGCACCTCTAAATATTCACTACGCTCCAGTAATTTATACCAGTTGATCTGGAGGCTACTGTATTTTGTAATTAATGTGGTGAAAAGTGGGGGAAACCTTGTGCCTTAGAAAGATGACAACAATACTGATTACAGCAATGTTTAGCATATTTTCTCACACACCTATCTAGGCTTCATTGTCAATAACCTCCTGGTATTCTAGCCCTAAGCCTCTCCTATATCATAGCCTTTGTGCTGTGGGCACACCACCTCCAGATTAGGAGCTCACTAAATTCTTTTTCACGGGACCTAAACAAAACAGGAAAATAGGGTACTTATACATATGCTCCAGGGTGGGGCATGGGGCCTTTTAATTAGAGTGGCTCTTGGGGAAACTGGTCTAACTAAAATGCTGGCAATGTCTTGTGTATTCAGCGCCCCATGTTTCAAAATAGTGGCAAGGGTGTTTTGATTATAGTTCATTCAACAAGCTTTAGTTAAAATGCCCCACCGTTATTTTGAAATGTGGGGGAGCTGAATTCATTTGATGCTGCAGCACACTGGAGCATTCTGATTAAAATGCAAGTGTTGATTAATCGAGTCTTTTCTGATGCATGCTAATCAGAATGCACTGGAGAATGTGTAGAAATGCCCTATGGATTCTTCCACGAGTGTGTCAGAAACTGACTCAGGATGGCACCTACCAATCTGCTTTGGGTTGCTTCAAAGGATTATATCAAGTCAGTTTCCATGGTACTTTCAATATCATTTTCTGTAAAAACCATCTTATATACTTGAAAACAATTCTTTCCTTATTGATTATGACTTGTTTTCCAAAATGTCCTTTGAAAGGATCAAAAATGCACATGGCTGCTCTCAGGGGACAAACTGTTCTCTCAACATTTGCCAAGTGAGAAAAAGTTAGAACAAAAAAGGTCAAAAGTCTCCTAATGCAGAGAAACTGGAAGGAAAAAATCTTATACAGTGGTACCCAAATGGTTTCAGTTTATCCCATCTAGATGTGGCTACAAATTAAGCAGCAAGGCTAGAAGCAAGAAGAAATGCGGTTAATTAACTCCCCCAAAACAGAAAGTCGTGTTATGCCTGAGAAAAGCATTTACACTGGCATAAATCTTTGTCCGGCCTCCTCAGTGGTCATGTCACTCCTTGTGTTCCCCATAGCCCCGCTCTTGCCATCAGTTCTGGGAAACTACATGTATCCAACTGCAGAATCTGAGCTTCCTGGTTATTCCAAACTCTCTTAGACTTAAATAGACTCTCACCCCCATTTCCAGTGTCTTTCATACCTCTTTCAATGCTGTGTAATTGCCACTCACTTCACTTCTCATAGCCCAAGAGGCTAGAAGAAAACAGTGCAAGAAAAGTACGTAACAAGAAGGTGTAAGAAAATCCGTATTACTTTATCACAATTTGCATTTCTCTATGTAGTGCTTTAATCCTTTAGCTCATATATAAAACCAAATCAGGCCCTTCTAAAGATCAATAAGAATGGCTGTATGGCTTATGTCTCTAATGCATTTGATGATGTGCTGCATTATGTCTAAGCATAGCCAAGCTAGCTTTGGTTTAGAAACAATGTGGTACGATGGGCTTTGGCATTAAATACATAAGCCCACCTCCATGTTTACTGGGGTGGTGTGTGAAGCCCAAGCTGCCATGGCTCCAACAACACTGTTAGATATGAGCAATGATCTCCAGGGAAGTTTCCACACAACCCGTGTTGTCCCCATATGTGCTGCTCCCACAAGGCACATCCAGACAAGTGTGCATTTGTGGTATGCAGCACATGCACCTCAAACCTGTTTGAGGTGCTGCAAACTGCGTGCAGCACATGCACCTGTTTGCCATGCTGCAGTGCCAAAATCTGACACGGGGAGATCCCAGTATCAAACAAACAAACAAACAAACAAAAAAATTGCTGCAAAAAAGTGGTATGTGCATGCAGCAGCAGTATGTGCCACTAGAAACAGAGCTTGGCCATCCAGGGCCATACTCTGGCTGCCAGCCAGGTTCCATGTGACCGGGGCCAGATTAGCACTGCTGCTGCCCTGGAATTCTCCTAGGTAAGGCTGCTGTGGCCAACACACATGCTGCAATTTGTGCTGTGGCAAATGCATGCCCAATTTGTGCTGTGGCAAATGATGTGCCCACAGGGTAGCACCTTGATTTCATGTAAAACTGCACGTGAGGTGGAGGAAAGGATTTTGGCCATGCTCGTGTAGATGAAGCACCAACACAATCAGTTGTGCAGCTGCAGGGGAAGTATTTATGAGTCTACTTCTGGCTTAGAGCCCACAGAGGAATCACAATAAAGGTCAGAAATAAAATACCTCATGATATTTTTTCACTGTTTTCCCGGAGGTGCATGTGCAAGATTTCCAATTTGCAGTGCCGCATCCACAGTTCCCACCGCAGCGCTGGACCAGGAGGCAGCGGGGAAAGAAAACCACATTTGTCAGTCTCAGTTCCTCCCTTAAGTTGACAGAGTAGTTCCTCGGAGTGCAGCTGTAACGTTTCACATCATCATTCAACCTGTCCAGGTCAACTGCAATGCAAAATAGCTCTGATTTGTAAGGGTTGAGTGGACAGTTCCCTAGATTGACAAGTATTCTTCCTTGGGAAGCTCACAACACAGTTATACTCACTGGATAGGGGCAGAAATTAACTGGTATAAGTTTTTGGAAACTGGTACAAATCTGTCACACAACAGAAGTTCAGAGCACATAAACCACTTTCAAAATGGCCGAAACCCATTTAACATAAACCTGGATATGTAGTATCAGACTTACCTGAATTAGGTTAAATCAGTTTATTCTGTCCCAGATCCCCTCTAGATTCAAGTTAACTCACAGGCTAGGGACAGACATTACACATAAACAGGTTTAAGTGATGAGAAACTGGTTTAAACCTGTAGCAGACAAGACATTCAGTGCACATAAACCAGTTTGAAAATGGCTGAAAATGGTTTGAGACAAACCTGGCTGAATGTAGTATGAGACTTAACTGATTTGGTTCAAACGAGCTTATGCAATGTCTGTCCCAGACCCCTTGATGGTTTAAGTTAAATCAGAGACCCCCAGCATCCCAGCATACTCTCTGGGCTCGGTTCTGCTCCAGGGAGCTGGGCTGGCCCATCCCCTCTTCTGTCTAGCCAGAGCAGGGGTGGGGTGTTGCCAGACGCTGGCCTGCCATGGCCCCTGAGGCAAATTCCTCCCTCCACCCCCTCTCCCCTCCTGCCACTGGCAAACCCTGTGGACCTCTATGGCTTTCCTGAAGCCCAGCAGAGACAGAATTAATTCCTCCCTCTGTCCAGCTTGCCTGCAGCCACGGAGGAGATTTATTCTACAGCAGTCCGGAGTGGAGGAGAAATGCAAGCTAGTCCCTTATGAGCCCAGAGCTAAGACCTGCAGGGTCAGACTGAGAGGTGGGAAGTGTTGGCGAAGACCTGACAATTATCACATGTGTGCTGGAGATGGAGTTCAGGGAAGTTGCAGACAGTTTCTGGCTGGAAGTTTCAGACCAAAGAATGCAGAGAGCTACATTTACATTATAAAGAAGAACCTGTGAAACCTAAACAAAACCTTTCTGAATGCCTGGCTGTCAGGAGACACTCTGCCCTCAGGATTAGTAAAACTTATGCAAGGCTTTCTCATCTTTCTCTCGTTTTAGTTGTTAAAATTCACAAAAATTAAAAAATACCCTGAAAGCCATTTTTACAATTTTTTAAAATAAGGACTTAACATCCTCTTTCCCCCTCCCCCTCCCTATTTTCATTCTTTGGAAGTTATTCTCTTTTGGGTGTTTTTCAGATTTTGTGTTGGATTCATTACTGAGAAGTTAAAAATGTGTTTCTACAGATGCAGGGAACTGTCTAATGCAATCTGTGGTTTGCAGCTCAGTTTGTGCCCCATAAGAGAATGCTCTTCATATTGAAATGGCAATCATTAGCAAATTCAAATTAAGATGCTTGGGAAGTACATTCTTAATTGATAAAAGATGGTTCAAAAGATTTACTTTGATTTAAAAAAGGCACTGAATTATAGAGAAAGGAAGCATTGAAAGATGGGAAACTAATATTGATAGTATTCATTATGTTTGGAAAAAATAACTAAATTCAAATTAAAAGAAGTTTCAACTGATAAGCAAGATTCAGCAAATGATGGGAGCTAATAGTTAAATTAACATATAAAGATATAGAACTAAGCAACAACAACAGAAGGCTATGTACTAGTGAACTCAAAATTCAAATCTTGAAAACACTTATGCATGCATTTTATTTTAATTGTGTGCTAACATCCACTGTAGTCAGTAGAACGATACCAGTTTATACAATCTGTAATTTCAGGCATCAATCTATATACTAATAAATGTCAAAAAGTAAATTGTGCATTACCATTGATTTATACAATTTTTCAGGGAAAAGTGTATTTTTTAAATATGCACCTTTACATATGTGGCTTTAAAATATTTATATATTCCAAATATATATGCAAAGGTGAGTCTTTGAATTATAGAAGCATAATTTACCACACTCATCTAAACTCCACTTGTTATGCAATATATTGATATGATTGGTGGAAATCTAGCAGATAAATCAGAATTCTGGACATGTTGTAGCAATTCTGATACATCTCACGATTAAATCTCATCTGTTCTCTCAAGAGAACTAGTATTGCTACAAAGAAGGTATATATCTCCCTCTTGATATAAACACAAAATCAATGGGAGTTTCTAGTACACTCATGCACCAAGAGAAAAATATACCCCAATTGTCCTTAGCTAGGACTTTGAAGAATAGAGAATATTGATTTTTTTTGTTTTAACAGATGGTATTTTGTACTACGTTGTCATTCTTCAAAGCCACTCCCTTTCATTCCTTTTCCCTTAGGCTAATTATTTTTCTCGCATGGAAGAGGCTTTTTGTTTTCCCTCCATAATTCCCATCACAAAATTCCAAAGACATCTTTGCTTAAACATAAAGCAAAGACTACTTTGCAAAATATTCCCATGTTTACCTGAATCTAAGAGGAATTCAAATTTAAGGTGACCACCCTGTAATTACAGTCTATAAATAGAAAATTATAAATTTGCTGTAATTTCTCAGCATATCTTGTTTATTCTATGATTTTATGAAACTCGTCTCCCTCACAACTGTGGTAGGGAAAGCAGTAGTGGGGGCTGAGGGGCCAAACCCCTTTCCCTTGCAACCCTGCCCCTTGCCTGCTCCTGTGCTTGTCTTCTCCCATCTGCTCCCTGTCCCCTCTGCTATTTGCCCTACCAGTGCCTGCCTTGCCTGCCACTTAACCCCACTTCCCTGCTATCTACCCCCTTCTGTCCTGTACTTGTTTCTACCCCCCGCCACCTTTCCTGCCTTCCTCTTGCTCCTCCCCAGCATCTGCCCCATTGTCCCTTGCTCTCAGCTTCCCACAACATAACTCCCTGCCCTTCCCACCCTTGCTTCAACCAATCACATGCCTGTGCCTGCCCACCTAATACCTCTCCCTGGTGCCTGCCTCCCCTGTGACCTGCTTCCTGTCTCCTTGCCATGGATGGCTCTGGCTCCAAGGCAGTCAGCAGCTGTGGTGGCCCCAGTTTGGCCACAAGCTGTGGTGGCAGCTCTGAGCTAAGCTGGGCCAGGGCCAGAACTAGAACTTAAAATAAGTGAAGGTAGGGTAAGCGGCTGGGGCAGAGAACAGGACAGATGAGAGACAGCTGCAATGAAAAGGTGTAAGTAGAAACTTGCACAGTGACTGCCCCTGCTAACCCTAATGGGCACATCCACACAAGCATGAATATATATTTTGCAGTATCTCAAACTCCTTTGAGACGCTGCAAGAGGCACATGCAGAAATGAAGAAATGTTCTTTGCGCTGCAAATTTGCGGCACGGGGACAAAATTAGACCCCTGGATATCCAGGGGTAAAAAAAAAAAGGGGGGAAAGGGGGGGGGGGGGCAGGGCACCGTCCCAGATCATGCCCTCAGGCAACTGAAAGCTTGGTCCTTCACAAAAACACTCAGAAAGGGTGCTATGCTGATATTTAGTCAAGGGGGAAAAAGCTGCAACATGTCTTTGGAACAGTATTCCAGTGTGTTAGGTAAATATGACAGAAGGCAGGGTGGATATGCACCTTATATGCTAACTAAATATGTATATGGAGAGCATAAGCTTTCATGAACTTGAGCTCACTTCATCAAATGCTGTGAAAGCCTCTACTGGCTCTGCAGTTCCCATCCGAGTCTGGCAGGTGCACAGCAGGTCACAGGCAGGCAGCAGCCCCCACTGCCAGACTGCTGCAGTGGGTAGAGGGTGCAGAGAACTCTCAGGGCTGCTTCAGCAGTCCAGCTGCCACAAGGGGTAGTGTCCCCAGTTACTAATTGGCTGGGCCCCAGAAGCTCCTGAGAGCGAGTAGCCCTAAGCTACTTGCCAGGGCAGCTTTTTGTACTGCTGGGGCCAGGACAGGGCAGCTTTTTATACTTCTGGGGACAGCACAGGTGCTGGCCCTCGGCTCTAGCTCCCCCTGACTGCAGATCCAAGAGGAGCTAGACAGGGTAATTTTGCCTCAAGTGGCACAATTTTTCCTACACCAAAGCACATGTCCAGGCATGTGCACCAAGGCAAAAAGCCTCGGCTCAAATTTACACTGCTTCTATTTCAGTTGCTGCAAGCACACATTCTTGTATGAGTGGATGCGCCCAATGTATGTTAAATTATTTCCATAATGCTAAGGAAATAATACTATGCACAGGAGGAAACAATCTTTCCTGGATTATTTAATGTTATCCTAAGATATTATGGAATCATTTGCAAATGGTATATAACTATTGTGTGAGTTAGCATGTAATACCCAAGTCTTTTGGTCCTGCATCACAAGGATTTTACTAACAGATTGCAGGGCACAGGGCTACTTGTGACAAGTTTTTCTCCATAGAGGGCTTGCTGATGAACAGATCACCTACAACTTCCATTGCAACAGGGTGAATGCATCTGATACCCATCTCTGCATGGAGCTTACATGGAATGTATCACTTCCCCTTCATAAAGGGTGTACAGCAGTTCTCTTCCAGTGTACAACTGTTCTCATATGCACAGTGAGTTAGTGTAATGCATACTATACGGAACTGTACCTTTATACCAGGGGCAGGCAATTATTTTGACTGGAGGGTCACTTAATGAGGTTTAGTGAGGCAACAAGGCTGTAAGGGTAGCTTCACCCCTTGACAGGTGCCCTGCCTCCTAGTTGCCATTCTGCCCCATAACCCCTGACCTTTGCCACTGTGAGTCTCTCCCCTTGTCCAGGAAGTACTCCTTTTAGGGGCGGGGGTTTGCTTGTATATTATGTGTGGAGGGGTGAGTGGGGGGTGTTGGTATGGTGCAAGGGTGGTGTGTGGGGGTATAGGAGGGGAATATGCATGGGTGTGGGATGTGTGTGGGGTGGGTGTGGTTGAGGTGTGGGGTGTGTGGGACTGCTGTGTGTGGGGGTGTGTGTTTGGGGTGTATATGTAGATGTGTGTGGGGAGTGTGGGATTGTTGGATGTGTGTATGAGTTTGATGAGGGGGTGGGGTGGGGTGTGTGGGGGGTATGGGTGCATCTGTGGGGAGGTGTAAGTGTGGGGTGTGGGTATATGTGTGGATGTGGGATGCGTAGGGGATGTGGGGGGGTGTGGTTGAGGTGTGGGGTGTGTTTGTGGATATGGTGGGGTATGTGGGGAAGTGTGTATGTGGGGTGCGGGTATGGAGGGGGTCAGGGTGTGGATGTATGTGTGTGGGATGTGTATCCTGGGGTGTGTGGGACAGTTTTGGGTGTGCGTGCAGGTCTGGAGAGGGGGTAGATTGTGTGAGGGTGTGTGTGGGGAGGTGGTGGGTGTGTGGGGGGGCTTCCCCCCACCTGCTCATTTTGATGGGGCTCAGCCCAGCCCCTCCGTGGGTGGGGTCAGGGGATCAGCACTGCTTGCCTGGTTTGCAGCATCCTGCAAAGGGCAAGAACGCAGCTGCTGCTGGCTAGCAGCAACAGAAGCCCCTGGAGAGGGGACAGGGAGCCGAGTCTGGTATCATCAGCTTTCTTAATCTGTGTCCCACACCTGCCCAGCGGGACTGCAACTGAGCCTGCGCTGGCTCCTGGTGCTGTTGCTTCTCTCTCACATGCCAGCCTGGCAGAGCTGCACCCAGTGCATGCTGCTCCTGCTGCTGTTCCCTCCTCTCCTGTCTGTCCCTGCCTGCCCATCAGGGCTTTGCGAGCAGCCGAGCTCCTTCACGCACCTCCCTTCCCCTCCATCCACATATGCTCCCCTGCACAGCATGAGAGGACCAGAGTAAGCTGCAGGCAGAGCCCACCCCACTCCCCTCAACTTTACAACTTCCCCTCCTTATCTGCTGCCTGAAATGCTGCAGCAGGGACAGGAGAAGGAGTTGCTGGAGGATGGGGGAGCCCAGCAGTTCCCTGGGCAGCAGCAGCGGCAGTGGTGGCAGTGGCGGCGGCGGCAGCAGTAGCAGCAGCCGCCCTGCTCAGAAGCTTTGCTTGCTGATGGAGGAGGCTGGGAGTGCAGCACGCTCTGCCCTGGGCAGGATTCAGCCCCAGGCAGAGTGCAGCAGGGACAGCTGTGAGTGGGGCCACATACAATTAATTGGTGGGTGCTTGCCTGCAGGCTGGATCCAATCAGCTGGCACTCAGGCCCATGGGCTGTATTTTGCCCACCCATGCTTTATACTATTTGGATGTTGTGACTGATGCAGATTGAGTGTTCCCACTTATTAAGCAGTTTCATGCAGACAGCACATTTATATGAGTCACACTGTGGCAACTGCAATTAGCCACAGTGCTTAAATTGCCAGATTTAAATGGCAAAGCACTCCCTTGTGAACAGTTTGTGGCTCTGGCATGTACTGTGTGCACTAGCCTGGATTTGGTGACCTTCAACATTTGATTGACACCAGTTTTCTTTATGGGGTCTCTTTTTTCAGGCTTTTCTAAGTCAGGGTCACAAAAAGAAAGGGTGCTGTGTTGATGGGCAGGTGTGGCGGGCTGCTGAGGGGTTTCAGTTTTTTTAGATTGATGTGATGTGTGTGGTTTTCTCACTGATACTTATGGCAATATGCCCAAGCTTTAGGCTCTTAATTATGTCCCTCTCCCCCACCATCATTACCTACCAAGGAAAAATGATAGATATTCCAAAGTAAGCATACAAAAACTCTCAGGATCTACATTTGACACATAACAATCCTGATTTTTGGGGACTACTGAGAACCTACAGATCCTATAGTTTTTACTTAGAGTCATAAATGCTATGAACTCCTGAATATTGCCCCTTGGTATCACAGAAGATGAAGGCTGGAAGGTTGGAAGGGACCTCAGGAGGTCATCTAGTCCAACCCCTTGCTCAAACCAGGACCATCCCCAGGGCTTCCAAGGGCTTTGTTGAGACAGGCCTTAAATTGGTAGCACAGTTCATATTTAAATGGACAAACTGGCTGCATCTACATGTTCAGTTAATGAACATGATTAAATTCTGGGGCTTATTGCGCTGGCGTTGATTACTCCCGGGTGCTGTGTCTTTATGTTTGCCTGGGCCCACAGCACATTGAGAGGTCAGGCCCCCTGGCCTGCCAGCCCAGGGCTGCTCCCCCCAGCTCAATGTGGTACAGAAGGGCTGGTTGAGGCACAAGGATGCTTCAGCAAGGGGCTAACCAGCAGGCAGTCCCTGCACTGAAGCACCCTCATGCCCCAGCCAGCTGGGGTAGTATCTACCCGTGTGCTGCTGCAGAGTAAAAACTTTGCAACAGTACAGTGCTTGTATTTACAAGTATTCTTCTGTGGAGTTAATTAATTTACTCTAGCCTAATAGGGGTGCACATGTAGATGTGCAATGTTTACTGCCCAGGTAATTAGTCTACTGTGCAGTAAATGTCTTGTTTAGATGTCTCCATGTGCGATAACATGCCTGAATTTTCTGTGCAAAATTCAGGTTTATTAAAGCACTCCTCAGGGTTGGACCAAGAAGAATTTCCTGCTGTAATCCCAGCCCCAAAACCAGCCCAGTTCCAGGAAAATCTGAAAACTAGAAAAATCACAGAGGGATGGTGTGGGGTGGCCCAAGAAAGATTTTCACCTCTAATCCCAGCCCAAAAGAAATTCCTTATTTGAGCCCGTGTACTTAGTACAGTGGGCATAGGGGGATTATCAGTTGGCAGTCTGGTATCCACAAACCACACTTTCAGCTGGGCAAGACCCTGGCCAGAGATGTCCAGGAGAGTCCGTCGGTGGCACACAGGAATTGTGTCAGATGGCCCACAAAGCATTTCCATCTAATCTCAGCCCAAAAGCCAGTTCCATATTTGGGTCTCTATACTTAGTACAGCGGGCATGGGGAGGCTGTCAGTTGGCAGCCTTGCACAAAGAAATCAAGCTTTGGGCTGGGCAAGTCTCTGGTCAGATAAGTCCAGGACAGTCCTCCAGTGCCACAGAGGCACGGTGTGGGGTGGTCCAAGAAGGATTTCTAGCTATAATCCCAGCCCAAAAGCCTTATTCAAGCCAATATACTTAGTGCAGTGGGCAGGGGGAGTGCTGTCAGTTGACAGCATGGCATGCAGAAACCGCGCTTTGGGCCGGCAGGGTTCTTTGGGACAATCCTCCAGTGGCATAGACAGCAAGTTGGGGGTGCACCCTGCCCTGGCTGGCCACCAAACCATTGCCAAGCCTGGTCTTTCTCTGGTCTTTCTTGTCTTCCCCCCACCCCCCACTTTTTGGCAATGCTTATTTTAAAGCCCCAAGACGGGGTTCTATATGAGCTAGGCACTCGTGCCTTTGGGGATTTGCTGAGGCACTCTCAGACTTCGGGGATTAATGGAGTCCCCAACATTGCTAGGTGACAGGGAAGCTGCCCATTCCAGCACTGTCCCTGCACCCTTTGGCAATGAGGGAACTGCTACACTGCACTGACCATGGTACTGTCTCCTCATCTCTCTGGACACAACCGTGTCAACCCAGGACTGACCCAGGTGCACCCAGCTCTGGAGTGTAACAGCCACATATAACAGTGTATGGGGAGGGCTGTGATGAAATGTTATATGTGGCTGTTGCACCCAGTTCTGGGGTGTATCTCAGCCCTCCCCATACACTGTTATATGTGGCCATTACAACCCAGAGCTAGGGACACCCCATGCCATGCCTCTGGCACTGGGAACTCTCCTGGACACCTAGCCCAAAAACCAGTTCCTTATTCAAACCCATATACTTAGTATAGTGTGCATGGGGGGCTGTGAATTGGCAGCATGGCACGAACAAACAGCATTTTGGGCCTGGCAAGACTCTAGTCAGAGATGTCTGGGACAGTCCCCCAATGGCAGAAAGTCATGGTGTGGGGGGGCCTCAGAAGGATTTCCATCTCTAATCCCAGTCTCCCATCTCCATCTCTAATAAGAAATTCCTTATTCAAGCCCATATACTTATTACAGTGTGCACGGGGTTGTCAATCAGGCCATGCTTTGGGCTGTGCAAGACTATGGTCAGAGGTGTCCAGGAGAGTCCCTGGTGGTACACAGGCATGGTGGATGCAGGAGATTAATTTACATATTATTTGGTAAATATGCATAGCTAACAAAATTCTCTCTCTTTAAAATGTGTAATTCATTAATAAGAAGCTTTTATTGGGTATAGATTAGCTTTGAAAAAGGAACTGGGAACCAGGAATAAGGACCTGGGAGTTAAAGGAACAAATTGCAGCCTCATGAACCATAGCCTGTAGCCTTGGTGTTGGCCACCCCGAAACAGCGGATGGTGAGAAGGCCAGTCACTGCCAGCCAGGGGTCCCTGCCCCACACCCCCAGGGCCAGTGGGCAGGGGGAAGGGGTTGTGTGGTGCAGATGTTCCTTGACCTTCAGTAGAGGCAGGCAGTTTGAAATTCAGGGAGCAAACCTTAGCATGTGGCCTAGGGTGCCCCAAAACAGCGGATGGTGAGAGCAGGCCACTCACTGTGAGCAGGGGGTCCCCCACAGCTGCAGGCCCAGGCAGGGAATTTTGTAAGTGAAATGTTCCTGGGACCTCAGAAATGTGGGGGGTGGCTGACTGATGAACAGAGCAAATAAAGTGCATGGCTTACAGCTAAGCAGGCTTTTGCCAATTCTGGGAGAGAACCTTAACATATGGCATTGGGTGCATGTGTGGTATGGGTCAGGTAGCTCTGGAAATAGGCCTTGGCATACTGGAAGGTAATGCAGGAATGGGGATTTGTCTCTGTGGACTGCTTGCTAGGGCATGGCTTCCTCTATTCCTAATGAGGTAAGTGACAACGAAACAATAATATTGCTGACCCTAGAACAGTCACATCACAGAAGTCTGCTTCTAGAAGAGGAAACTATATGGTTTATTGAACTGGGCTGGTGTCTGTTCAAACTCCTGGAAAGCCAGGTTTGGAGGTCTGCCTCAAGGCACAGACTGATAAGAGCTGTAATCTTTGCGGTGGGGGAACCAGAATTGACATGCAAATAGGGTTACTGTGAAATACTGATAGGACAATGCACTGTCAGATTTCAAGTCTCAGCTCATAAAGCAGACCTAGGGTCCTTAGACTCTATGGCATAACATGATGAAACCATGTCTGACTATGAAAATAAAAAAAAAAGACAAAATTGCTCAATCAAAAAGAGTGTGGTCACTGACTTGTCACGCTTTGGGGTGCCTCTCACTTCCAACCTGCAGTCCCTGCCTCCCAGCCCTGCCAGTGCCCTCACCCAGGGCCCCAGCCAAAAAACACCTTCATTGGAGCATTGTTAATGCAGACAAAGCAATTCAAAGGGGGTCTGGGTTTGTGGCTGTAGCCGTGTTGGTCTAAAGACATAGGCAGGCAAGGTTCTTTGGGTAGATGTGATATCTTTTATTACACCGAGCAGTTGGAAAAAAGTTTTTGGCAAGCTTTCAGATGCAGTCACCCTTCTTCAGGCATGGGGAGTCTTTGCTGTTCTGAGATGCCGAAAGAAGCTAAAAGTGTGGCAGGATGTCAGTGAAAATGTAAATAGGGTCAGCACTCCAGGATTGGCCAGTCACTCAACTGGTTTTACAGGTTCTTTTGAGGAATCTTAAGGTAATGGTCTGAGTGGGGACAGGAAATGGTCCTTTTCAGTCCTACAGGAGGCACAATATACAACAATAATACAGAAAACATGATCATGCTTTACAGCCAAGCCATTACCCACCCAGTCCTGCTGGTGCCCCTCAGTCCTGCTGGGGTCACCCTAGCTCTGGGGTGTAACGGCCACATATAACAGTGCATGGGGAGGGCAGAGATGTGCCCAGCTCTGGGGTTTAACAGCTCCATTTAACAGTGTATGGGGAGGACTTAGATACACCCCATATAACAGTTTAACACTGCCCGTACCGTACACTGTTACAATTGACCATTACAACCCAGAGCTGGGCGCATCACAGGACCCAAGCCTCTCCAAGAATGCATGACTCTCCTCTCTCTGCAGTGGCCTAGGGGTTGTGGCTCGAGTGCTTGGGGGGCTGGTGGGTGGCACAGGTGGTCGCCCCTGCCCCCCCCCCAGCCCTGCCTGTGTCCCTGACTCCGAACCTGAAGCCCACTGCCCCACCAGCCCTGCCAGTGCCTCTCATTCCTAGTTAACTTGGAGCCCCCCAGCCCAGCTGGTGCCCCTTACTCCCTACCTGCAGCCCCCTGCCCTTTCAGCCCAGCTGGTGCTCCTTACTCCTGACCCACACACCTTGAACTCCCAGAAAGAGGCAGCAATATGAATGTCAGGCAGAGGAATGGCAAGCAGACGGTGGTCAAAGGAGGACAGGGACATGCTGCTGGGGACAGAAATAGGCTTGGAAGGAACAGGAGTACCTGAGAAGAGGGGCAAGCTTGGTGGGGTAGAGGACAGGAGGGGGAACAAGTATTGAAGGGATCTGGTTGTAGGCTGGGGGGTTTTGACTGCAGGCAATGATGATCTGCCAATGCAGCAGTTAAAAGACTGACATGCAAATAGACTAAGTGATGAGAAAATTCCTCTCATTGAGCCTGGGCTGTTTTTTTCTTCACCTCAACCCACACTATGCCTCTACTGTGCAGGGATGGGGGTGTTAGTTCATGCTGGCCACTGTGTGGTGATCACGGGGCGGGGGGAGTGGGGAGAGGGAGTTGGAGAGAGCGATCGTGGCCCCCCCCATCCCCACTTTGGGGGAAGCTCTCCTGGGTGCGGGATACCCAAGGAATCCTAATCAACCTCAATAATAACCTCAGGCTACCTCCACGCTGGTTCTCAGCTTTGGAAAAAATCCTGCTTTTTGATGTGAGGATACAAACAACAGGAGAGACAGGATTCTTTCTGTTTTGCATAAACATTCCTGTAGCAATGTTTCCATTCAGGCTTTAGCCTGGATAGCTTGGGTACATGATACCCAGATGCCAACACACAGGGAGGTGCCAGGGGCAGGCAGCCAGACCCTTTGTGTACCTTTGTGTAGCTATAAGTGTACCCCACACCTAGCGACCAGTGCAACAAGCCTGCAGAAAAAGCGGAGGGCGGAACTACTTTGGGACCTAGCTTGGGTAGGGGGGCAGCCCCTTTGGGAGGCCTGTGTACAGACCCCCAATGCCAATCCAGACTTGTGAGGGGGAGGCAGGCAGGCTCACTCTTGTGGACTTTTGCATGAAACGATTTCCTTCCCCACCCAGCAGCACTCCGTGCAACAAGCAAGAGGCGCCCAGAAAAAAGTGTGAAGCTTTGCATGGGAGGTGGGCAGCACTGCTTATTGAACTCAACCTCCCCCCACCACAAATGCATACAGCTCAAACACAACTGCCAATAATTCCACCCAGCCCCCCCGAAAAGCAACGTGGCACAATCCAAGAAAATAAACCAACAAAATATCAAAAGGGCAGGAGGGTAAAATTGTTCTGATGTGCCCCCCTTAGCACATTTTACTAGTTATAGCATAATAAGTCATTGCGTGGTAAACCACATCCGAGTTACTGAATTAGTCATCATAAACCAAGTAAGGAAAATTAAATTAGGAGCATTTTTAGTGGGTAAATGCTGATTACATAGACAACTGCCCCTAGAGATAAGTACTGAAGTTAATTTTTGACACTGCCCCACGGATTTGCTTTGCTTGGTGAGACAAACTGAGGAGGTAACACACATTTGTAAAAGAATATCCCTTATTCTGATAGCATCATACAGACACTTGAGAACTGCTCCAAGAGTTTAATTGGCTTTAAAACACAGTTTGTAAATCCTTAACAAAAAAGCACAATTTATCTGAAGAACATTCTCTGCAGAAAGCTCAGATATGTCTCCAGATTGTCTTACTCTATGGAGCCAGTTCATTTCCTCATCTGTATAACAATGGGATTTTACAGTACAGTCAGTTTCACGCATCATTTCACTACTGTGACTAAAAAGTAACTGAGCCTTGGTGTGACTGGTGTGAAATCCTGCTGCTTTACTTATCAAAGGATTGAAACCACACGGGTCCTTAATTTAAAACTAGAACTAAAAAGGTTCTTTAGGTGGATGCAAATATCTTCCAAGTACCATTACACAATTTCTAGATAAGAGATTCAATTCCTAGGCAATTTCAAGGAAGATGGTAAAAAACAAACAAACAAAACAAAGAAAAACAAAAACACAAAACCAGAGCAGTATGCTGTATACTAAACCCTGACTTTATGCCCATGCTCAAGTCCATCCCTGTTTAGGACAGCACCTTTTTGATTAACTTGAAACTTTGATTTCAATGAGATTCACACACTGCTTACAATCAATGCTGTGCTGCTTGGGGAGGTTCTCTTGAATCTAGAGCTCAGGCTAATGCTGCCTCTTATTTGGAAAGTCATGCTCTATTTTCAGATCCAAATGTGATCCTGTTTTGCCCTCTTTTAACACACTCTTAGATACTAATATTGTCCACATTACAGTATTACCTTAGCATTTCACAATCCAAACAAGGAAAGGTAGTGCTGTTATCTTCAATTTGCAGATGAGGAAGCAAACCACATTATCCTGTCTGTTACTTTTTATCTGCTCTGTGAGGAATAAGCCTCCTTCAGCATATTGTTGGACTATAAACTCAGGCTTGTTTTGCTAAAAATTCTAACACTGGTCCACTTTCAGATAGCTCAATAGAGATATGTGCAAGTGCACTTGCACACTTACAGGTAGTCAACTCAGGAGTGCAGTGAGCTCATGGAACACCCCAGCCAGACTGGCGGAGGGGGGTGGGGGCTGGGTATGGTGACCATGGTAGACTGAGGGCTGGGGGAGAAGGCAAGGGTGATGGAAAGGGGAGTCTTATCTGTCCAGAGCAGCTGCAGTGGCAGCTCTGGCAGGAGCCCCATGACCAGGATTCCTGGGAGAAGACCCTGGTGTCCCATTCACCACCCTCCCCTCCACTTCCTCCAAGATATTCATGTTGGAAATGGAGCTATGCTTATTCTGGCAAAGGCTCCCAGGCATGGGAAGGGGGAAGAACCATTCTGCCTGCACCATTTGCCGCCTAGATACAGTGTTAGGTGCAGCACTGTGCTGCCTGGCTCATACAGCTTGGCAGGGGCAATGTAGGGCTGGGATAAAGATTCATAGTGTTCTCCTCATAGCCTGGACAGGTGTCCTACTTGCCTTGTCCTAGTTCACTACTTGGTAAACCACTGACAAGTCCAAGTGATACTATGTACAGTGGAGCTACCAACTCTCATTAGAGGTTCAAAATTGTGGATACACTAGCAAAGGCTGAAAAATAAAAATCCAGAGTTGGGGGGTGCAAGAGGTAGAGAGATCTATATGCATAAGTCTCCAGTTTGATTCCAGTCTGACTACGCTCACTCCAAGTAGGACATACAGCTCATAACAAAAAGACTGTGCTGTCATTTTGATTTTGAACCCTTTTCGAGCAGTAATCATTTCCTCTTTTACATGATAGGATTTCTCAGAAAGCTAAGTCCAGTTGTAGATTAATGCACTTCCAAAAATCCAGATTGCTTTAGCATAAAATTGTATATCAAGGATATGCCAGGCACTGCTGGGATATGAGGTGGCTCTGTGGCTGAATTTGAATTTTTGAGTCAGCCCTACATTTATGCCAGTCAAATCCTCCAGTGGCATAAATAGGCATAACTCCATGTATCCATCATGAATAAACTTTATCAATTAAGTTATTCTGCTTTATATCGATTGAGAATTGGGCTCATACCTGTAAATTTTCAATAAATATGTCTAATGATAACCACACTTTTTTTTTACATTTTTAATTATGCTACATTCAATGTAGCTGAAATGTATTTGATAATTTCAAGATTTATCCAAGTCTTTCTTGGTGACAGGTATAAGAAAGGATACTAACACTTGGATTTACACTTGAATCAGAACTCCCACATTAAACTCCAATACAGCAACTCCTATTTAGGAAGAGCAAAAAGTCAGAAATATCAGTGGGATTAAAACTGTCCCTATGAAACAAGGTTCAGAATGTATATACCTATTATAAACTAGCACACCAATTGTGGGGGGAGTAGCAAAACAGGCCCAAACTATCAGTTGTAAATAGGTGCAACTTCATTGAAATCAACAGAATTGAACCATCTTACGCTAGTGATAAAAACAAGTGTAGGTTTCACCAGCCTTTAAAAAGGTTTACAACAAAAGCTTTCTGTTGCACTGAAGCATGTTCTGAGTGCCCCACAATAACTGCATATACAGCAACAAGGAAAATCCAATTCATCACAGTAGGCAAGAGCATGGCTAGTCAGTGGGTCTGACGTACGATGTGAAATGATGTTGGACAACTCACACAATGTAGATAAAGTAGTTTCTGATGATGGATTTTAAGGATTGTTTCATGTTTTTTAAGGACATGCTATAGGATATACTTGCATTTAACAGTTATTTGAGAGGGCATTTAATGAACTCACAGCATATATATTTGATACAAACAGGCATTTTGCATTTCCGATGTTGTATTCAGTGTCGGATGCGCTGCAGCTTGCTGGCAATTATCCCAGAACTTTTCAAGGAAGAGCACATGGATGTTTGCAGTAATTTATTGGCTACTGTTTGCAAATGTCTGAGAAATGAGATTCTTAACTTCAAATTTTAGTTAGGTTCTTCCTAGTTGTTTTTAAGCAATAGTAATTAGGAGCTATGGTAAGTGTATGGTGAACTGGGAAGATTTAGGAATCTGTTTGCTTGTTTCCTTATGGAAATTGGAAATATTCCATCCAGACATGTGGTCAGTATTTTGCTACTCATCTTTCTACTCCTCCTCCAGAGCAATCTGGCAGTGTGAGCAAACGCTTATTTATTTAACTTGTAAAGCTGTCACCAGAGACAGATGTTATTTCAAGAACGTCCCACCTGATTCATTTCTTCTGATAGCCAGTCTTTTTGCATACTATTTGCTAAACATAAAATAAGCAAAGAGAGAAAGTGTAGGGTCATAAGTCTGTGTAGTCTCTATCAGTGCCAGAATGCATCCATGTATGTTCCTGTTTACTGAGATTATTTATGAAATGGATTTTCTCTTTTGAAGTTGACCCTTTTCTCTACATATCTCCTTCAGACCTTTCATTCTGCTTCTATTTTGAAACATATTTTAAGCCTTCCTTTTTTTCCAGAACCTTAACATAACGCCCATTTAAAATCAATAACTTTGCTCTCTCTGTGTGTGTGTGTGTGTGTGTGTGTGTGTGTGTGTGTGTGTGTGT
>NW_017729032.1:30681947-30703043 GCF_001723915.1 Gavialis gangeticus
TGTGTGTGTGTGTGTGTGTGTGTGTGTGTGTGTGTGTGTGTGTATGAGAGTTAGGGATTTTTAAAAACTTACACTCAAACTTGGTGAAAAAGTTAAATGAAGCATAAAGATTGATGAAAATTTGTCTAAAAGTAATTGCACGGGGTGCTTGCTTTCTTTTTATATGAATTATTGTATTAACTAGTAGTAAAATATGTATTAAATAATAAACTAGTTCTAATATCTATTGAAGAAACTGTTACAGTTAGAATAGCCACATTATCATGACATTCAAGTCAAATGTAAGCTACTACGGAAATTGCAAGGGGAATTATTGTTCAAGAGACATAATGAAAATTGTATGACCCTCTCTTTTTAATGCTTAGGAAGAACACATTTAGAGTTCCTAATTCTAAAATATAGATGTAACTTCCAAATCTAATTGAATATATCTAAAATCAAGGGTTATTTCAATCATTTACCTGTCATATTTCTTTATGGAGGAAGGATTTTTAACTAGTCCATCATTTAAAGATTTTGAAAACACAAATGCTTATTTCATAATAATCTTCCTTATGAATAGCAAAATGCAACCTTCAGGGCACATACATAAAATCAAATTTCAAACAGGCATGATGGCATTATTAGTATATTAATATATACCTAACTTAAATACTGTAAATCAAGGTTGTCCAACTGGTAACCCATGAGAGGCTAATGTGAGGCCTCCAGTATCTCACCTGGTCACTGCTTCCTCATTGCTTTGGCTGCAATAGCAGCTGGAGTCTCCAGACTCCCCCTCCCTCTTCCAGCTGTCACTTCCTGCCCTTGCCCCAACCCCAATGTGGCAGTATAGGGAGTTAAGGGTGAATCTGGGGGTATGCCCGGGGTAGGCGGAGAAATCAGAGTTATGTACGGAGGGATTACACCCACGTGGTGCAGCAGTAGGGTGGGGAGTGGAACCTGCACAAGTGTGTGGCACAGTGGTGGTAGGAGGAAGGAAGTGTCCACACAGTACACCTTGTACATCCCGCGTGGTGTGCAGCCCCAGCTGGTGTGGCCTCCAGGGG
This sequence comes from Gavialis gangeticus, assembly GCF_001723915.1. NCBI lineage: Eukaryota > Metazoa > Chordata > Crocodylia > Gavialidae > Gavialis > Gavialis gangeticus. Next base: position 30,682,997 of record NW_017729032.1, read on the forward strand.
CTTAGAAGTTGGATAGCTCTATCGCAAATAAAGAGTAACCATATCCAAGTCAATGGAGTTATACCATTGTTATAGAGAGATCAAATACACAGATTTAGAACTTTTCTTTTGGCGAAATGTCAGAAAGTTTTGAAATACCATACTCTTATCACTTCTATTCTGATCCTTAGCTTCATTCTTCATGGACTGACAAGTTTAAAAATATTATAGTTTTATGGGACGTTTATGGAATTGTTCTGCTATTGCAGTTGATTATCTAGAAACACTACTTGCTAAACCCAATTTTCAAGAACTGTTCGGCATGGGCAGGGAGTCAGATAACAGCGGTCATTAGCAATTCACATATATCATTTATGTAACATGTTCTGAAAATGCCAAGAGTTACCCAGGGATTACATCAAGTTGTGCTACTCTGCCTTTGAGACTGTTCTAGCCAAGAATAAAGTACAAAACCAAACTGGAAGTAAAGAAAGATACAAATCTGATATAAACAATGATACAATCTATTGTTCATTCAGCTATAAGATTACTCCAGTGCCTGTAAACAAGTCCTGGATTTCACACAGCCCATATTCAAAGACCCCAGTGCATTGCTACCTTAAATGATGTTATTTTTGTATTCTGTAAATGATTCTATTCTCAAATGATTTTATTTCTGTATGAAACTTCTGTACTCACATTTCAACATGTAAAACTTCTGCACTCCTGGCATATTAAAGTTATGAATATTTCTTGTTATCACTAGTTTATAACCAAGGAAAAGAATTTTGGATTGAATTTTTTGGGCATCTGATTTGGGCAGGGCATTGTTGGTCAGTTTGCCAACAATCAGGTAGTCTGTGCTTTGCTTGGAACAAAGGTGTCCATGGATGCTTTTATGTTTTTCATTGTCAGCATGAAAAAAGTCAATTAAAACATAAATTGGCAAACTCATTTCTTCTTCATAGCATTTTGCCAGGAGAAGAAGTAGAATTCAATGGAGAAATTGTAATGAATGTAAATTTCCTGCAAGCAACCAGGAAGATCGGATAAGGACTTGGAGTCAATTTGATTGGGCTGGATAAAACACAGCATACTTTGTTTCAGATACAATACATTTGTGCTGGCTCTGACTTGATTTGAGTGTTGAATGCAGTCTGGATAGAAGACTTAGTAAAGGATCAAGGTTTCTTGTCAGACTATATTAAAAACAAATCAGACCCTTCATGCCTTTTGTATACATTTTCATCAGGTCTGAATCCAGTCTGGGAATGGTAGACACATAGCTGATTATATTCCATACATTCCAAATGAGATCAGATTATATCAGATGTCAAGTTCAATCTAAATGGAAGAAATGTGGCCTTAGTTTTCAAAAAAAAATGTGAAGGCTTTGGCTGGCTGTATTTTTCAGGTACTCAGATGGAATACCTTAAAAGAGCCTGATTTTCAGAGGCTGTATATGAAGTGCTTTCTAAAAATCAATGTCTTTCAAAAGTTGAGCAATAAGGTATGAGACAACCACAACAACCATTCGCTTTAAAAATGTAGAATTATAAGTGTAACTTGAACTGAAATAGGACAAGGCCTCAAATTCTATTACTTCTGATGTGCCTGAATGACAGTTTTTCAGCTGTGTATGTGGTGCTTTTGGCAATTCTTTTACCATGCAGTATGGATACACTAGTATCCACATGGCTACTGCATATATGCTCATTAGCCTGTCTACTGGATGGACAAACATGCAGCTCTATGCAAGCCCAACATATATATGTACATTTCAAACTGGCAAAAGCCTTAGGATGACAAGGACAAGAATAAGCCTCACTTTTTTAGACCCAATAGCAGAGTGATTAGAGTACTTAAGAAAAAGGAGATGCAGGTTTTAGGTCCCCCTGTCACAGAGAGAACTTGAACCTACACATTTTCAGCCATTTAGAGTAGTTCTCTAACTGCCATACCAGAGGCTAGGTGCTACCCGACCTTTCTTCAGTCCTCCTTTTGAGCCTGGCCCCTGGGGAGACAAAAGTCAGGGAAATGGACACAGGAGGAAGAGAATAAGCAAGAGGGTGCATGTCTTACTGAGACTGATGCAATTCTTAAAGAGGCGTAGGGTTGGATGCTTGATCATAGTGGAACAAAAACTTCCTCACTCTTCTCCATCCACTTTATTCAATGATTATTAAATGCAAGGTTCAGTAGCTCAGCTTCAAAAGGAGTGCTCAAGAAGCCCTGGATCATTCCTAATATGTAATGTGGATGCTACAGCCCGCCCTGCACAGGGAATTTGGAGCAGCACAGGCTTAAAATCTTTCTAGGTGCTTTTTTGGGGGGGTGGGGGCAGAATCTGGGCTTTCCATTTTTTGAGCAGGTGCCCTAACTATTCAGTAACTGGGGCTCAAATATTGGAGGTACCATGGACCTGTTTTTTTCTTAACCATGTATTTGCCCAGCCAGTATGCAGCCTACTGAGCAGGTGCAGTAGCTGTGTGAATAATTTCAGGTATAGACTGAATGGGTTACAGTCACATTTACAGTGCCTGTAAGAGGAAAATTAGCCTTTAGGCAAACAAAGGGAACAGGACTGTCCTGAAAGGGCTTTTCTCTCAGAGGTCATCTACAAACAGCATTTCCAGTATTGGTTCTAAAGTACTTAGCAGACAAATCCCAGGTCTTTCCTTGCACAAAAGAACAATTAAAATCAGTGGAAGTTTAAAAAATGATGGTTTTGCAGAATCAGGTCTGTAATTTACAGATTGTTTTAGAAAAGTTATTTGTGAAATCATATATGAATGCATGTATATTGAAATTGTAATGTAGGCTATTATTATAAGAACATTTATAATTCAAACTAAATTGTATTACATATAGGCTACTGGACTCTATAGTGATGTTTGCTCAGAAGAATTATGATAGCAACTCATATCTTTTCCACCACAAGGTACAATTTCAATGGACACAACGGTGGCATGATTGACCCTTCTAATCAATGTTCCCCATCACTATTGGTTTGTATCACCAACTTTACATTTAGCGGACAATTTGGAGTAAGGGAAGGAAACAAGAAACATAATCCAGAAATGCATGCTTTGTTCAATTGCAATTAAAATGCTGAACCATACTAATGTTCCCCATCAACATAATGAAAATCAGTGAGATGCTTGCATCTTAAAAAAACCAGCTGCATATACAGGTGTTTGTACCAGATGCTTCCCTAAGCACAATGTGATAAAAATAATTTTTCCCCACTCAATATAGAACAGTCTTAAAGCAGGATATTTAAAGGAGGATGATAGTACAGGTAATTAGAAACCCCATGCCTTACACACAATATAATACTTTAGTGGGAAGCTGAAAACCATCTGCCCTGTACATGTATAATTTCAAGTGCCTGTGTCTTCATTTGTGAATTAATCATACTGATGGGCAGAAGCCAACTTGGTGACTTGGGTGACATCTTAATCAGACAGACTGAAAATCTTTAAGGTTCAAACTCTCTCATCCTCAGAGCAAGTTACAATCTATCACAACTGCGATTCATTCCATTGACTCCAACTTAAGTGAGGGTATAAAAATCTGGACTTGAAAATCAAATAAGGAACACTGGTAAGAAGTTTAAAGAAAACAACCGGTCTTAATACAAGAATTCATATTGTGGCTTTCCCTACCTTTGGACTTTCTGTCATGGTAGCTCCTGCCTCGATAGTGATGTCCAGCATCTGTGTACAGATTTTCAAGATCTTCTTGCCATGAATCCGGATTAAAGTGTTTGAGTAGCTCTTCCACAGTGTCAAATGCAGCAACGGTCTGGTCTAGAGCTTCCACAGTGAGGGTAGGGTCAGTCACTGATGGAGAGGGATAGGATACCCCCTAAGAGTGACATACAGCTCAATGTACTTCGAAAAATTATAGCATAACTCAATACAACTGACAGTAGTTACTAGAGAAGCTTTTCTGAATAGCTGATTCACTCTTGCAACGGAGACATTTTCCCTGATATTTACACAACATTTTTGGCCACCTTTTAAAGTCTTAATGTTGGTTGTGCCACTGCAGGTAGAAACAGATGTTGATTTTTGAGTGGGATCAGTTGTGTGCTGGGATGTGTCCTAGCACAGCTAATCCACTTCACTGGCATCTATAGAGTCACTGGGACCACTGTCCCAAAGGGTTGGGTCCCTACCGCTCCCAGGATTCAGAGGCCCAATCATACAGGATGGTGGGCCAAGGTGCTGCTTTCTAATTCAAAGCACTTGTCTACAAGTGTGGTATGGGAATCCCTGTATGAGGAAAGGTCCTACTTGCAGATGTGTGCCCTAACTCAAGGCACAGCAGTGAGATATGTGCACTGCAGGATTCCCCATTATGCTCAATAAGTAAACATATGCCCTCCCATTTAAAGCATCACAAACTGTGATGGCTTTTGATCATACCACCATTTTTGGCCCTTGGAGTGAGTGCAACAAAGGGCTAGGACATTATTTGCTCACAATATGTGCTACCACAAACATTTTTATAGTGGCACAAGGAGGGCATCTATTTTCACTCTGTCTGTGGTGAAGAGCAGTGAAGCAGCATGGCTTTGTTCCCTTCTAAATAAGGGCAGACACTACAAGGATGGGTGGCACTGACGCTACTAGAAGGGGTTAGCCATTCCAAGAGACCATGCAGGGTGGGGAAAAGGCAGAGTTAGGTTTCTACTTCTCTCCCTGGCATGAAAATGAACAACTTCTCTCGGTATGCATGTAGACAAAAATTTCATTGAAATATCCATACATTACTATCTTAGGTATTTAATATGATGGTCATTACTGCAATATCTGAATGCACTGGAATCCTTTTGTTATCGTCCTGAGACTCTTTATGTGACACATCATGCACCCATGCGCTCTTTTTTACAGGCTGGCAATTGTGATATACAGAGCCAAAAGCCATCACCACAAAGGAATTTGAGGGACTGAATTCTGGTCTCCCAAGCTACCAGTCTGACTACTGGACCATCCGTTCTCTCCTCAGTCCCGTTGAATTTAATTTAATTTGGTCTCTGATATTAAGAAATAAATCTACTTTAGAAGGCCAATAAACTTGAGAAAAATTGCTGAAGTACGCTAGAAAATTGTAATGCAAATTCTAACCAATCCAAAAAGTGCAAAAATTGAGGGGATTACCACTTTTGTCAAATGTCGTAATGACTAACAAAATAAAAACAAGGATGTTACTATGGATTTAGATCTAAACACCAGTTTTTGAGGCACACAGCTTGTACTGACTTCAACTGAAGTCAGTTCACATCTAAGGGAAGATTTCACATGCAAGACTGTGTATTTATAATGACTAACTTCACTTTTATTAGAGCAAACTGTTTACTTTTTCCGTAACCTTCTTTTCAGTTCACAAATATTCAACATTTTACTATTCTGCTTCCCCTTGGTTCTCATCTTGTCTCAGTTCAGTGTGAAGAATTCTCAAGAAATATTCACTACAGATACGTTACTTTCTTAAGTGCCACCTCCACTTTCACAAGCACTACCTCCCACTCTTCATAAGTTTTAACTATTTTAGTTCTACAAAAAATAGCGTATTGCACAGTACTTATTTTCAGACAAGGTAGTACAGGAGTTTAGAGCATTATTTTTAAATAAAAAGATCAGAAATAGAAAAATGGGGGAGGAAAAAACCCATCACTTTCTCCTCAAATCCTAGATCTGAAGCGATGCAAACATAGCCATATAGCTTAACGTCAGATAACCATTCAAAGTCCTCACTAGAAGGCTAATTATGGTCTGAACCTGCAAGGCCTTACACACTGTTAATTTGTAATTAACTGTAGTTAGGTGAGCAGTCCCATTGTAATCAGTGGGGCTACTCATGTAAATAAACCTTCTCACTTATTTGCAGGACTGGAGACTTTCATGACTGGAACACTAACTTTACTGTAAATTTAGTCCTTTTAAATATTCAGTCCTTTAAATAAAATCTGCTAGATTTAGAATCTTTAATATAACAACTTGCACGGCTGTAAGTATGAGCCATCCAGATTATCAGGTCCCAGAGAGAAAAATAATTAAATATCACAATACTGCGTTGCCAAGCGATCAAGAAGAATTGCAGTTTTCTAACTATCACAGCTACACTGGTAGTTGAAAATGGGTGCATATTATTAAGGTTCACCTTTGTACATATATGCATATGTACACGTGTGTACAAAGTACACATACATTTTCTGTACATGTATGTACACAGATAAACCTCAATAATATGTACCTATTTTCAAATGCCAGTGTAGCTGTAGCTTATTTCATAGACAGACAGACATACACACACACTTATCAATATCAAATAAAAGATTTTTTTTCAGTGAAAGTAGCTTAGAATTTATTAAGCCTTCCCATAGAGACTTAATCCAAAATAAGTTTCAGAGGCACCCTTCTGCAACTGCAACTGCAACTGTTCTACAATCCAGTGCTAAATACAGCACAATGTAGACGAGCCTAGAAATTCATGATCCACTAAAAGAAAAACCATGCAACAAAGAACCTCAACTGACTTCTAAGAAACTGGGCATAAAAACTGTCAAATTGATGGGAGCCCTATGAGAACAAAAAATTCTCTGTAAGTGAAGTGAATAGTGTGCTGTTTAAAACAATGCTATAAGAAATTCAATGTGCTGGTCACAGTCATGTCTGTGATTACCTGCAGTATATTTTATATATAAAAAAAATCAAAATGCAATAAAATATCACAGGGTATCTATACATCAGAAAACAAATGGGTAGCAACTAATTTATAATCCCAAGCCACCACTGGAAAAAAACTCTAGTACAAAGGGTAGAGAAATAGGAGAAAGATGCAAGAATGCTGAGTAAATACCAAAATTGTAAAGAGGCTGCCCCTTGTTGTGATGCCCTCTACTAGGGCAACTCAAGCACGTCCAATCGTGTTGTTTGCTACAGGCTGTTTTCTACATGTTGTTTTCTACAGGCTGTTTTCTACAGGAAAAGTAGAAGAAGCCCCCTCAAAAGTAGATAGAAGCCCTCTCGACAATGGAATTAATGGACTACCTCCTGTAGGTTAAGTGGTAGGCACCAGAGTTTGATGCAGAAAGGTCAGGGGGTTAAATCTACAGTGCCACATGTATGTGACTGAGATGATGAGCATACTGTTTTTATGTGTTATGCCATGCATTTTATTCCATTCTGTGGGCAACTGGGAGATCAGATTGGCAGCCTATACATGTGCTCGGGGATGGGGCAGAGGTGCATTTTAATTAGATTGGTTCCCGAAGAGCTCCTCTAATGAAAATGCCTCAGTGTCATATATAATAAGTTCCTGCACATTTAAAAATAGCTGCAGGATACTTTAACTAAAGCTCATTCGATGAGCTTTAGTTAAAGCACCCCAGTGGCCATTTTTAAACCCACAGGGGCTTATACACATGACGAAACCGGGAAGCTAAACCTTTTTAATTAGAATGCAGATTGAGTCTGCTCTGATGCCTCCTAATTAAAACACATCAAAGCACATATATAGGCCCTTGTTGTGACTTTGTAGCACATTTCAAACTTAATAAAAGCTGGGGAAGTTTTCACACCTTTTGTATGAAAGCACTTACATAAGATTTCTGAAAGAGAAATTTGCACATCTAGTTCGCATACAGAAGCAAGCTTAACATTCTCAGAGTGATAGGCAAGAATTATCAGAGGAATTATTACAGCAGTTCAGATAACCTATTGGCAGCTGCATCATGGACAGGCCCAAGAGCAGGTTCAAAGCTGCCAACCCAACTGCCTCTCTTTTCTCCTGCCAAGAGCTAAATGTTAGCTTTAGAAAAAGATTGAGCCCCCTCTGTAATCTGGTTTCTGTGACTGCATCCAAAGATTGATGAATAGTAAAATATGAGAGGCTAACAACTACCAAGTAGCATGCTTCTTGTTGGTGACTCAAAAACAGTTCAATATTTTGTGACTGTTGTAGGACCATTGACAACACTTTTCTTATCAGTGCCAAACCATTAGCTACCTTGGTACCTAATACAACTCACTACTATTCTATTAAATCTGCTAGAGTCTTCCTATGCTACTGGGGATGTGATTGCAATTCAGTGGGAAGTTTAATTATCATTTGATCAGATTATACACTGCACAACAAAAGATAAAGGCTGGACCTAATTGTTCTTCTGGGGCAAGAACCCAACCTGAGGATTTTTTTTGTGGGCTCTGGCACATGTGGCAAAAGGCAGATGGTAGCAGTTTTTTCTTAAGTGTCCTGAGCAAAAACATGAGGCGTGGTTAAGTGGTTTGAGTTCAAGCCTGGGAATAGGAACACACATACTTGCTTACCCCAAAATTTCCTTTCCACAAGGAGCAAGGGTCACAGATCTTCTTGCCATGCCTATTTGTGGGTTTGACAGGGATTTTGGAGCTCTTGATCATTATGGAGTGGAGTAGCACATTGCTTGGCCAGTGACTGATGTGTCAGAGGTCTGCCATTCAGCCATGCTCACTAAAGCCTGTTTACAGAAGCTGAGGATCTGCTTTGCTGAAGAATTAAGAATTCTTCAGCTGTAAACCTGTCCCTACTACTGACTCTTTCTGTAGTCTTGGGCAAGTTACTCAACTTCTCTGGTTCAGGTTCTTGAGCTGTAAAATGAGGTAAACAATGCTTACTACCTAATGCTGGTACACTTGGGGTTAGAGGAAGGAAAGATTTTTTTTAGCTAAGGCACTAGAGTGGCTCAAAGAGACACTTCATGAATCCTTCACTTCCTATTAATACTTCACTTCCTATTAATACCTCACAGAGCTGTTGGGAGGATAAACACATGAATGATTCTGAAGCCCTGTGGGCCCCTCTTCTAGTGTAAGTAAAGGCATGATGGGATCTAATGTGTGATGCCCACATTCACACCTCTGCCATGCAACGCGCATAGCAGGAGGCATGCCTGTGGGAACGCGGATGAGATCCTACCACACCTTATGGTTGGTGCAGGGGGAGCCCAATCCTTTTGCACCAGCAAGAAGTAAGTTCCTGTGGCTGGGAGCCCCTCAGCTGACAGGACTCTCAGCCACAGGGGTGCCCCACACACCTCTAAAACTGGGAGACCATAGATGATACAATTTTCCAGGTGTGGGGGTACACCAGGCACTCCACAGCAGGGAGACTGCTGCTGCTGCATATTGCTGCATTCCAGCAATAACTTTAGAGCTGGCTGGACCTTTTTAAGACACCATAGTTAATTTATGTATGTAGGCAGTCTAATTGTGCAGTTAACCAGGTAACAGATGTAATATTTGGAGGGACCAATGGTAAGTGGCCTAAGTGCTATACAATGTATAGGGGAAAACTCCCAACTAAAGGGATTCAAATATGGAAAAAAGGCTGTAATCAATGATGTAATCAATGTTAACCCCTTACTGTGGTGAGAGCAATTACTAAAATGCCATTTTCAGTGTAATTTGATCACATTCTCACAGCCATCTAAGGAGACTCACCTTACATTTTCTAATGACAATTTACAATATTTTGTGTAAAAATATGGTATCAGATAAAAATGCATGAATTCATTTTAAACTCTGTGCTAGAATGAAACAAGTCATCATTCTCCAAATATTTGTGATATCTTTTTCATGTAATGTCTGGTAGAACTAGGCCTTGATAATACTGATACTCAGAATTAAGATTCACAGAGCAACTACTCCCAGGATCTTAAAGCACTTCATCATGGAAGATAAGCATTCTTCCGAGCTTTCATCTCCCCTGTCAGTTCTACTTCAGTCACAGCACTCTTCCTATGTTGTATGTAAGAGAGGCTGTCAAGAGAATCAGTATTGTGAGTGGGGCACTGGACAGACAATAAGGCATCGCAGAGGGACTGCCCCACTACCAAGTCTGCTCCTGGCATTTTCCTCCCACACACTGTGGACACAAAATCTACATTTTGCTTAAGAAATGTTGTTGGGCTGATTTCCTATTTGATAAAAATCAGATAATATGAATGAGGGATAAGATTTTTAATAGAATCTGTTTTTTAAAGTCAGATTTAATTGTCCAAAATTGAGATTTAAACTAGGATCTTTCATCACTAGTTATATTAAAAAAAAAAAAGTTCCGTATTGACTGTTGAAAGGGTAATCTGTTCTCCTAACAGCTGGTTTTTAAAGCTAATTATCACAAAATTTACTTCGGCATAGAAATACTATAACTCAAAACTTAAAACAGTCTGTACTTGTTTCTGTACTGAGCTGGACTTAAGCCATACTGCCTATCTTTTCTTGGACAAAACAGTAACAAGCTACTTACTGAGACAGAGCTTGTGACAGATTCCCAGTTGGTTTCTGAGGCTGCGGGCTGGAAATCATCCTAAATGGGAAAAACCCACAGGAAAAATCACCGTCATAGCAATGTCCAAAAACAACAACAGGCCTTAAACAATGCCTCTGTGGCTTTGGTCCTTTGCCCTTTTAAAACCTCTTCCAAATAAAAGCACTCTGCCACATATTTTTCCTACCCCCTTATACATGATATCATTATTTGCCTGTAGGGACATTTTTTTCATTCCATTTAAGAAAGGCATTTGCAAGGTTTTTGGGGCAGTGTCTGCTATTTATTATAGGTTTGTTCAGACTGGGTGAGCCCTAGCAGAAAAAGGTTCAACCCGTTTGAGGCATTTAAGTATACAATGAATGTTAAATAGCAACATTTTTCTCAAACATTATGGCAACCACAAATTTAAATTACAAATCTTGTTATAAAAAAACTAGACACCTATCAGTAGAGATTGTTTATAGGTTGGATGGCTCTACAGTAATAGGTAATAATGACTTAAATTGTTGACAAGCCAATTGAAGATAATACAACAGTACACAAGTATTACTTAGTTCCATTACAGTTTTGCCCATTTCCGCTTAAAAGTGTATTTACTGAAAGCATCAAAAAACGATGAAAGGTAAGCCGCACCAAATATAATGGCTCTCTCTCTTTCTCTTTCTCATACTCATATATATATGATAGAATGAATTGTTTATATCTTCCCATTGCAGTGCAACCTGCACATGCCAGCTGGTTTGAGGGAATTGGGAATTGGACACAGACAGCTACATTTTCAATCCTCATAATAGAACTACCAAATAAATGCCATTTAAAATAAAGGGGTAGGTGGAACTTCAGCTACACCAATTTACACTAACTATGGATCTGCTACAGATTTGTTTGTGTGCTGGCAATGAGTAAAAGATACAAACTGGCTGCCAGATCTTTGGCTGGATTAAATCTGCTTTGCTCTACTGACTTCACTTCCAAACAGGAACACACACACGCGCGCGCGCACACACACACACACACACGCTTTTTTCTGAATGTGACAAGAGAAAATTGAACGCATAGTATGCTAGATCATCAATAAATCTGTCACAGCTTTCTCTCTCCCTCAGTCAGGAAGGAACCTAACTACTTTCAAATAGTCCATGTAGCCAATATAACAGTCTTCATATTTTTCCAGAATTTATAGACATTATGGCTGGAAGGGGCCTTGGAAGATCATTGAGTCCAGCCCCCTGCCCCAAGGGCAGGAAATCAGCTGGGGTCAAAGGATCCCAGCGAGATAAACATCCAAATGTCTCTTGCAGGAGTCCAGAGCAGGTGCTTGGGGGCTTGGACAGTACAGAAGTTCTTCCTGATTTATTTATTGTTATTATTATTTGTTTATTTATTGTTTCACTCTCTCTTTCTCTCTCATTGAAGTGCTCCTTTCCCTAAAAGGGCCAAAGCCCCCAGGATTTTAAGGTGCCTTTCTGCTTTATGAAGTTTAGATTATTCAGCCATGGAACACAGAGTATGCAGTGTCATATAGATGGCCAATTAAATTACACAGATACTCAGCAGTGAATAATTCAAGTAGATAGTTTTACAAATAACCCACAGGACAAAATATATTTGCATCTATAATTAACTATAAACAGCATACCAATTTGTAAACTCTAGAAGAGTTCAAGAAGAAAGGACTAACTTTGTTAGATTAATTGCAGATTAGTTGGTCCATTCCAGTTAACTTTGCTATTAAACCAGAATAAATTCAGAATCCCTGATAACCTCAGTCACTTAAAAAACTACATGACCAACTCCGTTCCATCCTTGGATTGCCTTCCGCATTGCCTTAGGAAACGTGGCATTGAGTTTTGAAGCATTAGTCTAATACAGGACCATGCTGCCTTTTTCGTCGCTCAGAGAGGATTACAGATGTGAAATGGCCTTGTGTTTGAAATATCTTTGCTCTCTGATGCTGTTTGTCTAACATTAGATATGGAAACTGTTTCTTCAGTCTGTGATTCTTTTGAGATAGCTGATGCCAGGCCAATATTCCACAATCACTGAAATGACTAGGTACGCCACCTGCCTCTTAGATCTCACTGATGATGACTATACATTTTGTCTTGGTGATTGCACTTCAGCTACTAAAACTCACCGTTAACTATTCATGGTTACATGGCTTTCTTTCACCTTCACTTAAAGCAACAGTAGCGCCTAGCCTCTAAAGAGCTTTTAACCCCCACACATTTTGAGTTTATTATTATCTGCTCAGAGCTATTTAAAGGAATGATATCTAAAAAGGGGTTTTGGGGGTTAATTTTTAAATCCATTTCTCTTTTGCCTTGGTTGTTTCTAACAGCCACATGAAAATTTGAGAGCAAGATCTGTTTTGAAAGGAAAAGGAGACATCTACTCATCGACAGGCCTACCTGACCACAGTGCTTTATTTTGGTAAGGTTTTGTGCATGAGCACGAGCCTTCTGGGTACTTTTATATTCATTATTTATACATTTAATTTGAAAACTAAAACTATACAGCTGAATTTCCAGCTGAAAACTTGAAAAACAGAAAGTCAATAATTTGAAAACATCACTCCCAACACTCCATTTAATTGCTTACAAGTCTATGCTGCTAACAATAAATACTGCTCAAGACAGTGGCGAGTAAACTGTTGTTCATGCAGCAAATAATATGGGCGCTAATATGCTCACTGTCACCACTTATTTTCACACAAAGAAAAACCTGTCATCTGGGATCAGTCAGTTACAGACACAAAAACTTTTATATAGCTTTGTTTCACAATTTTTGAACACACGTGTAGGGGCACGCATTTCCCCTGAGACAAAAAGCAGTGCAGATGTTCAAACTGCTGTGTTTCAGGATGCTGCTTCTGGGACCCCAGCAGTCTGAGCTGGGGTGGAGCTGCTCCAGACTGGCAGGGGTCCAGGGGGTCAGCCGTGGGTTCTGGAAGTGGTATTGGGGCTGGCTTGGGCACAAAAGTGCCCCAGCTTATAGAGCCCTGTGGCTAAGTGGAAGGCAGGGGTCTGGACCCTGGTGCCTTTGCTGACTGGGCACATGTACACCTGGGTCAGCATTTACATGTGTGTTAAGGGACAGTTATTTAGTGCTGTAAGATACTATCCCTGGTGGTAGTGAAAATTAATTTGCTATGATCTAGTAGTGTTGTACATGTAGACTGACACTTTACACCACAGCAAATGAGTCTACTGCACAGTCAAGTGCATATGTAGATGCACCCAATATTACAAATCTTGTTCCTCACCTATGGGTCAGTATATCTGAATATTGTTATACTGCAAGTAGCTATTGCCTTAGAGACAACACATCAGGCCTATAGGACTTGCATGGACTCCTAAAGAATTTAGCATACGTCACGTCTCATATCTCAGCTAGGTCCCAGCAAATCATGAAGGGGGCCTTCTTTACCTCACCAACCACCTGCATGTGTAGATTTCAGTGAGACACAATAATATGATGTCTCCTTTTCGAAGGGTATGTGAATACTTGCAAAGACATTATGAGCAAAATGATTCCTCTACCACTGCAGTTTCTGCCATCATAAAGTTGTCTCATTGTCTGGAAGAAGCAAGCAGAAGGATGAATGGCAGCTGTCCCTAAAACTATCTCGGGAAGGCAATAGTTTTGATAACAGGAACAAGGATGTACTCTAACCTGAGAAACATGCCCTTAGCCACCAATCATCATAATACACAAGTCCTGTAGGCCAGGCTGGAATTCTGTTTGCTTCTAAATATATTTTGACACTGAAAAAAATCATTTAACCTTTTCTGGCTTTATCCCACTTTCTCAAATGTGTAACCATTATGGTCTATCCCTTTGCTAGATGTCACCTCTGTGCTAGATGTATGTTACTCATTCTACCTGGGCCTGGCAGAAAATGCCTCAGGAAAAAACACCATATACAAACACCCAGTTTTCAACAAAAGCTCACAAACAAAGCTCTGAATTTGCTTTTTACTGAATTTGAGCATCTACCCCTAATCCAGAAGCCCTGAAAGGTAATGAGCCAGACTCAGGCAAAGACTACCTACCAAGACAACTACATTGCACAGATCTGATATAGTTAATAAAACCAAGAATAACGCCCTAGGTGCAAGAATCTGGGAGGGAGGAAGAGAAACCAGGAGATCTGATCAATTTGATATCGCTAAGCATAAAAGCCACTTTTATAAGGTCCTTTCCTAGAAGAGAGATCTTCTTCCCTGGCCACTCTAAGTAGGGAATGAGAGGAAAACAAAAGAAACAACTTAGACTTGTTCCTGTTTTCTTAGACAGAATGGAAGAGACTGAGAAAGTGGAGAAAATGTGGGGGGGAGGAAAATATAAGGGGAAAAGAGTCAGGAATATTGAGAAATAGAGAAAAGTTGAGCCCAGCCTATTTATTAATACACTAATAACTGAACTTCTATTAATATACAGCAGTGGTAAATGCTTCAGGCTTGTTCCAGACAGGTGGTATAACAGGGCAGCAGATACTAGAAGCCTGCAGAGATCGAGCCGAAATTATCCTGATGTCAAGTGTTTGTACTGAGAGGCAGAGCTGATTTTGCTGACTCAAACTAGAGATCAGATCAAGCACATCCAATACATTCCAGTGTGGGGATATAAAATGAATTAGGTTGCTGTAGCTATGAGAGTCCAGAGAATATGCAACAGCCAGGATCTGTTTAGTAATGCCTTTTATTGGACTAGCCATATAGTTGGGAGAGATGTCAGACAAGCTTTATGCCTGAAAGCTTGCCTGACCTCTTGAAGATATTACCAAAAAACACAACAACAAAACCCCCCAAACCAAGCCTGCTTCTCACATAAAAAAACCTGAAGTATGAGGATATGAGGAGATAAGGGACAAAGTACTAAGACAGAAGGGGTCCAGCAGGACAAATTTTAGTAAAGGCAAACTTCAAGGAAAACCAACTGTTTAAATTCTGCTCATATTTAAGGTAAAGAAATTAAAGAGGTAAATTTGAACTATACTTAGTGTGTTTGTTGCATTCAAAGTCAGGGGTTGTGGGGGGCAGGTAAAATCCTCTGTTCACAGACAGGCATTTAAATTATGTAAAAGCTACCATAAATAACTAGGCCTCTGAATGTTGTCAGAGCCCTTCTTCCCCCATAATAAACATTAATATTCCAGAAACAAATTGTAGTAAGCTGAGGAGTTGAGTTTTGGCGGGGTTTTTTGTTAGTTTTGTTTGTGGCTTTTTATTTATTTTGTTTTGTTTTTTCTCTGTAATAGGCTTTAGTGGAAATCTACTTAGAGGAAATTGAACCTGCAATTCTCACATATTATAGTGTGACAGGTATTTTAAACAAAATTAATTTAAAAAATGTTGTACAAGAATAATAGTGTTAGGTTAAGCAAGCAGCATTAGAAAAGCTATGACTTCATTGAAGAACGACTGTGATAAATGCTCAGATTTCTGCAATTGTGCTGTTTCATGATGATTTTTTGGTAGTATAGCAACATGCAGCAATTTTGTTTTTAAAGATAAATAAAAATGTGAGAGAGAGAGAGAAAGAAACTACAAGCTGTACATAAATGTTCTCACTTATTATAGCTTCGACCCATCACATAAGGTGATTTCACTTTCCAGTCAGTTTGGTATTTAATTGCTGTGTCTCAAGAGTCAAAGGATACTGTTTTCATACAACAGGGATACACAGCAGGAACACAGAGGTTGCATACAGTACTGGTAAGACCACTACTTTGGCCAGCCTGGTGATGATGTGTTAAAAAACACCCACACACAACAACAAAAATCAACATCCAAAGGTTGGGGAAAGTTCATTAGAAGTGCTACAAGTAGCATTTATGGTATAGAAACCATACCTTGCAATGAAAAAAACTAAAGAAGGCTAATGTATTTAAAGAGGACTAAGGGGCAACTTGACTATGATTTCTAGTTATTACAAGAGGAGATACCCTTTCATTTAACATACCTAAGTAGAACAAAAGTAAGGCTGTAAACTGGAGCCAGTAATTTTTATACACTCAAGTACTTAATGCAGAAAAAGATTAGAACTGAATATATTACTCTATGACCTTACTGAAGTGAATGGAAAATGACAGCCTTTCTAAGTCTTTTTAACTGTCCTAAAATTGTATATATTTTATTAATATAAAGTTTTATGAGATGGTTCAAAAATCCTGGAGAGTGGGTCTCATTTATCTTTCAATTTGGCAGTGCAGCCCTACAAAGTTATGCCATTTAAGCCCTTTCAGAGCCCTCCTCTACACAAGTAAGTACTTATCACTACTATGAAGTCAATTTAACAACAGGTCTGACAAGCATCATGGAGCATCTAACCCCAGACCTGGTATTAGAGCTCTTGCCCTTTAAAAAAAGAAAGGCATACACTGAGTTCCTGAAGCCCTGCTGCCACTCTGTATCAGGAGTTTTATCCTAGCATTGGTTAGGACTATGTTAATGTCAGTTCTATACGAAATGACGTACAGAATCATGCTGGATCTGCTCTGACAGTCACCTGTTGTAACAGAACAGCAAGTCTGAGACACCAACGTTAGAAGCTATAATTATCATGTAGGTGAAATTCAGCTTAAGGTGTTTATCTATAAAAACTAAAAATGTTTAAACACTGAAGGAAAAAAAATCATTCTAATAGGTTTGTTTGATCAATATTCCTCTCTATCCTTCTCCAAATACTGGAAGAAGGCATAGATGGGGCATATTATAAAACTGCCCAAGACGGCTTGCTGACATTTACTATCTAAACAGTTAGATAACATTTTCCATGTCTGAGGCAATAGCTGTGCCTTTGAAAAACCTGATGCTAACTGACATTAACCTGCCTGTGAGCTTCTATATCTTATGGGCGTACCAATGAGAGAGGACACAAGAATCTTTATTAGCATGCTGTACATTACAAAGTGTGCATTACCTTTATTTTTCAGCTTATAAAATACGTCTATGCTCACACTCGGGTAGATAAGGACTTGTTTACTATTATCAGCCACCATGGTGTATGCTAAATTTGAATTCAGTAAACAAAATAGAAATCAAGTGCACTGAATATAAGTATTCAGCAATAATTTCACTGCAATTTTAAAATGGGCTGCACACTACAGTGAATATACAGGACTGTAAATGGGAAGAGGACCAGCTGGGTTATTGAGTTCAATCTCCTCATACTGCAGGCAACCATGTCACTTAATCCCTTAATACTAGGGCTGTGCGAAGCTTCAGTAGCCATTCAATTTGGAAGAGTTTTGGCCCGATTCGGTGGCCGAATCTCTGAATCTGAATTGAATCAGGAGAGCCATTAATCTCTCTGAATTGAATCAGAAGCCTCTGAGAGATTTGGAGATTTGGCCATAGACTGTAAAGGCAGGCACAGGCAGTGCTGGCGGGAGCAGCTCGGGGAGCAGCTCGATGAGCCCCGGCTTCAGCTGGCAGCCCTGGGAGAAGCTGCGGCTTGTCTAGTTGCTCCCCTGGCTGCCCCCCGGCCAGGCAAGGCAGGCAGTGCTGGCAGCCCCAAGAAAAACCACGGGGACTGGAGGCAATGATCAGGGAGCAGGGGAAATGATCAGGGGCTGGGGAAACGAACAGGGGCTTCCCCACAGCTCCCAGTTTGATTCCCTAGCTCCTGGTTCGATTCTCCAGTTTCCGGTTCAATCCCTCAGCTCCCAACCAACCCCCCAGCTCCTTGATCATTTCCCCCAACCCACGGCTTCTCCAGGGGCTGCTGGCTCAAGCCACAACTCATCTGGCTTCTCTCTCAGCTGCCCCTCCCTGCCCCCCCACCGCGACACCAGGACAAGGCAGGCAGTGCTGGCAGTCCCGGGAAAAGCCGCAAAAGCTGGGGGAATGATCGGGGAGGTGGGGGAAAGATTGGGAGCTGAGAGGAAGACCCTGTTCATTCCCCCAGCCCCCAAACATTCCCCCCAACTCTGAGTTTGATCTCCCAGCTCCCAGTTTGATCCCTCAGCTCCCTGATCATTTCCCTTCAGCCCCCCTGAGGTTTCTGCCAGGGCTGACAGCAATGCCTGCCTCACTCGGGGGGGGCAGCTGCAGGAGCATCTGGATAAGCCGTGGCTTCTCCTGGGGCTGCCGGCTCAAGCCGGGGCTCATCCCGCTGCTCCCGCTGCCACTGCCTGCCTGTTTAGTCCATGGCCAAATAAGATTTGGCAGCAAATATCTTTGGATTTGGCTGAATTGAATCAGGACAGTGATTCGAATCACTAAATCGAATCACTGTCCCTCCGAATCACCGTATCTAAAATGAATACTTTCTGCTTTGCACAGGCCTAAGTTATACGCTCAACACAGTCTTTCTTAAAACAAAGGGATTGCCCCCTCCCTTCATTTCCTGCTGAAAGGCTGTTCCAAAACTTCACTTCTCTGTCAGTTAAGAACCTTTAAATTTCTAGTTACGCCCAATATTACCCATTTGTTCTTCTTGCTTGTATTGCCCTTAAGCATAAATGGCTCCAGTCCCAACCTGGAGTGAAACAACCATATCCCCTTTCAGACTTCATTTTTCTAAGCTAAACAAGGCAACGTCTTCCAGTCTTGTACCAGAGGCTCTCCATTGCTCTGACCATCCTAGCAGCCCTCCACTACACAAGTGCTTGTTTGGCTTCATCATTCTTGAACATAGGTCAACAAAATTGTATGTAGCATTTCAGTCTCATTAGCACCTTGTACAATCATGTTAATATTTCTCTAACATACCCAGGTCTTTCTCCCTCTCAGTCATTTCCAGCTGATAAGCTCCCAGCTAACAGCAGAAATTCTTGTTATGCATGACTATACATATTACTTTTTGTTCCCTTTCTATTATTCCAGTCCACATGGTCCCGTAATTCCAACATGACATTCTGATCTCCCTCCATACTTATACTGCTGATCAACTTTGTATTAGCAGACTCCTACTATGTGTACCAAGATCACAACTAAAAATTTTATTTTGGAGGACACAAAACTGATCTCCATTAGAAACTTTTATCTCGCCTAATACTTTGCCATTCAGCATAATTCGTTGTCTCTAATTTTTAATTTCTTTCCCATTTCACTATTAATCAGTCCTTTCCAGCATAAATAGCAGTTTTCTGTGTTGGACTATATCTAATGTTTACTGAAATGCAGAAAGATTAAATCTATGGCATTTCCTTTGACTAGAAAATCAGTTGTGTTTCTCTTTTAACTATTCTTTTCTTCAACTTTTATTTTGGAACCATGCATACTTTCTAGGTTAGACTCATGGCCCTGCAGGTGCCTAGATTGTCCTCTCCTCCAGTTCTTATATAAAGATATTGGATATTCCCAAGTCATATTGGTTCTACTTCCAATTCTGTAGCTGCATTAAGGCTAGGGACAGACATTACATATAGACCAGTTTAAGTGATCAGAAACTGGTTTAAACCTGTAACAGAACAGATGTTCAGTGCACATAAACCAGGCTGAAAAAGGATGGAACCAATGTGAGATAAACCTGGTTGAATGCACTATCAGGCTTAACTGATTTGGGTCAAACCAGTTTATGCAATGTCTGCCTCAGACCCCTTGCTGGTTTAAGTTAAATTAGACTCCCCCCGCATCCCAGCATTATTCCAGAATGCTCTCTGGGCTGGGCGGGGCTCTCTGCTCCACAGAAGGACTGGCCCCTCCCCTCTGCTCCCCAGCTGCAGCTCCGGCAGAGACTGCAGGTGTCTGCCTGGCTTGTACTAGCCCCCCCCCGAGCAGGGATTCTGCTGTCT
>NW_017729032.1:30708043-30724268 GCF_001723915.1 Gavialis gangeticus
CCCCCTCCCTAAACAAGGCCTCCTGACAGGGCCTGATCATGCCCCCCCCCCCCAGCTCAGCACTATAGAAGAGAAGGAAGGGCTGCTCTAGAGCCCCCTCCAGCTTCTAGCTTGAACCACTGCAGGCACGTGCCTGCATTTTTCCAGTTCAGAGTGGATGTCTGTATGGTTAAAAACTGGTTTAGCTTAGCCAGGTTAGGCTAACCTGCAAAGATTGAATGAATTCAGGCTCAGGCTTCTTGAATGTCTGTCCCTAGTGGTTATGTCTTTGCTACAGGCTTGTCATGTCAGGCATCCATTTATTCAGAATTCTGAACTGGACACTTCACTGTCCATTCTTTCAGGAATATTGGGTTGAATGAGTTACATTGCTGGAGTCTAAATGTGTGTCCAAATGGTAGTAAGGGAAAGGAAGAATTTGAATCAGCCTGAATCAGTGACTTAGCATGAAAACATTGACCCCAGGAGTCTGAATCTCATTCTCAATGCAGAACCAAATGCCCTTGAGAGGACTCTGGTGAACTTCTGTCATGCTGACTGACAGTTTCTAGAAGAAGCCTTCTTGGTAACAGGAGAACCTGCCTTGAGCAAAATTGAAAAAAAATGACATTTCACTAGTGCTGCAGTGTCCAAGTTGGCAGAAGGGTCCTTCAGATTTAAGAGAAAACAGTGATAGCATGTATTGCTAATCTGGTTGTTTCAGGTGCTTCCCCTTTGTTTGACTGATTCCAAAGAGTGAATACAAAGTGATCCTGTTATTGGGGGAGGGAGATAAAAAAAAAGAGAATAAAAAATCAAGGAAACTGTATATTTTTTGTTCCTGAACTCATTTTGAAAGAGGAACAAAAAAGAGAGAGACTTTTTTAATAGGAGATTTAAACATATTCTGTACTTAGTAGAAAATAAAATAAAATTAATTGATTCCACATATTCCAAATTTTCTGCATCCTTATTAGGATGATTTGCTAAGTTCTCCAACATACTCATTCAACTGTTCAGCTGAGATATGGGCAAACACAAGAGGGGAAAAATGCTCTAATTGAAGCTAAACAGATTTAGCTCTAATTCTAGGACACAAGGTAAAAAGATTCTGGTAAGGGACATTAGCTGATCCAACAGTAATCCCAGCCCATTGATTTCTTTTGAAGGTTCCGTTAGTTTTTCAGCTTACTCCCAGAGGACTCCATTTCATTCTGCAGTAAACATGCAGAAGAAGCATGTATCATGTTTTATAGGGATAATGCAAAGCAAAACAATTTGTTCACCCTCCTGCGTTTTCTGGAAGGCACTGTGCTTTTAAAGGACAGCAAAAAATCACTATATAAACTTTCCAATATGACAAAAATGAAAAGAACATGAATCCACAAGCTCTGAGTACAAGGCGCATCTTCTGTGAGCTTTTTAGTTTACTGGCAGGTTAAAAAAATATTGTAAATAATGAAGAATACAGCTTATTTGGATTTGTGTAACTTGTGTAATTTGCCTTAATAGATATGGAAGAACATTTTTAGACTGGGTTTGCAGTACCAGTTCTGTTTCCAAGCAGTGCCATTACTGTTGACATTAAAAAATCTAGAAGTCAGACTTCTAACTTCTTTTACCTATTATTCTTATAGGTATCAGTGCTAGGAATTTCTAGGAGGAAAAATAGATAGAAACAAAATACATTTCTATATTCTTGTATATTTTGTTTATTTTGTGCACATAATAAACTTCAGGGATTATCAGACCAGGCAAACATAATTACTTTTTTTGATCAAACTAAATCCAGATAGAGTTACCCTGATCTGAGGTTGTGCTAGTTAGCAATAAACATGTGCAAGGGCTTCCTCCTCTTGCAGAAGGAAGAGGTTCTTTCACTCTGGCTAGGGAGAGACATTCAAAAAGCCTGAGCCTGAATAGTTTCAATCTTTGCAGGTTAGTCTAACCTGCATTAGCTCAATCAGTTTGTAACCACACAGATATCCCCTCTGGACTGAAAAAATGTAGGCACATGCCCGCAGTGGCTCAGGCTAGAAGCTGGGGGGTGGGGAGGGGGTGCTAGAGCAGCCCTCTCTTCCCTTCCAGAGTGCTGAGCTGAGCGGGGCATGACCAGGCCCCAGCAGGATACTTTGATTAGGGAGGGGAGTAACCTGCCCCCCTCCCCCCCACCACCACCTCAACTGTCCCAGGCTTTTTCCTACTCACTGCTTAAGGGACAGGAGTGTTGCCAAAGCCTGCATCTGTTGATACTGAGCTTTTCAATCTCTGTCTCCCTGCTTCTTCAGACTGTCTGCAAACCAAGTCATTTTAATACCTTTCTCTGTTCCCTCTTGAAGACTGGCAGATTACACCCAGCAGGTTGTTTATTGGCCCATCAAGCCCTACAAAACATTTATCATTAGTTTCAAGCTCTTATCTTCAGGGTGCATTTGCATTTGGAAGCCACTAGCTGTCTGTCCTTTGTTCCCATGAAATTGGAGACCCACCTCTCACCATTAGCTACCATGGGGAGGGGGGCATAGCTAGATGCCGGGTCCCTGCCATGGAAGAGGGGTGGGAGGGGGGAGGATCCCCGCTTGAGCAGTCAACTGGGGGTGCGGGGGGGAGCAGGTCAAAGCCTGCCAGCTACTGCAGTCCCTCAGCCAGCTGCAGCAGTGATAGCGGTCTGGCTAGGAAGAAGAGGGGCAGGGCCAACCCTGCTCTGCTCCAGCAGACAGCCCTGTCCAGCCCAGAGAGCATGCCAGGATGCTGGAGGAGGGAGCCTGGTTTAACTTAAAGCAGAAAGGGGTCTGGGACAGACATTGCATAAACTGGTTTGACCCAAATCAATTAAGTCTGATACTATATTGAACCAGGTTTATCTCAAACTGGCTTCAGCCATTTTGTTTTGTTACAGGTTTAAACCAGTTTCTTATCACTTAAACTAGTTTATGCATAATGTCTCTCCCTAGCCTTGGCTTCTACAAGACTTTATTCAGCACCACTCAATGTTTTCAAATATGTTCAAACCAGTCAGGCATTTTGAGGGTTTCTCCCACTTTTAGTTTAAACTTTTTTTAGAGTAGTGTAACTTCTCCTCTAGCTGCCCTTTGTTCAGGATGATAAGCTCTTGTAAATAGCCACGGCTGCAGCAAAAAACCTGAGTTTGCAAACCTATGGATGTCAGGTAGTTGGCATCGTAAGCACTTCCCAGGCTTTCAATCTGTTTCTTAATGCACCTGGAAAATGTAACTGAACCAGCACTGAGCCAGCAAGGCAAGATCTGAGAGCTTCTGCTAACATGCAAAAAACAAAGTGTTTACTTTCACACACTTGCACTAGAAACAAATTCAAGATAGGAGAAATGTCTTACTTTCTCCTATTTTACATTACTTGACTTGGCTTTTTATTTACAGTGTTTTAGTAATGTTCATTTTTTCCCCTTATAAGCACTCACATATGCAGAAAAGGGAATGGAAATCATGAGCTAATGTTAACTGATGTAAGTCGGTTACTTGATTGGTATTTACACACACAAAGTAAGTAGGCAGCAAGGGGCAATCCGTTAATAAGGGCATAGTATACTACACTGTTGATAACTCCTAAAATATCCAAAAAGAAAGAGTTTTCTACCATTCATCTGCAAAAAGTTCACTTTATCTATAAAGTAGGTCTCCTGCACATACCAGTACTTACACAACCTCCACATTCTTTTTGTTAGTTGCTGGATATAGTTGGACTACCAGTGGTGTCTATCCATCACTTGTAGCTGATATAAATATTTAGAAGAAACTATATGCAAGGATTTCAACATTGCTGATCCTGCTGCCTGAGGCTTGAAAAAGTTTAGGGGCCAGGTCCTAAGATGGCAGAAGTCAGCTGGCCTCCATCACCGGTATGTGACTAAGCTAATTTTACACCAGCTATGTATTGGGCTCTACAATGCCATGCTATCTTCCCAGGTAAGGACTCACTATTTTTTAAACATAAAGAAGTAAGATTTTCCTTTACGAAACCACAAAGATAGGCTATTGGGTCCACCAGCTTGTTGGGGTATGGATTCTGTCATTTTGGAAGCTAACAGAGTGTGACTGAATACTGAATCTCTGTGTAAGAACTTGTGTTAGCATTTACTCATACTGAGGCCTTGTATAGACCAGTGGTCTCCAAGGTGGGGTGCGCGCACCCCAGGGGGTGCGCAAGACGATCCATTGGGGTGTGGGAAGAAAATATCAGAACTTCTATTTACATTTATATTTATATAAATATACATATATTGGGGGTACGTGCACAAAATTTTTTTACTGATAGGGGTGTGTGATCAAAAAAGTTTGGAGACCACTGGTATAGACGATCTCTACTGGGAGAGTTGCTGTTCTCCCAGGAAAAAGGAGTGTACAGATGTTTAGGCTTTCTGTCCTAGAGTAAAAATGGCCACTCCAGGCAGGGCTGTCTCTAGAGGGGGGATGAATTAGGGTGACTGTCTCAGGCCCCATTCTTTGGGGGGCCCTATGGACAGTACTGTACAGGCCCTGCCATGGGCGCCATGCACTGCCACTTCCACCACGGCTGCTACGCGCCACTGACTCCACACTCTGGCCACTTGCCACCCCTAGTCCCAAATGAGCTGATATGTCCTGGGCCCTGCACACCCCTGGGATGGCTCTGAGTCTCCAGGAGAAAAGTAAGCTGGGAACAACCAGGGTTAAATCACTCTGTGGAAAATTTCTCTTGAAAGAGTGAATGTCTGTAGAAGCTGTGAGAAGCATCATGAACTTACACAGCAAAATCAATGATCAAGACTCAGGCATTTCTCCATTAACGGATCTGATTCTACAATTCCTTATACATATGCTTAGTTGCAACTCTGTGGTAGTAAATTGCAATGCTAACAATTTGCATGCAGTAAGTACAAGAGAAATATTGCACTTGTTTCTTCAGCTACATACAAGAAGTTACTCTCATCATGCATACTGAGAAATTTGTTGATTAAAATGAGCATCTTCACAGCTGAGAGAGTAGCAGCATTCTTGGTGGCAAAGATGTCTTACCTGTGGCATGTGTACTCTAAGGGATACTGTGGCCTTTAACACCAGTTTCCCTGGGTAAGTTTATATCAAGACAAGTGCAAAGTGCTGCACCTGGGCAAAAAGAACCACCAACAAACTTACAGGATGGGAGATGACCTTCTCAGCAGCACAGCAGTGGAAAGTGATCTTGGAGTCACAGTTGACTCCAAGATGAATATGAGTTGCCAATTTAATGAAATGATCAGCAAAGCTAACTGCACTTTATCGTGCATTAGCAGATGCATGAAGATCAGGTCCAGGAAGGTGATGCTTCCCCTCTAATTGCATCTAGTTTTGGGCGCCACACTTCAAGAGGAATGCAGAGAATCTTGAGAGGGTCCAGCAGAGGCCGCTCGTATGGTCAGAGGCCTGCAGATAAGACCCTATGAGGAGAGACTGAGGGACCTAGATTTCCTTAGCCGTCGCAAGAGAAGGCTGAGAGGTGATCTTGTGGCTGCCTATAAATTCATCATGGGAGGGCAGCAGGGATAACAAGATGCTCTATTTACTAGGGCACCCCGTAGAGTAACTAGTAACAATGGCCACAAATTGACAGAGAACAAATTTCAGTTGGATATTAGAAATCACAGTAAGGGTTGCCAGAATCTGGAATGGTCTTCCAAGGAGGTGGTGCTCTCCCCTACCCTGGGGTTCTTCAAGAGGAGACTGGACAAGCACCTGGCTGGGGTCATCTGACCCCAGCGCTCTTTCCTGCCCAGGGCAGAGGGTCAGACTTGATGACCCATTGAGGTCCCTATTGACCCTAACATCTATGAATCTATATATTTAAAATATTTCACCAAACAGAAACTGTTAAGATAACATATTCTTTTTTTCTAGGTCACAGAAGACAGACAGCAGTACACAGCCATATTTAATATTACTGAAGATTATGTAAAAACACATGTACAGATGTTTTAGCTATAAATAACAAGTTTAGGCCCTGATCCTGCAAATGAGTGTGTATGGGTCAAATTCTGTGCCTGAGCACTTACTTACTTACAGGATCAGGGCTATAATCGTTGAGCATTCACACAATTTCTTGCAGACAGTGAGGGCGTGTGCCACAAGTGGAAACATGCATTTTCATGGGGACAAACAGCCTGGGGACAACATATTGTGCCACTGCTATCTGTCCCCCAGGAACACCCGTGCACACATATTCTGGTGCATGGCATGTTGCCCCTGATGGGGTAGGTGAAGCTGGGGCCAGCAGCAGAGAGCCTGGCTAGCAGAAAGCCTGGCCAGCATGGAACCAGGATCTAGGAAAGTCAAGAGGGAGACATCAGAGATGTAGTCCAGAGTGCAAGCCAAGGTCAGAAGCCAGAAGAATCACAGAGCCAGGTACTGACCTCCAGGGAAGATCCAAGAGCAAGGTCAGGAAAAGCCAAAGCCAACTCAGGAGACTGGAGAACCAGAAAGAGCAGTAAGCATAAGGTTTGCCAGAGCAGACTGAGGCTGCTGTTAAGGTGTGCAGGTATGCTTAAAAGGGCTGAGTGGTGCTCATTCAATCCAGTTACAGAGAGCTGGGGCAGTTGAATTAGCCTGAGATCAAGGTAAGGTGTGGAAGCTCAAGAGTTTGCCCAGCCTGGTCCAGCCTGAGTGGCCAGAGGGCCTGACAAATAGGGAGGTAAAAATACTTTCCCAAGATTACCCAGCAGCCTGGAGGAATTGCTAAGCAGAGAAAAACAGGTCTCTCCCATCCTAGTTCTGTGCACTGTACATTAGGCAATATGAGGCATGATAACATTTGGGGACTATATTGAAAGGTGCTATGTACCTCATTGAGCATATATAGAGACAATACAAATACTGTCAAGAATGATATAATGTAGCTAACCTTAGAAAAATGAAAATTAATTTAGCTATGGGAAGAAAAGGAGCTAAAAAGAGACCTAGATGACAGTGACATTCAAATTAGACATGGGTTTCCAATCTTATAGAAGCCAAAAAAACCAGTTTCATTTTGAGCTGTATATGCATAAATGTGAAGTCATGGAACAGGGAGGCAAGAATCTCTCCAGTTCTGGCGAAAATTCATTGGATTCAATTTATCACACCACCAGGAAAGAAAAATTAAAGGTGGGGGGGAGAGAATGAAATTGTATGGGAGTTCGGAGAAGAGCAACAAAAGGAGTTGGAGAGACTGACTTGTGTAGAAGAAATAAAGCTAAATATGTGTAGTATTGCCTGACAAAGAGACGAATAAAGGGGCATGAAAACACTAGAAATATCTCAATGATGTAAACACTCATGAGAAAGAAAGAGGAGTTCTTTATGATAGATTAAAAGGGAGTGTAACTACAAGCAGCAGGATGACATTAAGAAAAGGGAAATTAAGGCTGACTATGAAGAAAATAATAGCACTCTCTCAGTGTGATTTATTAGTCCATAGTTTAAAATCCCAGGAGATAGGATGAACGTTCCATTGCCTGGAATATTTCAAAACTATACAAGACAAAACAACTGTAAAATGTACAAGAAAAAGAATTCCTGCACTTGAAGAAAGACTGACTAGATGACCTAAATGTGTTTGGTTTTTTAAATCATCAGAATTTGTGCTTGGCTGCATTACCTATTACTGACTAAAAATCCACCCAACTAAGTTTAGGCTTGGGACTCTTAAACCACAATTATTGCTTGATCTTAGGTTATAAGTATTTTTCAGTGGTTACAGATGTTGTAATAAAAAGGAAATGATTTATTCTGCGAACACTTCAACACATTATAGCCAATGCACTGTTTTTTCTGGGTGGCAAAGAATGGCAACAATGCTGTGCAATGATTCTGAGTATGAAGTGACATTAGACTGGAAGACAGGGGGAGCCACTGGGAAAGACCATTCAGACTTTATTAAATAACATTGATATGTGGTAGAATAAATAATACTGGTGCAATTCAAAACAAAGCTAAGCCTAAGAAACCATCTCTCTACAACTGGAAAGACATACAGGCCTTTCTTGTTTTATAAAATAATACCATCCCTAGTTAGGATTCTTACAAGTGTTCTCACAAGCCTTTTTATATGGTCTTATAAAGGTAGGTTGTGGGGTTCAACATATGTCTAAATCTTTAAATTCACCATTCATCTGCTTTGGAAGCCTGCCTACCTTAAAATAGATGAAATTTCTATCTCTCTCTGTATAGAATCCATACACACTTTTTGTTCAAAATTCAACCCTTTCTGTCATTTGGCTTAGAAATTCAAGCATCCACAAAACAGAAAACTTAGCCTCAGACTTTTCCCAAAACCTGAAGTGAAAATTGCTCTGAAGAAATAGGGTCTGGGACAGGGGAAAGAGCCAGTCCTTCCTCCTGTATAGCTAAGATTCTATCTGTTACACTGAGTTACCTGGACTTAGTTCATGACTAGGCACAGACATTACAAATAAACCGGTATAAGTGATCAAAAACAGGTCTAAAGTTGTATAAGGATAGGAGTTCAGTGCACATAGACCAGTGTAAAAATTGTGGAACCCAGTCTAGGATAGACCTGGAGGGAAATAATATCAGATTTAATTGGCTTAGGTTAGACCAGTCTGGTGAACTTTTTTGTTCCACATCCTTTCCAACTCAACTTAGGTCGCAAGCCTGTGGCATCCCAGCCCCTAGCCTCAGCCCGTGTTTTTTTATAACAGTCTTGAAATAACTGAAGGACGACTACAGAGAGGATGGAGATGGGCTTTTCTCTGTGGCTGTAGGGGACAGGACTAGAATTAATGGTTCCAAGCTTCAGTACAAGAAATTTGGGTTGGAGATTAGGAGAAACTTTCTGACTATGAGGGTAGTCAAACATTGGAACAGGTTAACCAGAGAAGTTGTAGAATCTCCATCCCTAGAAATACAAGACCAAGAATAAAAAAAACACTAGATGTTTTGCATGCTATTTCAAGCCAACCAGCCCTGCATTATTTCTTTCTTTAATTTGCTTTAACTTTAGAAGAATGTAAAACATATTGGTTTTCATAAAGATACAATATTTTTGCTACCAACTGGGTGTATAAACATGTTCATTAATGCGCGTTTGCTACTGCACATTAAATTTAGTACCTCTAATGTGACATACTAAATAAATGCGCATTAGGCTGCCCTAATGTACAGCAGCAAAAGTACACTTTTTTAGTGATGCTTAATGTACACTAGCCTATTTTTACTGTGCATTAACATATTAGCATGGTTTTTGATGTGCCATTTTAATGGCCACTAAAATAAGCTACTGAGCATTAAAGCACACGTGTAGACACACCCACTGTGTTTAGAATATGAAATGCTTCATGAACAAGGAAGGTGTATGCATATTAAATTACACCTTAAGCCACATCTAGGCCATGGACCTATATTCCTCACTCACTAAACATTGTTGCAATATTTTAGTTAACTTATTTCATTTATTTAAAAAGTTTTGGCATTCTTCAAATTACACACTTCCAAATAATTACAGTTCTTTGTTCTCATCACCCTGACCCTTGTCTTTCTACTTATACATTCAAAGCCCCTGCTCTGTCTCATTAGCAATTTGATTGTAGATCCTTTGGGGCAGGAGCTGGCTTTTAATTGATTTGTATAGCATACAGCATCAAGTGCCCCCAATTCTTAATAGGGCCTTTGGGAACTAATGGAAAAAAGGAACTTACTGTGAACTTTTTTTTTTATTTGTCAGTGTGATACCTAAGATGCTATGTGTGGTGTGATAATCCTTTCCCTGTTTTCCTGCTTGCATGTATAACTTTTTGGATATTTTGGAGAAGCAGGAGTATAATTTCACTTTTAAATCATAGACAATTGACTTTTGTTAACTATCACAACAACTGAGATGCTGCCAGAAGTAAAGCTCTGCCCTTTACATTCCAAAGCCATTTTAGCATCTTAGGACGTGTCTGCATTTATTCACCAACTGTGCTAGTGAGCACTGCAGTGGAAACATGCCCTACCAACTTACTCCTACTCTGTTCTTGCCAAATGCCATTTACAAGGGTTGTAGCCACTGTCTGGAGTACACTCTGTGTCATTCTCAGGCTCTCAGTTTTGCATGTGCTTACTAGTGCCTGCACAATGCCATTCCAACAGCAGCTGCATTATATTTTTTTATATTTGGCATGTGCAGAACAAAACAGAATGTTTGGGAGATGTTTTCACACTAAGTTCCCAAGCACAGGTAGAGGAAAGCAATGCCCCTAGTGGTCCATTCCTTTAAAGAGTTGATAGGTTCTATTATTTAGTAATATCGAGCACTTGAAATCATACTGAATGTTTGTATAATCCTTTGATGTTTCAGGGTGCTAAATACAGTAAGTATTGATTATTCCTATTATTATGGCTACTAATATTGTCAACATGCACCTAAATTCTTGCCAAACCTTTGTCAGAATCTTGTGAGGATTAGGGTTCCAATTATACATGGAAATATTATTTTTCAATAGGACTCTGATGCTATTAGGATGACTATTGTGGTAAAACACAGAAATGACACTATAGTTCATATCTGGCTCAGTTGCACTATGCCGTCAACACATGAGAGAAGGAAAAGTGAAAACAGCTAATCCTTCATTATTCTGTCGAAAGTCTTCATGCACACATGCTTTAGACTTGGGAAAACATGGAGTTTTAAATATATTTTCTTTCTAGATTAAAGAAGCTTTATCAGTTTAATTTTGACAATCAGCCCCCTATCTTTACTCTCTGCAAAAACCCTTCCCTTGTACATCTCATGTTTCTCTTCCAAAAATCCATGACAGGAAAAGTGTGACACTGGGAAATGACCATCTTCCCTTTCCTTTGCCTCCTTTCTGATCCACAAAAGCTTTACTTGGCTTTTCTTTTTTGGTCTCAGTCACTCCTGCCTTTTCACTCCCCTGATACTCTTCACCATTTCACTGTTATGATCTTTAAGAGAGTTGCCTATTACTACCCCTTACTGATATTTTACCCTTGACAACTGGGCTGCCACAAGCTCTACTTCACTGAGATACATGAATAATGAATGACCTTTTACTGATTAATTACAAGGGTCCCTTCTCCATTCTTATCAGAAGGATCCTCCCCTCCTAACCCAGCCTAAAACCTGGCAGTTAGGGAATTCCTCTGGGATGCTGGGTCCTAGCCCAGGTGGTTAGAACCTAGGTCTCCCATATTTTGGCCAAATGCTCTCAGAGCTAGACTACTACAGGATGGAAGAGAAGGAACTGGTTACTTTATTAGAAAATTATGATTGCTGTCTGGTAGGTAGATCTCCCCCACTTAGATCTTGAATTCCAAGTGGCTGTCAGCCCTCTCAACTGCCAGTAGCAAGCCAGACCATGATTTGATGGAGACACGTTATGCTGCACTAATGCTCTCCATACACATTTGAGAGTGCAGATACTCTCCCCAGTTAAATAATGGGAGAGCTGTGCAATACTGCAAGCGAAACAGAATCACTATCTGAGCCTAGCTACATGAGCTTGAAACAAGTGGTATTGAATTTAGGGTTGTCTTTGAAAGGAAACAGGGTATAGGCCTGTTTTTAGTATAGTTTTTACTGACTCTTTCTTACGTTGCAAACGCTTCTCAAGCCAAATGATCATAGATAATCACCCCTATCCTTTACTTGCTTATATATGGAGATGGAATGCTAAAGATTTCAGACAAGACTTATCTAATTAGGAAAAATTCCATTTGGCCCCTCCTAGAAAGATGAACCTTTCGTTGCTAATTTTATGAGAATGACAAGCTCTGGGCAAAAACAGATAATGGTTATCTGCTGGAATCTTAAGTAAATAGGAGCTTCATCACATAAAGCCCTGGAATTTTTGTGTAGTGTTTGTTAAATTCTACAGGATAGACTCTTTCTGGGGGTGTGGGCACCCGATCTGCCTGCTGCATCACAGGAGGCTGCTCCTGCCGGCTGGGGCCAGTGGCAGCACCAATCTTCCCCGCGCTGGGCGCAGGCTTCTGGTCCCAGGCAGCAAAAGCAGCCTCCTATGATCTGGCAGGCAGATCAGGGGGCCTGCACCCCTGGAAGGAGTCTGGCAGAGCCCTGCAGCCCTCCCAGGGTTGTGGGCAGGCCCCCGATTTGCCTGCCAGATGACAGGAGGCTACAGCTGCCGGCTGGGACTAGTGCTGGGTGCAGCCTGCACCCAGCACTGGGAAGACTGGTGCTGCCGCTGGCTCCAGCTGGCAGCAACAGCATGCCGTCATCCAGCACGCAGATCCAGGGGCCTGCCCGCACACTCAGGAGGGCTGGGGGATGTGCCAGAATCCTTCTGGTGGGGGTATGGCCCCCAGATCTGTGCCGGATGACAGGAGGCTGCTGCTGCTGAAGCCAAGTAAGCCCGGCTTTGAAACTTGAAATGTTTCAAAACTTTCTAAATGTTTCAAGTGCTTTTGTTTCATTGCAGAGATGTTTTGAAGGCTTTTGTTTCATTTCAATTTCGCTGTTTTGAGCTTGAAACGCATCGAAATAGCTTTGAAACGAAACACCCAGCGAAATTTTGCACAGCCCTAATTAGCATCAGTTTTATGCTGCTGGGATTCCACCGACTTCAGTGGAATTACACTCAAGCTTAAAAGTGCCCTGCCTCAAATTTCATATGCAATAATATCCAGACAAATAAAAAATGATGCTAAGCATCTTGAAGTCTCCAGTTCTTGAAAAGTATTACATAAAAAAGAAAACATGAAAACATATAAAATATAATTTTTCAATGCCAAACTCCATTGATATTCCTTTTTATTATATTTTGTCTATGCTACTTGGAATGTCTATTTCTAGCAATGTTTTAAATCAAAGTTACCAAATATGCATTTCATTTAAATTTAAGAGGACAATTAGTGTATGCAATAACAATTCATTAATGTCAGTATAGAACATTATATGCCTCTCATAAAATAAGCCTAAAATAATTGTTTTAATTATCAAATGGAATGGAATGTTTTCTAGCTGCCCCATTAAATCAAAAAGAGATGCAGATTTGGGGGTTTTAAAGTAAACCATGAATGTTTTAAATTTGTGGGAGTATGATCTTGAACTACTTGATTTTCTTTTGCACATTATGGTGATATTTTATAAAATTTAGGATCTGATTCAGCCAATGCTCATTTCCACACTCAAGTAGTCTCACTGCAGTGTATGAAACTACTCACAAGAATACAACTAACTTTCCTACGCAAAAATGTCTGAATTTAACTTCCTATACCACATGGTACATGATAAATTGGGCAGTTCAAGCCCCGCATTGGTAACACCAGCAGCCATTTACATTGTGCACATTGCATAAGTCATTTGTCAAACCCTTTTGACTTCTTCATTGAAGGCACCACTTCAAATTAATTAAGTATCTGTACTACGTTGTTCTGGAACTCTAAACACTTGTGTGTACCTTCCTGTTAGCTCCTAATTAAGGCTGATTATACTGATATTTAGTGCCTCATAAAGGCAATTCACCAATCCAGCAGCTTTTTTAACTTTGTCTGGCAGGCCCTGACCTTGTGTATGTGCGGCAGACAGCATATACTTTTCTTCAGATTTTTCTGCACTTAAAGTGCTGCTCTGCAGAGAGGAACAGCTAAGACTTGTGTAGTGGTGTTCTGGGGCAATCTGATCATCAGACACTGAGATGAGCTTCTAAGAGCAGCTGTATACTTTATACCAGCCAATTCTGTGGCTGCCCAATCGGCCTTTGATATGCACCTTAGACTGAATTCCTAACACTTCCTGATTTCAATACGTCAGGTCCTTCAATGTGACAGGCAACAGTTTCTTAGGGTGGTATCTTTTATTGGACCAACTGCATAGTTGGGATAGAGTTAGACAAGATTTTGAATGCAAGACTTTCGTCATCAGATCTGATCAGCTGTCACTGGCTTGTTCTGGTCAGACCTGATGAAGAATATCTTGCATTCAAAAGCTTGTTTGACTGTATCCTAACTATGCAGTTGGTCCAATAAAAGACATCACCCTAAGAAATCTTTGCCTCGTGTATAATTTCTGGATCACTGTGGCTACAATATCACTCTTATACTACCAGGTCCTTCAATGGAAGAATCCCCTTTGAAACCAGAGGCATGCACCAGTAGATTACACCAGCGGAATGTTTGGCCTTATATTTTTAATGTGAAATACTAGATCCCTACTAAGAAATTATGTAGCTTGGGAGATAAAGGTAATTGACTCCCTAGTGCTATGCATGGCCTTGGCTAGTATTCATTATTTTAAGAAAAAGCTAAAATGCCTCTTAAAAATAAGCACATAAGGATGGAAAAGACTGGATGACCCTTGAGGTCCCTTACAACTCTTGGATCCTATTAACATAACAAGGAGATACTGCAAACATATCTTCAGGGTCAATGGAGCTTATACATCTTCATGGTCCTGGGAGGCATTTTTTTGTGCTCTAGACCTATGAAGCTTGAAGGAAAAGATTTTAGAAAAAAAAATAAAGGGAGAAATTTTCCAGTGTGGATGCCTAGGTTGAGCTGATAAATACCAGAGCTACAATAGCACGGGTTGAGCATTCAACATCCATTTGCATGTCTAATTGTTTGTGTATGATGACTCATTCTACAGGGGAAAATACAAGTGTTGTGTATGCAAATCAGTTTCACGCTCTCTGGCAAAGCTAGTTCCTATTTATGGATATTTTTTTCTTATATAAATTGGAAGTAAAGAAGACTAAAGTTGAAACATGCTAGTAGTGATAAAGAAGTTTGTTCAAGCATTTTCAAGACGCATTGCAAAGCCTCCATCTCTGCCTCACGCAGGAGGCTGAACTGACAATCTTATCTGCACCAACTGAAGTGAATTTAAATAGCACCATGGACTGTAAGGCTTGAAGGTACCATTGTAATCATATAGTCTGACCGTTTGCGTAACACATAGAATTTCACCCACTCATTTCTCCATTATGCCCCAAAATACTGTTTTAATTATTAAATCCAAGACATACTATTTTACTGTCTTTTATTGTCTCTAAAATGGTGGGGTGAACATACAATAGATGAACCTACAACCACTCTATTACAAACTTAAAAATAAAATATAAAAAGAACAAAAATAAAAATAGACATTTAAATGAATTATGTATATTTATTTCTAGCAATGTTTCTCAGAAAAGTCTCTCAAATACCCATATGATAGAAACAGCTATGGAGCAAAGCAATTTACATTTATTTTCTTTCCTTTAATACAAAGTACCATATGTTTTTGCATGGTTCATTAATGTTTCTTTGCCTACTGTCTGAAGATACATTTTAAATTCAACCTTCAGGGGTCAGTGGTGTGCAGTACATACACTAAGTATACTCACTCCTGAAAGATAGTGAAGACAATCAAATAAAAGTTGAATATTAATCCTATGGATTTTAGGTTGGGCAATCTGCACTGTGAGCACAAATTAAAGAAATTTCATCTTCATCTCATGAATGCCATGAGTCACCCATAGATTTCTTTTCTAAAGAAAAAAAATCCACTTTGTCTGAAGAGCATGTTTGCCTCCTATTGTAACAAATCTACGAGAGAACATTTTCCAATCAATTTTTGACAGTCTTGTTTTTAGAGAAGTACCACTTTGAGTACTGTAGGGCTGAATACCCTCAGCTTTGAAAAATAAATTTCATTTTCTCAAAGCCTGAGTGTCATTCTACTTGAACATGGCCTCTAACTAAAGCTGGTTGATTGTAACAAGGTTTCTGGGACTACTCAAATAAAAACAATGTAAAAAGGTTGCTTTATTGATTCATTTTGATGCACCGTGGCTTCATAGACTGCAACATAAATTTTTGTCTTTTGAGATTACCTGCAAATTAAGTTTTAGATTTTGTTGACCTTACTCACATGGAGTAGTGCCTTACTTCACTGATTTTAATCCAAGGAAACAGAATTTGGCTTTAAATCTGTAGCCTTAGATTTGTCTTTTCATTCTGCCTCCCACAATAGACATAGAATGGCAGAGGCATAACAAGCAGGACTTCCATCCTAAGCAAACTCTGAAGGAGAGTGGGGGAGGTACTGGTCAACAGGGCTGTACAAAGCTTTGCGTGGTGATTTGATTCAGAGGAGATTCAGCCTGATTCAGTGGCTGAATCTCTGAATCCAAATTGAATCAGGGGACCAGTTAAAAGGTCCGAATCGATTCGAAGCTCTCTGACTCTTCGGACAAGATTCGGAGAGCTTCGATGATTCAGACAGTCCCCAGTGGCTGCAGCAGGGAGCTGCAGCC
>NW_017729032.1:30729268-30729483 GCF_001723915.1 Gavialis gangeticus
TGCCCCGCCTGCCCCAGCTCTGGCCCTTTAAGAAAAAAAAACTAAGAAAAATCCTGGGACTCACCGCTCCTGCAGCAGCCTCGGGGCTTCAGGGGGCTCTCATGGAAGAGCCCCCCATGTGGCATGGAGCACTGGGGTTCAGTGGGGATCACCCCCCACTGGGCAGGAACGATGAGTCTGGGTTTTTCTAATTTTTTTTTTGGAGCTGGCGGGGG
>NW_017729032.1:30731395-30731722 GCF_001723915.1 Gavialis gangeticus
CAGTCCCCAGTGGCTGCAGCAGGGAGCTGCAGCCGGACTCAGAGCTGGTAAGTAGGGGGCAGGGCAGGGCTGGAGCAGGGGGGAGGGAACTATGGAGGGACCCCTGCCAGGCCCCATCCCCTGCCTGCTGGGCCCCCAACCTCCACCTTCTCCCCCAGCGCCCCCTGTCTACCTCAGCTCCCAGCGCTTTAAAAAACAGCCCCTACTTACCAGGTGCTGCTGGGCGGGGGGGTGATCCCTGCTGCCCCCCGCTGCCCGACCCTGCATGGAGGACTCTGCCATGAGCCCACCAACCCCCCCTCACTTTCCCAGCCCCCCCATAGTTGC
>NW_017729032.1:30731923-30752788 GCF_001723915.1 Gavialis gangeticus
GGGGGGGAGCCATGGGGGAGCTGGGACAGTGGGGGAGGGTTGGGGGAATCATGTAGCGCCCCCCCCAGCAGTGTGGGGCAGTGGAGGGCAGCTTGGATTGCCCCCCACACACCCGGCAGCATTCGGTGAGTTGGGGCTTTTTGTTTCAAAGTACTGGGAGCTGAGGAAGGCAGGGCAGCCATTGCTGGGCTGGGAGAGTGGGCAGGAGATGGGCCTGGCTTGGGTGATTTGGAGATTCGACAGGAGCCAAATCTCTGAATCAGATTTAGCTGAATCGATTTGGGACAGTGATTCGAATCACCAAATTGAATCGCTGTCCCCCGAATTGGCTGAATCTGAATCTGAAGCGAATACTAGCCTCTTGGCACAGGCCCGCTGGTCAATACCAGAGGGAAGTAAAGGTAATGGGAGTCTTACCTGCTTCAGGCACGTCCCCAGGTAAGTACCTGGTAGCTGCTGCTACAGTGTGGTTTCCATTCCTCTGTTGTTGCTTGCATAGCAGCAGTGCAGTCTCCATGCAACCCAGCTGCTGCTGCAATATCAACACCATGGGGCTGCTTCTGCAGACTCCCTGGGCGTGGAGGCAACATTCTGGTGCCTCTGCTAAGTTGGTGCCCTGAGCTGGTACCCCACTTACCCACACTAGGTTACACTACTGTAGAATGGCCTCTGTGGGTGCATCTGCATGTGCAGGTAGGTGCTTTTCCTGATGCACATTAAATTTAATACCTCCAACATGAGGTACTAAACAAATGCACATTAGGCTGCCTTAATGTGCAGTAACTGAGCAGTTTTTACTTAATGCAAAGTAGCCTATTTTACTGTGCATTAGCATAATAGCATGTTTTTATGTGGTGCTTTAATGAGCAGTAAAACAGGTTACTGCGTATCAAAGCACATGTGTAGATACGTCCTCAGTACAATAGCTCACATTCACTTCAAGCCATTAGGTTGAAGTGAAATAGCATCAGTGCTGCATTTTCCCTAGTATGACTGTAACTTTATTATTATACAGGCTTTCTTATTCTGGTGAATTAACATGGAATTGAATTTAAAAAAATGAACTATGATGGATATGAAAATAAAATGATGACAGTGTAATAAATTACTACCTACCATTCCGTGACTAACTGCAAAATTCATCACTGCTAAGCTACACTGCACCAAAATGATTATAACATTCTTCAGGATAATATGTGGAATATATGTTTGCATCAAATCTGTTTATACAAATGAGCATTTGTGCCTCCTACAAAAATCCAGAAAGCTTGTCTCGTGCAAGTGGTACGTGCCAAAAAGAGCACTACCAAAAACCCAGAGATTTTAGAACTACAGTCTGAACTCTGGCACATTGTGTCCCTTCATTGTGTATTTTATTGCATCTTACCATGCATCTTCAAATCATAGCTGTAACCCCATAGTGTATTTTTGTTTGACAAGAATAAAAATGGAATTTAAACAGTAGCTGCTATTGGCTGCAAGTGTTTATCAACACACCCAAATAGCAAACTTGGTGCAGAACTTGTTAGCAGTTTTGAAATGTATTAGTGTAAATCCTATGCTGGCTTTGTGTCTAATTTAGTTTACCATGTTTACTCAAATAGAAGATGGCTCTGATTATAAGATGACCCCCAATAATTAGATTCTCTAAATGGAAAATTTATAAATTTGTTAAAATTTTTCAGGTATAGAATCTAATTATTTGAGGTTTGCCTTGAACGTGTTCCCATTCCATTGGTACAGCAGAGAAAATAAATCTGGGGATTAGATAGCTCTTTGCTCTCTGCTTCCCCCAAACTTTAAAGCTAGGGTGAAAGTACAAAAGGAAATCTTCCATTGCCACAAAATTGTGCAGCTGAGATCCTCACATCTGGGGAGACTTACAGGGTCAGTTTGCCTAGAATGCAAGGGACCTATAACTACACTTGATTTTAGCCCAAAAGGCCACATATGCAATACCACCCCCAACCCCTTATTTATTTATTTTAATTTCATGTGTCAGGACAAATTAGTCAAATAAGCTCCAAATTCCATTGATGAACCAGAGCTCAGTCGTTCAGGTCTATATGGTGCTACCACCAGCACGTATCCTACCTCTTA
Organism: Gavialis gangeticus; assembly: GCF_001723915.1. NCBI lineage: Eukaryota > Metazoa > Chordata > Crocodylia > Gavialidae > Gavialis > Gavialis gangeticus. The sequence goes on from NW_017729032.1 coordinate 30,734,024, forward strand.
GACTCATCAGTCTTGGGTTTTAGACACTCCCAAATCCATAGCAGGCATCCTACTTGCAAGCCCCAATCCTGGATGCTTTGGGGTTTCAGATCCCTCCTAGTTTCGCTTGCCCCTAGTCAAAAGGCTGAAGGGGCAAGCTAGATGGAAAGCCTGGGAGCAATCCTCCATAGCCATAAAATGTATAGCTGAGATCCTCCCATTGAGAGGCTATAGCAGACTCTCATAGGGGTACCTGCCTGCAGTGCAAAGGACAGGTTTCCACCCTCAACTACACCCAGTCATTCATGGTTGGGGAGAAGAGGATCTCACCTTCCAGGTACAGTAAAACCACCTGGACCATCACCATCTTTTAGATCATGGTATCTCCCTACCACAAGGGTAGGTTAGTGCATCCTATTCAGTCCCTCAGATCTTCTGTTCTTTTAGACTAGTCTTTCTTTTCTCCACTGAATAGTTAAGTTACTTACCACAAGGGAATAACAACTCTTGAATCCCGGTTTAGCCACAAAATAGTCATCAGATTTGAAGGTTATCTTTATTTGGTTTGTTTTTGAAGTTATTCTTGGAGGAACTTCCTTGTGTCCACACCATCGTCCTCGTATAACTGTACTGGTTTCAGATATATCTTCTACTTCCACAAAGTCATACCTAGAAATCAGTTTGATAGTTTAACACATTATCCTTACATAAAGCTTCTACAACAAAACAGAACTTTGCTCAAGAAATTAAGCCAAACATATGGTGGGCTCTGTTACACAGTATTCAATTATAAGTCACAAATGGTCACAATACCTGTCATATTCTAAGAAACTAAGATATTTAGGAGTTTTTTTCTTGCTTTTGGAGTATAACAGAAAATATGCTCTGCCATTATAGATTACCATTCTAACTGTTTCACATTGCAAGTAAATGATTTGTAGATGTGACACTCAAATGTTTGAGGAATGGACCAATTTTAATTTTAAGCATATGCAAAATTAGGTCAAGGCAGTAGCTCATACTCCAGCAGTTATATATGAGCTAACCACAAGGTGGGGACAAAAACCCACACTATGGTAGCAGAGGTTCTCATAGCAAAACAACATCTGCTTGTGTCTTCATGTGTCAATAGCATTTATAGTTTGAGTTTTCCACAGTCTTGCTGTAAGATACACAATAGGAAAGAAATTAAAGTCAATGGGAGTTATCCTATTGACCTCAGTGAGGTTCTTGCTCAGGATCTACATATTCCCACCTGTGGAAGAAAGCTGTTGCCAAAGCAGACAGAAGTCCAGAACAGAGGAAAATGACAAATGGATGGAGAAGAAAACTTCCCTGAACAGTTAAGCTCTAAAATTTCAGATTTTTTTTACTCATGAAGGACTTTTGTTATCAAAACGTGTGCCCTCAAAACAGAGATTAACCATTGCTAATTGATTCTTATTAGAATCGTATTATCAAGGGGCTTCTCTGTTCTTTGAGACTTCTGGATCAAAGATATCCTTCTCTACCTAGCTACTGGTGTCTGAAATGTACTGTAAATAACATATTTGGTTTGCTCTTGCTGCCAAGGAACCATATGAGAAAAATGTAAATGTGATGCAGCTAGAAAGCATTCGCATTATAACATTTATATTCACCAGTCTAAAATTATACAGCAGAGAAAACAAGAAATCCACAGTAACTGCATCACTAAATCTGTCCAAACTCTGCTACCAATGTTTTTTCCTGTTACTAGAAAACTTAGTTTTAGATAAATGAGTTACAGGCATGTTCACTAGCCTCATTCTGACCTCTGCTCAAAAGCGTGTTGCAGGTGTTTTAGAGCCTACCTAGTGACTCCTACTTATTTAATATTTTTCTGTCTCCTCTTGGGTTTGAGTTCCACAATCTCCATTTCTTCCCTTTTGCATGTGTGTGAATCCCAATTGTCTGCCCTTTCTAACTTTTCATTTAAAATTCATTTTATCAGAATATGTTGGCAAGTTGCAACAAGATCCCATAATTGACCTCCTACATTTTGGTGAAAATTACAGGAATGATAGACCTATACCTGCTGGGTGAGGGGGCTAAATTCACTGCTAGAATAAACTGGTTCAAATCCAGTAACTTTACTGGAACCAGGTCTGCTTACAGTAAGAACAGCTTTTATACAAGCATCCTGGAACCTGGATACATCTCTAGTTTTCAAACTGTAGGTCATTAGGCCCTGGGTAAGTAGCCTGTCAACTGCATCCCATCTTTAATTGAAAGTTTGATCATAAAAGTACATGGTTCATAAGAAATTGTGAGGGCTGATAGTTGGAACTGGTTTGGGAAACCTGTGAGATAAGGGGATTTGTATCCATTTCTGGGCAACCAAAAATTCATACTATCTGGATAATTTCAGTGCTTTTTAAAACCCTCCTTCTCAAATGATTGCAGAGGTGCCAATAACAAATGCAGAAATATTTTTAAAGCTTCAGATTTTTTTTCTCTGTTCTGAAATAGTTAAGTTAAAAATTCATGTTTTCATCTCACAGCCCAAATGAATTTTAATCAATTTAATGCTCATAATTATGTAGATTACCATTATTAATATTAATGAAAAAGTGAAAGAACATGTCAGGAAGTTCCTGGTGGGAAAAGAGTGAGGACAAAAGCAGTAAGAAAGGAACAGAGGCATGGGGGTCCTTATTCAGCAGTGCATTCAGCAAGGCATTTATGTACATGCTTAACTTTAGGCACATAATTAAATTTTAACAACATCCTGGGCATATCTACACATGCCCCTATGGCACTGTTGTTACTGTGCTGTCATTTAGTACTACTTTTAGGAAGTACTAAATGATGGTGCAGTAACAGCCGTTACCATGCTGTGCCAGCAGTGCATTTATTTTTAGCCGCTATGTCGCCGTAGCAATGTACTATAGCAAAGGAGTGTGTCGCTATGGTGACAGCTGCTGCATCATGGTTGTGCCTGCCAATACAGGCTCACTATTGCACGTTAGGTGACGTAGCATCTGGTGTAGATGAACCCCCTTTGCTGAAGTGGAACCTGAAAGAGCATCAGAGAGTAAAGTGGAGGAAAAGACCTGCTTTTTTTAAAAGTTCCTCTAAAGTGGTAAAAATACCCCTATACTTATAATAATGTTTCTAACAAGTCTGAAAGTCATTACATGCATTCCCCCTGAGAATGTCCTCATTCTGGAAATAATGACATGCAAATAAAAGTCTTCCAATAACTGAAGGCAATTCTGTATTTCTGCAAAATATGTAGTATTTTTCCAGCTTTTATAGACTCTATAGATTTTGGAAGGTATGTTCTTCTTCGCATCATAAATTAGCAGCTTTTGAAAGCCAGCAGATTGTCTGCAGCCATGGTCAAAATCCAGTCTGTCGATAATGACTTGACTTCCTCTCACCATGTCATCACCTTTAATGGTCCTTTAAAATAGAATACTTCATCTTTTTCCACAGTAAATTAGCCCTGTGTTTCAAGGTTGAAATGATTTAAGGTCAGCCATAGTTTATTCTCAATATAAATATGAACAGGCTTCTTCTGTGTGCAGTAGACGCTATATTCTGGCATCGCCTCTCTGGTACTAGAAGGTAACTGTCATTACTTACACTGCTATTGCTCTCAGACCAACAGCAGCAGAGCAAAGAAAAGCTGCCAAGATAATAAACATGCAGAGAGGGAAGGCCAGTTTGAGTCTGCATTCTTTTATTATTAAATGGAAGACAAACCTGCTGGAATGGTATTCTCTGTTCAATGGTAATGCAGAGCATTAAAAATAATAATGACAAAGTCCCACAGACTTGCCAAACAAAGTCTATAAAGGCAAACTAATAGATGTTATGATAAACAGGGGCTGGGTGTGATTTTTGGAAAGATATAACCATAATTAATAACAATTTGGCAGAACATTGAAAGTGGTTGCTTTAGCTTTTTTAATATCAATGCAAAAATCTGGCATTTGAAGGTATGGAAAATACACATAGGCTTTGGGCCTTTCTCTCATACAAAACCTGCATATGAATAATAACCAGGAATTTTATATTACTTTATTTATTATAAGCCAATTAATCTGTATGCACTGGAAATGCAAAGCAGTCACAAAATTGATTTAACCTCCCATTAGTTTGGTTGCTTTGGTCATAATTGGATAGATTATCAGTCACACAACTTCAAAAGCATACATACCACTCTCCCAACCCTTATTTTTTACCTGTCCTCCAAAAAGGAATGCCTTCCTGAAAAAGTGAAAGAAAAGTTTTTCACAGCAGGCAACATCTACTGTTAATTAACTGAGGAAGACCCCAATTCAGTTATTATTTGGCTGGTTAGCCAGGAGTATAAGATACTTGAGTGTGTTGCACTTAAAATGTAATGCAAGGAGGCAGCTGGGTCCATGGCAGGTACATTTCTTTAGAATTGGGTTTGTTGTGTTGGGCAAGCCTTCTTGACAGAGGTGCCTAAAGCAACCCTTCCAAAACACTACACATGGGCATTTCTACATTACAGGCCTTCTGCTGACAGACAGGCACTGCCCCAGGGAAGCCACCACCACATGTCCTCAACTGCACAGATTGGGTGGCTCTTACCATTCGTGTATCTCTAGTAGAGCAGTTGTGCTGGCAGGGGGCACACGGTACCTCTAGGAGGCACCAAAGAAGCTGCAGCTATCCGAAGAAAGTACACTGGTATCTACACATACTTTCCGGTGGCCCCCCTGTGGTGGCAGAAATTTTCTGGTACTCACAGAATAGGCACTGCTTTGCCAGCAGGAAAAAGTGTGCATGGCCACAGGCAACTGGGTGTCAATGCATACAGCCTTCTGCTGATTTTTAAATTGACATGAAAACTTTAGTTCTCTGGAAAGCTTCTCACTCACCTGCAGATATCATTTTCAGGCTCCTCCAGTCCAAACTGATTGTCAAAGGCCAGATGTATCCTTGTGTTCTCCGGTGAGTGGAGCCTCCATGTCAGTAGCAGGTTCCTGGGGTAGCTACTCGGGAAGCGGGGACTGTGGATGCAGCCGTTTCTGGCGACGCTAATGGTCTCTTCTTTCCGGTACAAGTCTGTGAGGTGATTGCTCTCTGTTAGTAGTCACAACTTGTAGAAATTAGTATGTTGTTCCAGTTACAGGAAGGCAAAAAAAGAATAACAGTTTATAACAAAGCAAAAAGCATTTGCATTTGAAGTCTTTAAAGAGCAGGGTCTAAGTAACAGTTATTGATTCAAACAAGAAAATACAGTGTTTTTTTCCCCCACTGACTTAAAAAGCCCCCCCAACCCTGTCCTTTGTTTGCTTCATAGAACAGAAATGGAAATAAACTGCCCTACATTGTTTCCATTTTATGATAAATATAAAGATGTATACATTATATGACATGTATTATTTATTTTATGCATCTCTCATCATTTCGCTAGAAAGCAAGATTCAAGCCTAAAATAGTGTCTAACACATGGAAGCAGTTAGATGAGACCAAAAGGAGAAAATGGCAGACCAAACTCTGATTCCCAACTTTTGGAGGCTTCACCCACAGGTTAGAAGTTGTGGGGGGAAACCCCTGTACAAGAGAACGGTTTTAATAGCAAGGGTATATGCCTGTGTTAGGTTTAAACACTGCCTCCAGAAGCATGATGTTTGATTGTATTCTGATGTAACTTAGACCCATGACACATTACATTAAGATGCAAGTAACCTGTTAACTGCACCTTAAATAAAAACCCAGCCACAGGTTCAAGTCAGTTTATGGCATAATAATACAATATGAGCCACAAAGTTATTCCACATAAATTATGTAACAACTCTGTGGCTCATCTGTAGGGCGCTTTAAACTGAATGTGTATCAGCTTGGGGCTGGCAGTGCTTGACAGATTCCAATATTCAGCTGAGTGTCAGGATCCAGCAACCCTGGGCCCAGTTGGGTTGGGGGTAAAACTTGTTCCTGGCCCCTGGGTCCCACCCGGAGACAGGTGTGGGGAGCACGGTGAGCCTGACATCACCCGTGCTTGGTGCTCTCCTCAATCCTGAAGTCCCCATACACCAGGGATGTCAGAAACCCAGCTGCACCTGCACTCTTCAAGAGTCCCAGAACAATGGGAAAACAGGATTGGTGCCTGGAGCACAGGAACTCTGGGATCAGGCTGCCATAGCCTGATTCTAGGGTCTCTGTGTGCCATGGTGAGTAATAAAACCATATCTGCATACCTCATTTTACAGGTCCCTGCAAGGGTACCTCAGGATTAGGGAGCATCTTTCCAATCCCATCAGGCTGGGACCTCTAAAAAGTGCATATGCAGCTGGACTGCACCTGCAATTTGCTGACAACACCAATGCATGGGGACCTTGGGATCGGAAAGTAGATCCTTGACCCTGATCCTGGGATCCCCTCGCAATGGCAAATAAGGTGTGTTTGGGATCTAATTCCTGAACCTAAAATCACGCATCCTGCCATCAGATCCCATTACATCTTTAAGTGAATGTCTGTCAGTGGCCTCATACTGGTAGAAATTTTCATTTGGTCATTAATGTTAATGGAGTTACTCCACACCTATACTTTTATACATGAGACCAGAATCCTGCCAAGTAATAATTACTTTGCTCAGTGCAATGTCCCACTAAAAGTAATGTAAGTTCTATGTAGGTGAAAACTCAAAAAGCTTGTCCATACTACCTGTGGACCATACTGGGAAGCAGTGCAATGCAGTTTGGCATGCTTAGTCCATAAGTACTCCCCTCTACAATGGATCTAATGCAACCCATCTTACTGTATGGCTACGTATCATCCAGTAAGCATTTCTGTTTATCTGGCTCTGTTACCTGCATTTTGCATTTGTATGCAGCCATATAAGGCCCCTCTCAGGCCTGCCTCCTCAGGCATGGTAACCAAAATGGTGTCTTTTTATTTTTAAAATGCAGTTTAATGTTTGATGAAACCTTCAGAGCTCTTGTAGTAAAAGAAAGAAAAATGTCTACATACTAAAGGAAAATCAGGAATTAAACAGTAAAAACTGAGCAACTCTACTTTTCAGGTTGTTTTTTAGTGACTCACGGTTGCCAGTGTCGACAAGCATGTAGAATGGAAGTCCATCCTACCCCTTTATTATCCACCCCTCTAGTTACTGAATAATTCTAAAAGCAGAACAGTTTGAAACTCGTAAGGCAAAGTCTGAAATAATGATTCACTCATAATTTTTACATAGCATCTTTCTTCACAGTTAAGTGTTCTTGCCTCACATGCCACAACCCATATTTTCCAAGTAAACTCAGGCTCGGATCTTCATATGACAGCACAAGATCTGGTGAAGAATTTTTTGTACAACTTTTAGTTAAAAAAAATGGCATTTTAAATTATTCTTTCTTTTGGTGAAAACAGGTTCATTTAAATAAAAATGTTATCGAGAAGGTTAGAGCTGGAGTTTTCCCCCTCATATAATATTTCTGCAAAAAGTTTTGAAACTTTTGTTTCATTCAGATGTGAAAGGAAAAGATACGACCACGCAACCCTGCAGAAAACATCTGTGAAATGTTGAGGAGCTTCAGAGTCAGAAGAATTGGGATGATTTGGCAGTCAGAGGGACTTAACATTTCATAAGACTGAGTCCAAATGGCCAGTAAAAGGGATAAAATCAAAATGTTGGTAGAAAGTTTTCAAAATGAAATACCATATTTACTGAAATATAAGAAAACTTAGAAATTAAGATGACCCCCCAATAATTAGTTATAATTTTCCATGAATAGTATCTATTAGAAACTATTAGAGTGTTGTCTTAAATTTGTTCCTCCCACCACTGCAGTGGAGCAAGCAACAACAGGGAACTGGTAGTGGGGGGTGGGGGGGCAAGAGGGGAGCAGAAGCTGGAGGTAGCCAAGTGGCCTGCCCCCTTCTCCGCTTCCCTGCCATCTGCCATCTGCCCTCCCCACACCATTTGATCCCCTTGCTGCCTGACCCCTGCCATTTGCCCTTGCTCCCACCTGCTCCCAAATGCCTGCACTTCCCGGCATCTGCCCCCTTCACCATTTACCCCTGTTTACCTCCCCCCACATCTAGTCCTGGACACCTGACCCCTCCCACCATCCTGCTTCTCCTCCATGGGTTTGGAATGGCTCAGTTCCGGTCTGAGTTATGGAGCATGCATTTGCTTTAGCCCCTGCCTGGCCCAGCAGCAGTGCTTGTGGCTGTGACAGCTGCAGCCTTCGAGCCAGGGCTGTGGAGGGTAAGTGATGGAGGGCAGGATGGGGAAATAAAGGCATCGGTGACAGGGGGGCAAAGGTAGCAGCAGGGACCAGGTACTCAGGAGACAGGCAGCTGCTGTAGCTTCAACTCTGGCCCTGGTCCAGGGCTGGAGCTGGAGCCACAGCAAATGTTTGCCCCCCCACACACACACACACTTGAACTCAAATCCAAGATGAGCACCCTCCTCCCCCCCACATTAAATGTATGGGAAAACGTTGTCTTGGATTCGAGTAAGTATGGCGAGTCAAAATTTTGGACTATGAGCCAAACCAAAGGTAACTACTAAATTAAACCAAAGATAATTCCACTAAATTAAGGACAGTAGAATTCATACCTATGCTTGACTGTATTTACACTTCTTTCTAGGAAAGCACTGACTCTAATGAAGAGCTGCAATTCCCTCATTAACAGATCCCATTATCTGTCAACCAGGCATTGTCCATAGTTCTAGTTGAAACACACCCTTTTTCTAGCTAATTGTTACATAGCTTTATCCCAGAGTCCTCAATTGCTGTGACTGGTATCAGGGACAACATATTTTAATTGGACTTTACAGTACGTTGGAAACACGAATCCTGAGAGGAAGATACGTTACTAACATTTCCTGACTCCACAGAAAGAGGCTTTTTTGCATTCTTGGCATTTAACTTGAAGTCTGAGTTGGACTGTCTGGGAAGTCAACTAAGGTTGAGTAGGTCAGCACTGAACTGCAACACCTGATGCAACTCTCCAACATTCAGCCCAAATGTAGAAAATGAGTTGGACCTATCAACAAAGTCAGAAAAGCAGAAATCGTGGCTAATTCCTCTATGGTGGCAAATATAGTAATTGTAGAATAACTGATAGCATATAAAAGGGAGTTTCAGAGCCATAAGGGAAATGGACAAGAAAAGAACGTTTCTGAACACAATGAAATAAAGTGATAAAGAATGCTAAAATATGAAGGGCATTTCCTTTCTTCTGTGCAAAAATAACATACAGTTGGTTCTAAACATTAGGTCTGCCATCACCAGGGACCCTGGTTTTCTCTGATTAAAAAAAAAAAAATTCCCAATTTTTGGATTTAAAAAAGTAACCCAAAATCCACATTTTTCTGAGATTAAAATGTAAGGCCACTTCATATAGATGTATATATAGTGGTGTTTCACTTTAATCATGGAAAAATGTAGATTTTGGCTTACTTTTTTTAATCCGAAAATTGAGGATTTTTTTTTTTAATCAGAGAAAACCAGGATCCCTGGCCATCACGGACAGGTGACAAAATAAGAAAAACAACCAAACAGCCCCACTCAAAATTAAAATGGAAACTTTTTGAACTTTGAACTAATTGAACTAACTCTTCTCCCCGCAATCTCCATCTCTTCCTGCCTATCCCCTAGTCTCAAGCTATCGCGCAGTCAGCATCTTGGGTAGATGAGGCCCATATGCTACACTGTTTAATTGGTGCAGCCAGAACTATATACAGAAGCACTGGTGTTCTCTCATAGGACTTTTACTATAGTTTTACAGAAGGAAGTGGCTTAAACAGACTTTAGGACTTCCAGGTACTTATCAAATCCAAATGCAGCATCTGAAGGCTTGTCCCTTAGGCTGATGGTCATCAACAAAACTGGTGAGGTGGTGTGCTCAAGTCACATTATTTTAGAACTTGAATACCAATCAATATATGACATGAAAGTTATGAAGCCCTTTGAAAGAGGTAGACATTCGCCCTATCCTGACAGAAAGCAGGGGACAATGTGGCAACTATCTACCAAACATATCACAAGAAGGTTCAGAGAGAAATATCCAGAGGAAAAGGAGTGGGCAGTGAAAAAGGCTCAAACATACTCATTTCAAAAACATGTGGCATCTCACAATTAATACAATAAAGCCATAAGGCAAAAATCAGAGGTCTTTTAAAATTACAAACAGCAGATGGCAGGGCCTGCAAATAAATTTTTGTACATGAGCAAATTTATCAGACAGATGAGTGGAGAGAGAAGCAGAGAGACTTTGTGGGATGAAGAAACTCTTTAAAGAGTTTGAAAGCCAGGGGATAGGACCCTGAAATGAACTGTCCTTTGTTTTAATTAACAGAGAAGTTTAGTAACTTTTTCTTTCTTCCTTCTCCAAACCCTAATTTTAAAAGTGTCAGTGTGCATGATGATCCAGTGCCCAAAGCAGTTCAGCTTCCATTTGAGCATGAAAATAAAGCGGTCAGATTTTCGAAAGTGCTTAGCACCCCACTGTTTTCAGTGCAGACTGCTGGGGACTGAATATGCTATAAGTCTAAGCACAGCATTTAGAAAGCTGAGCTTTTTAAAATCTGGCTCAGTTTGCAGGTGCTGCTAACTGTTGACAATGTTTTCCTTAATTTACTATTTCTCCCTTCTAGCCTGCACTTGGTCTTCAACTGCAAGTTGCTCCAGCAGTGAGATTTGAAAATGCAAAGATTTTCAATTTTTTTATTCATTGTATCCATACATTTTGTTCTCAGGATCCTTACTAAAGCAATTTCAAACCACATTGATCCTACCAAAAGAGGTACTTTGCTCTGTGATTATCACTGCCAAAGTGACTGTGTGAATTTATTCATTAAAAGTGATGTTTGGATATCTACAGAGACAGAGAGCACCAAAAATGTCAACTACTGCAAAATGAAGAGTTCAGTAGAGGATCTTGTCTAAGCCCATAGGCAAGAGGACAAAATATATTTCACTTCTGTAAAGCTACTTGGATGTTAAGAACTTATGTGGCTGTTTTCTAGATCCGTCTCCTCCTCCACCACTACTCTGCCTGACAAAAACACATAGGTTAGTAGTTACCAGTTTTTGAAGAGATGAGATAACTTTTTTTGGAAAATAATAACTTTTCAGTTCCCTGGGTTGAGCATTAGCCTGATCCAAATAGCTGAGTCCACAGAGATGTAAGTAAAAAACACTTTTGAATCCAGGCTACAAGACATACCCATCAAACTGTATTTATGAAAGCTTGTTCATTCATTTATTTTTGTAATTCTGCCCATCCCATCTCCTAAAAGGCTGGAATTGTATTTATTACACATAAAACTATGTGTAAATCAAAGGGAAGGATGAAGACTTCGTGATCAAAATAACACATTTCATAGTTGGTCACAGCTTGTTGGGAAGGGTTATAAAATTGCAAGATCATTTTGCCTTGTTAAAAATGTTATGTGGTTACTTCAAAGTAAGTGTAAACAATAAAATGAATCGTAGCCAATGATCACAACATTACATTTGTGTGCTTAAATGAGGAAAAGGCGTATGGGTTGCTACTCTCAGTCATCTCTTTCCTTTTTAACAAAAAAGGCACATGGCAGGAGCACAATCTTGCTCCCATGAAAGTTAGTGGCAAATGAAATCAATGAAAATAGAAATTAACTCTACAGCACTTGGAACTTAATCATCTTAGGGGACAGGCAGCAGCTGTAGCTTCAACTCTGACCCTGGGTCAGGGCTGGAGCTGAAGCCACAGTAGATACCTGTTGTCCCCTACCCCCTACTTGTACTCAAATCCAAAATGAGCCCCCCCCCTACATTAAATGGAGGTGAAAATCTTGTCTTGGATTCGAGTAAATATGGTAAGTCAAAATTCTGCACTATGAGCCAAACCAAAGGTAATTTCTAAATTAAACCAAAGGTAGTTTTACTATGTTAAGGACAGAAGAATTCATACCCATGTTTGAAATAGCAACAACAACAACAAAATCACACTGTTGACCAGGCTACATAAATGGTCAGCATGACCTACTGTACCATTAAACTCAGGAAAGAGTCATTTGATGTAAGCATGCATAGCTCATATCCAAGAATACATTAGGTTATGGCTTTGATCCAGGAAAGTACATAAGCATGTACTTAACTAACCACTTGAGTAATCTCATTAATTTCAATGAGACTGCTCACCTTCTTGGAGTTAAACCTGTATTTACATATCATATTTACTTGAATATAAGATGACTCTGATTATAAACAACCCCCAAATGAATAGATTCTATATATGGAAAAATGATAAATGTGTTTTAATTTTCTAGGTATAGAGTCTAATTACTGGGCATTTGCCTTGAATTTTCCCCTTTCCACTGCTACATCAGGGAAAATAAATCTGTGGGAAACAGGTAGCCCCCTGGCCTCCCACAACTTCCCCCTGCAGTACTCCCTGCTTACTGTCAGACCCTACTCTCCCTTAGCACATGGAAGTGAGAAGTAAATCTGAAAAGACTGAAATAAACATACCTGGGTACTCATAGACTCAGTGCATCCAGAATTGATTAATTTTACCTTTTTTGAAACTGCTGCAAGTTTTAGCACAGGTACTCCATAAAAACACTTTAAAGCATAAACTTTTGTGCCTTCATATAGTATGTATAGTAAAAAATGTTTTTTTTCCAAAATATTTTGAGAGAGAGAGAGAGAGAGAGAGCGCGCGCGCTATATCTCTACCAACCTGCAATGTGACTACTGTGGTTGACTGTCCAAAACACATTTACAGTTACATCATTCTTATTCCTGTTACAGGAACCACACTGTGCATCTGCACACCCATGGACCCATCACCATCATTTTAGCTGCCATAGAGATAAATTGACTGAAGCAGGCTCTTGGGGTCCCTAGCTGCTTAGTTAAGTGCTCATACATAACTGCCTTTCTGGTCAGGGTTATGAACCCTGTTACCACCAGAAGGGGCACGTGTACCCTCTTCCACACCTTTCTGGCACATGAGCAGTCTCAGAGGAGGTGGTCAATTGCTTCTACCTCCCACCAGCAGGATGGGTGTTTCTGCCTCCCACCAGCAGGACTGGGGCAGTTTGATGGGCCTCTCTGCTCCTCACTGTTTCTCCAAGCCCAGTGGGTTCCCTGTGAGTTCAAGTCTCTGTGCTCCTCCTGCAGGTACTTGTGGAAGATTCACTCCCACACCGCCAGGCAGCTGTCACTAGCTGGAAGGTCCATGAATGACATGATCTCCCCTGCCCCTACCACATTCTGCATCTTGTGGTCATTCTTCAGGATTGTTGGGGCCTCTTTTTGTAGTTTGTATTTGCCCCAGAAGAGTTTCAGGACCTTGTAGAACCATGGCAACTCCAAGGTCCATGGGCTTGGTCCATGGTCCAGTGGTCTTGTACACCTGGCACTGTCACAGTAGTTGCCCTGCAAAATACTTTACAAAGCAGGCTGTTTGGGATTCTGTCTCTGTTGCCAGTTTGCAGATCTGGCTCGTGTACTTGGCCCAGGAACAGCAAGACATCTGGCACTCCTCTGCCTCTGAACCATTTTGTTCTATACAGTGTGGTCCTTACTGCCCCACCATCTTTGGATTCTGTGGATAACTTCATGAGTGCCACACACCCTGCCACTTACAGCCAGTATGATTGTCATAGTCCGAATCTCTGCCTGGCCTTGTCTGACTTTTTTCATGCCTCTGTCCGGTCAGTTCTGGTCAAATTCCACCCTGAGAATCTTAACCCCCTCACAGAGGCCAGAAACCCCCAGAAATGACAGGTCCCTGAGTTCACCCAGTACTAGGCAGGTGCTTTTGCTCTTGTTGAGCTTGGCCCCTGCCACTGCTCCATGTACTTGGGTGTTTTGTAACAATCTTTCAAACAATCACTTGTCCCTGCATGTGATATTAAGGTCATCCATGTAGGTCAGGAGCCTCATTGCTTCCTGGTTACTGCCAGGGATCTCTACTCCACTGATCCTGGGGTCCTGCTGCTATGCTAGTGGTTCCATCACACAGGTACAAACTGCATGATATTGGTCTAAAGCCAAAAGGCTCATGGATTTACCATATAGTTCATTGGACTGGGCCTCAGCAGAGACAACAGCATTTCTAGCCATGGTTACCTCACATCTCAGCACTGCTTAGTATGTGTGTGTAATCCAGATACCCGTGCACAATGAAGCAATGTACTAAATAGCCCCCTACTCATGACTGGAATCAGGAGTTCTTGTCATTAATCCTGGGATGCTCCAAAAATGTATATGCAAATGAGGCACAGGACAAACTGATCCACTGTCACCTCATGAAGGGTGGGGCACACTAATCATATGTGACGGGCTGAGAGAGGGGGCAAAGAGGGATTCTAGATGAACTGTCTGCATCTCTGTTTGGTGACATTTGCTAAACATTTAAGGTTGGTGAAGCAACAGTAATCATTAGACACAGGAAAGAAAGGCACAGCTCAGCTGTGAGAGTGAAGAGGGAGTTGATATGCATTCAATAGAGTGGCTTACCATGACTTGAAAAAGAGTTGGTGCTGATGGGGACTGGCACAATGGGCACTATCACGTATCTTACTCATAGTTTTATAGTTAGTAGGGTTGGAAGGGATCATCAAGTCCAACCCCCTGCCACACCAGGAAAGAGTACTGGGGTCAAATGACCCCAGCAAGGTGTTTGTCTAGCTTTGTCTTAAAGACCCTCAGGGTAGGAGCCAGCACCACTTCCCTTGGAAGTTGGTTCCAGATCCTAGCCACCCTGACAGTGAAACAGCGCCTCCTGATTTCTAATCTGAATTTACCCTCTGCTAGCTTGTGACCATTATTTCTAGTCACTCCTGGTAGTGCTCGGGGGAACAGGGGCTCCCCCAATGCCTGCTCGTCCCCTCTGACCAGTTTGTAACAGGCCACTAGATCCCCCCTCAGCCTTCTCTTGTGGAGGCTGAACAGGTTCAGGTCCCGTAGCCTCTCCTCATAAGGCCTGCCCTGCTGCCCCCTGATCATGTGAGTGGCCCTCCTTTGGACCCTCTCCATGTTGTCCACATCCCTCCTGAAGTGTGGCGCCCAGAACTGGATGCAGTACTCCAGCTGCAGCCTGACCAGTGCCGCATAGAGGGGGAGTATCACCTCCTTGGACCTGCTTGAGATGCATCTGTGGATGTACGACAAGGTGCGGTTGGTCCTCCTGACTGCATCCCCACACTGCCGGCCCATGTTCATCTTGGCATCAATGATGACTCCAAGATCCTTTTCTGCTTCTGTACTGACGAGAAGGGAGTTCCCCAACCTGTAGGTATGGTGCTCATTCTTCCTCCCCACGTGCATCACCTTGCACTTGTCAGTGTTGAATCCCATCCTATTCTCATCCACCCACCCCTGAGCTGCACTCCTCTATTGTTGTGGTAGGTTCCCATTAGCAACATAGTTTCTCAGCTGCCTTTGGCTAAGATCAAGTGTAGCGGCTGGGCGGAGGCCTGGTATACTGCCTGGATTGGTGCTAGAAGCTCACAAGTGAGAGACAGAAACGTAGGTAATCAATGTTTGAGAATAAGACAAGTAGGAACAGGGGAAGGAGAACAGAGATGTTGGATGATGAACAGATATGAATTTATAGAAAAAAGTTTGAAGTTTTGGATATTAAAGCAGAATGTCTTAATAGCCTGGCTACCTTTCCAAACTGGAAGTCTTGGGAAATTTAGTATTGGAGCCAAGAAGGTTATGAGGATTTCTGGAAAATGTATATGGCACTAGGTAAGAGAGAAGAACTTCAGGGGTAAGTTTTATTGCGGAAGAAAAGACAAATGAAAGGACTAATTATTCAAATGTACACGGACATGCTTTAGCTGGAGAAGATAAATGGTTGGAGAATTATGTACAAAAAGTTATGTATGTTAAGAAGATATATGATACAAATGGTATATGGGCAGGACTGTGGAGAGCTCAGGTGGTGATGAGGGCAGATGAAAGGAGTTCTGGTGGGATAATGCACTTAGTGCCAGTAATCCAAGTAGGGCCACACTGAGGGTTACGATGGATTTCGGGCAACCTAAACTCTGTAGCAAGTGTGAAGAGAAAGGACACTTGGCCACTAGAATATGGCTACAGCTGTGAAGGGAAAGAGCACAGGGTGGTGGAGTGCCAAGAAATACTGAAGTATGTTATTTGCAGCGAAGACTGATGCTTATAGCACCAATGTCCATGGTCATTCTCAAACAAAGCTAAATCTACAGAGGAGAAGCAAAGACAGGAAAGGAAAAGTGGGGATGTTTTCTTGTGCAGGGACCGGGACTTCCCTGCTGTGATAGAAGCCAGACTCGAGGGGATCGCCTTCAGACCTCAGGTTGGGGAGGACCGGGTTAGAGAGCTTCTGGAGGGGCTGGACGCGTTCAAGTCAGCGGGTCCGGATGCTCTCCACCCCAGGGTGTTGAGGGAGCTAGCTGGGGTTATTGCAGGGCCCCTGGCACGGCTCTATGAGCGATCGTGGTGCTTGGGCCAGGTGCCAGATGATTGGAAGGTAGCAAATGTGGTCCCCATCTTCAAGAAGGGGAAGAGGGAGGACCCGGGCAACTATAGGCCCGTCAGTCTTACCTCAATCCTGGGGAAACTCTTTGAGAAGATCATCAAGGAGCACATTTGTGATGGGCCGGCATCAGAAATGATGCTCAGGGGCAATCAGCATGGATTTATTAGGGGGAGATCATGTCAGACCAACCTGATTGCCTTCTACGATCAGGTCACAAAGGCCATGGATGCAGGTGTCGCGGTGGATGTAGTCTTTCTGGACTTCAGCAAGGCCTTTGACACCGTCTCTCACCCCATCCTAGTTAAAAAACTAGGCGACTGTGGCATCGATGCCTACACAGTCAGATGGATTGCAGATTGGCTGAGGGGTCGCACTCAGAGGGTGGTGGTGGATGGGTCATATTCGACCTGGGGGGAGGTGGGTAGCGGAGTCCCCCAGGGCTCGGTCCTGGGGCCTGCGCTGTTCAATTTCTTCATCAGCGATCTGGATGATGGGGTGGAAAGTAACCTGTTTAAATTCGCTGATGACACCAAAATTTGGGGGGAGGTGAGCACGCTAGCAGGGAGGGAGAGATTGCAGAGGGATCTGGATAGGTTACAGGGGTGGGCTAACAGGAACAGGATGCGTTTTAATACGGACAAGTGCAGGGTGCTGCACTTGGGCAGTAGGAACCAGCAGCACACTTACACAATGGGGAACTCCCTACTCGAGAGCACGGAGGCAGAAAGAGATCTTGGAGTCATTATTGACTCCAAGATGAACATGGGCCGACAATGCGAGGTCATGGTTGGCAGGGCTAACCGGACCTTGTCGTGCATCCACAGGTGCATCTCGAGTAGAGCCAAGGAGGTGATCCTCCCCCTCTACGCGACGCTGGTCAGGCCACAGCTGGAGTATTGTGTCCAGTTCTGTGCGCCCCATTTCAAGAGGGATGTGGACAACATGGAGAGGGTCCAGAGGAGGGCCACCCGCATGATCCAGGGACAACAGGGCAGACCCTACAGTGAGAGACTGCGGGACCTGAACCTATTCAGCCTCCACAAGAGAAGGCTAAGGGGGGACCTGGTGACTGTCTATAGACTCACTAGGGGGGACCAGAGGGGTTTGGGGGAGACGCTGTTTCCCCTAGCGCCCGCTGGCATAACAAGGAGTAATGGGCACAAGCTGATGGAGAGGAGGTATAGATTGGACATCCGCAAAAACTACTTCACGGTTAGGGCGGCTAGGAGCTGGAACCAACTTCCAAGGGAAGTGGTGCTGGCCCCTACCCTGGGGGTCTTTAAGAAGAGGCTGGATGCCTACCTGGCTGGACTCATTTGAGTCCCGTTTCTCTTTTTGGGGTTTTTTGTTGTTCTCCCGCCCTGGCGGGGGGTCGGGCTAGAAGATCTACTCGGTCCCTTCCGACCCTTAATCTATGAATCTATGAATCTATGTTAAGTGATGAATTCTACTTCATTACAGTGGAGGGGACATCACAAAAAGGAAGACCTGGGGAGGAATAGAGTGAAATTTCAGTAGTCAAAGTGGTGCAGCTGGCAACAGAGGAAGGAAAAATAAGGAAAAATAAGTGGAACAAGTGACTTTAAGGCAGAGGAAAGAGAAGAGGAAGAAGAGAGAGTGATACAGGATGAAGAAGGAGTGAGGATAGAGCAGGAGGAAGAAGAGAGCCAAATTAGGAAAAGACCATCATAATATCATGTTATGAAGCTTAGGAAAAAGAAGGTGGACAAAGAGAGAGGGTGAAGGGAGGTGGGTTAACAAAAAACTCTTCGGAGCTCATGTGGTCTGGGTCTAATGGACAAGGGAAAGGGGAAGGAGGGAAGCAGAAAGGTGGGGGAGAGGGGAAGGGGTAACCTTTCTTAAATGTTACAGCAATAAAACGACTGGCAAGGACTATAAAGATGTGAAGAAGGGGAGGACTAGAACTGACAGCATCAAGCAGCAGCATAGAAGACTTGTTATGTGGTAGAGATGTGTATTTAAATGGACAAGAATGACTTTGTGTATTGCATCTATAAATGTCAGAACTGTATTATTGAGGAAGACATGGGGTAAGATTATACCAATATTGAGTGGGGTAAAGCAGACAAAATATGTTTGCAGGAATGTGGAATCCCATGGGAGAGGGATTACAAGAATTTTGTAAAGAAATAGGGATGGGGAACAATGAGGTTTGATGCTGGCATATCTTTATGTATTAGAAAAGCTCTTCATATTATATTTATCAGTTTCAATGTGACCCAGCTGCTATAAGAGTTTTGGGCTATGAGTCTGTGAGGAGAGGGAAACAGATTTGGCAGGTGGTGAAGCTGG
>NW_017729032.1:30757788-30765454 GCF_001723915.1 Gavialis gangeticus
AATTTTGTAAAGAAATAGGGATGGGGTGGGTGGGTGGGGTCAAATGCAAACAAAGCAGCTGGAGTCATGTTTTTGCTCAAGACTGAGGAAGCAGGAGTGCAGCAAGTGTAAGTGATTGTGGAAGGGAGACTGCAATAGACGGTGGTAGAGTTTGAAAAGAAAGTGCTAGTGATTTTTTTATATATACATGCCAGCTAAAAGAGAAGGAAGGATCACTCTGTTTAAGATATAAGAGACGTATGTAGGTGGAGGTAGGCAGCATATTCTGGTGGAGGATTTCAATTGCATTATTGAGGAGGAGAATAGGAGGCGGGAGGGAGAGCTAGACAGCTTGTTAAAAGTACTAATTAATATAATGAATCAGGAAGGTTTAAATGATGTATGGGCTGGTGAGAAGGTGATTACAAGGATAGAACCAAGTGGGATACAGGTATCAAGGATTGTTATTTTATTAACAACAAATGAGCCAGATCTTGCAAAATTAAATAAGATGAAGTTCAGGGTATGGGTAGTAGAGGGTACAATCAAGATCTTGGGAATCCCAATGGATGTCAAAGGAAAAGGAACAAAGGCATGGAAGAACCTAGAGATAAGAGTGAGACAGATCTTGGGATCGTGGAGTGGTAGGATGTTATCTTTCAAAGGTAAAAAATGGCTGCAGTGAAAATGACAGTCTTGCTGATTATCTTTCATCTTTCACACAGAAATGGCATATCCACTGTCATGACAACAGATAAGGAGATTACAGAGGAAGATACGTGTTTTTTCAGGGGAGAAGTAAAAGAGAAAGGGTAGCCAGAACAGAGATATACCAAGCCAGGGAATTAGGAGGCTGGTGAATGCCAGATTTAGAAAGTTTTGTGTATACTTATTTTATAAAGGTATCCTGTAAAGAGATATTGGAGGAGATGGGGAAGAATGCATGTTTCTGTGGCTACCTGTCAGGAAGAGTGTTAAGAAGATAGGGCACATACAGGAAAGAGTGTAAAAAGCCATGGGCGTGGCAGCCTCCAGCCCACTATGTGAAGACAGAGAACTTTGGAAGGGTAAATGAACTTGGAGAGAATAGGATTAAAGTGCTTGAAAGATTGCAAGAAGATGACTAATATGTTGAGAAAGAAAGATAAAATAACAAGAGTTGGGGATCTGACAGAGAGACAGATGGCAAATGCATGGAAAGAAGTGACAGATCACAGAGTGAAAGTACAACATACGGATATCGTATGGGTGATGATACAGAATACTCTTCCTGTGATGGGCATTCAGAATAAATGGGGCTTGGTAAGATTGGCAGTGTGCCCAAGAGGGAGATGTGGGGCTGAAGAATCTATACTGCGTGTATTTTGGGACTGCCCTTTTGTGCAAGGGGAATGGGAGGGAGTGTGTTGTTTTTTGAAGGTAATCGATATGAACTGTTTCTTAATGTATGACATTGTGTTGTATGGGGTAATGCCCAACGGACTGGACACATAGACTGAGGACCATACTACTTTGTGTGACAGTAGCAATATGGAAAGTGAGAAATCTACTACTGGTCAAGGACTGGCTTTCACCAAAAGAGAATGTGTGGTGAAGTTAGCAATTTATTAATTGAAATCCTATGTGGATCAAGATGCAGATACAGGAAAGGAGAAGGCAGAGAAGAAATGGAGGAAAGAAGAATGGCAGTGTTTCTTCCAAAAGGAAAAAGAGACAGAGTGCAAGTTGGTTCTTCTTGGGTTGGGGGTGGTTCATGAAAGGTTAATGTGTTAGTGATGTAAGAAGACTGTAAGAAGAACAAGGTTTTGTTGTAAGAGAGGATAACAAATTTCATGTTGATGGGGTTTCTTTTAGTTGTTTTGTAATAATAATAAAAGATTCCTATCAGCATTTCTGGCACCAAGGGAGGGTGACAGAGCTTGCTCCAGCCTGGTATTGCAGTACCTCCAGACCCAGTGACCATTCCCTCCTGGGAGAGCAACTGTCCATTTTTGTAAGGGACATGCGGCCACACACACACAAAACATGGTTCCCATCAGTATGGGAATATATCCAATATGGGCCATGTGTTTTATAGTCATGCTTAGTGTTGACTGCATTTAATCAACTTCATAGTAAGTTTCCATTACTCAGCACATGCTGCTTTTGGCAACAGTTTAATGATAGATGACATATTTAATGAGGTTTTCTTGTATGGAAATATAAAGCAAATAACTTTATTCTCTATGCTGATTGGGGGGAAAAGAAATCTCATCTTATATTTAAGTTGATATGGTAATTTACTGGATCAGAACCTACATAATAGTGTAAAATTTTCATGCCACCTCTATGTTTCCTATTAGAAACTAAGGATTGGATTCTAAACCCACAGGGTTTAATTCATTGACTTTGGTTGGCTTTTCATCAGACTTCATTTCAGACTTCAAATAGGCAGCTCAATTTCTGTTTTTCCACTCTGTCACCCACTGCTGATCTTCACATGAAAGAGAATGTAGGCATTATCCAAGACCCAAAGTGTTATATATGCAGTAACCAAGGTAGTACTGAAAGACCTTGCTGTACATATATTAGGCCACTTTCAATTCATAGATGCACTCAGGCAACTCCCACTGAATTCCATGAGAACTGTATGCATATCTCTGAGGAGAATTTGGCTCATACTGTAATTTGTTATAGTGCAGCAATGAAAACTCAACTGGCTGTTGAAAGAAACAAGTTCCTGAAAGCCAATGCAGCAAAGAAGCGGAGAGAAAATGTAGTCTAAAATTCAAACAAGGCCACAATCCATTTTCTAATACTAGTGGTTAATTAACTGTATGTATTTTTGTGCAGTGATGCTTCACCAATCTTAGCATTACAAATTCCAATCTACTATTTAACAGGACCTCAGAAACTACAACTTACGAGAGTATGCAACTATAATTGATCAAAAAGTCTGGGCATATCATTCACAGAGACAGCCTGTTATAATGCTTCTCATCATTTTATTCTAATTTAATAATACTGTTTGCACACAGAAATTGTTGCCATCTTCCTGCCTGCATTTTGAAAATCTTCTTCTACCATAGTACCAAGAAGAGCATTCACACAAATAAAGGGCAGCCTCATCCTGAATTCAACAGAATAAATTTTGGCTATACTATATAACATGTGGGCTGGGGACATTAATTTTTTGTATCCCATTCAAACTCAAGTCATTTGTCCTGGACAAATGAGGGGGAAACATCTCTCTCTGCTTATTTTTATGGAGGTTTTGAACTCTAAAGCATGTTTGCTTATCACAGTGAACGTTATTACTTGCTTTTGTTTCACTTTGGGATTTTGCTGTACAGGAATGAATAGCCTGAATACCTCACTTTTAAAGCAAAAGCACACACAGAAAAAGAAAACCCATGAGTATCTAAATAAGGCCTTTTATTATTTTAATTTTGTGCAAGATCCTTGCATGCTCAATATTTTAATGGGCAATAGCATTGCAATACTTGACTGGATTCTAATACCAACAGCAAACAGAGTGCACACAACACTTGGTATTCCACAATTAAATATGAAAGAAGTAGCCTGTGGCTAGACTCCGTAATCTTTCATGTGGTAGAGTAACATTCCTGTAAGTTGTCTCATTTGCATCAGTTTCAGAGCGATAAAGCAAAATACTCCTTCAGTCATCAAATCTTGTAAAATTGTGAGAAACTATTTGAGGCAACAAGATATGAGAAATAATCAATGACTATTTACCTGAAACAGCAGCCCGCGTAGAAAAAAATCAGCGTGCTGAAGGCTTCATAAACTTTTCCTTCTACAAAATGGCACAGGTTCTCAACCCCTTTCTCATGTCAAAGAGTAGTCTGTCATGTGTACGATCTCACTGATGTTATACCACTTATTCATGAAAATGGTGCTTCGCACAAGTAATGATATCAGAAGTTGTCCTATACTGTTTTGCAGGGGGGGGTGGGGGGTGGAATTTGCACTTCAAATTCTGCCATAGAACAGTTGCTTCATATACGTGGAATTCACAGGAGTTTCTTTCCTATTTCTGTGGTGCAAAGATAACTTTTTTCCTTTTTGCTCTCTATCCTCATCAATTCACAAGATTTTGTGGCCGAAGGAATATTTTGCCTCGGATATCTGGTCTTAAAAGCATCAGTTGTGTTTAGACGTCATATTAAGAAACGTTTCAGACTCAAGCACTCCTGAGACTCTACAAGACCTGGAATTTCTTTAAAGCATGAATAATATTGATCAAAAGGAAAAGAAATTTGTTCAAAAGGGAAATGGCTTTTCAAGTTAAATAGCAGTTAAGGCAAAAGATTACAAAAGTTAAGGCCATAAGTTAGATCATTAGTGGATGAAAAGTGTTGTTTCAGAGTGGGATCAAGACGCTTTTTTCTTTCTATGCTCTTCTAGCGGTGTGTCCAACTTCTTTTCCCTATTCATCAGTAGTTACAGACCTTATCCAAAGCTTCCTATAATGGAATAATACGCTTCTTATAATGGATGCCATTAATGGAAAAAATTATTAAACAGTCTCACAGAAGTTCTGGTTTCCTCCTCTTAAATCTGCCACTGAGACACATTAGGCTAATCAGTTGGAGCCAGATCCAAAAAAGGATTTAGGTGCATAAAAGTTAGGTGTTGCAGCACCCGGCTTTTAGGCAGCAGATAATCAAACTCAAATTCAGAACCCTATACCAAGAGCAAGGCAAGTAAGAAAGGGATCCAGAACAGCCAACGCACTGAACAGTAGGGGTGTGCGAAGCGGGCTGCATTCGATTCGGATTCAGCCTGATTCAGGGGACAGTGATTCGATTCGTTGATTCGGATCACTGTTCCAATTCGATTCAGCTGAATCCAAATCTCAAGATTCGATTCTGATTTGGAGAGTCAGTGATTTGGCCATAGACATAGCTTTAAATGTTTTTTCTACATACCTCAAGGTACCAGGAATGGCTTGTGAATGCTGAGATGGTGAGGCGGATGGAGCATCCTACAGAAGTGTTGGGTGGTCCCCCGCACCCTCTGCGGCAAACGCAGAAGTGGACTGGAAGTGCTTCTGGTTTGCTTCCAGGTCTGCTGCTGAGCATGCTGGGGACTCCCCTCCTGTGCTCCCATGGCACACGCCATCTTCCCCAACATCTCAGCATTCACGAGCTGCCTGGTACTTTGAGGTATGCAGGAAAAACGTATAAAGCTGTGTCTATGTCTGAATCATCAAATCTCTCCAAATTGAATTGCAGGCTTCCAATTCAATCTGGAGACATTAATGGGTCTCCTGATTCAATTCGGATTCAGAGATTCAGCTGCCAAATCAGGCCAAATCTCTTCCCAGTCAAATCAGCGACTGAAGTTTCGCGCAGCCCTACTGAACAGGGAGCCAAGTAAAATCAGCACACTTTTGGTTGGGGTAGGTTGAGGAGATTGTCAGAGTTAGGGAGTAAATACTGACGGCTGCATCTTAAGTATGGCCCTCTGCCAGCTCAGGGTCCAGAACCCTCCCTTGATAGAAGGGCTTTTGACCTCTTTCATCGATCCCATTTAGTTAGAGAATCACCTAGAAAAAACGAAGTTCAATTCATTCCTCTGCTAAAGGGATTCAAACCCATATTTCTTACTTGCCAGAACAAAACAAAAGATAATCCTGACAGAAGGGCCCAGGATCCAGGTTCTCCCACACAGATTAGAGCCATAATTACTAAGATAGAGACTCGTGCTCCGGGTCCGGCTCAGTGAATCTCAAATTAGTACAGCCACAGAGCACATGGAGATTCTCCTTACTACAGAAGAGGGGACTCTTGTGGTGAAGACTCTCCAGGGAAGCAAGAGATGTGAATTTGTAACTCCTCAGGTACAACCAGGAACTGAAGTGAGCAAAGCTCCTATCCACAGCCTATTGCGTGAAAGAAGAACAGCACACCACCACTTCCCCCAGCTGTGCTTAAAAAGAATGCAGCATCCACCACCGCATCTTGGAAGGAACCCAGTCCTGCTGGGGGTGTGAGGTGTATACATCTTTTTTGGATCTGACCCTTAGTCTTCCTGTGCCACAGCTACCTCATTTATAATATTTGGGAAACAATGCTTGACTGCTTTGTTAGACACTAAGGTCTACATCTTAAAAGTGCAGAGTATCATTCCTGCAAGCAAACACAGTTTTCTCTGGAGGTTTGGAATCAGAACATTGCAGAGTTGTCCTGTGGATAGATATGGCAATTTAACAATGTTCCCAGGCACATTCATAAAATTCTTGGCTGCAGCTGACTTTTATTACTGTGTTTTTGCACCAACGGGTCATCTAGAGATTTCCTCAGCCTTGCACCTAAGAGCTAAGTTCTATGTGGTCTAAAACAAGTCTTGTTTACCCCACTGATGT
The DNA here is from genome assembly GCF_001723915.1 of Gavialis gangeticus. NCBI lineage: Eukaryota > Metazoa > Chordata > Crocodylia > Gavialidae > Gavialis > Gavialis gangeticus. The sequence goes on from NW_017729032.1 coordinate 30,764,138, forward strand.
TAGATATGAGCCAGTCTCCAGGAAGAAGACTCCAGTGTATACAAGCAAAGTACACAGGGCAGTGTTTCAGTTTGCAACACTCTAGCTGGCACACCCATTTCCCTGTTACTGAAAGCTAAGGGTAAAGCTGGAAATACTGTTGGCTCCGAAGGCACAATTTATCCCAGCATATTTCTACATCCTGGGGTTCCTTCTGGAAAACAGCTGCTTGGCTGTTACCATAAGGATAATGATAAAAAACATTCTTCTGGACTATGTGGGGACCTTTTAAACAAACAACCAGAATTGACTGAATGGGGAACTAATAGAGTTGCATGCTCAAACTTAACATACTGAACAAACAGGAGGTGTTCCTGATTAAAACGCAGGAATGAACCCCAACCCTGATCAAATATTTGGCTGCAGCAAAGACAAAACATAGGAATGCTGAAATGCTAGAAAACTAATAGGTATGCTGCTCTTTAAGAGGATGAAATAGGTACTGCTAACAGGTGGGCAGCTAAAAGGGGCAATGTAGGAAATATGTTTGTCATAATTGAATTGTTAACTGTGGAATTAATAAATGATTGAGTACCATCTGCTGTGTGAAACAAACCTTTATATTAAAAATAAAGTTTTGTTTGATGTCATTTAACACTTCTTGAGAAGCAATTATACAGCTGTATAATCATCCGGCATCCTAGTTTTCTCTGATTAAAAATAATCCCCCATTTTCAGTTACAAAATAGTAACCCCAAATCCACATTTTCCTGTGATTTAAATGAAACGCCACTATATGTATACTTTTTAAACTGAAAATTGGGGATTTTTGAAAATCAGAGAACACCAGAATCCTTGGTAATCACAGACTCATAGAACAGTAGTGTTGAACACAACCTCAGGAAGTCATTTTATCTAATCTCCTTCTCAAGGCAGGAAAATCTCTGACACGTTCCAGTCAAGTGTCTGTCTCACCTGTTCTTTAAAGGCTGCCGGCAATGGAGGTTCCACAACCTCTCTGGATATCCTGTTCCAATTCTTAAACACCGTCAGTGAGGAAGTTACTTCCTAGATTTGCCTTGCTGCAATTTAAGACTAATACTCCTCGTTCTGTCCCCTGCATCTGCAGAGAAGACTTTTGTTTCCCAGTTTTGTACTCATTTGTGCTGCTGTCTACTGGACTCTTTCTAATTTGTCTGCACCTTTCTTGAAGTTGGGGGTGGGGGGGACCTTAGACACAGTACTCCTAAGCCGGGTACAAACATTACACATAAACTGGTGTAAGTGACCAAAAACTGGTCTAAACCTGTAACAGAACAGGATTTCAGTGCATATAAA
>NW_017729032.1:30765465-30767813 GCF_001723915.1 Gavialis gangeticus
TTAAAAATGGCAGAACCTGGTCTAAGATAGACCTGGATGGCTGTAGTACAAGATTTAATTGGTCTAGGTTAGACCAGTCTATCGAACTTCTGCACTAGATCCCCTCCCAACTCAACTTAGGTCATTGCCCACCAGCATCCCAGGGACTTTGAGGCTCTCTCTTGCAGGGATACATGCTAGCACAAGCTGGGTGCTCAGCTGCTCTGGGATACCACAGACCCAGGCCAACACAGACATAGACTGCCAGGGGGGAGAGGAGGAAAGGAGGTTTGTGCCAGGCAGCAGAGACAGGAGCACTCTATGGAAGGTAGCCAAGGGAGGCGATGCTTCCTTCAACGGAGGGCTCCTTTCCCTGCTTCCTGGGGCAAGCCTCCCAGGTTGCCTGGCACACCTTACCAGCTGCCGTGGGTGCTGAGCTCCAGCAAGACAAGCCGGGTAGCCTGGGAGGCTTGGGGAAAGGAGTGATCCATAGAAGAAGGATCAGACCCCTCAGCTGCCGCTGGTGCTGAGCTCTGAGAAGCCTGATCCTTCCTTCCATGGAGCTCTTCTGCCCCTGCTGAGCAGCACAAGACTCCTGGGCTGCCTGGCATGTCTTGCCAGAGCTCAGCACTAGCAGTGGCCAGCAAGATGCGCTGGACATCCCGGGAAGCTTGCACTGGGCAGTGGGGACAGAAGTGCTCTAGAGAAGGAAGGATTAAGTTGCTTGGAAACTGAGTCTTCCTTTTATGGAGGTAGGCCATCCCTGACTGGCTGTCAGGCACACGTCCCCAACCTCCTGCTGTCAATACGGATCCTCCCCTGCAACCAGCCCTAGGTTTCCAGGACAGTCCTAGAGGGGGTCACCATTGCATGTCTAGCAGCCCAACTGGTGTGGGGGGAGGGCCCTGCTCTGGTGACTTGCTCTGAGGCTCTTCTGGAAGCTGGACACAGGAGAGGGTCCACAGTGACAGCAGGGGGTTGCGGTGTGTGCCTGACAGCCAATCAGGGATGGTACCTGCTTGGCTGCCCTTGGCAATCTCTAGCAGGCAGGGACTGGAGGCATGCAGAAGCAGCCCCCACCTTCTGGCCTTGGCCAGTGAAGGCATCTGTGTGCCTCACCCCCGAAACTGAAAAGTGAACGTGTGTTCTGTTCACTTCCGGTTCTAATCTACACAGCTTAGAAAAATCTGCATAGATTTGATGGATTCTGCCTCGGGCTTTTTGGTTGTCTATACCTAGTCCAAATGAGGCCTCAGCAGAGCCAAAGAGAATGGGAGAATTTCTCCCCTGGATTGGAAAGTGACATTCCTATTAATAAAGCCCAGTATATTTTTGGTCTTTTTTTGAAACAAGAACACACTGTTGGTTCATATTCAACTGAGGTCCACTGTGACCCCCCAGATCCTTTTCTGCAGTACTGCATCTCAGCCAGTCTTTCCCCAGTCTGTATACATGCATGATATTTTTCCAAACCAAGTGCAGGACTCTGTACTTGCTCTTGTTGAATTTCATCTTATGAAATCCAATGGCTTTTGGACCATTTCTCCAGCTAATCAAAGTCATTTTACATCTAGCCCTACTTTCCAGAGTGTTTGTAGTTCTACCCAACTTAGTGTTATCTGCAAATTTGTTAAGTGTGAACTTAGCCCCATTCTCCAAATGATTAAAAAAGATATTAAACAATACTAGACCCAGCACAGGCTCCTGAGGAACCCCACTCAATATTTCTTCAGAATTAGACGTTGAGCCATTGATAACTACCCAGTGAGGACAACAGTAATGGTAAAAATGAGATCAAAATGGCTGATCTGTTACTGTTCTCAATTTGCCAGCCCCACAACTGATGTCTTGTTCTCTTTTTACTAGAGCCAACCAGCTCCATCATTACTGACCTACATTACAATGACCTTTAGATGCTATGATCAAGATAAATATAGTGAAGAATCATTTTAGCTACAACTAGCTTACATTGTAAATGAATAAGGGTAGGAGAACTAGAAACAAAAAGTACAAGGGAGCCACCCTAGCTCACATAGAAAGCAGGTGGCAGAGACAGAAAATGAGCACAGGTTTCCTGGCATCTAGTCAATATACTAGCCTATGCTGTCAGTCGCGATACAGTTATTACCAGGTTTTCATTAACTGCTCTTCTGAGGAAAAATGAATTTCAAACCAGTGGCAATCAGTCTCTCTTTCAAGTGAACTGGGACTGGATATAATGAAAGTGAGCTTGGTGCTCTTCCCAAACAATATTAGGTAAACAAAATTCCTCTTTTCCTGAAGAAATGACTGCCCCTTTCAGCCTTTTTATAAAATTCTCCTTGCACAATTGGGAGAATATGAAAAGGGCAGAATTGTAGTTTTTGGTT
>NW_017729032.1:30767824-30776810 GCF_001723915.1 Gavialis gangeticus
GAAAAATCTGCATAGATTTGATGGATTCTGCCTCGGGCTTTTTGGTTGTCTATACCTAGTCCAAATGAGGCCTCAGCAGAGCCAAAGAGAATGGGAGAATTTCTCCCCTGGATTGGAAAGTGACATTCCTATTAATAAAGCCCAGTATATTTTTGGTCTTTTTTTGAAACAAGAACACACTGTTGGTTCATATTCAACTGAGGTCCACTGTGACCCCCCAGATCCTTTTCTGCAGTACTGCATCTCAGCCAGTCTTTCCCCAGTCTGTATACATGCATGATATTTTTCCAAACCAAGTGCAGGACTCTGTACTTGCTCTTGTTGAATTTCATCTTATGAAATCCAATGGCTTTTGGACCATTTCTCCAGCTAATCAAAGTCATTTTACATCTAGCCCTACTTTCCAGAGTGTTTGTAGTTCTACCCAACTTAGTGTTATCTGCAAATTTGTTAAGTGTGAACTTAGCCCCATTCTCCAAATGATTAAAAAAGATATTAAACAATACTAGACCCAGCACAGGCTCCTGAGGAACCCCACTCAATATTTCTTCAGAATTAGACGTTGAGCCATTGATAACTACCCAGTGAGGACAACAGTAATGGTAAAAATGAGATCAAAATGGCTGATCTGTTACTGTTCTCAATTTGCCAGCCCCACAACTGATGTCTTGTTCTCTTTTTACTAGAGCCAACCAGCTCCATCATTACTGACCTACATTACAATGACCTTTAGATGCTATGATCAAGATAAATATAGTGAAGAATCATTTTAGCTACAACTAGCTTACATTGTAAATGAATAAGGGTAGGAGAACTAGAAACAAAAAGTACAAGGGAGCCACCCTAGCTCACATAGAAAGCAGGTGGCAGAGACAGAAAATGAGCACAGGTTTCCTGGCATCTAGTCAATATACTAGCCTATGCTGTCAGTCGCGATACAGTTATTACCAGGTTTTCATTAACTGCTCTTCTGAGGAAAAATGAATTTCAAACCAGTGGCAATCAGTCTCTCTTTCAAGTGAACTGGGACTGGATATAATGAAAGTGAGCTTGGTGCTCTTCCCAAACAATATTAGGTAAACAAAATTCCTCTTTTCCTGAAGAAATGACTGCCCCTTTCAGCCTTTTTATAAAATTCTCCTTGCACAATTGGGAGAATATGAAAAGGGCAGAATTGTAGTTTTTGGTTGTGCATGTTCTCAAACCCACCACTTAGCTTTTACATATCATGGTGTCTGTTGAAGAGGATCTCAGGGCTAGACCAGAAAATGCAATACACAAGAAAATGAAAACCCATTGAGAACTTGTGTGTGAAAAACTGCATTTAGGACTGAAATCTGCTAAGATTCTTTGGGGAATAGACAATACTTATCTTTATGGTCTCTTCTGAGCTGAGTGCATTATTGGCAAATCAACACGTAATTAAATAATCCTTCACTTCCATGAGTCTTAAATGAACTCTCATTTTTAAAAGTAAAACAGGAGACCCTAGTGTAATCACAGTGGAAGCAAAACCAAGCTTCAAAATTGTCCTTTGACTGTGGACTCAGTGGAACATTTGACAGAAAAAGAATTATTATAATGATAAATCTATGCCAAGAACAGGTCAATGTTCTCTCTAGAGCCTGTAAGGAGGTTCATGAAGCAGTACATTTCTTTTCTGAAGACTTTAAAAGACATAAGGGACTCAATAAACATTAAATATTACCTAAAGACACTATTAGTGCCTGCTTGTGTTATAGCTTTCAAAGAGGCAGAGCTATCTAAGCAAACTCAGCCTCTTCCTGCATCGGTAGAAGCCTGTTTCCATGGTGAAATAGTGACACAGAAGAGTCTATACAGTTAAGAAAATGAACCTCCAAATGTCCTTCGCTATGAATCTGACCTAATTTATAAAGGTGAGAGTTGACTGAAATAAGGGAAACAGTCACTGTCATGATTTTCTTTCCTCCAGGCTGGCTAGCAGTGGATATGAGTGAGACCAACGTGTCTGTACCTTTACTGCTTCATTTCATTTTACACCGGTACAGCCAGTACATAATTGGAGTTAACACAGTGGGTTTCAGGCTCTTGTGATATAGATGAGCACAATTCCATATTTTTAATTTTAATAACATACCACAGATCAGTTGGAGGAGCTTGATAAGGGGATTAAAGTGGTAAGAGATTAGGAGAGTGAAAGGTACAGTGAACAGAGTGCTCTCACTTCTTAATTTGCCTCCGTGCAATGGCAGTGATGTTAAATTCAAACAGATATCACCTCTTTTTCATAGCTATTACTTTAAACATAGAACACTAGCATCATATGCTTTCTACTACCCCGACTTATTCCAATGCTTGACCCTGTTTTGATGGCATCACTGAAGGTATATATATTTAGTATTGGCTTATTTTTATTTATAACAATAATATAATAATTTTAAAATTCCATTTTTATTAGGCTCAGAAACTTTGGACCAGATGTTACCAGATATTATGCTGAGAAAAGAAAACTAAATTCACCATAATATTGCCTAAAACTATACTTCGGTTAGTTTCCAGCATAAAATATGAGGAATAATGAAAAGTCCTTTATTGCATTTAAAGCTAGGAAAACAACAGCTACAAGATATTTTATTCTTGCCAGGTTGAACCCTTGCTGAAAAGAAGAAAATAATGTTAAAGTTTATGTATTTGACACAGGAAAGAAAAACAACTGATTCATCTTGGCAGCACACCCACACATACATACACGCACCCAGAAATAGCATTTACAACAGTTTTGTCATCAAAATCATATTTTTCTGCATAATTGTTGAGCAAAATTTGGAAGACCTTCTCTCATTTGCACATCTAACTTGCTTTAGTCTTTCCTGGTAAGTTTATTCTAAGATCCCCATCCCTCACTGGTCAACAGGGCAAGCCATGGAACAGCAATTGTCAAAAGAACAAAAACACAAGCCTACCTTGAATTAGAGACTGCAACCCATCCTTACAACAGACATTCTAGAAAAGTGCTCACTTAATAAAACAAAATGGCAACAGCTATTTTTTTCGGTTCCCTAGGGGGAGATGTTCTGTGTGTTTTTTTTTAATAGCTTAGTCTGTAATTAAAAAAATACCGCAACTATGACCTTGAATATCTTCTAGTATAAACTATAATTAAATAACTGACATCTCTGGTAAATAACAGCTGCACTGTGTGCTTCTAAAGTCAATATAAGTATCATTTTATTTATGCAGCTCCATCCTTGCAGGTTTTCAAAATTCTGCTCGACAAAGCTTTGGCCGGCATGATCTAGTTGTGGATGGTCCTGCTTTGAGCTGGGGGCTGGACTAGATGACCTCCTGAGGTCCCTTCCAACCCTCATTTTCTATGATTCTATATCACAAAACCTCTCTTCCGATGACTGATGCACTCCACACTCAACTGTTTCCCCAAAACCTGCATGACTTGGTCATTGAAACCATGTTACTACAGAGGATGGTAACAGCCCAAGGAACTTGCTATTTGCTCCTAAATTCCAGATCCCTCCAATCCTTGCTCTTGTCCTCCCAAAGAACTGGAGCAGAACTCTAGAGTTGTTGCTTAACTTAAGGCTCCCCAGAAGGATTGCTGGTTTAGAGCAATGAGAAGGGAGCCCATTATGAATGCTGTAGAAGGGTGCAGCTATCACTGCTGAGGATCATACACTTCTCACAACAACTCAAAGTAATAAACTGCTTCAAGCAGGTGGGTCTGGAAGAGACTGTGTATATGACCCCTTCTATAACATGCTTAATGGAGGAGATGACAAGACAGTTCCATCCTCTTAGGAGCACATGACATTGTCTTGCAATTCCTAGTTCCATAAATAGGTTGCAAACTTATGACTACATTATCAAACATTCCTAAAGCTTTCACAATAAATATTTGGCAGTGAGAAACTTCCCTTCTCTCCCACGTATGCCTAGTGCAGTGGTTCTCAACCTTTTCAAGACATCCCTCACAAAATGGCCTTTGTTTTCACTCATGTTTTTGACTACAGAAAGATAACAGAACAAGTCTTCTGTTGCAAAGAATGCAGAAAACCCAAACCCAGTCAGAATGTTTTTAAAACCATGGATTCCTATTTAAAATCTGGGGGGGGGGGTTGTGAATCATGCTTGCACACCTAAAAGTACTAATATAGCATGGCACCCTACAGATCAAGGCACCATGGTTAAGAATTACTGGCTGAAGTGGCAGTACTGTGGTGGAATTCAGTGCTGTTCCTTAGAAGCTCTAAGAATTTCTGACATTCCAATAAAACCTTTGGAAACATACCTGTTATAGGTGAGCAACATCAGAGGTGCATTTTACCCAATTTGTTGTACCTGTGGTAGCAGTCATGCTTTTCACTAATTTTTTTTATTTTAACCAAGACACTGCAAACTCTGCCACTTCAGTTAGATCCCTGAAAATTTCAGCATGGCTTTTTCAGTTACAAATACACATGCAAAGCTTTAAATAAAAGAGCTATATGTTCTGTCAATGGATACAGAGAAATATTTTATCAAAAGAGTCACACACAAAAATAAAATGTTTCAGTAAGTCCATGTCAATGGGCATTTGTTTTGCCAATACAGCATTTAAGTAATAAGAAAGGAATAATAATAAAAAGTGTCTAGGCCATAAAATCAAGATGCCCTTAAAACCAATTGTCTAAGATGTATAAACATAGCAGTAAATGGGTAATGCATTTATAGGGAAAGCTTTCTCCCAGAACATTTCCATCAAGTAGGGAAATCTGTTTGTGTACATTAGCATGTATTCGCTGATTTCAAGGAACCTACAGGTAATTATTAGGGGTGTGCAAAGTGGGCCATATTTGATTCAGATTTGGCCCTATTCAGGGGACAGTGATTTGATTTGTTGATTTGGATCACTGTCCTGATTTGATTCAGCCAAATCCAAATCTGAAGATTCGATTCTGATTTCGAGAATCAGCGATTTGGCCATAGACACACAGACACGGCTTTATATGTTTTTTCTACATACCTCAAGGTACCAGGTGCAGCTCATGAACACTGAGATGGTGGGGTGGATGGAGTGTCCCACAGAAGTGCGAGTGGGAGTCCCCCATGCGCTCTGTGGCGGGCCCAGAAGTGGATTGGAAGTGCTTCTAGTTCACTTCCAGGTCTGCTGCTGAGCGCGCTGGGGACTCCCAGTCGCACTTCTGTGGGACGCTCCATCTGCCCCACCATCTCAGCGTTCACAAGTCTAGTACCTTGTGGTACATAGAAAAATATATAAAGCTGTGTCTAAGTCCAAATCATCAAATCTCTCCAAATCGAATTGGATGCTTCTGATTTGATTCGGAGAGATTAATGGATCTCCTGATTTGATTCAGATTCAGAGATTTGGCCACTGAATTGGGCCAAATCTCCTCCGAATCAAATCAGCAACTGAAACTTTGCACAGCCCTAGTAATTATACCAGTTGAGGATCTGCCCAGTTGATCTGAAACAAGAAGAAAAAAAGTGGAAAAAACTGTAGAAGAAGATATAGGAGAGAAGGGAGAAATGGCCTGTGAGCTTTAAATAACAGTGTTTTTACATGTTATTTTTAGGCCGTACGAAATCTATGGAATGTTACGCAATGTTAAAGTAAGAACATACTCTGATGGTCAGACACTAAGACTTAACACTATCTTTGACCTGCACAACTCTAACCTGATGCTAGAGGGCTGGTGAATAGGGGAGTGGCTAAGAGCTAGAACATCTGGGCTTTAACCATGCTCTGGGTGGTGAGGGTGCAAGGAGGGCGGCTGTGGGTGTTGGCAACATGGAGTTGGAGGTAGAGAAGCAGGGGGTAAATGGGGGCTGTGGCTTCCCTTTGCATGCCTCCCTGGTCTCCCTTTATTCCAAAATAAATCCTTTAAGTGCATGTAAGGCATTTTTACTTGAAGTGAAAGAAAATAAATACAAGACCAAAGAAATAAAAAATACCGAATAATTTGACATGTGCCAATGAATCAGGATCGGGTGGTGAGCGGAGGTGTTGGGATCAGGTCAACAGGAGTCATGCTGTTGTGAGACAGGGAAATTGAGGCGCAGGGAACAACCACATTTTCCCTGCACCCTGGGTGCTCTCCCTTAGGCAGGCAGCTTGGGAGGGGGCATGGCTTCCCTCCTGAGTCACCCATGTTTATGTGCTGGCTTGGGGTGGAGTAGGAGGGAGCTGGTGAGCTTAGAGCCACCAGGCCCCATGTAAGCCAGCTTCAACAAGCCCTGGAGACCTGATCATGGCCCCATAGACTCAATCCCAGGCCCCAGCCTTCCCTGAAGAGAGTTGTGCCTTTTGCTCAGAGCCAGGTATAAGCCAGAGACAAGTTCAATTGAATGTGGTTCCTTGAGTTAATTGTTGAGGTTAATTGAAATGTCTCTATGTTGCTTGGCCCTGTTTCCCTAAGTGCTGCTGGCTTGCCCCTGGCCAGATGACTTGATGAGGGCTGTAGCGCCACAGTCCCCATTCCTGTCCTAGAGTCAGGGTGTGAGAGACAGCTGTACGGCAGTGCTGCCAGAAGGGGGTTTAGCATGGTGGGAGCATGCTTCCTTTCTCCCTACAGCTTCCAGGAGCACAGAATTAGCATCATGGGAAAGGAGGAAACTTACAGTATGTACCCCTCCTCCCCACAGCTGCTAGAATCATGGAGCCACAACTGTGGGGAGAGGGGAAGCATGCTCCATGTCTTCCCTCTCTCTGTGGCTTCTAGGACTATGGAGTTGCAGCTACAGGAAGGGGGGAGCACACTTTACCCTTCCCCCTTCCCATGACTGTGGCTCAGCGCTCATAGCAGCTGTGGAGAGGGGAGGATTCCCCTGCCCCTTAGTTGCAGCTCCACACTCTTAGAAGATGTGAAAAGCAGGGAAACATGCTCCCACTGTGTTAAAACCCCTCCCTGCAGCTCTACACTGTGGCTGACCTTCATAGATATCTCAGACCTATGCCTGAGGCATCTACAAGGGTGAGGTTTCCTGGGGTCCCTGGAGCCAGATAGCATGCAGCTGAGCTGGATTGGCAGCTCCATGCTGGGCAGTAGGCCTGTGCAAAGTGGCTAGTTTTCACTTTTGGTTCAGATTCGGCTGATTTGGGGGATAGAGATTCGATTTGGTGATTAGAATCACTGTCCCAAATCGATTCAGCTGAATCTGATTTGGAGATTCGGCCACCGCTGAATTGGCTGAATCAAATAGGCCCCCTCCCCCACCTGCTCTCCTGGCCCTGTCAAAGGCTGCCCTGCCTGGCCCCAGAATCCCAGCTCTTAAAAAAAACAAACAAAAAAAGTCCTGCACTCACCAGCTGCTGCCAGGTGCAGGGGCATTGCCCCGCACTGTGTGGGGCGCTCTGCCATGAGCCCTCAGAGGCCCCAGCGGCTACTGCAGCAGCCAGTGAGTGCAGGGGTTTTTTTGGGTTTTTTTAAAGCGCCGGGATGCTTGGGCCAGGTGGGACGGCCATTGATGTGTCTGGGAGAGTGGGTAGGGGTCCCCCCATGGTTCCTTCCCCCAGCCCCCCCACCCCCTACTTACCAGCACAGAGTCTGGGTCCAGCTCCCTGCAGCAGCGGGTGGGGACTGTCCGAATCTCTAAAACTCTCCAAATCTTTTCCAAGTTGAACATTTTTATTCCTCTCCTAATTCAATTCAGATTTGGAGATTTGACCGCTGAATCGGGCTGAATCTCTTCTGAATCAAATCGGCACCCAAAGATTTGCACAGCACTACTGGGCAGTCCCTCCCTTTCCACCCAGGACAGGAATGTGGGTAGTTGGGGAGTAAAGCCACAGTCTTACCCAAGCCACCTGACCAGGAGATAGCTGCTGAGAGGTGGGGGAAATACAACCAGGCAGCATGGGAAAAATTCAATTAAGCTTGAGTAACTGCTCTTAATTGAATTTTCCTGCCATTTTTTCCTGGTTCCAGGTGAAAGGCTAGCCCACTGAGGGGAGGCTGTGTGCCAAGCCCCTGACCCAGGAGGGTGTTGGCTTGGGGCCAGTACCACCCCCTAGGCAGTAGTGTTCAGGAGGGTGGAAAGTTCATCCACAGAACAGGAGTGGAGTGCCTGGGAGTGGTGCATCCTGAGATGGATGGACTGTAAATGGCTTGTTTTATGTCTGTGGAGCAGACTCATATTACCATAACATGAACTGGGTAGCACAACTGAATAAACCTTTGCCCAAAGTGGCATAAATTTGAGACTCTCAGAGTGCATTTGGCACCAGTTTTCCGTCTTTAACATGTGGATGCTCACACTTCAAGTGCCATTAGCTTCTCATAAGGGTAGCATGTAACAAAGTTCTTGGATATGCTGGTCTACAGATCAGTTAGACTAATCTGTATTACAGACAGTGGTTAAAATTTCCAAATTTGCTAAATGATTTTGGAATAAAGCAGTGTAAACAACAGATTTTTAGTTCACTGGTCAAACCACGTGGGGAAGAATAATGGTCAACCTAAAACATTTTGTCCCAAAAGAAAATATTTCCTGTTAATTTCATAAAACGTGGAAGTGCACTTTTTTCTGGATTCCAATGTTCCCCTTCATTGCTATGGTGAAATGATTCCCTGAATTCAGCCCCAATTTGTGAATAATTTCTTTTCTCCTGAGACTGCATTTTTTTCAGGAAACTTAAGATTCATCAACATTTTTTCCCAGTTTGACCTAATAATCCAAGTTCCATATTCCAAAAACTTATTTGAAGTCTACTTCTCATTGAAAGCAACTTTTAGATACTTAAAAAAAAAATTTCCCCAGATACAATTAGGTGTTTCCCTATGATTCACACAAAATGCCAAATAATTAGCTAATGTAAAATGATGTTATTCAGTTGACTTAATCAGAACTACTTTGATCCAAGAGGCTGGGACATGGAGCTTAAGATATTGTCAAATATGTCATGGCTGACCATTATTTTGTGTTCTTGAGGGAAACACTTGATCATTTACCAAATTATACCCCAAGCAAAGGCATTATAATTTTGGGGGGG
>NW_017729032.1:30776877-30779028 GCF_001723915.1 Gavialis gangeticus
TCAGAACTTCACTGCTGAAATCAGTTTCATACATGTAGTATAAAATCTCCTAGTTTAAAACATTACTTAGATTTTTTTATACTTATTGTAATGTGATTCTTAAAATAATGCACTTGTATTATTTCTTGAATGCTATTGATTTAGTCAAGTATGTGCTCGAGGTCATTTTTAAACACAAAATTCATCTACAAGTATGGTAACTGGAGATTCTTGAGTGACTTGCTTCTTTCTTTTTATCCTTGATTAATCTGGAAAACATCTCCATATGCCCAAAAAGAACAGTAAATTTAAGCAGCAGTCCTTAAAGAAATGCCAGCTCATTAAATGTCTCTAGAGTTATTAGATATGTGTTGAGCTCTCCACATTCCCTGGATACAGAATGTTCAGTCTTCACATAAAAAAACAACATTTCAAGAAATTCAAGGGCAAAAGAATTCAGCTAAAAAAGAATGACTTTGGACAAGCCAGTTTCAAAACAGCACATTGCTAAAAAGAATAATGAAAAGATGATGCTGAAAAGTTAGGCCAACTCTGGCCCTGCAAGAAAATAAACAATGAAAACAGATATATAAATTCTTGGCATTTTCAAAGTTTGAAAAAGAAGAGAAGAAATGGGAACTAGTTATTCAGCATGAGAGAGTGACTGGGGAAGATGGATCTAAAAAATCATGTTTGTTCCAGAAGATAAGGACTCAATAGCTAGGCATACTGTTGGGGGGAAAGAGTTTAGATAAAGAATGATTTTCTACCAGACTATAATGCCACTGTTGATTACACAGGAGTCTGCAGATTGTTTTCTCTAAGAAACAACGAGAATGAGAGGCAAAGACTGTCAATGCATTTTTGAAGTTACCATAAATATCTAAAGGTTAGTGGAAGGATAACGTTAAGTGTTATTACTCTCCAAATACAATATACAGCAGATAAGACAGGAAATTGTCTGGCCCTCCTGTGTGAACAATAATAATTGGGGAAATGTTTGCACCGTAAGTTATTAGTAGTAGTGTCATGGTAGCCCCGGTAGCTAAAATCAGGGGCCTATTATTCTAGGTTCTATAAAATGTAGAGTAAATATGTTTTGCTTTAAGAGGTTAGTGGTCAAGTCAAATGGAGGTCAAGTCAAATGGAGGACTCAAAATTTGCATTGGAAATGGGATAGATTCTTAAATCTGGGATGTGGCACTCACTGGAATGGTCTGCAAAGGGAAGTAGTATAATCATCATTACTTGAAACCTTTATACTAAGACTGGGTTTCTACAAGATGTGTCTTAGCTTAGCCTCAAGTTCTTGGACTGAGTATGAATGAGCCTGTCACCTGCACTGCACTGAAACTATATAGCTGTGTTATATAGGTGAGGGCACAGAGGCCTTGGAAACTGATAAAAGCATAGTCCTTATATATTAGGTAAAGAGGATTTCTTAAGAGAAAAAGTTTGCTATTTAATTGGAGTTCACCAAAGAGTCCATTCAGGAAGGCCACTGGGAACAAAAAAAGATTCCTATGGCTTTGCCATGTGACTCCACATTAGGTCTCTTCCCAAGCCTGTTGAAAGCAATAGGACTTCTGTGGCTTTGGGTAAATCCCATAATAAGGCACTGGAGAGCATGTCTATTGATGTCTCAAATGTCTATTGATTTATGGGAGAATATTTTCAATATTTAGACTATATCTAGTCACAAGTACAGCTTCTCTCTCTGCACATGGACATGTTCATACACTACATGAAAAAGGTCTGCAGGGGGCACAAGGAGGAGGGAGTGGGGAAGGCATAGCATGTGCTCATTTTCCTAAAGAATAATAACAGTGTCTTTAACTGCCACACCACATCAATAAAAGCAAAGCAAAACCAAGAAAAGCTTATGGAAAGAAGCTGACAAGTCTTGTGCCCCAGTCAGGGGTCTATGAAAAAAAGAAAATATCTATAAAACTAATCCTAATCTAGTTATTAGGATAGGGTCTCCTAGTCTGATATTCTTTATTCCAGTTCCCCTCCACTGTTGTACAGAAGAGCAATAATTATAGGCAGTGTCCAGTGCTTTGTATACTTTTAGAAAGAAAGTGTTGATGGTAAGAAAAGGACACCTTCCAGATACAAAGTGAGTGCATGTAAATAGTTTCATAGTTTCATAGTTTCTAGGGTTGGAAGGGA
>NW_017729032.1:30779039-30782692 GCF_001723915.1 Gavialis gangeticus
GGATGTGTGCCAGAATAATTTTCTCAAACAGCTTGCCGAGGATCGCGGTAAGACTAGGATCAATGTAACACCCTTGTTAGGACATGATTCCTACTTCCATTGACATTCATTGATTTCAGTACAAGCAGGATCTGGCCCTTCCTTGTTATTGATTTTGTTTCTCTTCCTTCCCATTTTCATGCTTGGGAAGGGTTGAAATTATAAGGACAAATACGCTTTTCCCAGAAAAGTTAACATCCCTATTGGCTTCCTTGCCTCCAGTATGATTATTGCCCCCCTACTTCCCAATACATCTCTTCTTCAGCAATCCTTCACAGTCAAGAATGATTGTCTTCCATGAACATCTTACCTATGTGTCTGAAGATGGCTGAGGAGTCCTATTTGGAATTGACAGCCTCTACTGTAGCTCAGACATGTGTTTCCACATGAGGTGGAAGGAGGTGGTCCGTGACATGCTGTTTCTGCTGCTCCTGCTTTTGTATCTTCTGTTGTTGTTGTGAGGTTTTAAAGTACTGAGAACCCTGTAGCAGACTCTTCCTCCATTTGGGGTGGGCTTGGATGATAGTCTCCCATGAGTTGACATCAGTGTTTCATTTTTTTAAAGTTGGCCTTGAGGACATTCCTAAAGCACTTCTTCTGTCCTCCTCTTGGGCATATGCCTTGGCTGACCTGGGAGAATAAAACTTGCTTTGGGAGTCAGACATTTGGATGATGTGGACAGCCCAATGTAGTTGATGTTGGATTAGCTGTTTTGATAGAAGACACCTGGTGTGTGACTTCTTTTATCATGAAGAAGCTGCTGCACATCAGTTTCCAAATGGCTTGTGACAGAATGGGACATTAATTCAATGGCAAGTAGACCAAGAAAACTGGGGATCTTGTTCTGCTGCAGCCTTCATCTGTCTTTGTAGCTGTTCTACCAACTCTAGCCAATTCTAACAACTTCTGCCTTCTCTGCACTAGAGGACTTGTAGACCCATGGCTGGGGGCTGGACAGGCTTATTATAGTAACAACCTGTACTCACCATGTCACAACACCGTCAAAGGATATATGCTTTTCAGGAGGGAAACCATTTCCATTTATTGCCCTTGCCACATCCTGGTGGAGCTGCCACTACTTGGTCCATGGCTACTTACTCATCAGAGTTACCCCTGCTTATTTCACAACTGCGCTTCCCTGAAGGAAACCTGTGGATGCACTGGCTAGCAGTACAGCTCTGCCCCACAGTCCCAAGACATACACATAGAAGAAATACCTGACTGCTTCTGTATATGCAGTCATAATGTCAGGCAACACATTTTTCAAATATTCTATTTAGAACAATTAAAGGGACACTGATGCAATGTTAGCAACTTAGGCCAGTCAAAGTATAAGAACAAAATGGAGCCCTAAAACAAGATATGGTCTGATTCTGATCTCACTAAATCTGAAGCAGCCAATCAAAGACATATAAAACTGGGATAAAAAGTGAATCAAACTTCTTTTCTTCCCTACGGTCTTTAAAGATTTAATGGATTTATTTGAGACATTTGCTGCTGGTGGCCACCATTCCAAATCCAACAGGTAACATAGCCTCCTGGATTTCCCACAGATGACTAACTTCTGCTGGTTTCTGCTATGTTGTGTGAGGAGATCCAGGGCATGTAGGTTGATTGTCCCCTGTGTATCTTCTTCTGAGTGGGAAAGTCTGCTATCACTCAGTGGTACCATAAATGAAAAGATCTTTCTACTACTGTGTCACCCTTATCCCAGAAGTGTCATAATTAAAAGGCATTTGGATAGCACCCAGTCCCTTCAACAACAAGCTTAAATTCTTTGTATATGACAAGAGACATCAAAGGAAAAGAAGAAGCAAGTGATGGGGAAAGAAGGTAGGTAAGGTAACACTGAATCAATCAAGTTTGACATAACAAGCAGCGATCACAGTACACGCACTGCAGAACCACTGTAGGCAGAATGATATTTTCACGATGTAATAAGGGATTTCAACAGTTTTACTGATTGTATGGGAACTCCTTCCATATGAAAAAATACAGGGGTAGTGGAATCAAAACTGGACTCATAGATAATGAAGGCTGGCATAATGTCAGAGTGGAGGTGCAGGCTGAAATGTCAGTTATAAGGTAGGTTTCCCTCTTGAGAACGGGGAAGGATTCCAGACTCCATTTTTCAAGGAGACTCAGAAACAGGCTCGCATGTTTTTTTTCCCCATTTTCTCTTGAGCAGCAATTTGGAAACAAAGATTGCAAAACTGTTCTGGCAGTTGTGATGCTGCTGTTTCACAGAGATGCTTTGGGCTAGTTGGACACTGTGTGCTCTGTGCTGAAGCTGTGTAGATGAAGCTTTGTTCAGAACATAAAGGGGAATAATATCAATGTTTGGCCAAATAGAAAAAAGAAAAACAATTTGTTGCCAAAGTAATTGTGTTTTCAAGGTTCTGTGTGCCTAATTCAAATCCCATTAAAGTCAGGAGAAAGACTCCTACGGGTTTTGGATCAGACCCTAATTCACACAGTGAGAAGTATTAATTATTACAAAACCAAAAACCAAATTGAATCACGCACAGCTTGCCTGAGATACAAATCTCAGGAGCTGGGAACTTACTTTTTAAATTTCAGAATCAAGCAGAGGTTCACAAGAGCCCTGAAGTGTGACTGGATACCAGACAGTAAATTTCTACCAATAACTGGTGTTTGAACTAAAGGCATCACTTCTTTTTAATGATGTTTGAAACAGCTATAATATCCAATATTCAGACATCAAAGGAGTTAAAGATATCCCAGTAAAACTATTCAGCTTTAAAGTCAAAAGAAAGCTAATATTTTTAATCCCTTGAGAGATTTAAAATTTCTCCATATTATCTTACTATTGTTCAGTAATCTGTGTCCATTCAGTCCTAGAAGCAAATGCTTAAAAAGTTGGAAAATAAATATATTCCAGCAGTGGCATTAGTACTGATGCAATAGACTATTCATTGACTTCGATTCCTTTGAAGAGAAGAGGCTGAAAAATGAGTCTCTATTTATGATAAAAGTAGCACCAAACTATCTGGGAAAAGGCAGAAAGATGGACTCAAAAGTCCTTTGTAAAGTGGCATTTTAACTCAAACAAGATGACTCAATCACTTATATCAACCATTATATATAATGCTATGTCTCTGCTTAATAGTCACTTTTGGCAAACATATAAAGGGACAAAAATAACTACAGTAGATTGTTTAAAATTTGCATTATTTTGCTATTTTTTTCACATCATAAAGTAGCTGTCAAAAATAATATTCATTTTTGCAATTCCCTTTTCTTTCTTCAGACTTCCAAACTTCTTTTCATGATATGCAAAAAAGGAAGAGATGAGAAGCACCTGCAGGACTTCACACACAAAAATGACACAATATATGCCCACATGGCGTAAGATCACAGCTGCTCTCCTAATGGCTGTATGCATTACAGGTGCATTCTTAGTCAAAGGGGGACTCCCTAGTGTTGAGTTATTGTACTCAGCTCTGTCAACACCTCCTCGTCTTCCCATCTCCATCATGGTATTGATGTGAACCTGCGGCTTTGGAAATTGTGTCTCAAGGTGGGCTTTGGCTTTTTGGACCACGACTCATACTTCAGGACAAGAGACATCCTTGGGTGGGATGGGCTCCGCC
>NW_017729032.1:30787692-30790645 GCF_001723915.1 Gavialis gangeticus
GATGCAATAGACTATTCATTGACTTCGATTCCTTTGAAGAGAAGAGGCTGAAAAATGAGTCTCTATTTATGATAAAAGTAGCACCAAACTATCTGGGAAAAGGCAGAAAGATGGACTCAAAAGTCCTTTGTAAAGTGGCATTTTAACTCAAACAAGATGACTCAATCACTTATATCAACCATTATATATAATGCTATGTCTCTGCTTAATAGTCACTTTTGGCAAACATATAAAGGGACAAAAATAACTACAGTAGATTGTTTAAAATTTGCATTATTTTGCTATTTTTTTCACATCATAAAGTAGCTGTCAAAAATAATATTCATTTTTGCAATTCCCTTTTCTTTCTTCAGACTTCCAAACTTCTTTTCATGATATGCAAAAAAGGAAGAGATGAGAAGCACCTGCAGGACTTCACACACAAAAATGACACAATATATGCCCACATGGCGTAAGATCACAGCTGCTCTCCTAATGGCTGTATGCATTACAGGTGCATTCTTAGTCAAAGGGGGACTCCCTAGTGTTGAGTTATTGTACTCAGCTCTGTCAACACCTCCTCGTCTTCCCATCTCCATCATGGTATTGATGTGAACCTGCGGCTTTGGAAATTGTGTCTCAAGGTGGGCTTTGGCTTTTTGGACCACGACTCATACTTCAGGACAAGAGACATCCTTGGGTGGGATGGGCTCCGCCTCTCCCCCAAAGGTAAGCGTGTGTTCTCTTTCAAGTTGGCTGATCTCCTCCGGCAGGCTTTAAACTAGGCTCATCAGGGGAAGGGGAAGTTGAGGATGGAGGGAGCCATGGAACACTGAACAAAGAGCCACCCACAAGAACAGCCCAGCCAAGATGGGCAACGAACACAAGAAATACCCAGGTAAGCGATAGGGGCCCAGATAGTCCTGGGATTAGGGGGGTACTGCATGCAACTTCAGGAGGCATTAAATACCTCTACACTAATTTTTGTAATATGGGGAACAAGCAGGAGGGACTTGCCCTCGTGCTAGCTAACACTAACCTGGACATAGTGGGGCTCACTGAAACTTGGTGGGATCCAAGGCATGACTGGGCAGTAAACAACAGGGGCTATAGACTGTAAAGGGGGGATAGAAGAGGGAGAAAAGGTAGGGGTGTGGTGTGCTAAGTCAAAGAGCAATACACATCCTCAACAAATAGCACTGGGTCAGAGGAGGGACAGACTGAAGTAGTCTTGGTCCATATACAAGGGGGTCTGGGGAAAAGGGATTTAATGGTAGGGGTTTATTACAGGCCACCCAACCAGGGGAAGAGTTGGATCGGGAATTCTCAGGTCAGCTTGTGGAGGCAGTTAAGTCAAGGGACGTGGTCATCATAGGTGACCTAAACCATCTGGGAAGAGCAGTCAGCCAGGTCTGAATGCTCATGTAGGTTCCTAGCTGAGTTACAGGACCTCCATCTAACCCAGGAGGTGCACAGTCCCACCAGGGGAAATGCCTTGTTGGACTTGGTCCTGGCCACAGGCGATGACCTGGTGAGTGGACTGTGGGTTCTCGACTACCTGGGCGATAGCGATCATCACCTACTGGAATTCACCATCCAGCACAGGGTGTCAAAGGCCTGAAGGAAGGCAACAGCCCTAGACTTCAGGAGGATGGATTTCAATGAGGTAAAGAGACTAGTCGGGGAGGTACTGAGGTCCCAGAGGGGAGGGGAGTTGGGAGCCCAGGAAGAGTGGTCGTTCCTTAAGAAGACGATCCTCCAAGCCCAAAAGGTGACAATCCCCATATGGATCAAAGGGGGCAGGAGTGCTCAAAAGCCCCTGTGGCTCACCAAAAGCATTCAAGAATGTCTCAAAGCTAAAAAGGAGGCATACACCCATTGGAAGGAAGGGGCCATCACCAAGGAGGATTATACCTCCAATTGCCCAAGATTGTAGGGGGGCTGTTAGGAAGGCTAAGGTGGAGGTGGAACTGGGACTAGTGACTCAGATCAAGGATAAAAAGAAGTCCTTTTTTAAATACACAGTAGGCAAAAAGAGGTACCAGGTAACATAGGGCCTCTGCAGGATACGCTAGGAAATCTGGTGGTCACACCAGACAACAAAGCTAACCACTTTAACAATTTCTTTACCTCCATCTTTTTGAATACGGACCAGTGAATCCCCCCCACTGGGATCCCTGACGGACCCAGGGGAGGCTTTGCCAGGCCCAGGGTCAGTGAGGACCCAGTCAGGGAACTTCTGGTGGGTCTAGACGTGTTCAAATCAGCAGGTCCTGACAATCTAAACCCCAGAGTGCTGAGGAAATTAGCAGAAGTTATTGTGGGACCCCTGGCATGGCTTTATGAGCTCTCATGGTGCTCTGGTGAGGTGCTGGAAGACTGGAAAAGGGCCAATGTGGTCCCCATTTCCAAAAAAGGGAGGAAGGAGGACCCAGGAAACTACAGGCCAGTTAGTCTTGCTTCAGTCCTGGGGAAGCTCTTTGAGAAAATTATCCAGGAGCACATTTGTGAGGGACCAGCATGGGAGGTTATGTTTAGGGGCAACCAACATGGGTCCATTCGAGGCAGGTTCTGTCAGACCAACCTGGTGGCCTTCTATGACCAGGTCACAAAATCCTTGGGCTCAGGTGTCACGGTGGACGTAGTCTTTCTGGACCTTCAACACTGTCTCTCACCCCATTCTCGTTAAAAAATTAGGCAACTGTGGAGTCAATGCCTACACAATCAGATGGGTCACAAATTGGCTGTGGGGCCCCACCCAGAGAGTGGTGATGGATGGGTCTTTTTCGACCTGGAGGGATGTGGGCAGTGGGGTCCCCCAGGGCTTGATCTTCGGGCCCACATTGTTCAACATCTTCATCAGCGACTTGGATGAGGGGGTGAAAAGCACCTTGTTCAAATTTGCTGATGATACTAAGATGTGGGGGGACGTGGGCATGCTAGAAGGGAGGAATAGGCTGCAATCGGACCTAGA
>NW_017729032.1:30790769-30808027 GCF_001723915.1 Gavialis gangeticus
ACCAGCAGCATACCTACAGGCTGGGGAACTCCCTTCTAGTCAGCACAGAGGCAGAAAAAGATCTTGGTGTCATTATTGGTTCTAAAATGAACATGGGCCGCCAATGTGGGGACACAGTCAGGAAGGCTAAGCACACCTTGTCATGCACCCACAGATGCATCACAAGCAGGTCTAAGGAGGTCATCCTCCTGCTCTATGCGACACTGGTCAGGCCACAGTTGGAGTACTGCATCCAGTTCTGGGTGCCGCACTTCAGGAGGGATGTGGACAACATGGAGAGGGTCCAGAGGAGGGCCACTCACATGATCAGGCGGCAGCAAGGCAGGCCCTATGAATGGAGGCTATGGGACCTAAACCTGTTCAGCCTCCACAAGAGAAGGCTGAGAGGGGATCTGGTTGTTGTCTACAAACTGGCCAAGGGGGATCAGCAAGCTATGGGAGCGTCCCTGTTCCCCTGAGCACTACCAGGAGTAACGAGGAATAATGGCCATAAGTTGACCAAGAGTAGATTCAGGCTACATATCAGGAAACAGTACTTCACAGTCAGGGCGGCTAGAATCTGGAACCAACTTCCAAGGGAAGTGGCGCTCGCTCCTACCCTGGGGGTCTTCAAAAGGAGGCTAGATAATCACCTAGCCGGGGTTGTTTGACCCTAGCATTCTTTCCTGCCCATGGCAGGGGATCAAACTTGATGATCTGCTCAGGTCCCTTCTTACCCTATCTACTATGAAACTACGATGGTATTTTTGTGGCAGACTGGAAGTGGGGTCAATATAGCCAGAGAACATTCCAGAAACGTGGATTGACAGAATGGTCTTGGAGTTGCTCTAACTTGTACTGGGGCCCATCTCTGCTTCCAGCTGTTCTTGCAACTGGAAGGGAAGTAAGCTGACAGAAAGCCATTTGTGTTCCTTTCACTTCAGATGCACTAAGCACCGGCATTTTAGGCACCCATGTTTGAAAATGTTGTTACGAATGAATAAAATCAATTCAGTCACATTTACATTTAAAATATGACCTTCAAGTCCATATGTTTACCATTGAAATTTGGTTGCTGATGCCCTATAATCACACTCTTGGCTCCCCTAAACTCTACCATGCCAGATTCAGTGAACCTTTTCATTACAGACTTCATTTAAGGCAATGGTTTATTTGAAATGTACTTTTATATTGAGGGTTTGCATTCAACACCCATTTCATTTTCTACTGCACCAAAACAGAGATACACCATGCTACTGTAGTAAGATTTGCCTGGATGCTACAAATTACATACTCTACTGTAATTATGTTAGAGTAATTGCCTTGACTGGCTTGCAAGTAGTACCTAGAGACCCTGCAGTTAAAATAAATACAGAAGGATCCCACCCGATTTCCGTTAAAAAAGCCACTCTATGCAACCTAATTCTCAGCAAAAGAAAGTAACAACTTTAGTACTTCATTTATGTAACAATCAATTTGGCTAAGTTTACATTGTTAATGCAGGTAGTTGCCCACAGATAATGGCTTTTTTTGTTTATAAGAACACACAGTTCAATGAGTATGCCAATTACAAACAAAATATAAAGATTGTATTAAATCATTTACTGGCATTCTATGTGCAAGCTGCAAAGCTCTACAGAGTGGAGGTTCCATAAAAGGAAATTTGGGAAGGGAAGGAAGGAATATAACCTCCTGTTCACATGAGTTAATTGTTCTTAAAGGTGCAAATGTAAGCTCCAACAACAGCCAGAGATTCCCTGAGGACAGCACTGAGAGACTCAGAAAGAATAAAACTGATGAAAAATGAGCAAAAATATAAGGCTTGAGGATTTTCTTCCGCAAAGCCTTGGCAAAGACTTTAAGAGTAGTCTTGCTATAACTAACAAAACTGCCTACATTCTTATTTTCATGAAAGGAGTTGGACTCACTAATGGTACAAGTCCAAGTACCAAGTTTTCAGCTTTATCCAGTCTAAATATCTCTTAATTTAACTAGCTACCATTAGAAAATATCTGAAAATCAACCAAGGACAATTTGATGCTTACTGATCATTTAATTATCAATTTGATAGCAGCACTGTAGCAACTTGTCAGGGTGCAGTGGCGAAGGCTAAGTACAGACAGACGAAAAGCCCCAGGCTGAATCAATTCATTCTTTGCAGGTTAGTGTAACATGCAGAAATTAAACTGAGAAACAAATTGACACACATTTACTTTTGATTCAGGGAATGCAGCCACATGTCTGTAGTGGCTCAGGCCAGAAACCAGGGGGCACTAGAACATGGACTCTCTGGCACATAGCCAGTATGGGCTGTGTGTTCACTTCCTCTTCCTGCTGTCCCTTAGGTCTCTGGAATTAGGAGTCCTCAATCACAGCAGAAGGACTCAGCAGGGTTGCTCATCACTTCCTCTTCCTGTTTCTGGGTGCCTCTGGGATTTGTAGTTCACAGTTGCACCCAGTAGTAAATTTCAGTAAGTTTAGCTGCAGGGCACCTCTGTACTCAGGGAAAGGTGGGTTTAACCCCATGGCCCTGGCCCCAGATCCCAGCCAGGGTTTGCCTGGGGGTGGTGTACTTCCTGCCTCCCCACAACTAACCATTCTCTGCTGGAGCAGACAGCACAGCCCAGCCCAGGACTGGAAAGCATGCTGGGATGATGGAGGACTCTGAACTATGAAGGAGTCTGGGACAGAAGTTTCATAAACTGATTTGATCCAAATCAGTTAAGTCTGATATTATTGTGAAAGAGTGAGACAGGACTTACAGCCTAGAGGGCTGGCAGGGCTGCAGCTGCAGCCTGGAAATGAAGGAAAATAGCCAACCAATTTCTGGAGCAGCATCTTGCTCAGGATTGGCAGAAGGAGGCCGCTAAAAGGTATTTCTGGCCCCGGAGAGGGGCAGAGGGGGGTCACTTCCCTGCAGGCTGCAGGGAGAGAGGAGCGGCTGAGCATCTCAGCAGGCAGAAATTGCAGAAAGGGCCTGAGGAAGGCTGCGGAGTGACCCTGAGGCAGGCAGAGCTGGTGGGAATCTCTGGAGTGGACTTCCAGTTGAGGACCCAGAGCAAGGGAGCCCACGAGGCCAGAGAGAATCTCTGGACTGGTGTTTTTCCAACAGGGGATCTGGGGGAGTACTGGAAGATCTGCAGTTACAGGTAGAGCCTTTCTGCACAAGGGGGAGACCCCAAAAAGACTGTGAACGTTCATAGGGGTGCAGGGCAGGCTAGCACACAGCAGAGACTGGACTAAGGGATTGTTTTTTGTGGGGGAGAAACATTGCCGAACCCTGACAAGAAGGCTGAGAAGCAGCCGGGGTTTCTTTTTTCTTTTTTTGTGATTTCTTTTGCTGTCTTTTTTTTTATTATTATTTTGTTTGAGCACAGACCAAGACTGGGCCCTGGAAGGATGTACCCAAAAGAGGTAGTAGGACACTCTGGGGTTCAGAGAAGGTTACAATGGGAAGCACTGCAACCTGGCTATGGAAGAACATCATAAAACACCATCTGGAGAGGCTAGGCTGGGGTAAAGGGGAGGTTTGGAGCCCCACTGAAAACACAGGGATCAAGACCAGGCAGGATCACCATGGTTATCGCCTCCCGGGAAAAATACAGGTCATCAAAGTTGTGGAGGAGAGAAAAATGTAAGATCCACTTCCTGGTAGACCTGGTGATCCAGGGCCAAGGTCTACCCTGTCACCACCTGTAGGCAGACAAGCACAGGGCAGCACGAGCAAGCCCTATAATATCTACAGACATCACAATTATATTCAACCAGGTTTATCTTAAACCAGTTTCAGCCATTTCGAAACTGGTTTATGTGCACTGAAATTCTGTTTCGTTACAGGTTTAAATCCGTTTCTGACAACTTAAACTGGTTTATGTGTAACTTCGGTTTCTAGCCAAGAGGGTTAATATGTCTTGCTGCAGCTCCAGAATTCAAAACTTTAATTAAAACCCTGCTTTGAAATCACACTGAGAACTTCTTTCACTTGTAAATGGACATATATATGGTCATTCAGTAGAGGGAATCAAATGGCAGGCAGATATGATGCACATCAATCCCTTATAGGACTTTAGCTACAGAAACCATCATTAGGCAATGATGTTAGTTTGATGGGCTGTACTGATGTGGATTTCTGACTTGTATAGAGAAGTCTGTGTTATTTGGAAAGTTTCTTAAGACAGCAGCATTAACACCAAACATATGATATATACATTCCCCTTTTTATCAGTGCTGCATGTTCCATATGTGATATACAATAAAAGGTCATTTTTAAACAGTACTTAATGTTACCATGAAAAAGACTTAGAAAGTAGTTTGATTATTAAATTTTACAGATCAGACAGATTCTTCTCTCCCATAAAAACTATATGCTGCAGACTTTTTAGAACTTCCCACTCTCATCAGTATTCTGGGTTTTCCTTAAATATGGTTTTTAAATAACTCTTATTTAAGATCTAGAGGATATAGGCTGTTTTTTCCTTTGAAGTGCCAAAGAAATTCAAATTAGTCATAATTAGGAACAGAATAAGAGCCAATTTAATGGGCTGTTTTCTTAAGTTCTTCTTCAACACTCAATTATTCTGGCATTGCAAGACATTTATGTACAGAGGATATTTATCTGTCCATTTAGAAGGTATTCTCTACCCCACACGTGTGAAATTAAAGACAAGGAGTGAATGACTTTGACATCCATGAACCATTTTCAAAAGTAAGTTAAGTTGTTTGAAAAATGTACAGTGCAGAACCTTTGAAGTTCAGCATGTGCTTAAGAGCATTGATCAACTGGAACCTAAGCATACTTTCCCACAATTTATGGAAAACATGAAAATCATATACACCCGCTCCCTTAGTATTATACTCATTGATCACCATCTAACATGTATATATATTCAAGCATTTTTATGGTTCCAAAATAATAATACATTGATAGATTCTAATGTTATAATATATGCAGTAAAAGTACTGTGTGTAGCTAGACTAAAATAGCATGAGGCCAAGAAATTAATGAGTCTCAAAGAGCCATAATTCACTTTCTGGTTTCTTTTTGGTTAGGAGATCAAGAGTCTGGGTCAAAAATGTAATCCAATAAAGCTGTTTAGATGGAACTAGCCAAGCAACACAAACAAGAACATAATTTAAGAATTGTGTTGGACTTAAAACTTTGGCTGTCAAGCCAGCAGTGTTAACATTTTAACTACAATTTAAAAAGAAGAGCATTTTTCATAGCCACTTAGTGTTAATCAATTTCACCTCTTAGGGCAAGAAATCTCCCAAATGATAGAGGCAGAGTTTTCAGACTCCAGTTCTGTACAGTAATTATGGGTGCCCTGCTTTACTGCTAAGGCGGAGATGCATAAAAATAACTTCATGTTGTATCTTTCACTTAATTATTTTAAACTTCCCCTAAAATCAAACATGCAATTTTTTTTTTTTAATTTTAGTGACCATTCGCATGATGTTCAAGGATGTGGACTGGATATTCCCTGTGGCCATTTTACCTTTTTCTAAATCATGAAAATACCATGAGTATTAAGTCTTCTACTTAGTCCTAGGAACAGATCATGGATACCCACAGTTTGGCCCTGCTTTCATTTTGCCCTGGGGTAAAGAATTTAGACTGCTGGGCTTTATACTTGGTTCAGATTACTTCCCCTCCAAACCTGGCTCAACTGTAGGTATTGCCATATGGGGGATGGAGTTCCAGCAGTACCAACCACTGCCACAGAAGAAACAGTGCCATGCCTGGTATTCATCTAAGGGCACAAATCAATGATGCTGACAGCTTGTTCAGTACAGTAGAGGGACCTTGCTACCTCGAAAAGCAGTTAAAGCACTTACAGCTATGTGTGTGAGCCTACACCTGTGTGCATATGCATCTGTCATAACAGGAAAGCACATTAACTTTAGCTCGACAACTAGGGCACTCCGCCAAACTAAGCATGTATGTATCCATACAAAACAAAAACTTAATTGTAATACAGCAAGTGAGATCTGCCTTACCATCCATTACTAGGCATTAAGCAAAACCACAAATGACAGGACTCCATTCAGTGCTTTGGGATTTAAAAAAACAAAATATTACCTTAATTCGGACAGTTAAAGCATCCTCTTTCAAGGTAGCTAGTTAGCTCATAGGGTGAGCAGTCTAATAGCTCCAAACACATGGTGCTGGTTATAAATATTCAATTAGACACAAACAAAGCAACCCAGGTGATCAGTGTTAAGTGGCTGTCAAATCAGTTAGATTGTGCAGACTAACTGAAGAAAGGTGGCTGGCTACAGTTTGCAGAGCTGCTCATCTTTGTATCATTTAAAAAGCCATTCAAAGTAAAACACGTCACAAGTATTACAGACACTTAAAAATAAGATATTATCAGTTATTTCACAAGAAAATGTAGCAGTTTTTGGGAACTGAGAAAATGTATGCTCTACCACATAAAACAGAAATCTAAGGGAAATCATAACATCACACTCTATCACAGGGGTAATCTCATTTAATCTGTATCCCTCAGTCTATTTCAGTGGTAACCTTTAAGAGCTCAGCATTTGCCCTTATCAGACTGCTACACATCAGTTTTCCTGTATATTTTGACCAGAAGTTAATTCTGGTATTGGTTGACAAAACCTGTCTTTCCCCCCGCCCCAAATGCATTTTGCTGAAATGAAATATGCACACCAGATAATCAAACAGGTGATCACATAGATAGCTAGCCCACAAATTTCCACAAATTTTAAGAAAATGGAAACTTGTGCAGATAATCCCTTTACCTGAATTTCTCATTCAGTGGGAAAGCTATTCTCATCCTTCCCCTCACTTATGGGATGTAACCTAGGTATGCAACTGTTGCATCTTGATTAGGAACATACCTAAATTGCAGCAAGACAAAGGTTTTTTCACAGCCTGCTCACGGAGCATAGAGCCGATTTCATGCGTATTTCACAGCAGCTCCACCCCTCAGCACCGATTGGTAGAGAGGCGGGGGAAGGTGAAAGAGGGCAAGGGGGCAGCCACCATCTTATCAGTTGCCCTTTGTGCCATCCCACAAGGACTACTGGCTTCCACTGGGAAACCAGCATTTTATCTTTATTAATTTTTTTGTTCATTTCATGGATTTTACAATCCCAAATTTCACAGTTCCTGTGAAATCTGCAAAACCGTAAATTACGTAGGTCCCTATTCATGATCCTTGAGTAATACAAGTTAGTTAAATCACCCTATCTTTGACTCTAAATTAAGAAAGATAAAGTTGCAGTGGTTTTGTTACACTTACATCATTACAGAAATATGCAGATGTAACAGTTCATCATAACACCTTGTACAGGAATGCTTCAACATTGCTACTGTATTTACCTTCTGATTGACCACTAATGCCAGCCATCAACACCTAGTTGTCATTTTCAAACAAATGCCTTTGGCTTTTCCCATGCTGCCTCAAGCTTCAGAAAACTTCAAACCATTTGCAAAGCTGTTTCTTTATCCTTTTATCAATCCCTCCATACATTCTCCCTAGCTGCCTATGAAAACTAAACAACAGTCACTTGTGCACTGAGAGAACTGCCTATTCTGATGACTAACTTTACCCCATTTATTTCACAGTGTTCTTCCATTTGTCTGCATTCATCTGTTATCTCTCATCTTATTCTTATATTGATGGTCTTTGGGCCAGGTGCTTGTCTTATTCTATGTCTTATAGTGCAACACTGATAATGTGAAACAAGTTGGATAATTTTTATGCAAGCAGGATACATAGGAATTCTGGGTAATGTCTACACCATGGTGGCAGCGTGTCTTAGTTGGAAAGCGCCTGAGAACATCCTGCCTATCTGTCCTCTCTTATATCCTTCAAACATAGAAGACACCCCAGTGCACCAGCAAGACACTGAAGGGGCATCCCAAGTAGGGTTGGACACAGGCATGGGTGAACCGGATGGCTGCCCAGGGCTCAGATAGAAAGGGGGCCCCAAAATGGTGAAAATAATGATTATTATTATCATTATCTCTGGTGAAGGGGGGCCCAATACTGAAAGTTTACCCAGGGGCCACCAGGAGCCTAGGTATGGTGCTGATCCCAAGTGCTCTCTCAGGCACACTGGAGACCAAGGTCTCAAGGTTGGATCTAAATCGACACCCTGGAGAGGCTTTGCCTGAGAAGAAGAAGAAGACCAGGGCATACTTGAGAACATCCTGTCCTGCTGCCATGGTATAGGCATGCTCTGTGACAATGAAGTGGAAGATACAGGCATCTGGATGTAGAAGCTCTTTTGCTCTAAGAAAAAGTTATCATTTTCTTGAAGGTCAGTCCTTACCTGTGCAAGAATCAAAGGGCTAATTCCAACATCTTCATTCTAGTTAAATTAAGATCTGAAAAATTCAATAATTCTTGTGGGGACTTGACTTAAGACATTTAGGACCTAATTTTGCAAAGTCATTAGCTTTCTATAGTCCTTTATATGTTTGAAGTCCACCTCAAAGCTGCAGCCTAAGTCAACAGGAGTATGAAGCATCTCTGCAAATGAGAACAGTGTCTCAAACTGAGTACCCAATAAATAAGGAACAGACAA
Organism: Gavialis gangeticus; assembly: GCF_001723915.1. Lineage (NCBI taxonomy): Eukaryota > Metazoa > Chordata > Crocodylia > Gavialidae > Gavialis > Gavialis gangeticus. Next base: position 30,799,308 of record NW_017729032.1, read on the forward strand.
TTAGTGACCCCATTGAAAATCTTGGGTTAAGTGACAACCTCCCAGAGGAACTCTCTCAGAAGAGAGAGAATCCATTTCTGCAAGATGGCACTCAACCACCTTAGCCATGAAATATTCCTCCTGTCTCTGCAACTAGTGAAGCAGCAGCTGTCTCTTTTGCTACCCACCTCTGATATCCCCAGCACAGATCAATCCCATGCACCTGTGAGGCACAGATACCGTGGGGAAAAAAAGGCATGCGATTGTGTAATTACAGATTATATTGCCCACACAAGAGCAGTTGAAATTAGATCGAACTGGCAATCTTGGTATTTCCTAACTGCTGAGTGTTCGACTTCGCAACAAAAATAATATTCTCTGAATACAGTTGGAATATGTGTGTATCCCAAGTGGGAACAGGTTGACATCCACATGGTCCATTAGCAAGGTTAGACTCTTTTTAGTCTACTGCACAAATCTCTGCTACTTGAGAGAGCGGAACAACTAGTAACAGCAGAAAGTCTTTCATCCACTGAGTGGACAAGCAGCAGCCAGAGGTGGGAGACGTGTTCACTGGGCTTCACAGATATTTGCTGACAACAGAGGAATGATAATACGCAGAACTGGTGGGTTCCATTCCAAGCTCTGTGGCAAGCACGTTCATTAGCTACTATTTTTTTCCACACATTTGACCCCACTGGGCTCTCAGTCCTTTTTCCCTTGTCCAGTTAGGTCAGTTTTGCTCTACTCAGCAGCTGCCTGACTGTTAGCAGGCAAGTCACTAAGTACACAAGAGACAGATTCCCTTCTTGCAGCGCCATTGCCTCAGCCTGGCCTATGGTGCACAGCAGATCCTGCTTAGCTTTGGCTTGAGTTTGCTCAGTGGGGTAGACACTTCAGAGTTGTTAGGTGTTAATAGCAAGTCTCTGGTGAGCATGTTTAAACTCCAAACTTTAAGTGTACATTTTTGTTTCAGAGACCACCACCCTGCTAAATTCAAAGTAGCTATTGCCAGAGCACAGCAATGCTAGAGCTTCTCAAAAAAAAGCTGAACAGAATTTAATATGGACAACCTATTATTTTCGCCTATACCTGTTCTCAGAAACAGCTGTACCATTTTGGCAGAAATTACAGTCCTGTTGTGCTCCCCCCTCCATCTCCTCCCCTCCCTCCCAAAGAAAAAAAAATCAGCCTGAGAAAAAAAATCACCAGTTTAGAAAATATCAACCCAACTAAAGCTTCAGCAAAACTATAACTAACTGGAATCAGGGTTTAGAATAGCAGTCATGAAGCATGCATATGAATGGGATAGTCTGGGATGCTGGGTCTAGAGCAGATATGCTCAGGACTGACAGAGCACCGTGAAAGACATTTTCAGAGCTGAACAGCCATTGGCTCCTCTTTCACAGATGAGTTTGAAGGTCAGTGCCCTAGATCATTTCATTCTACGATGGACTTAAAGAAAAGCCAATGTAATGAACAGCCTGGCTTTATACACAGAGGGATCTGTCAATAAGATAGTATATGTTTTTAAAAAAAAATACATTTTTTTCTTAAATAATTCTTTTCTAAACCAAGCCTATCATAGACAGTATATATCATATTGGTTATATATTTTGATTGGCACACCCATGGGAAGAATCTATAAGAGTCTTATCACAGGTGATTCATATAACTGTTCTGCAAACTCTAGCTCAGTGATTTTCAGCTAGGGGTCCACATCACCCTGGGATGCCTTGAAATCCTTTCAAGGGTGTCAGAGTACCAAGGAATGTTAGCATGGTTAGGTATGCAAACATGATGTACAAGACAAACACAGAGGGTATGTCCAGATGAGTGTGCACGTGTTTCCCCATGGACAAACAGCAGCAGCACATAGTTGTGCCACTGCTACTTGCCCCAGGGAACACCCCTGCATGTGCACTCTGACATCTGGCAGTTTGCACCAGGTGGGGTAGGAGAGGCTAGAGAAAGTACATGGGCTGACCCCAGCAACCTTACCTGGGGTACTCTGGGCATCCCAGGGCTGCTGCAGCAGCAGCAATCTGGGCACAAGGAGCCAGGCCAGCAGCCAAAGCATAGCTCTGACCAGCCACACTCCAATTCAGGTGGCACACGCTGCAGCCATGTGCACCACCCCACCTTTTTTTTTTTTAGATACTGGGATTGGCTCTATGCTGCAAATATGCAGCGTGGAGAATCTTTTCGTGTGCTCTGTGTGCGTTTTGCAGTGCTTCAAAGGCCTTTGAGGCCCCACAAAGCACACATGCCCACTCATCTGGACACACCCAGATTGTTCATAGAGTTAAAAACATGCTGACCTGTTGTGGTCTGAGCTCTTTACAATGGAAGAATTGCTCTATTACTTTTCTGTAGTCAAAAAACGAGTGAAAAGTAAGAGCTTGATTCTAAAAGGTTAAGAAACACTGTTCTTGCTAATAAACCTTTATCCTACACCACACCTTCATGTACTTCTCAGACATACTTTATGACTTTATGATAAGGGTTGACTTTTTTCAAGAATAAAGACCTACATTAAATGCATACCAAACCGAAAGTCTGAAAGTTTCCAATTTCCCATTTTCACTGAAACACACACACAATAAAAGGATTATCCAAGATAATTTCAAATTAGATTTAACTGACAACCCCATATAAAATATTTTGCTTCTTGATAGACAATTAAACTACTTTTCTAAATGTTAGACAGAGAAAATTCTACATTACCAAATAAACTAACACATGACTCAAACTGTTATATATATTTGAAGCTCTTCAGTAGCAGACACATCTGCCCTAGGTCAATCATTTAAGAAGACAACATTTTGCCTTTGTAGTGTACCATATATCAGTAGAAGTGCTGAAGAAACAACCTCACCAAAGGCCCTTGATGAAGCAGCATTCAGTTCAAAAACTAAAATCAATAAAGTCTTTGAAGTGGTGTTCTGAGATACAATTGGTCTCATTATGTGATGGCTAGCATAAAATAGATTTCTAAATGATTTCTTATCAAAGGAAATAGGTAGAAATTGCTATATTAAAAATACAGGGCATGAGATAATCAATATAAACCTTATGGCCTCTTAACTCTAATCTCTAATGAATGCTTTTGAAAAGCATCCCTAAAATAAAAAAACAACATCCCCCACCCTTGAATTGAGTGGGGTCATCTGGGTTACAACCGTCTGTGTCAGATGATCCTTATACAAGATCAGGGAGTTAGTTAGCTTTTGATTTGAGTGGCAAGAATAGATATTAAGTCGCCTATGGTGTTGCATATGTTCAGAGAGGCTGCTCCAATACATTGCAATTACAGCACATCAGAGCAGACTCAATTAATCAAGTCCACTGGAGTGCGGTAATTAACACACTCTAGTTAGCCTCTGGCTCTTTTGTACCAGCATCCCCGCACTTCAAAATGGCAGTGGGGGCACTTTAACTAAAGCTTGTTCAACTTTATGGCCCCTGACAAAATGGCCCCCACAACCATTTTGAAGCATGGGGACAACTACCTCCCAGTGCACCTAGCTCCCAATGCAACAGGGCCCTTTCCCCATTATTAGAGGGGAGACAGGGGATTAGGACCTGGGCTTTCCCCCACCCCCTTGCTTCCACACTCCTTGATGGTATGCCAGTTCATCCCTTTCCTTGGTGGCATTCCTTTGCCTATTTCTTTTGTTGTACATACCCTTCCCCCTCTACCTTCCCCATATTATTTGTTTTCCTGTTATGTACACTTCCTTGTGCTGGCTGCTGCAGTTAACTAACAGGAGGAACCTGAAACAAGATCGCTTCTAGCTGGGTCAAGGTGCAGGCACTCTCTGATGGGCCAAGGCTGGAAGCAGAAGAGTCAGGTGACCTGGAGCACCCTTTATAAGCCCAAGCCTCAGGCCTGAGAGGGAATCTGGCAATAGGAGCCACTAGAGGAAGGATCTCCTTATGCAAAAGCAAAGGGACTGAACTCTGGGTAGAACGGGCTCAAAATGACAGCTGGGATGATGCAGACTGGAGATTCTGTGTCAGGAACCAGATAAGTTCCAGAACCTTTTCTATCTTTGTTTGTGGCTTAGAGATCACTGTCCCAGGGTAAGGCAAACCCTGGGCAAGCCATTTTTGTTTTGAGAAAAGCCTCTGGTTTTGTGGCTACCCTCTGGTTTTGGTGATTTTTTTTTTTTTTTTGTCCCTGGTGGTCTGGACTGCAGCTATAGGGGAGGTGGAGCCCACTGGGAGGGGTGCTTGCAAGATGCCCCAAATTTCAAACACAATTGAGAAGACAGAAGATAGAGACTGGGGGATAAATTCTGAGTCAGAAAGGCAAAGCCTATCAGGGCACAGCTAAAGTAAAAGTAGAACAAAGCCAGAAGAGCCCTGGCTGAGACAAGAGTCCAACTCCCAAAGGTCTCTTTACCCATAGACAGCCTTCCCTTTTGGTTTCTTCCATCAAAACATGGCAAGTGAGAATACCAGCAGAGAGAGCTGGAGGAAAAGAGGGGAGCTAGCAGGAAGAGACCCCTGAAGTCAGGTATGCCATGCCAAGTCCTGTGGATGGCATACACCAGACTGTCCCCACTATAGGAAAGTTCACTGAAGATGGAGTAGTTGAAGGGAAAGAACATTTCACTAGAATCACCTTGCAAAGTTTTCACTCAATCATTCCTTGCAGGCATGGGTATTTTGGGCTACAGTTTATCAGGAGTTGTTACCAGCTAGAGTGGGGAATGTTGTGGGCCTCCCAATCCAACTTAATCTCCGGACTCCCTGAGCAATAAAGTCAGGGAAACTGACAGGTCTGCAGGATTTCCTAGTACCCTTCCAGGGTCCTACAAATTTTTGGCATTACTCCAAAAAGCCATGCAAATCCCCAGGCAGAAGAGGGATTTGTGTATTTACCAACACACCCCCAGAGAAGACATACACTTGTTTCTGAAAGGGCAGAATAAAGAAGAAAAGATCTTTCCTGAAAAATGACTACAGCAGGAGTCTCTTATGAGGTAGGAGAGGGAAAAGAGAGGGTCTAGAACCAGAAGCTAGAACTTCTCATGATCAGCCCTGCAGATATACTTTACTTTCCCCACCAGAGGCAGAAACTGCTATTACTGTATTTCCTTACTTATAATGTGCACGCCAATTTCCAGCAGCAGAATCTTAAAAAGACAGTGCAACAAAACATAGTATTTAGTTTCACATTTTAAGACTGAATACTTTAAAGGATAATGAGTGCAATGTATTAGGGTCAGGTCTGCACAAAGTGATTAGCACTATGCAAGACGTAGTACCCTTGGCTCCTGTTACAGTGATTAGGTATTTGACAGGACCATCATCACATCACTTTTCAGCATTTTCCCTTTTTGCACATACTTAAACTCTGTTGGCGGATACCTGAAATGCCTTGGTACTTATTTGCTTTTAAAAGAATAATTAGCTAAGACTTAACGAGCATGAAGTTCATTCTGAGCATTATCTCAATATAAAAATTGGATCATAATATAGGTAGAAAAAGGTTTAGATGCTTCCATCCGAAATCATAGTTATTAAGATATAATATACAACATAAGATAGAAATTTGCCATTTTCCTTGAGATTCCAGGGATTTTTCCCATTTTATTTGGGGTAAAATTGTATGTATGAGAGATTCATGAATGTTAAAGCAACATTTTGGATCCAAGAAAAATAATCACATCGTGATGCTGAACTTTTCCATGACTCTTTGCAGTTCCATATCATATTAATTTTTGAAACCTAAGTCAAAGACACTCTCATAGTGCAAAGATCTACATAGTCTTAGAGACAAACATATAACCCACATGTGTTCTGTGATCAACATTAAAATGTATGTTTCAACAAAAAAATATAACCCATTCACACAAACTTTTCAGACTTGCTCTAGGTTTTTGAGCTCCAAATGTACTTCATATTGCCAGAAATGAGTAAATTAGCTATTGTATCAACTTAACTTGCATGTATTTCTTTGTAAATATCCTCATTTGTAATCCTGTCTGACTAAATGTGTGTGATATTTTTTTTTTAAATAATGGCCTGGAATCCTCGTTTGACATTGAACAATACTAGGGTGGGAAGCAGGGGGGAGGTGAGGGGGAGAGGATATGTTACCTGTCTTTGATTTTGGACAGAAATAACTGCTCACAGGAAGGAAACAGATGAATAGGTCGTGGGGATATAAAGGCAGATACTTTTTCTGTTTAAACTTCTTGCTAAAATATTATCACAGGGTTAGCTTTTTTCAAAAAATGTACTGGTATTCCACAAACTACAGAACATTATGTAGCCATATGACAAGATGCAATTGTTCTAATACTAACATGTACTACTATTATGAGGGAGCTGCTTGATTCAGGTTTTACTGGTTAGAATGCATATAAGTACTTTTGAAAACCCCACCTACCTATTTTTGTAAATGCCTGAATGTCTTTGAAAACCAAACTCAGAAACACTTGGTAGTTTTGGCATAGTTAAAATGTGAGTGCTGAATCAAAGCAATGTAAGAGAATTCTCAATGTCTCTTATTACAATTCGTTCATAAAAATAGGTATTACATTTCTCAGCCTGAAAGCAATTTTTAAAATAGTGTGTATGTCTATTCACTAGTTACACATATTCCCAATATATGGAAATTCGTATTTCCCTCTTTTTCACAGTACTGTAAAAGCAACTTAATTTCTTAATGAGGGCCACTAGTACACAATATAAAATATAAAAGGGCATTAGGGGCAACAACTAATGAACTTAGTGAGCCACTTGCAATTAATTTTGAAAAAGCCATGAAGTACTAGGAAGCTTTTAAAGAAGCATAAGAAGGGAAAGTATGATCCATTAAAGAGTCTGGAGGCATGGACCTTAAAGAGTACGGATCTTAAAGAGTCTGTCAATTCTCATAAAAGCTAAGCGGCAGACTTTCATGCACAGTGAGGTACAAATCTATGGAAAGTATACCACCTCTTGCAATTATAGGGTACTCAATGAGATAACTATGCTTTCTCATTACTAACATTTATGATTCTGTCACTGTAGTGAACAAGGGATCACTGTGATCTTAAGCAACTTGTTTCTAAGAACTGCAGGAGATTCCAAAGATAAAAAATTCTATGCTGTTTATGTATAAGTGACCAAAAACCAGTCTAAACCCATAACAGTACAGAAGTTCAGTGCACATAGACCAGTTTAAAAATGGTAGAATCCAGTCTAAGGTGGATCTGGATGTAAAATCAGATTTAAGAGCTTTAGGTTACAATGATCTACCAAATATTTATACCAGACCCCCACCCCCCTCCCGACTCATTAGGTCACAGTTCCCTAGCATCCCAGGCTGTTCTGCAGGTCCCAGCTAACTCCCTCTTGAGACAGTGTGCTACCAGCCCATGCTTGTCTGCTCTGGCCGAGTGGTCTCTCACAGAGCCAGCTGCAGGCAGGAGCATGGCTAAGGGCTGCATTGGCTTCCAGTGGCAGCTGGGTGGTAGGGAGGGGTAGCCCCAGCTGGCCCCAACCCTGGTACTGGCCTAAGCCAGTGGAGTGGAGGGGACCCATGCAGTAGCAGGGGGGCAGGGCTGGAGGTCATGTTGGGGGCTGCACTGGCCAGCCAGGCTAGGCAGCATAGGAGGAAAACCTGTGCTGCATGCCCCCCTACCCCCACTGGCTTGGATCTGGGGGGCCAGGGCTGGGGGTCTCCATTCCCCCCACCACTAGCACTGACAATTGGCCGCCCATGGGAGGGCAGGTCTGGGTAGAGGAGCTGCACTGGCCAGCCTGGCTGGCCAGCGGGGTGGAGGGGGGAAGAGGAGGAGGGAGGAAGCCCCTGCCACACAGGGTCCCCCAGCTGTGCTGGCTCAGGTCTGGGTGGGGACCACGGTCAGGGCTGGAGCCTCTGCTTCTCCTCTCTCCCCTGCCACTGTTGATAGCTGGCTAGCCATTGGTCAGGGGTGAGGCTGGGGAGAGGGGCCATGCTGGCCAATGAGGGGTGGCTGGCTCCTCAGCTTTCTCTGGCAGCCTGCTGGGAAGTGTCTGGGAACACCCACATTCTTCTGTCCTTGGCCAGTGCAGTCAGCCTGTGTGTCTCACTCACTGAAGGGTGAACAACTGTTTGTTTCACTTCTGACCTAATCCAGGGCACTTAAAGTGCAAAACTTTGATTGCTCCTGCCTTGGGTGTTTTGAAAGTCTGTAATTAGCCTGATGGTCAATTAATACTTTTATGATTATCTGAATCCACAATCATGCAGTTATATTGTACAAACTTTTCCTGAAGTTTCTGTGGTATAGTGAACTAACTCAATTTCATTATGATACAAACAAGGTTTACAGATGCACTTTGGGAGTGGTGCTTGAATTAAAGCAGCTCTAAGAGCCTCTCTAATTAAAGTGCCTGGAGCATCATGTGTATCAGCATCCCTGTGCTAAAAAATGGTGGTGAGGGTGCTTTAACTAAAGCTTGTTGAACGCACTTTAGTTAAAGTGCCCCCACCACCATTTTTCGGTGCAGGGGACGCTAATACATGTAACACTGGAGTCTGCTGAAGCATGGTAATTACCATGCCCAAGCAGACTCAGTTAATTGAGTCTGCTCCAACACACAGTAATTACACCATGTCAGAGCAGCCTCACTGCATCTGTATAGGCACTGAAAGACTGGGGTTTTTAAAAGTATAGGCGACCCTTGCTATTTGTGGGATATACGTTCTCAAATCCCACATGAATGGCGAAATCCACAAATAAGGCACTGCACTCATG
>NW_017729032.1:30813027-30816749 GCF_001723915.1 Gavialis gangeticus
CGCTAATACATGTAACACTGGAGTCTGCTGAAGCATGGTAATTACCATGCCCAAGCAGACTCAGTTAATTGAGTCTGCTCCAACACACAGTAATTACACCATGTCAGAGCAGCCTCACTGCATCTGTATAGGCACTGAAAGACTGGGGTTTTTAAAAGTATAGGCGACCCTTGCTATTTGTGGGATATACGTTCTCAAATCCCACATGAATGGCGAAATCCACAAATAAGGCACTGCATTCATGAAGGCAGTGCCCCCGGTGGCTGGTGCGGGGGGGACACAGCTCCAGCAGCAGGAGTGCAGCGGCAGGAGCCTGGCAGCAGCAAGCACAGAGCTCCTGAGGAGCTCCTGTAACTGTATAAAGTGTGTTTAAAATGCAGGATCGGCATTTGCAAATATTTGAAACCAATTTCAGAAAGAATCATTTTCGGAAAAAATATTAAAGAAGTTAAATGACCGTTTACAATGTATAAAATTATTATAGAATCATAGAAAAGTAGGTTTGGAAGGGACCTCAGGAAGTCATCTAATCCAACCCCTTGCTCAAAACAGAATCAACCCCAATTATATCATCCCAGCCAAGGATTCGTCTGCCTAGGTCTTCAAAAACTCCAAGGATGGAAATTCCACAACCTCTCTTTCTGGGTAGCCTGTTCTAGTGCTTTACTACCCTCCTAGTGAGAGAATTGTTTCTCATGCCTAACTTAAACTTTTCTTGCTGCAACTTGAAACCATAGCTTCCAGTTTTGTAATCTCCCACCACTGAGATCAGTCTAACTTCATCCACTTTGGAACCTGATCAGAAGTCAGGAAAACAGACCTTCTGATGAAAAGCTGAGAGCCATGGAACTCTTTAGCCTGGAAAGGCACAGGCTCAGGGGTGATATGGTGGCCATCTATAAGTTTATCAGGGGTGCTCACCAGGATCTAGGGGAATGTCTGTCCACCAGAGCGCCCCAAGGGATGACAAGGTCGAATGGTCACAAACTCCTCCATGACCATTTCAGGCTGGACATAAGGAAGAACTTCTTTACTGTTCGAGGCCCCAAGATTTGGGATAGACTGCCACTGGAGGTGGTTCAAGCACCTTCTTTGAACACCTTCAAGAGGCATTTGGATGTTTATCTTGCTGGGGTCCTATGATCCCTGCTGACTTGATGATCTTCCAAGGTCCCTTCCAGCCCTAATGTCTATGATTCACCCTTCAGGCAGTTGAAGGCTGCTATTAAATCTCCCCTCAGTCTTCTCTTCTCCAGAAAAAATAAGCCCAGTTCCTTCAGCCTGTTCTCAGAAGTTACGTTCTCCAGCCCCCTAACCATTTTTGGTGACCTCTGCTGGACTCTCTCTAATTTGTCTACATCTGGTCTGTAGTGGGGGGCCCAAAACTGGACACAGTACTCCAAATGTGGCCTCAACAGTGCTGAATAGAGAGGAAGAATCACTTCCCTTGATTTCCTCACAATGCTCCTACTATTGCAGCACTCATACTAATGCAGCCTAGTATGCTGCTAGCTGTCTTTGCAACACAGGAACATTGTTGGCCCAGATTCAGCTTACTGTCCACTGTACTCCCTACGTCCTTTTCTGCAGAGCTGCTGCTTAGCTAGTTGGTCCCTAACCTGTATCAGTGCATGGGACTGTTCCATCCTGAGTCCAGCACTTTGCTTTTGTCTTTCTTGAACCTCATGAGATTCTCTTCCAATTTGTCAAGGTCTCTGAATCCTAGCCCTACCCTCCAGTGTATCCATGACTCCCTGAGTTTGGTGTCATCCACCAAGTTGCTGAGGGTGCACTCCATCCTATCTTCCAGGTGTAATTACAGTGCGTTGGAGCAGACTCAATTAATCCGGGTTTGGGGGAGCATCTATTCAGCAAGGCTCCCCAGGGGAGGACAAGAAATAATGGCACAAGCTGATTGAAAATCACTTCAGCCTAGACATAAGGAAAAACTTCTTTACAACCTGAGTACAGAGGGCTTGGAACAGGCTCCCCCCAGAAGTGGTACAGTCATCCACCCTGGCAATCTTCAAAAGACATCTTGACACCACCTTGCTGGGATCATTAGATCCCAGCAGTCTTTTCTGCCCATGTGTAGGGGGGCTGGACCCAATGATCTGTAAGGTCCCTACCAGCCCCTAACAACTATGAAACTATGAGTCTGCTGAAGCATGGTAATTACCTCACTCCAGCATCATGTGTATTAGCATCCCCACACTAAAAAACAGCAGCGGAGATGATTTAACTAAAGCTTATTTGATGAGCTTTAGTTAAAGTGCCCCCACTGCTGTTTTTCAGCATGGGGATGCTGATACACATGACCTTCTGAGCCACTCTAATTAAAGCGACCCCTACCACTCCTGGAACATGTGTATAAACATCCTCTATGTCAGCTGTTGATGAAGTGTGGTATGCCTATCATGTTGAACCATGTGCTCTACATATATATGAGGCAATTCCTTTGCCTATAAATTTGATTAGGGCTTTTATGAGCATTTGCTTAAGTCACAGTGATGAGGATTGGTATGTTATAATTGAATCATGCAGTTTTATTGCTTGCCAGTTCCCTGCAAACTGTTCTGACATAAACCCATAGAAAACAGTACAACAGAAGTTATGGAGAGGAAGATAACTATGGAAACAGAGAAACTGCACTGCAAAAAGCAGCTCTGAAGTGACTCTAATTGAAAGCTATGTTCATGATTTCAGAAAAAAAAAGATGTTTATAGTGTTGCACAATACATGGTAAAAATGGTGAAACATGCTTATCTTCTTTTTTCTATATTGGGTTGGGTTAGGATGAAATCTTACAAAGACTGTGCTGACCATGTTCATGCATGTATTCCTTATGAAATATAATTTTGTTCCTCAAAATTTTCTAGGTGGACCTAAGATAGCTGAAGTTCAAAACTGAGCTTCTGGTAGTAGCACTTGGTTGCAACATGAGCATAATACATAGTGCACATTCACACAAGAAAAGAGTTTAGCATAAGGTACACCTATGAGTCCTAAAAGAAATAGAAGAACAAATTAAATAATCTCTAAACAGTCTATGTTTTTTGCTAAAAGAAAGGAATTGCTACACAAATTTTCTGAGCCAGAAGCTGAACAGTGGCAGAGAAGACAGATTTCATAAACAGTAATAGGAAGGTAGATTCAGATATATTCTTAAGTTACATGAAAACACCCAAAGTATTTGAAGGAACAGATATATTCCTAGATATTGCACATGAACTTGAGCTGGAGAAAATATTTCTCTTTTAAAGGCAGTTTTCTGTCATTGATTTCAAAAATTTCACAGACATTAGGGCTGGAAGAGACCTCGGAAGATCATCGAGTCCAGCCCCCCACCTGGGGGGGAAGTCAGGAAGTCAGCTGGGGTCATAGGATCCCAGCAAGATAAGCAATTTACTCTTGAAGGTGTTCAGTGTAGGTGCTGGTACCACCTCCGATGGCAGGCTATTGCAGACCTTGGGGGCTTGGACAGTAAAGAAATTCTTCCTTATGTCCAGCCTGAAATGGTCTTGCAGTAGTTTATAACTGTTCAACCTCGTCATCCCTTGGGGAGCTCTGGTGAACAAATATTCCCCTAGATACTGATGGTCACCCCTGATAAACTTATAGGTGGCCATCAGATCACCCCTGACCCTGCGCTTTTCCAGGCTAAAGAGCCCCATCGCTCTCAGCCTGTCGTCGTAAGGTCTGTTTTCCTGACCTCTGATCAT
>NW_017729032.1:30816792-30820218 GCF_001723915.1 Gavialis gangeticus
CTTCCATCAATTACTACCCTCTGGGCCTGACCACAGAGCCAATTTCCCAGCCAGCAGATCATGGTGGACCCAAGGCTACAATTGGCCAGTTTCACCAAGAGGTGATCATGGGATACCAAATCGAAGGCTTTTTTGAAGTCAAGATATAGGACATCAATCTCTTCTTCCTTGTCCAGGTGATAGGTAACCTGGTCATAAAAGGAAATGAGATTGGTCAAGCAACACATACCCGCAACAAACCCAGGCTGGCTATCCCTCAGGATGTTGGCGTCAGCCAGTCCATTAAGGATGGCCTCTTTAATAAACTTTTCTAAGATCTTGCCCGGGATAGAAGTCAGGCTGATGGGCCTATAGTTTGCCAGATCCACTTTTCTCCCTTTCTTGAAGATAGGAACCACATTGGCCTTCTTCCAGTCTTTGGGCACTACATCAGAGCACCAGGAGTTCTCAAAGATCCATGCCAGAGGCTGGGCTATGATACTCGCCAGCTCCTTGAGTACCCTGGGGTGTAGATTGTCAGGGCCGGCTGACTTGAAGGTATCCAGCTTCTCTAGGTGTTCCTTCACGAGGTTAGCATTAATGGAGGGCAGGGGATCTCCCTTACCCGGACCTCCCTGTCCCGATGATCAAAGAGCCATTTTATTCTCTGCCAAACTGCAGATAATTTTGAAAGAGCAATGCTCTGTATTTTTAGAATGATGATCCTAAAATATTTACAGCTGTCTGACAAACAGATGCAGAACTTCAGATGTAGAGGAAAGTTCAATAGTTCAGCTCTAAGTGTAGATTTAATAGAAACATTTTACTCTAGGATCCAAAGTATATTGCTTAATGCTAGCCAGTTTAAAAATGACTTCCCTGCCCTTCCCAATTAGTGGTATTTTATATAAATTTCACCTCTGGTTCAGTGAGATCTAGCTTATCTTTGTAAGGTGCTGACTCCACACATGCTGCCATGATGTACACTATTTCACACATTTCTGTACAACTGAATCATAATTATAATAAAATATTGTGGTTGCAAGTCTGACAATGCATTTTCCCTTCCAACATTCCTTACTCTTCCAATCCCTCTTCACCCTTCTGTCAAACTAAATACTGTGCTTCAAATTCATTGTTTGTGTTCTGTTTTCTATGGCAAGGAAGAAGAACTTAACTCTTGCTTTTGCATCTTTTAAAGTATTTGAAAGCTGCTATCATGCCCTCCTCCCCTTTTTCCCAAACAAAATATACCTAGTTCCTCCTTTTCTTCATATGGCTCTGATCACCTCTGGTTCCTCTCCAGGCTCTCTACATACTTTCTAACTTCTCTACAACCTTCTTAAAATGCAGTATCCCAAAATGGATACAACAGTCTTAATGACGCCTAACCAGAACAACATAAAGTGGTATTGACACTTACTGGCTAGGGTTGCCAACCCTCCTGGACTGGCCAGGAGTCTACCAGAATCACAATCGCTCTCCTAGAGACTACTGAAAGCAATCCAGGGGCACGTGCTGCAGCATCAGGGTGTGCCACACACGGGGCCTGGGGCAGGGCTGCCTCCCCATCCTGCAGGGGGAATCTCCTGGAATAGCTTCAGTCAGAGTTGGCAACTCTACTACTGGCTAGGGACAGAAGTTACACATACACCAGTATAACTGAACAGGAACCATTTTAAACACGTAACAGTTTAGAAATTCAGTTTTAAAACGGCCAAACCCAGTTTAAAATAAACCTGGATGGATGTGGTATCAGACTTAACTGATTTAAGTTAAACCAGTCAATAGAACTTCTGACCCAGATCCCTTCCTGAGCCAAGTTACATCCCAGTCCTTCAGCATCCCAGGACACATTGAGGGCCCCTGCTACCGACCTTGAAGGGCAGGTGGACTAGCCTCAGCTGTGCTATCTGCCTTGACTGAGCTAGGACCATCTCTGCCCTAAGGCTGTGACAGCACTGAAGCAGCAATGCCTCTGCTTCCCAGCCTGCTCCTGCCTGCGCCTGTCAGCCCCGCAGGGCTGTGGGGGGGCAGAGGCTGGGGTGGAACAGAGGTCCCAGCCCCAGTCTGTGAGGGTTGCTCCCTCCTGCTCCCATGGCAGGTGGGTAAAAGTCAGTGACCAGCAGGGGGAAGGAAGAAAGGAGTCCCCACTCCCAGCTAGCCCCTGAGCCCACTGTCTGTCCACATGGGGGTCAGCAGCCTCTGGGGGTTTTCCCCTGGCCAGCTCAAGATTCCCCCAGCCCTGGTCTATCCAGCTGTAGGGCTGATTCTCCCCCTATTCCTGCACAGCCAAGCAAATAAGAGTCACTGCTGGAAAGAGGGGACAGGGGAACAAATAGATACAGGAGTCATGGATGCACAGAGGAGGTTGGGGGTCAGGCCCTGGGGGGTATCCTCTCCCCGCCCCACTGCGGCAGCTCCATAGAAAGATCAGGTCCTGCCACCTGGCACAAGCCCCGGGGCTGCCTGGCATGTCTTGCTGGCTGCTGCTAGTGCCAGGCTCCAGCTGAGTGTCAGTTCAGTTTGTTATAGGTTCTATCTATGCAGTTTAGAGAAACCTGCAAAGATTGAATTGATTCTACCTCGGGCTTTTTGACTGTGTACTTAGCCTCTGTCCAGTGCTTCCATTAAGGCCACTATAAAACTAGGCTTTTTTATAGCATCGTATTGCTCACTTGTGTTCACCCTTGATCCCTCATAACTCTTGGCTCTTAATCATCAATGCTGCTGCTAAATTCTTTCTGTATTTGTGCATCTGTTAATTTTCTTTTCTGGGTGCAACACCTTACATTTATCTTTGCTGAATTTCATTTGTTGTCAGGATAAGGTTAGAACATGGCTGAGCAACGAGTGATGAAAAACTGCTTACACCTACAGACACTATAAGCCACTATGACTGCAAGAAAATGGAAAGCAAGCCCCTACCAAAAAATATTGGATTCTCTTAGTCATAAGCCATTTCACTCAAACTATCATGTAGGCAACTCAGTTGTACACATTAGTGAACGTAACGAAAAATATATCTAGCTAGTATTAATTTCCAGTTTGTTTGTCTCTTCACATTTCATGAGTGATTCACACAGATTACAGAAACCTTCCTGCTGAGAATTTTTTTTTCTTTTTGTAGTGTTTCATGTGTTTAATCTTCCTTTTCAACAACACTGTTACTCACTCAGGGAATTTACATGATCAATAGATTTCAGAGTGTGGATAATCAACTTGTGTTATGACACGTTTGAAAAATGTGAAAAAAAATATCTCAAGCTATACTAAAAAATTCACATAAATTACAATTAACTAAGCTCCTTTGCAAACTTTATTTCATTCCAGTAGATTACTGCATGTCAGAGGTATATTGGGAAAGGAACCAAAAGCAAATGTTTATTACTAAAATGTTTAGTTTTCAAAAGGAAAAACATCGTTAAGCATAAATAGAGCTATAAA
>NW_017729032.1:30825218-30831953 GCF_001723915.1 Gavialis gangeticus
ATTACTGCATGTCAGAGGTATATTGGGAAAGGAACCAAAAGCAAATGTTTATTACTAAAATGTTTAGTTTTCAAAAGGAAAAACATCGTTAAGCATAAATAGGGCTATAAATATCCAAAGAAAAGCACTCTTAGCAAATACTTACCAGAGAGAGTGACACAGATATAGAAAGATATATTAAAGATGAAGGCAGGAGCTTAATTTTCTAGAAGGTATCAGATTTTCTTCTCTCTATAGCCCCCAGAGACAGAAAGCTAATATGATCATGCAAAAGGCTTTTAATCAGAAGCTTAGACAGTCATGAAAATGCTTTATTGAAAAGTTTTCTACAGACTACAGTTTGTAGCAATACTGCAGGATGCCTGGCTCCTTATGGGTAAAGAATTTCATCCCCAATTACAATGCCATTTTGGAGAAATCCAGGGGATTGTGCAGATACAAACATAGACAGGACTTACAGCTATTTACTGTATGCCATGATAAATAAGCAAGGACAGCCAAGTTTTTAGGTCCTTCTTTTCATAAGAGAAATATACAGCAGTATCTAACTGGTTAACAGTGGCTTCTCTTTTTGAGAAATTAGTCTTTTTCAGACTAATACAGCATATTCAAGGGTGACTATCCACATCCTCAGAGAACAGTAACATTAGAAATAATTATGACCTATCTTAATTAATTATGGCTGTTTTTCCACCCACTTTAGTCTTTAATCTGTTGCTGAGCTAGCCAACTGAGAATTGACATACTGTCAGTAAGAAACCAATTATGTCACCACTGGAATTTTCTAAAAAGCCAAGAGCCAAACGATAGCTTGTCCTTAGGAAAGAACGCGTAGGCTAGAGAAGGTAGTGGAAATAAACGGGACAATAAATTCAAACCCAGAATTTCAGCAAGCTGATGAAGCTCAAAAGGCAAGCATCTGGCAGAAAACAGCTTTTACTGGTCACAGGTACCAGGAGATCAACATGAGGGCATGAAAAGAAGTAAATGTAAGCAAATGCCAAGGTACGCACTAAATCATCCACAGTAAAAGAGAACAAAATGTGTGTGTGTTTGTCATTTGGATCATAGGAAAAAGAAAGATGCATTTTCATTAAAAGATGCATCAAGCACACCACACACATGCCCGTAGTAATTGTTACTAGGTACCCAGTAAAACCAAAATCCTCAGAAGGTATTTACATGCCCCAAAGCCTATGAAAACCTCAATGTCAGGATGCACATAACATCACATACAACAGTAAGAAATGCTGAAGTATATATACCAGCAGCTAAGACTAGTAATTTTAGGCACCTTCGTTTTGAGTTCCCAGCTGAAGAAAACTTTAAGAGGCCACGAACTTAGAATATGTGTGCTCAGCACTTAAAATCTTTTACAGCAGGGGTGCCAAATGACCAGAAGTATTCTATCTGGCTCACCAAGCTATCAGCAAGCTACCAGAAGTTGGGATCAGGACTTGGGACCAGGGCCTGCAGCCAAATTTAAGCCAGAGAACAGGGGCAGAGAAGAGAGAAGCAGTTTGCAAGCAGTTCACAGGTGAGTTCACAGGCCATTTTGCTGCCCCCTGCCCCTACTTTTTGAAGGGGACACTTAAAGTTTGGTGAGAGCAAGCAAATCAAAAGGAATCTTTCAGGACCAAGGAGCAGTAAACAGGCCAACCTTCAGGTGAGTTTGCTCAGGAAGCTCTGCTTGAAAGAAGTGAAGCAAGAGAGAGGCAGTGAATTAAGAGACCCAGAGAAATGGTTAGAGGACGTTGCAATGCCAGAGCCACTGCCTCTGCTTGCATCAGTGAAGTGTCCATCTGTCTAGGCAGGACCGCTCACTGTTGAGGCTTCCACCCAGATCCTGGTTTGGTGCTATGGAGACTGGCTTGAAGGTTCCTTCCAGTGACAGCCAGGTGGGAGAGTGCCTGTAATGTGAGCAGTGACTCCTGGTAGTTGTCCCTCAGGGAGAAGGCAAGAGAGCTACAGGAAGAGGTGGCAAGGCTCTGAAGCTTCCTGCATCATGAGGACTTCATTGATTCAGTCCTGGAGGAGACCTCTAGGAATGTGGAAGAAGTGCTGCCAAAAGCAGCACTAGAGAAGGGAGAGGACCTGGACTCCCACGAAGGTGGAAGCTTGTGATCTCTGGCAGCAAGAAGAAATCTTCAGCTTCACCTGCAGCAGTTTGCCTGGAGAACAGATATGGAGCCCTAGCAGCAGAGGGCAAGAAGCACATACCCTTGGTGGAGAAAGATGGGACATGCCCCCTGCCCCCTCCCCGAAGTGGAGAGGATTGAGACCACTGCCACCAAGAAGCAGCAATGAGTGGTGGAGTTGGAGACTCCCTTCTGTGGGGGATGGAGGGAGCCATCTGCCAACCTGACCTGATGTCTCAGCAGGTATGCTGCTTGCCCAGAGCCTGGATCCAAGATGTCATGGAAGGATTACCCAAGCTCATCTGGCCCTCTGACTACTACCCCATGCTGCTCACCCATGTGGCACCCATGATACTGCCAGGGGAGACAGTGAACAGATCAAAAGTGACTACAGTACTCGGGATGCAAGAATGAAAGAGATGTGAGGTCAGATAGTGTTCTTCTCAATCTTTCTGGTCAAGGGGAAGGGCCTGGGCAAGAGTGGCTGCATCCTGAAGATCAATGCATGGTTGCACAAATGGTGTCAGTGGCAGGGATTTGGCTTCTTTGACCATGGGGTGTTGTTCCAAGAAGCAGGATTGCTAGGAAGAGATGGGATCTATCTGACAGAAAGAAAAAAGCATTTTCACAGGCAGGCTGACTAACCTAGTGAGGAGGGCTTTAAATTGTTCACCAGGGGATGTAGACCAAAGCCCTGAGGTAAGTGAGAAGTGGTTGAACTGAAGAAAGCACAACAGGAGGGGGCAACAGAAGAGGCATTCTCATTCTTCCTAAGTAGAACAATTGGCTAGTTACCTCAGGTGCCTGTACACAAATGCACAGAGGAAGAATGGGAAGGTCTTCCACAGGCATGGAACTATGATGGGATTGAAATAACAGAGACTTGGTGGGATAGCTCGCATGACTGGAGCACTGTCATGGACAAATATAAACTGTTCAGGAAAGACAGGCAGGAGAGAAGAGGAGGTAAAAGCTGTATGACTGCTGAGAACTCTAGTATGAAACTGGAGATAGGATTGTTGAAAGTTTGTGGGTGCCTGAGAACCAGACAAGTCAACTGATGTTTCACATACTACAGTAAAATCCCTGTTATATGGCACAAGTGACGGAATGGGGGGTGCTGGGTATCTAAAAATGCTGGTTACCTGAGAAGCACGAGTTTCCGGATGGACGTGAGGTGGGGGAGGCGGTAGCAGCCACACACAGAGCGGTGGCAGTACAGGGTGGTGGGTGGCAGCTGCTGCATGCAAGCTCCCCTCCCCCCCGCCCCGCACGTCCAGCCGGACAGACAGAAATTCCAGTTAGTAGAGTGTTCTGGACAGTACGATGCCAGATAACAGGGATTTTACTGTATTTCGATCAGATTGAATCGACTACAAATGTAAAGTGTAATGAAACAAGAAAAATATTTTAGAGTTTAAATCTACAGGATTTTAAAGACTTTAATTAACATGTCTTTTTAATAGGGTTATAGCTTTCTATTACAAAATGATACATTATATAGTAATGATATGGCATTTTTTAAAGAAGTAAGTATTTATCTGTTGAGATTCAGAGAAAACTATGAATTTTCTTCTCCCATATAACTACTTCAGCTTGTTTTCAGACCATCAACGAATAAATGATATATTGTTTCAATATAATGTTCAAAAAAATGAATGAAATTTTGGATGATAAACACTGTAATACAGACAATTGTATGAGACTGAAGAACAAAAAGAGGAACCCTTCAGTGCATTAAAACCAATTACTAAATAAACTAAAATCAATGACATGACAAGGTAAAAGCACTGAAACACTTCTGCTTATTTGGGCTGTTTCATATGTTATTTGGGCTGTTTCATATATTTCTAAGGTTCAGCTAGAAGGAAAGAAAACTTGGCTTGGAGCATCTGAATTTCATTACTCTCTGCTATAATTTTCTAGCTTCATAAAACAGCTTTTGAAAATAGAGGTATCAGCCATTTTACTTTCAACTGTTATATAACTGGTCTGGCCCTGCTCCACTGCATTACATAAAACAGTAAGAACATGGTAAGGACCAGGTATCCAGACACTGTGACTTTAAAAAAAAATAACTTTAATTCTAAAACATCATGTAAAAATTCTTGTACCAATGTTTTAATAAATGGATGAAGTGTTTTATCTAGGTATTTATGCAAGTACACAAAAACAAATCTCAACCTCTGAAAGAGAGTGAAGCACTGCTGAAGAGCCAAATTTTTGGCTAGAATGAGGTTTTTTACTTCAACTCAGGATTCATACAAAGGCAGAGGTGACATTTGCTGTTACACCATGATCCAATCCCTGAGGAAAGCAGACGTTCATCAGAGTTTAACTTGGCCTTTTCTTGCCTGGCCACTGCTGTACATTCTCAACACTAAATCGACAGTACCTAACGCTTCTCCAGAAAAGAATTACTATATTGGGATATGGAAGTATTAACCCGAGTATGGAATAGAAGCCACTTGCAGGAAAAAGTTCAAAAATCAGCCTTTGAAAAAATGGAAACTTGTATACTTCTGCCTCCAGGTAACTTGACACATGTTCACTTTACACACTTAATTCACACATGCAATTTTATAAAGGTATCGGTTGAAGGTCTGGAGATGGAATCTGTGAAGAATACTGCCTGTTAGAGAACGAACTGAATAGATACGCTTGGTCCTCACACTGGTGCTTTGATAAGCCCAGTCCCGAACAGATCTATCTATGTTTTTTACATGGTCATCATTACCATAGCACCTCCCAAATTTTAATACCTTTAGTCTTGTAAAACTGCTTTAAGGAAAGGAAGTAATATTATCAACATTTTACAGACAAGAATGGAGAAATACAGGTACTAATCTTCCATAATGAAGATCACACAGGTAGTCTACTGGACAGCAGGAAACTTGAACCCAGTTCTACCGAGTCCTCAACTCGTACCACAGCACTCAGCCATTCTTCTTCTCCTTTTATTCAGTCATAAGCAAAATAATAGTTTTTGGCCCTGCATGGTCAGGACACTACAACTTTGACCTGCTCTCCTTCCAAAGGAAAGGAAACCCTGTTAAACACATAGCACTTTTTCTAGTGATGGTCCCTGAATTGAGTCCTTTTCTCAGTCTGACTTGACATCCAGACTAAATACATGAATACCACTGAACTAGGGTAGAACAAGATCCAACATTTTTTTTTTTTGGATGATGAAGAAAGATTAATCCTTCAAAGACCAGTAGCCCTAACTGAAGTTCAAATCATATTTAGGTTCTCAGCTATGCAAAAAGAGGGAAATTACAAGCAACTAATACTATTTTGGTTTTTTGATGCATATACTTGGATTTCATTAACTTATAATCTAATATGGAGCAGGGCAGAACAACAAGATCTCAACATGGTTGGGACTCCACTATCTTCCTTGGACATATTCGGTGGCAAAATATGGATCATTTTGAAATGTTATGTATTTAAATAGCACTATTCTATATGAAAAGGAACAAGAAAATGTATTTGAAGACTACAGACATGTATGCCTATGAAAATTTAAATCAGAGCATCCTCTTACATGAGCAGAGCAAACTTTGGCAGATTCTCAATTATAACAATGCAAATTACTGCTGTTATAATATAATGCAGATATTTCAGTCACTAGAATTTTCTTCATTATCAATGTAAAACATATCTGGCTATTTTTAAATAGGGATTGACATCTATTTTGTTAGTTTAGTGTCTCAATTTCACCACACACTTTTGCCTGAGGCACTAACAGGCCAGACCCACCACAGTGTAATTGGATTGTAATACTTTTTGTCTGCTAAAGTTTTTTCTTTCTAAGTATGTGCCAATAACAACCCTTGGTCTATTTATAACTGCTCTCTTCCAAATGATAAAATGGGTTAGTATGCATATTCTATTGAGGTAAATATTGTTCTCTGTTCTTCTAAAATGTCACCTTCATAATAAATTGAGGTATGTTAATGCAGTATAAGGCAGCACCATGAAGGCATATCCAACTGAGTTTTGTGCATGCTAACTTCAGAACTGAAGCAATAAAGCTGCATTAACGGGGTAAATTAACCCAAGCTAATTAGCTCTCTGGAGAAGCAGGGCTCTTTTAGCCTAGGGACAGAGCTCACCTAAAGCAGTTGTTTCCAGTTCTATAGCCAGTGAGCACAGAGATAGCATGGCGTATTTTGCATGGCACTGCCTTGTACCAGATAGATCCTTAGATACCCTTTTCCCAGACAGTAGATTTTGTGGAATTAGATAGCAAATAAATTAAGATGATGTTTCTTCTGTGATTCAGAGCAGGTGTTTTGCACAAAATGTCCACATTAAGCCTAATTTCTTCTTGCGTGCAATTACTTGATAATATAATATTATTTTTTCCTAACTAAAATACATCTATGGATTTGTACTATGTACAAAACAGAATGAAATGCTTTGTAACAAACAAACCTTCAGGCATATTGTAATGATCTTTCCTTATCCCATTATTAAAAGAATAGATTAACAACCGACAAAACAAAACAAAACTAACTACCTCAGAACACCCCACCTCCTTAAATTATGAAAACAAATACAAGATAGGAAATCTTTTCCTATAATAAAATCC
>NW_017729032.1:30836953-30840413 GCF_001723915.1 Gavialis gangeticus
ACATTGGTCAGGCTGCAACTGGAGTACTGCGTCCAGTACTAGGCGCCATGCTTTAAAAAGGATGTGGCCAGCCTGGAGAGAGTTCAGAGGAGGGCCACTCATTTGGTGAGAGGGCAGCAGGACAGGCCCTATGAGGAGAGACTGAGGGACCTGAACCTGTTCAGCCTCAGCAAGAGGAGGCTGATGGTGGCTGCCTGCAAACCCATCAGGGGAGATCATCAGCATCCCAGTTGGGTAAGAAGCGTTATTATTGTCATTTTTACAGATATGAAACTAAGGCAGAGAAACAAGGTCATACACTAAATCTGTAGCAGAACAAGTTGAACTCAGACTTTCTGAGTCCCTCACTAGCCCTTATCTTGGCTTCTTTATGAGGGAAGAGACAGTCTCTGGCGAGAGGTAATATGCAGAATCCCAAATAAGTGAATAATCCTGTAATCTTTTGTTATAGGACACTGGCCCCATCTACAAGGCACTGACTTCACAGTTGTTACTGTGCGGTCATTTAGTACTTGTTTATATAAGTATTAAACAAGTACTAAATTAATGTGCAGTAACCTGAGTTACTACGCAGTAGCAACAATTAACATCTTTTTGTGACACTGCTGCACGGTAGCCTAATATTACTGCACAGTAGCATCATATCATGGTTTTTACCATGTGATACTACTGCGCAGTAGTATTGGGCTACTGCACAGTCAGCGTCTCATGTAGGAGAGGTCAGTAAAGGGTATTTTGTGCCTTGTGTGCGAGGAAGAAGGGAGGAATGCATGTTCTTAGACTCAGTGTCTTACGTGGCTTCCTGTGACTGCAACAATGTAAGAATAGAAAGTAGTCCCTTCTAGTCCTACATTCTTATGGGCTAGAAAGAGATTCAAAAAGCCTGAACCTAAATCGATTAAATCATTGCAGGTTAGTCTAACCTGCTAAGGCTGAATCAGTTTGTAACTGAAGACATCCCCTCTGGACTGAAAAAATGCAGGCCCATGCTTGAAGTGGCTCAAGCTAGAAGCCCGGAGTGCTAGAGAAGCCCTCCCTTCTATTTCACACTGCTGAGATGAAGGGGGGCATGGCCAGGCCCCGGCAGGATGCTCTTATTAGGGAGGACCTCCCCTACCCCTCACTGGTCAGCGAGGGAACCAGCAGAGATTTACACAGTATTTACGTACAGAGTGAGGAGTTACACAGGGAGCATTTATCAGTCCATCAGGAAAACAAAAGCATCTCTCATTAGTTCAAGCTCTTCTTAAACAACTTTTTCCAAGGAGGGACATTACCAGCTACCTGTTGATTAGTTCCAAAGAGCTCTAAGCCAATACTGCCCTGTCTGCTTTTGTCCTGTCTCCCACAGCATGGACCACAGCCAGCATGTGGTATGCTAGCTAATGCTGAGAAGTGTCTGTGTAAGGCAGAGAGGAGGGGGGAATCCCTGCTTGAGCAGAGAGTAGTGGGGCAGGGAGCAAGAGGAAGCCAGGCAGAGGCCCTTTACCTGCAGCCTCTGCCAGAGCTCCAGCCAGGGACCAGAGGGGAGGAACCAGTCCTGCTGGGCTGGAGCAGATGGCAGAGCCCTGCCTAGTGCTGCAAAGCATCTGGGATGCTGGAGGATTCTGATTTAACTTAAACCAGGAAGGGGTCTGGGACAGACACTGCATAAACTGGTTTGAGCCAAATCAGTTAAGTCTGATACGACATTCAACCAGGTTTATCTTAGACCACTTTCAGCCATTTTCAAGCCAGTTTACATGCATTGAACATCTGTTGTGTTACAGGTTTAAACCAGTTTCTGATCACTTAAACGGGTTGTGTAATGTGTAACGTCTGTCCCTAGCCATGATGTTCAGAAACATGATTAACCCAAAGGCAGAGCAGCCGCTCTGTACTGGTGAGTAAAGTTTCTCTGAAGATGACCGGGAACAATAGTTACTTGATGAAAGTAAAGCAAGCCTTTTTGTAAAGGCTGAAGACAATAATCACTTGTTACTGGACAGGATTTTCTTTGTTTTCTCATTGCAATCAATTTACTCTTCCACTTCTAGGTATGTTTATACTACAGGGTCTGGCCCTCATAAGAATACATACAGTTGATGTTGAGCAGGTATTAATACAGATTCAGCCTTTACAAAAAGATCTGCTTCACTTCCATCAAGTGACTATTGTCCCGTCATTCTCAAAAGATCTTCAATCACCAATATAGAGTGGTTACCCTACAGCCCTATGTTTTCATGAACAGCTCTTAGCCCTGCAAGAAATACCAGTGATTTCAATGAAGCTACTCTCTTGGTGTAAGAGGGATACTTCTCTGAATAATAACTGCAACTCCAGTGAAAGTAAGTAAAAAACCCCCAAAAATTGAGCAGTATAATTAATCATGTCTTTTCAGGTTGCGAACTCTCCAGGACTGGCTAAGTGCTTAGAAAATCCCTAGCAGGTTGAGCACTGTCTGCTATCTAAACAAGATTTTTTTTTAATTTAGTATCAGTTTAAATTTTAAAAAAACAAAACAAAAAACAAGAGGTTTTATTTGTTTCTACTCCCAAGTGAGACCTGAAAACAAAATTCTTACTTAAAAAAAGTGATGAAAATATTATATTTACTTGTAAATTCTATTATTTTGGGAACAAAAACCTGTTAACAGTGCAGGGCAGATCATGTGCCACTTACCAGCTGCAGCGAACTTGCTGCCTGATTTTGTGACCACCCTTTCTTTCATCTTTTGGTTAACTTAACAGACAGAAAAGGTTTATAAAATTAATGCCTAACCCATTTTGGCAAAACACCACAACAGTAAAACTGATACTGTGTTTTTGGCGCACACCCATTATTCTACCCACTTCTATAATTTTACTAGCTTCAAGGATCCTTGGACCAGGAAGTGCAAATGGTATGTTACTTTTAAAAAAATCTAAATAAGCCCCTAGAGCCTAAAGGAAATTCATCAACCACCCTTCCACTATGCTCTCTGTACTCTTCGTTTCTCTGGGTTGCCCTTTAGACAAGCAGAGACGGGTTCCATGTGCCAGACAAAGGCTTGCCAGCCCCCAGCAGGGTTTAAGTCTGGCACACATTCGAACATCATCCTGATCAAAAGAAACAAGATTTCTGATAGGATGGAGGCAGAGACCTTAGAGACTTTTGGGGACATCAGAAATAAAATTAGTATTCATGTAGCTTAGCACACTTAACATGACCACAAATAGTTTCACCATTTGAAAAAGTAAGATCATTAAAAAATTTTCTCAGCAGAGGGAGAACATGAAGAAGCCAACTTAATGAAACTGAAAAAAGCAGAGCTAAATAAAGCTACTATTAAAGAAACTGGAGCAAAAGAAATTAAGTCAACATTTTTTCAATGAGTCCTGCTGATCAGAATGATTGAATTCTGTAGCCTGTGCTGCCACCCTAAAAGCAATATTTCTTAGGACCTTGTTGCACCTTACGCTGTAAGGCAAACAAAAGTTAA
>NW_017729032.1:30850519-30855869 GCF_001723915.1 Gavialis gangeticus
AGCTACTATTAAAGAAACTGGAGCAAAAGAAATTAAGTCAACATTTTTTCAATTAGTCCTGCTGATCAGAATGATTGAATTCTGTAGCCTGTGCTGCCACCCTAAAAGCAATATTTCTTAGGACCTTGTTGCACCTTACGCTGTAAGGCAAACAAAAGTTAATCCGCTTAGCGTCATTCAGCTTAGTGAAGCAGTCACACCTTCAGACTAAAAACCATCTCTGACTGTCCTTCACCTGCACAGCTGACTTCCACAAGAGGCTTGGTGAGCAGGGGCAGGACGGCACAATTCCATGCACCACTACAGGCTTAGGACCAACTGGCTAAGCAGCAGCTCTGCAGCAAAGGACCTGGGTTTACACTGGACAATAAGACGGATATGAGTCATCAGTGTGCCCTTGTTGCCAAGAAGGCTAACAGCAAACTGGGCTTCATTAGTAGGAGCATTATCAGCAGATAGAGGGAAGTGATTATTCTTCTCTATTCCACACTGGTAAGGCCACATCTGGAGTACTGTGTCCATTTTTGGGCCCCCACTATAGAAAGGATGTGAATAAGTTGGGAAGAGTCCAGTGGAGAGCAACAGAAATGGTTAGGGGGCTGAGGCACATGACATATGAGGAGAGGCTGAAGGAACTGGATTTAGTTTGCAGAAGAGAAGACTGAACAGAGATTTGATAGCAGCTTTAACTACCTAAAGGATGGTTCCAAAGAGGATGGACTTAGTCTGTTCTCAGTGGTGACAGATGACACCAAAGAGCAATGGTCTCAACTTGCAGCAAGGGAGGTTTAGCTTGGATATTAGAAAAAAACTCTCACTAGGAGGGCAGTGAAGCACTGAAACAGGTTACCTGGAAAGGGTGGAATCTCTGTCCTTGGAGGTTTTTAAGGTCCAGCTCAACAAAGCTCCAGCTGGAATGACACAGTTGGAGATGGATCCTGCTTTCAGCATGGGGTGGGACTAAATGACCTCCTGGGGTCCTTTCCAAATCTAATTTTCTATAGTTCTATGACTAGGAGCTAGGGGCAGGGCTTGCTTGCTGCTCCCATGGGGCAGAGTGAATGCCATAGCCCCAGAGTGCCTGGCAGCTGCAGTGCCTCCCACCACTGCCTGGACTGTCTTGCTGCTTGGTCTTGCTGAGTGGACCAATTTTTTTTTCCCATCAGATCCTACCTCCCACGCTGCCCCCACCTGGGCTGCCAACTGGTTGAGTGCCACCTGAGCTCTGAAAAGGAGCTCTACAAGTTGGGATTAAAACAGTTCCTAAAGCAAGGAAAAATAGTCAAGCAATCCATTACAATTTGTATCAACTTTCCTTTGGCTGCCTATATGCATTGCAACACAGCCACAACTTCCTGTAGCACTGAACATTAACAGCAGGTCCCTGCTTTGCTGCCTAAATTTGGACATGCAAGAAATGCGGGATAAAGGTACTTATGGTGGGTCTGTTTTGCTCCAGTAGCAAGGGAATTCTCACCTGGTCCACTGAAGCTTTTTTATTATGTGTCCATGCTGCCAGAGTAGCATATAGAAATTCAATAGGGTAGGGGTCAGCAACCTACAGGCAGGATCTGGCCTACAGAACTATTGGATCTGGCCTGCAGACGCAGAGGGATTTGGGAACATTTGGCAGCAGAAGGCTTTGCCCACACTGTGGCCAAGCAACAGTAAGCTTTGCCCATACTATTCTAGGTGGCAGGGAGTTTGCCTATGCCACATCTGGGCAAATGGGAGAAGTAGCAGCAGCAGCAGTGACCAGCAGGTTCTAGCATCAGCCTGCTTCAGATCCAGGAGCACTGTTTTGGAGGAATAGCGCCCCTGATAATCAGCAATCATGAAAACCATAGAGTATGAAAGAATGTCAAATAGAAGGGGGAATAGGGTATAACCACAAATACAAGATAAAAGGAACAAGAGGTGGCATCAACATACCAACCAGTTTGCAGAACAAGAGATGAATGGTTTCCCCTACTACCAGGATTAAAGGACAGCCAAGGACTGAAGGATTGCATTGCATTATTGACTCTTCTGGTTTAATATTTCAGAATATGCTGCTATACTAGCAGCAGTTTCCAAAGGTTACAAGGTATTCAGATTATTGTCTACAGACCCATAAAGATGCAATATTTTAAATCTACAAGATATTAAACGTGTCAAAATTTAAGCCAAAGTTATATGCAAATATTATATCAATGGGGTATTATCAAGTAATGTGCTAGATTGTAGCTTTGATGGATTGTGTCTGGAATCAAGAGCCAGGAACTTCTAGGGCACAGACAGAAGTTACATATGTTGTGCAACTGGCCTTTTGAAAATACTCTGCAGCTGTGTTCTGACAGAAGTGCATGACTGCAGAGCGCTTCAGAAGTGCTTGAATGTGCAACAAATTAACCTTCATTACAGAAGAGTTCAGATGAAGGCACTGTGAAGTGGAGTGCCTTCGTTAATTTCTGTCTACTTGGGTGGCAGGGCTGATGCAGCCCAGCCCTGCCCCCAGTGATGTCAGGACAATGGGAGGTGGGGGGAAAAGAAAGGGGGAAGCTTAGGCTGGGGTTTGCCTAGCCTGTGCTGGGTGATATAGCCAGGTGGATGGAGCCCCCTGTTTTTTGGGGGGAGGTGCCAATCACCAGTTCCCACTCCAAAAGCCTGGAGGATGGTAGGGTAGATAAAAATAATTTTAAAAGAAAAAAAAACTTACTTGTTAATTTAAGTAGAATCTTAAAAAAATACTGTTTCTTTTTAAGATTAAATTTGAAATAATAACCACCTACGTTAAAGTGTACATTTACTATCATATACTACAATCATTTTATTATATGCAAATACTCAAGAAATATGCGTTTATTGCTAGTGGTTTTTTCTGATTTTTTTAATAGGTAAAAAACACTGCCTAAGCACCTAGAATCAGAGTTTGATGAACTACTAAATCATTTTCTGACAATAGTAGCCTGTCCTACAGGTGCATAGAGAATATATATTTTGTTCTAGCCTGTTTAATTAGTTCAGTTTAATGACTAGCCCATTCAAAACTGAGAACCCACTGGGAGTTGGTGGGGGGGGGAGAAACAGAAACATCTGTTTTCCTCTTTTAGTCTATATATAAAAATTGAAGTGTAAGAGGATAAGCTCTACCAGTTCTAAACAATAAAACCTGTTCCAACAAGTTTACAGTCTAAATATCTAGATGCAACTTGTGAATGAAACAACCCAAGTGGCTAAAAGGAACAAGAGGAAGAAGTAGCAGTAAATAAGCACACTTTTACAAAAAGCAGCCATGCACATGGTCAACAATATTACTGTGCTTTGTGTAGAATGCCAGTGTACATCAGAATACAAGACACAAGTATAAGAAGTGTGTTTTTTTTCCAAGAGCTTGCAACTGAAGGCCCTGAACCTGACATACAGTAAAATTCCTGTTATCTGGCATGAGTGGAGAATGCCGGGTGCCGGCTATGTGAAAATTCAAGTTATTTGCAGCAGATAACATGGACTGGGGCAGGGGGTGGGAGGGGAGGGGGAAGGGGATGGTGGCAGCTGCATACAAAGTGGCAACAACATGGGGTGGTGGGTGGCAGCAGCAGCCACTGTGCGCCAGCTTCCCCCCCACCCCCCACGTGCAGCCAACTGGCCAGAAATTCTGGTTAATAGAGTATTCTAGCTTGTAGGATACTGTATAACAGGGATTTTACTGTATATATAGGGCCTTGAGTCATATCTAGCATATATATATATATATATATGCTAATGCAACATTTCTCAACCTGCAGGTCACAAGAATTTATAAAAGGGTCACAAACAAACTTAAAAAATGGATATTTTGCATATTTTGGAAAAAATAGATGCTTTTTGTGCTTCACCATATGTTAACACTGTGCATATTAATAAATAGGGATCTGGGGGTTTTGTTTGCTGGAGAAAAAAGTGGATTTTCTCCTTTAAAGAAGAAAATCACAGAGAGAAACTGCAGGTTTCCCTTTGCAGGTTGGCAGAGATCTAGCCTGCAAGGGGCTACTTGGGGCTGGGGGGAACAGGAGGAGGGCAATCATACAGGAAGTGCCATGCACATGTGTGCATACATACATGCATGTGGCATCCAGGTGTGGCACCCAGGCAGCATGGAAAGCAGCTCCCGCAGCTCCCCACTGGTAAGTATAGGCAGCAGGGGGAAGGGGCATAAACAATGTGTTGGAGGGGCAGAGGAGCCATAGTCAATGTGTTGGGGGAACATGGGGGGGCATGCCCCCCCAGATTTGTGCACCCACAGCAGGCATGAGGATGCAGGCTTCCTGGACTAGCACAGGCAGGAGCTGCCTGCACAGCCCAGAAGGCAGGACCTGATGTGGAAGGTTGAGACTCACTGCTGCCACCACCAAGACCCCTGTGTTAGCCATGCCGCCAGCAGAATGATGAGTAATGGATGGGGTGGGAAGCTGCACTGCCTTCACCTCCTCGCACCACCTGCTGCTTGTATGCTGAGCGGTGGCTATCCCCCATCATGATGGCCTGGCTGCTGCTCCCCTCAGGCTGTAGTTCTACCCTGGAGAAGACTTGGGGTGGCAAGCAGCCCGAGGGGAGCAGCAGTGGTGGCCAGGCCATAATGGCAGGTTAGAGCCACAGCTCAGCAAAGAAGTGGCTGGCAGTGGGAGGATGTGAGGGCAGTGTGGCCCTCCACCTGTCCATTACTCCTTGCATTTCTGGAAGCATGGCTGGCATGGGGGTCCCAGTGATGGTGGTGGCAGCAACAGGTCTCACCACACCACTCCACCCTCCCACGCTGGGTCCCATCTGCTCTGGGCTGTGGAGGCGGCTCCTGTCCTTGCCAAGCCCACTGTGCGCATACAAATCTGGGGAGGCACGTGCCCCCTATGCCTACAAACCCGCCCCCTGCCCCATACGCTGGGAGACTGGGGGCAGCAGGTCAGGAGTGAGGAGCACCAGCAGGGCCAGGTGGCTGTTTTCTACCTAAACCATTTCATAGATATTAGGGCTGGAAGGGACCTCGAAGATCATCAGGTCCAGCTCCCTGCCCCAGGGGCAGGAAGTCAGTTAGGGTGAAAGGATCCCAGCAAGATAAGCATCCAAGCATTTCTTGAATGAGTCCAGAGTAGATGCCTGCACCACTTCTAGAGGAACTCTATTCCAGCTCTTGGGGGCTCAGACAGTGAAGAAATTTGTTCTTATATCCAGCCTAAAACAGTCTTGGAGGAGTTTATGACCATTGGTCCTTGTTTTTCCTTGGAGTGCTCTGGTGAACAGACATTCTCCTGGGTCCTGATGTACATCCCTTATGTACTTATAAGTAGCCACCAGGTCCCCACCCGAGCCTGAGCTTTTCCAGGCTGAAGAGTCC
>NW_017729032.1:30856230-30897161 GCF_001723915.1 Gavialis gangeticus
CGTTGATAAAGATGTTAAAGAGAACTGGTCCAAGGACAGAGCCTTGGGGGATGCCACTGGTTACGGAGTGCCATAATGATTCACTACCATTGACCACTGCTTTCTGGGTCTGACCTCGGAACCAATTTCCCAGCCATCAGACTGTGGTGTAGTTGAGTCCACAGTAGGACAATTTTTCCATGAGGAGGTCATGGGACACCAGATCAAAGGCTTTTTTAAAGTCCAGATATATGACATCAATCTCTTCTCCCTTGTCCAAGTGATATGTTGCCTGGTCATAGAAGGAGATAAGACTGGTCAGGCAAGACCTACCCATGACAAACTGTCATCTCTCAGGATGTTACCCTCAGCCAGCTTATCCAGAAGGGTCTCCTTGATAGTTTTCTCCAGATTTACTGGGTCAGGACTAGCTATCTACGTTTACAAATGAGACCTGGTACAAAAAAGTTTGAGAACAACTGTACTAAAATTTATCCACTACATGTGCTCTTAGGAGAGGTACAAAGGTTATTCAACAGTGAAGATGGTAAGCATATACATCAGTTCCCACAGGATCAAGTCTAAGAGATCAATACAGGTAAGCATGAATACAGTAGAAAAGGCAAAGGAAGTAAATGATACTATTAACTTTTCTAGTGGGCACTATGGTTCTGACTCTCTCTCTAATTTGAACTGTGGCTATACCCAAGTTATAGACTCTCAGCTTTTATCTGCACTGTAGCCATGGGCCTCTTTTCCCTTATTTTCTGTGTTTAGCGAAAATGTTACTATTTACTTACCTACTCACTCTCTCACAATATGCTTGTGAGGTAAGCATATTTTGAAAATGGAATATGCTGTGTAATTGCTAAGTAGTATTGACTGAAATATAGAAGAGAGGTAAAGCACAAATAATCAGACGCTCTGGAATTACTCTTTGTAGGAGTGGGGCTTGGTTCTGTAAATGGTAATGCATAAAAATCAGTTATAAAAGCCTTCTTTGAGGAGCAGAGTGGTATTGTATTTGTTTTATTTGTTAAAGCTCTCAAATAGTACACTGAAAATACTATAGGCTCTATATTATTTTGGATAAGTAACCTTATACTACTTAATTTGTACCCAGAGGGGGAAAAAAAAAGATTCACTCTCAATTTACTTATGTAGTCATTTTTTAGATTTGTTCTGGTACTGAATAAGGGAGATACAGTGCCATCACTGGAGAAGCTTTGAACATTGTGATGTAGCTAAAAGCCTCCAGGGTGGATATCCTCAAATTGATTCACATTTCATTCACTAATCCAGCATCTCTTTGAGATATCACACTATGTGCTGGATATACAGGGTTGACAGACTGACTTCAAGAAGTACCCGGCAGTTGTAATGGAAGTTCATTCACAAATGGCTCTTCACAATTCCTTCACAAATGGCTCTTCATAAGAGCTTGTGTGTGTAAACAGCAGCAATGGCTAATATTATAAATTATAATGAATAATGATTTCTGTTACTGTTAGGAAAAGACTCATTTGCATGGCTCTGCTGATTAAAAAGTTCCAATAATTATAAGTAGTTTCTTCCCCACATCCACCCCTTAATCTAATGACTATTAGGACCAGCTATGTGGTATATACTAACTCTTCATTGTGCTCTCTCTCAAGCTTCAATATAAAGCAGGGGTGGGCAATTATTTTGGGCAGAGGGCCACTTATTGAGTTTTGGCAAGCCATTGAAGGCCACATGACAGGCAGCCCAAAGCAGATTAATATTAATTTTCTAAATTTTTTAGGAGCCTCGCGGGCCAGATAGAATGGCCTGGTGGGCCACATCCAGTCCCTGGGCTGCATTTTGTCCACCCCTGATATAAAGCATAGTTTCTCAACCTGTGGTACGCGTACTCCTGGGGGTATGCAAGACACTCTCTCTCCCGCACCATCTTTTCCTCTTTCTCTTGCCCTCATTTCCTCTCAAAATTATGGCAAAAAAATTTGGTGCGCAGCACTTTAAATTCCCCAGTAATAATTGCATAGCACTTTAAATTCCCCATTAATAATTTGGTTCAGCCCTCCTAGCTTTGGGCAACATCACCTCTGGCCCAGGTACATACCTGAGTTGTGCACCCCGGTGTAAAAGGTGACAAGCCTATCCACAACAGATCAGACATCTGTCATATCACAGCCTTACGTACACAGCCCTTCTTCCAACATATTAATCTGTAAATATAAAATCCCCTGAAAAATTGAGTGTTGGGGTACTTACAGAAATGTTCAGAAGTTAGGGGGTACTTGCTACTTAAAAGGTTGAGAAACACTGATATAGACCATCCTTAGAGTCCTACCAAAACTCTCTGTTAAGTTACCTAGTCAATTCCTTTGGTTGGCTGCTTGGTCTCCTGCCCTCTACCAGGTCAGAAAGCAGTTTTTAACAGATAGTAGTCCTTCATCTCACAGACATGTTGTAATACAAGGACAGTGAACAAGATCTTTAGGAAAGTTATTTATTGTGATAAAGAAGCACTCATACTTGAGTAACAGTATCATGGTTTCTATCCAGTGATATAAAATGTTTTGAAATTCATGCAGATATTTGCACTACTACAGATAAATTTAAAAAATAAACTTCAGCCCCCTATAAAGTGACGTGAAGCACAATGAAGCTCTGCCTACCCAGGTGTGAAACTTTAGCTAGATAGGTATGAGGTTCTTATCTTCGCTTCAGAATGGAAACTACTGAAACATGCTGACTTCCAATGCAGGCTACAGTTTTGCTCCTGCTAATCCTGTTTGCTTCTTCAAGGGTGATCCTGTGTATTTTAA
This sequence comes from Gavialis gangeticus, assembly GCF_001723915.1. Taxonomy (NCBI): domain Eukaryota; kingdom Metazoa; phylum Chordata; order Crocodylia; family Gavialidae; genus Gavialis; species Gavialis gangeticus. The sequence goes on from NW_017729032.1 coordinate 30,859,020, forward strand.
ACACTAAAAATATTACAAATACAGAGGTTTTTTGTGATGTACAATTCTTCTAATTTCCCAAGAATTTCAAGCCTCTGAAGCCTTATCTTTGCCAGGGAAAGTTTCTAAGAACGTTACCTCAATGCTAAAAACTGGTGCAACAGAAGAAGCCCAAATTGTAGCCTAGGCTTAGGTAAACAGAGTAAAGGCGATGTCCTCCTTGTACAGAATAAAGAGCTTCCTGAGCAAATTTTCAGGTGACATGAAACTGGAAATGAATTCAAACACACTGAAGAACAGAAACACAATTCAGAAGGATTGTGATAGTTTGGAAAAGTGGACTAGAGCCAGCAGGATGCAGTTTAATGCTAACAAATGCAAGGTACTACACTTTTGAAAGAATAATTAAAAATACAAATACAAAATGACTAACAACTGGCTGCATGTCAGCACTACAGAGAAGGATCTAGTTGTCTTGATGGATGACACACTCACAATGAGCTGGCAGTGTAACAGCTACAAAAGTGCAGATGTGTTTTGGGCTGCATTGGTAGGGGCATAAAGTATACGACACAAGAGGTGATAATGTCATTTTACTCAGTTCAGATTAGGCTTCATCTAGAGCATCCTGTGCTGTTTTGGGCTCCATATTTTTAAAAGGATGTGGAGAAGTTAGAAAGAGTCCAGAGGTAGGCTCCAAAAATGATATAAATCTTGGGAGGCAAGCCATATGAGAAAAGATTGAAAGAAACAGGTATGTTCAGTTTGCAGGACAGGTGATTAAGACAGCACATGATAACAGTCTTCAAATATCTGAAGGCCTGCCTTAGAGAAGGAGAACACCTTTTTTCCATTATTGCAGAGACAGGACATGCACCAGTCACTTGGAGCTGCAGCAAAGTAGGTTTAGATTTGGTTTCAGGAAAAACTTCTTCACTAAGAACAGTAAGGGAGTGGAGTCACCTGCCTAGAAAAGGTTGTAGAATAACAGTCATTGCAGGTTTTCAAGAAGAGGTTAGATAAGCATTGCTCAGGAGTAGTAGCTATGCCTAGAATGCTCTGCAAAGAGCAACAGTTGGAAGGCCAGGAGTCACCCCCTTGCCAGCAGATCACTGGGAGATCACAAAAATAGCTCTTCAGCCCAAGGCAGATGAATATTGGAGAGCATCATGCTCAGCAGCAGGAAAATGAAGTAGAGCTCCACAACTACCTTAGTTGTGAAAGAAGATTGAACCACCCAAGATGAATGATGCAGAAAGGGGGATTCTGTCTCTTCAGTTACACATGTAGAGTTATGCTTGATGTCCCCAGGTTGCAGAGCAGAGTGGATGGTGTTTTTTTTTTTTTTTCCCCTTGCCATCGGGGCTTTGTAGTAGCCACATGGAACAAGGAAGAAATTTTTTTTCCTGCCTGTTGCTACAAGTGTAGCATCAGGATTGTTTTTTGCCTTCCTCAAAAGTACTTGGTGTTGGCTGCAGCCAAGACTAGGGATCTTGACTGGGCTGTGCCAGTGTTCCTGGTTAAAGGGTCTTGCCCCTCCAGTCAAAGTCAGACTGATCACCACATTTTGGATAAGGAAGGAATTTTATGCCTTTTAGATTGGTGTGGACTGCAAACAGTTTTGCTTGTCTCTGTAGTCAGGGGCATGGCCCTCTTAGGCTCTCTTGAGTTCATTTTAAATGCTTGCAGCATTAGGATGCTGACGGCCCTCATCTCCCCGCTTCGCCAGTGGCAGGTAAAGGGTGTTCTTGGTGTTTGAAGGAAATACGCCTTGTAGGTGTGTGACAGTGTTGAGCGTGTAGTTTTAGAAATAGGTTAGACAAACACTTCTATGGGATAGTTTGGATGGGGAAGATCCTGCCTTGAATAGAGGGCTGGACCAGATGATCTCCTGAGGTCCCTTCCAGCCCTACTTTTCCATGATTCTATTAACTTCCCCATGCTTAGCTGCTGTTTTTGGTGATGGTGTTTCCATCCATTGTGAACATTCAATCTCAGTCTGTTCAGTAGGAACTTGTCCTCTTGAAACCAAATGCTTCCCTGGGATAAGCTTACCAATCACCTAATGACTTTAATAGAGTCAATATCCTGCAGCAAAACTTGGGAAGAGACCTTGGGACTGGCATGTATGAGACAAACTAGCATACTGTAAAAAAAACCCTAAAATGTGACTAGATCCTAATGGTGCATTCTTACAGAATATGGGTTTTACCTTCAGATTTTATCAAAATTTAAGAATTCAATTGGAAATTTCTAACATATTCTATAGATTAAAAAAAAAAGTTGCTGTAAACCTATCTAATATAATTATATAACAAATATATATTTTGCTATGCTATTGGATGATCCAAATAAGATAATTACAAGAAATTTCAAAAGATATATTAGATTTAGACAGTTTATGTTCAAAGTTCTCATCAATGATCCACAAAGAGCTGAAGAACTTCAGGATCCCACCTTTCTTTTAAGGGACGCAGCAGTACATGAATGCCTAGCCAAATGCTCCAGGGGTACAGGTTGTAGCTAGGGGTGCACTAATAAATATTTTCTTGCTGGATACTAATGGCTGATTATTAACCAGCTGTATTGGTCGATACCAATCCGATAGCTAATTTATAGGAGTGCAGCCCTGCAGCTTGGAGAGCAGCGTTCCACCACTAAGTCTGTTGGGGAAGGGGCGTAGTGGGGGCAGACGGAGGCCTCCATGGTGAGGGGGGGCATAAGGCAGGAGCTGCCGAGCCAGGGCAGTGAATATGACTCTGTGAGTGGGGCAGAGTTGTGGGCGGCCCATCCAAGAGCCATGGGGGAGGGGGGGAGGTGGCTCCCATCTGTTGCGTACACCCACAGGGGAGGTATGTACCCCCCTGGATTTGTATGCTGGGTGAGGGTGGACTTCCAGCTCAGGTGGACTGCCAGCTCAGGGCCAGGGGCTGTGCCACCCTCTTCCTGGTGGGGGGGGGAAGCCAGGGCTGCGCTCAGGGTGGGTAGAGGCAGGGCAGGCAATGGCAGTGCTGGGAGGGGTAACTATGGGGTGAGCTACAGCCACTCCAAAATTCCCTGTAGCCACCCCTCCCAGTGCCATCGCCACCAGCCCAACCACCACCTGCTCCGAGTACAACCCCGGCACAGACCCTCCTGCCGAGGAAGAGGCTGGCACAGCCCCTGGCCCCAAGCCTGCAGCAGGCAGCCCACCCTCACCCTGTGCACAAATCTGAGGGAGGAATATGCTCCCCACACCTCCCTCTGAGTTGCGTGCACAAGTGGGGAGCCACCCCACTTCCCACCCCGAGCACCCCCTGGATAAGCTGCCCACAGCTCTGCCCCATGCCCCACCTTGGGTTCACATTCACCACCTTGTCTGGGCAGTGCCTGCCCCTGCCCCACTCCCTCATTGTGGGGACCTTGATCTACCTGCCCCATGTCACTTCCCTCCCCCATGCCCCTTCCACCTCCCTCCCACCAGATTTACCAGCCAAACGCTGCTCTCCAAGCTGCCGGGCTGCATTCCTGGCCACATGAATGCTGCAGCTGTGCACATGAATGTGGCATTTATCAGTGACATTATTGGCTACACCAGCCAAAATAAGCCAATTGCCAAAAAGGTTAATTTTCCTTTTATTGGTGCCAACTTGATATGCCATCAATATATTGGTGCCTCTCTAGTTGTAGCCATGTTGGTCTAAGGACACAGGCAGGTTCTTTGGGTAAATCCGATAACTTTTATTAGACCAACTAAAATAGTCGGATGAATTCTTCTTTGCAAACTTTTGGGTACAAACACCCTTCTTCAGCCTGAGGAAGCATACAGGGAAGAGATGAGACAGCCATCGTTTCAGTTCCTTTTGGGGTATCTTGCATGCTTAGAAGTAGCAGCAGAGAAGCTTGGAGCCTGCTACTATACAAAAGACACATTAAGGCCTTGTGTCCTACCCATCCAACTTACATACACACAGAACAATTAGCACAATCTGACCCTAAAGTAACTGCCAGTGGCTTAACTGAAACTTATACCTAAGGACTGAACAACTGTGAAAAGAAGCAGGGAGTTTACACTTAGTCGGATATAATAACTTTGATCATGCTCAAAGTAACTGTAAACACTGAGAAGAGGTTTCCTCACAGCCAATATGCACTTGCAAAAGGTATTTCCTGCAAGAGGGACTTATTACAAGAAGTGCACTGCAGTATTAACCAAAGTTGCTGTGCAGTCCATTCCAGGAAGCAGTCTTCCTCTCCCTGTACACGTGTAAATCCCAACAAGGATAAAGGGAATTTCACATGTGTACCAACAGTTGAACAGGCTGTTAAAGCATGTAGCAAAATATGTCAGTACAAACAGATGATAGGCCACTGAAGCATCAAAAAATTTTGACCTGTCCTCACATGTTATCATTATTCACCATATAAAGCACAATTGAATTCAGACAAGGGATGGTTTAAATATTTTTAAAATTCTCTAGCCCATGTGTAAGGAGAATTACTACATATAGGAAGCTTAAGAGATAAATAAAATAAATGCCTCATGTTTTTAGATTATGTGCTTCTCCATAACCAGGTATGGCATGTTTGAGACAGGATTTTTGGCAAGGCTAGCCACCTCATAGAATAAAGTTTCCTTCCAAAAACAGACAAAAAATGGTACTGATCACTCTTTCAATCAGAAGGTAGGAGTCCAAGAAATGGCTAGGCTAATGTTAAAATCAAAAGGCTGAAATTTTTTCTTTCCAGTTAACCAGAAGTTTAAAGCAGAGGCTAATCAAACCAACTATCCATGTGTCTGCAATATTGATCATAGCAAAGTGTGTGAGAGGGACAGAGAGTGTGCGTGTGCACAGACACAAGCAGGAACATAAGCATTATCTCCTCAACTTGAATCTCCACTCCCTGTTGCCTCTCCCCCACTCCACTCCAGGAGAAGATTCAAAGGGAGTACAGTGGCATAGCCTCCCCCCCACCCTTTATTACCCCCCTGGCAGAAGCAGCACACAGGGACTTTAAGAAGTATTCCCCCTTCCCTTCCCTTCCCTTCCCTGCTCAGAGACCCATCATCTCCCCTCCCTTTGCATTCCCCTGTACCTCACCTGCTGCCACTGCTAATATTGCCACTGTTCCTACTACCCTGAGTGTGAGAGGAGTTCCTATCCTGTTCCAGCCAGGCTGTGGCGGGGCTGGGCTCAGCCTGGGACAGCTGCAGATTAGCAGACTTCCTCCCTCTGCATGTCCCCGCCCCCCAAAGTGTTCACTGTCAGCCTGGGAGCAAGTATGGGGAGTGGGAACCTGCCCTCCTGGCACTGTTTCCAATGTCCTGGGATGAGCCTGGCTCCTGCACATCCTGTTTGGAGCAATTCTGGAGCTCCCCTCACCCCCAGGACAGCAGGAACAGCAGGAAGTGGGAGAAGAGAGAAAAGGAAGAAGAGGAGATAACACGTTTCTGAGTAGGAAAGAGAAAAGAAACTGTGTGTGGAGGGGGTGGAGGGGGAATCTTACCTGTTTTGGGGACTTAAGAGTCCCCAACAACTGCTTCCACAATGTGGTTTGCCTGCCCTGGTGAGGGGGCAAGGAGGCTGAGAGACAGGAATGCAATCACACCTGCATTACCTGTAGCTGTTCCCACATTCAGCTTTGTAAAATCACGTATCCCTTTCTGTTCCCTTCTGTAGGCTTTTACAATGATGCAAAGAACTGGAGCATATTACATTCATCAATGCTCACTTAGAGCATAAGTCATCCTGTTCATAGGACTGGAAGCCATGAATTCTTCAGTAGTATTGATTCTGCTTGTGGTCTTAAGCAAGTGACTTGGCTTCAAGTTTTTCCTTCTGCAATGTGTAAAACATACCTGCTCATCTCAGGGAATTGTTAAAGTTAAGTAGTCAATATTTGAGAAGTATTATGAAGGAGTGTGTTAAATATTACCTTTCAGTTTCAAGAAAACAATGCTTCAGAACTCTGTTTTCTTAATTCTCAAATAGCTGTAACAACCTGTAACAGAACAATCCAGTATGTCCAGACACAATCTGTGTCCTGAACCATTATTTTCTGCTAATAGAAAATGGAACAACTATAGGAAGAAGCCAGAATAATGGATAGCATGACCAGCTCTGCTCAGTGTTTACATAGCACCAGTTTCAGAAACAGTTACAGGTGAGGTTCATATAGATTTAGAAAATATGTATTCACTGTATGGTAAGCTGGATCTATCACATATACATTATATTCTAGATAAACCTCATCATATAGGATCATGATGTGTGGTATTGTCTGCCCTGCAGTCAGTGCAGTGAAAAGTTTATGCATACACGCAATGCAGTTTTGACAAGTCCATCATGTATTGCTAACAGCATAGCTACGGCAATAAGCTGAGCCATCCAGGTATTTATCTCTCTCACCCAATAGGTTTTGCAGGCCAGACTGAGCTACATGCCACTAAGGTTACATTTCTAGCAATACCTGAGTTAACCTGTTTAAAGCTTGGTTGGGTATCTCTACACTATGCTGCAGTTACAGCAGTGTAAACGTTGTTGTCATTTTCATAACTGTAAAGAGGATTGTAATTGGATACAGCAGCTGTGTAAATTTACCCTGTGTCAAATGAATTATAAACCACTACCAAGGAAGAAGAGAGATGGAGATCTGGGTTCAATTCCAAAGATGCTTTAACAGTGTAATCAAACAGATAAACCTTTTCTACAAGTCATTAGACCAGGGGTGGACAAAATACGGCCCATGGGCCAGATCCAGCCCTCCAATTGATTAGATCTGACCCGTGGGTGGGCGCCCACCAACTGACTATATCCAGACCTCAGTGCTCCACATGGGACCAAGCATCACCTGCTCAGCCCCTGGCCCCAGCCAGCATGCACAGCATTCCAGCAAGGCTACTCCTGGCACCTAGCATGCAGTCAGTACCTCCCACACACATGTACAGCGAACCCCCCACACCCTCACCCCTCCCCATCATGATATACAAGAATGAGACTATTTTGAGCTATTATGCAATCACCTCTATTTACACGACTCAAAAAAGCATAAATCAGGACAAAAAATTAGTTTGTGAAATAAAATTAAAGTGTTATAATAGGTGTTTGGTTTTTAGCATATGATTTGGTTTTTTTAAATCTATAATTTGTTAACATGATATCTTCTGAAAGATTTTGCATGCAGCCTTCCACAACTCACCAAAACTCGTTAAGCAGCCCTCTAGTCAAAGAAACTGCCCTCCCCTACATTAGACTTACCCCAAGTTACTAGACTGAAATACTACACAACAGTTTAAAACAGGAACCACAAGAGCATAGTATGTCTTTTTCAACCTTCAGGAAAAATTATATTCAAAGGCATAATATGGTCAGAACACAGAGACAATATTGCAGAGAGACTGTCTCTAGTAACACTCCTAGACACCACTGAGTCAGGGCTGCCTCTGACAAGAATTTTGGCATACCTGTCCAAATATTCAGCAACTGTAGGGTCTTCCTGAAGCATCTGACTCTTTCCTGGAGGTCTCCAGAAAAGTTTCAAGCCCTGCTTAACTTGTGCAACTTAACAGGACCAACTGCAAACCAGTACAGATCCAGGTGGAAGTGTAAGTACAGTAAAATCCCTGTTATCCAGGATTTTAGTAACCAGCACACTCTACTAACCGGAATTTCTGGCCAGCTAGCTAGACATGGGGGTGGGGGGGAGGGGGACACACGGAGTTTGCTGCCACCCACTACCCTGAGCTGCCGCCACTCTGCGTGCAGTCGTTTCTCCCACCCCCAGCTCCACATTATCAGAAAACCCCTGCTGGGTTATTTCAGATAGCTGGAATTTTTACATAACTGGCAATGCCCTTACCCCGGGGATGCCATATAACAGAGATTTTACTGTACGTGCTGAGTAATGTTGACCCTATAAATTATTGTCTAATACTGGATACTAGATTTTTTTTATACAAGTCAAAGAAGAAACTGGTTTGAAATCATGTTCTTCATGAAACTTTTGTCTAAGCATTTTAATTTGATAATCTAATAATGCTGGTTAAGAGGCTTTAATGGGGCTAACAAGATGGTCTATTAAAAGACAGAAGACCCTTTGGTTTATTACAATTTACTGCTAAGAAAGGGAGCTTAAGCTATTGCTGTTCTTATGCTACAAGTAATAACAGGAAATTAACAAGAATAAGACAGAATGCACACATTCCTCCCAGAGATATTGAAAACCTGACCTCCTCTATGCAAAAGGACAAAGCTGGGTTGATAATTTAATGTCACTGAGTGCTGACAAGAGGTAAGACTATTTTCTAAGTAATTGTAAGACTTACCTTCTAAATAATTGCACCTGCAATTCTAATGATTTCTGAGCTTAAATAAGCAATCTACAATGTTCATGTTAAACAATAGATTATGGGTGTAAATTCTCTATGCTCCAAAAGTTCCAAGGAGCTAATCCCTTATGGAGAGGGCCAGCCATAGTATTAATGCAATTTGGAAGGCAGATCCAACACATACCATCTGTGTAGGGTATGTAGGATGTAATGGAGCTCCATTATGTCTTCTCCTGGATTCCAACTCAACCTCAGAAGATGAACAGACCCTTCACCAAAGTCATCTGTTGCTGGCAATCTGTGGTCAGATTAAGGGTCTTTTATACTGCCAGAGTGCAAAAAGTCTTGAGAATCTGGTTCACGTTGTTTTGATGCCAGTAATAGAGCTTTCAATCAGAGGCATAACTGGTCAGTTTTGTGCCCTGTATCTGTTGAGAGGGAAAAAAGGTGGTATCTCCTCCAGTGGCAGCAAACTTCCAGCCAGCTCTCCTGCTCTGCTCTCCTCACTGCCTGAGCCAGAGCAGGGAGAGTGCAGGGCGTGGGGGTGTAAGAGGACTGGAAGGGGCACGGGAGAGTAAGGCACCCTTCTACCTCCATTCCAGTACCCATCCTTAGACATTGCCTGAGGATTACTGATATGCTACTGCTTTCAATCTTCATTATTACACAAAAATAAAGCTATTCAAATTCACATGGCATTTATCAGAGACATTATCAACCACATCAGCCAAGAAAATGCTGATTGCCAATAATGTCAATTTTTCTTTTATCAATGTCAATATGATATGGACTAATGTACTGGTGCACCTCTAAAAAAAGATAAATTGACATTTCTTTGGGATGATCTTCATAAATAGATTGTGAATAATATGTCAAAAACCTCTATTCAACAATATCAGTTATTGCCTCTCCCATACATCATTATCAGTGTAACTCTGTTAATGCTTGTGTGTTCTGACAACTTCTCTATGATGGTTCTCTGCACATCTCCACTGGCATGCATGATGACAGAGTGGGAACTCTTTGTGCTCCTTTTACCTGTACTACAATTAGGGATGCACCAATAAAGATTTTTTGGGCTGATACTAATGGCCAATTATTAACAAGCCATATTGGCCAATACTCATCTGATTGCCGATATGCAGCCTGGCGGCTTGAACAGTAGAGTCGGGTTGGTAACTCTGTTGGGGGGGAAGAAGGCAGGACAGACTGAGATCCCCACAGTGAGGGAGGGAGTGGGGTTGGGACAGGTGCTGCCCACCTAAGGCAGGGCACAGGACAGAGCCGCTAACCTGGTAGGCGCAAGGAAGCAGGGTGGATCCTTCCACTACATAAACCCCCAAGGGAGTCATGGGGAGTGTGTGCCCGCTGGACCTGTGTGCAAGGTGAGGGCGAACTGCCACTGTAGGCTGGGGCCAGGGGCACTGCTGTGCTCTTCTGAGTGCGCGGGGCAGGTGAGGGGGGACTAGGCTGGGGCACTTATCAGTACACACCGCATTCATCAGCAACATTAATCAGCCGCATTAGCCAAAACCAATTGCTGATAATGTCAAATTTCCTCTTATCGGTGCCATTGTGGTATAGACTAATGTATTGGTTCACCTCTAACTACTATATATGAACTGCATTTTAACAATTTGTCAATAAGGGACAAGGCAAGTTGGGTTTTGTGTGCCCTCCCTTCTAAATTTTTAAAGTTTATAAGGGATGCTGTAAGAGAAAATTGGGCAAAGGTTCCTGAGAGCTCAGTTCTTACCAGGATTTGTGGAAAAACCCTCAGCTTAGGACTGACAAAGGAAGTTTGGAAAAGTTCCCTTCTGGAGCTACCTGCCTTTCAAACCTCACAGGGAAGAGTACATATCACTGTAATAGGTTCAGACTGAGGCATGTTACCCAGTTGTTTTTAAAGGGGCTGAAATATCTGGAGTATACAGATTGGGTCAGGTTGAAACCTGTATCTAAAAGAGCTGATATATCTTTGAGCTTGCTAACGGTCTGAAAGAGCTAAGTTTATCAGCAACTAGCAGAGGACCAACAGAGCTAGGGTAGCGTTCCCAAGTAGTGGGCAGGAGCAATGACAGCAGCAGTGGAGCAGTGCCCCCCAGCAGTGGTGAGCAGCAACAGGAGTAGTGGAGCAGCATCCCCCAGCAGCAAGGAGAAAGCTTGGTAGCAGCTACATTGGTTACCAAGTTTACCTTGTGTGGAACTAAGAACGCCGAACTCACTGACTGTGATAAACTGTTACTAGTTGGTTGAGGCGGGCTACTGACTATTAAGCATTTCTCAAGATTGTTTATGCTATTTACTGCCCCCCTCCCCCTTCAATAAATCCTGTTATAGTTTATTATTGCTTACAAACAGGGAGGTCTGTTCACACTGGAACATCTAGGTAGCTTTTATTTCCCAGTTTTCTGGGTGGAGGTTCAAGCCACAAGAGACAATTCAAGTAAGATCCTTAAATTGAATTGGCCCTTGCTACTGACATCCAGGGCCTGACAGAAGCATTATTTTTAATACTACACAAAAGATATTACATTTGAGATAAAGTTGCCAGACTGCATGACCCATTAATAAGAATGGCTCAAAAGCCAAGAAACAATCAGGAGACTCATCCATTGATTACAGCTCCTCCATGCCCCATCTTACCTCAGCAACTTCTCTTCCAGTAGCCAGAGACTACACATCCCCAGCCTGGTCCTGACAATATGCTATATTACAATTACACAAGGCAGAAGAAAAGATTGCAACAACCCTATTCCGTTACTGGTTGATCCACCATGGTTCAGCTTTTTCAGGAATCAGACATAATGGGAGTTTATATACATGGTCCAGGAGGCAAGAGGGGTTGCTCTAATTGAAGGCCCTGGAGTATCACGTGTATCAATGTCCCACGCTGAAAAATGGTGATGGGGTGCTTTAATTAAAGGTCATCAAAAGCCCTGTTGCCATTTTTTCAGCACAGAATGCTGATACACACGACACTGGAGTCTGCTGCAGTGCAGTAATTACCATGCTCCAGCAGTCTGCTCCAATGCACTGTAATTACAGCATGTTTGAGAAGCCTTGACGCATGTGTATAGGTAAAAAAATGGTCCAGTCTAAGTTATGAGACTCTTTTTTTCTTTTTAACTGGTTAAACTTAGTGTTTAGGCAGGCAACTACTAGACAAACTTTTTGAGTTCCTATTTTCTTTCCATTGCTACTCTTCCTTTAACTTTTGACATTGTTTTTTTCTGGACTTCACTATAAATAATATATTACTTTAGACTAAGTTCAGAATTTCTCCTTAATAATGAGATACAAAAAATAGAAACTCACATCTCATTGTAACATTTAATCTTTTCCATCTCCAACTCTGCAATTTTTGCTCCCTGTTGTATGTGACATTCATCTTGAACTGCAAACTCCTCAGGGCTAGGACAGATCTAACATATCAATCTGCCAGACAGAGACAAAGAAAAAACACTTCATAGGCTAAAATGTTTTCTCCAGGGCTTAGCCCACATAACTGAAACGTGAAAAAGAAGACAGAAAAGAATCTCCACTCCAGGCTCTGAAGGAAGAAAGTAGTTCCCTGCATGCAAGCCTTCCCTGCCTGCTATCTGAATAGATTTGGCTCTTTGGAAGGGATCTAAAGAGACTATCCCCACACAATACTGCTACTATTAGCACCAGTTCCACAGCCTGAGAGCCTTTTGCACCCAGAAAGGCCTTTTGCACCCAGGACTTTTAATGCAACCAGCAGAACAGTATAACAAAAGGACATTTATTCTGTACTTCTAGCCGCCTTTTTCTTAAGAAAAAGCAAGAAAGAAGTCCTAGTTCTGTTAGATCAAGGCAAGACTTATTACCTTGAAAGGAAATCAGACATTATTATTTAAATAAAATTCTAGAGAAGTATGACATTATGGGGTGTTATGTGATACAATGCTTTAACAGTTCCATGGGATAACACATTCACCTTGGCCAGGTACAGACTTTACATTTTTACCAGTATAAATGATGGAAAACTGGTTTATACAAATAACAGAACATCAATTCAGCATACAAAGCCATTCTATACCCATAACAGAAGTTCAGCGTGCAGACTGGTTGAAAAATGGTGAAACCTGGTCTAAGACTTGTCCCCACCCTGACCAAAGGGTGACCATATATTCTGTCCACCACCAGTCTAAACTACACCGCTTACAGAAAACTGTGTAATTGAGACTGATTGTACCTCGGGCTTTTTGAATGCCTGTACGCAGCCCTTAAGTACAAAGTTCCGAAGTTTTGTTTTAGAAGCATTGTATCACTAATTCTAAAACTATTCCCGTTTAATTATGGGAAACTAAATAACTGGAAGGCAGCTTCTTCAAACATCTGATCCCGTGCCTCGGTAACCCCTGCAGCATCTAAATTCCATAATAGCTGCCTGTAAACAAGATGATATCATTTTCTATTTCTCATCTCTTTTGGCACAGCATACGAGTCATTTATCCTGTAGCCACTAATTGACAACACATGCTAGCATTTTCTAGTGTTTCACATAACAAAGACACGCTGAGGTCTCTGCCAAGGTTTTATCAGGTCACTGGCAGATTAGACAATATTAGAAACGTTCCTCAAGCATAAAAAGGTGCCACCTTAAAATCTATAGCAATATCATTGATTTTCCTTTTTTTGTTTACTGACACCAATTTAAACAGATATATAGAAATGCTAGCAGATCCATTAACTATTTCTGGGTTCTTACCTTGGTCTTTGAAGCCCCTCTACAGGTGCAGGTAAAAGCACGATAGCATCATACATGCAATCCACACAATCGCACCTCCTGCCAAGCTACATAGGAACATGGTTGTGGGAACCATCATAAGATCCCATCACACTTATTGCTGGTATATGGCCTGGATTGTCATCTCAGGCTCCTCCTCCATTGGCAAATAGGTGACTTGCAGCCAAGCTATGCCACACATGTAGTGGGGCTGCAAGTTCCAGCAGCTGTGGGACTGTGATCTCCTAAGGCACCCCACAGCTGGGAGATCACAGCTCCTACAATCTCCCAGATGCAGGGTGTGTGGAGCACCCCTGCAGCTGGGAGATCACAGCCACACCCTGCAGCTGCTGGGACCCAAAGTCCCACAGCTGCTAAAGGCTGCAGGGGCTGAAAGTCTCCTCAGCTGCAGGACTCCCAGCCCTGGCTGGGCACAGTGCACTCCTGCACCTGGGAGCCTGGTCAGCTGACAGAGCTCCCAGCCACAAGGGAGACCCTGCTACACGTGCAATTTCAAGCTGGATAGCAACAAACCATAAAGTTAGTACGCATTTACAAGGTCTAACACTGGCAACATGTAGAGGGTGCACAAGGGTGCACGTGCATCCCCTGAGCTTGACGGCCCACCCCCTGCAAAAAGGCACCCTGGCAACTGCTCAGCTCTGGCTCTAAGGTACTCTCCCTTTAACATTCCTGCCACACCTTGATGTAATTGGTTGATTTTTAAAGCAAAGCTGCCTAAGGGTTATAGAGCAAGCCTCAGTCTTACCTACATTCCACAAGCGAATCCCCTCTTGGAATCCCGCTAGCCTCAATCCTCATGCTAAAACGGCACCCCCGGCCCATACATGCCCCGAGGGCACCTGCTGCCTTCTGAGCTATTCACAGCCCTTGACCTTCCCTACAGTTGTGCCCATGCCGCACAGTTTTTACTTATGACAGTTTTGTCCTTTGTACAGACCTCAGTCCTCTTGGCTTTAGCTTTCCTTTTCTCAAGCTGCAAGTCTCCAGTCCTCACCCACTGGTTCAGGTCTGGCTCTCTTGGCCTCAGCTCTGTTGGTTTTATTTCTAGGCCCTTGGCCCTCTCTCATTCTGTTTCTGCCCCTCTTGGGCTTTAGGCCCCGGCCCTGATTTTCATCTCTTCTGGGCACTGGCCCTAGCCTTCCTGGCTTCAGGCCATCCCTTTGCTCTCCCGTCCTCTCTCTTTCTCTTAGTCTCCAGCCTGGTCAGCTGCTAGCTGTCCTGGAGCCTAGCCCCTGGCAATGCTTAAAACTGCCCCATATCCCTCAGGCACTAATGGGACCTGTGGGCCAACCCTAAATAGTCCCAACCAAAACCATCAATTTAAACTATAAACAAAAGAATAATTCCTCTGGCTGTAATACAAACAGCCCCATACTGAGTCCCAACATACATCCCAACTCCTAGATCGTGCAACACACACCTGCCCATACTCTGGTCATATTGTCCTGCAAGCCATGCCAAGTAGTGGTCAGGAGCAATGGCAGCAGCAGCAGAGCAGTGCCCCCAGGAATGGCGAGCAGCAACGGCAGCAGTGAAACAGCATCCCCCAGCAGTAAAGGGAAAGCTTGGTAGCAACCTATGTCAGCTCAGGAGATATCCTAGTAGTCCTCTACCACCTCTCTGCTTAGGAGCTCTCTCCCCTTCAGCCTGCAAAGCCAGACTGACTGCCTGGTCTCAAACACCAGCTTTATGTGCCTCCTAAGCCAGTGTGCCTCTGGAGCCACTCACAAGTGTGCCCCTTCTATGCCTGATGACCCAGCTGCTCTCCCTGCTAAGGCTTAGCTCAGCTATCTGCAATCCTTTGCTTATGGGCTGCTTACCTATCTGTCGTCTCAGTTTGCTGCTCTGCCCCTACTCCTTGGGTGAGTTACTCTCCCCGGGTTAGCCTCTACCTGTGGTTAGCCATCTGCCAGTTTGCTGGCAGGTAGATCATTAGCAGCTAGCTCACTTCTTAACTGCCAGCCCTCCCACTACAGTTTCCTCTTAAAGTAACAGGAGCTTTCTGGCTCCCTGTTACAGGGCCTAAAAGTCTTATTTACAATAATATGACATTTGATCCTTCAAAATAACTTGCTTTCACTTACTGAAATCCCAAACCTCAATTAAACAGGAGTAAGTTGCTCTGATGCTCTATATAAACCATGTGCAAGGATTCCATGAGAAAACGTCAGGAGGGCTAGGCTGAGTATGGAGGAGAAGAGAAAGGGTTGTCATGATCAGAACCTATATACCTGCATTTACGGAAAGAGTAAGAAACAAAAGACCTCAAGATAAAATTGCCTTTTCATCTTGGCCTCACTTTGCTCCAATTCTAATGCTTCAATACCTGCAGAAAACTTAGAGTTGCTGTGTAAGAGCTCTTGCTGGGGAGCAGCAAGCATGCAAACCCCATTAATTAACAATCCTTAAGTTTTGTGAGAGAGTCTCTTCAGCCATTTGAAAACAGAAAAGAAAAAAAAACAAAACCCAAGGAACACATTTCTACATACTTATCAGATGGAAAAGAGAGAGCAACAGCTTCCCTCCTGCTTGGTAGTTACTAAATAGTTACTTCAGCAGTGTATCTGCTTGGCCCTCCCAAATTTGAAGGACCAGCTCTAGGAAGGTATGGTGGGAAGGATTTTTCTATTTAAGGGTAACTGTGCTGATGGCAAATGTACAGGGGCCAGGAAAATACTGGGTAAGATATTCCTGGCTAAACATTTTTTTCTTGCTGTGGTGGCTGTTGTTGTCACTATACCACAATTTGCTTTGAGTTTGAAGATAATACCAGGGTATGCCCCATATGCTATATTTCACGATATGATAAGTGTTTTAGTATGTCTAAACTAGGCGCAAGCTTATCTTGGAAATGCTGCACTATGGTCATATAACTGAGATGCCTGCATAACCTGTCTTACACTTAAAAGGTTGGAAATGGTTTTTCACGCAGAAGCAAAATTCCCCAAATGAGAATATTTATAGCTGCAGTGTTTCCTTGGTTAATTATCAAAATGTTTACATTGGAAACATTAACCCAAATGTTTACATTGGAGGCATAACAAGCTACCACAGCTCCAAGACAAGTGAAGCCCAATGTGATGGGACATGAGATCAATATTTAAACATGGATGGCAATTAACCAGTGGAACAACTTACCAATGGATTCTGTATCCCTGGGAGTCTATAAATCAAAATTGGATTTGTTTTTAAAGGATATGCTGTAGCTCAACCAGAAATTATGATCGGATGAATCATTTGGTGAAATCCTATAGCTTGTGTTATAAAGGATGTCAGAGGAAATGATCTAATGGTCTCCTTGGGTCTTAAAATCCTTTGTAAGAGCTTCTTTCTCACATAACTTCTCTGAGGTACTCAATCCTGTGCCTTTGACAACATCATAAGTCTGTTAACGTGAAATTGCTGGGGATGTCAAAATTAGCATTATGGACCTGATTCACCAGTGCATTAATCCAGTTTTACACCTGGGTAATAGCGTGATACCAACAGAATAACACTGGTGAATGAGCCCCCAGGACTTCATTTAAAGCAAACAGAATTAAAACAAATTTAAAGGTAGCATTTAAAGGAAAGTAGCATCTGACAAAGTAGGTTGTTGCATATGAGAGCTCATCCCTCTCTGAACCAGTTAGTCTCTAAGGGCACTTACATGCAGAGAGAGGCTGCTCCGACGCACTGGAATTCCAGCACATCGTAACAGACTTGATTAATCGAGTCTGCTGGAGCATGGAAATTAATACGCTCCAACAGAATCCAGTGACACGTATCAGTGTACCCGTGCTCAAAAATGGCAGCAGGGCACTTTAAACTATAGCTCATTTGACAAACTTTAGTTCAAAGTGCCCCATTGCCACCTTTCAGCATGGGGACGTTGATACGCATGCTGCTCCAGGCACTTTTAATTAGCGCGGCTCTCAGAGTTGTTCCAATTAAAGTGCCCCTCCACCTCCCAGAGCACGTCTATAAATGTCCTAAGATGTAACCCTGCCCTAACTTCTGCCTGACTTCAAACACAGCTTAACACCTCTGTGCTTGAGGAAGATGACCGGGTTTAAACGTAAGATAAAGACTGAAAGATTCCTCAATATAAAAGACTGTTCACATTTTGTTTATCCTACAAGCCATGAATATTAGTCTGTATTCATTCATAGCTTACAAGACACATCTCAATGAAAACAAGCTTTTTAAATACCAAA
Source organism: Gavialis gangeticus (assembly GCF_001723915.1). NCBI lineage: Eukaryota > Metazoa > Chordata > Crocodylia > Gavialidae > Gavialis > Gavialis gangeticus. The sequence goes on from NW_017729032.1 coordinate 30,876,280, forward strand.
TCTATTAGGTTATTGTGAACAATTGTAAATGGTGGTCACATTCCAATCCTGTGTTGACGTGAAATTTTTGCCTGAGGCACCAGTACCTCTCTCTTTTACCTCTAATCATTGACAAGTAGCAGCAACATACCCCAAGATCTGCTGAGTGAGACTATTTGAGAATGTATATTGGGAATTATAACTCACTAAACAGATTTTCACCTACAGGTAATTGGTTCGTAACAACACTGGGGTCAAAGTCTAGTTCTGAGTATGCACATACATGCAAAAGACAAAGGGAGAAAAAATTCCATGGATTGTGTTGAAGCATTCGTAACACCACACAACTTTCTGGAAACAAAAACATAAAGCAAAATTAATTGACAGTTACCTAAAGTAACTGGGAACTACATCAATTAATATTGTCACTGCTCCCCACCATCAAATTTCTGGACCCATGAAGAGCTCCCTGCCTAGATGACATAGCCCTGCACACCAGATTGGGCTGGCATGCAGGGTTGGTCTATGGCTGGACCCAGCAGGCAGGTCAGATGTGTGTAGCTCCAAATCCAGACCCAGCACACGAGACCAGACCTGGCAGGCAGCACTGGAGCCAGCACACAGGAGTCACACATGGCACAAAGCCCTGGAGCCAGAGTGTGCAGCTGGACTTGGCATCCAGACCAAGACCTGGTATGCTGTATCAGTCTGCAGGCCCCATCTGGCCTGTGCAGCTGGCAACAAGATCAGGAGCAGGCTCAGCTTCCTCGCTGCTACTATTCCCTTATTGCAGACACAGATCTTTTATTTTGCTTCAGGCTCCTCTTCACAAACAAGGCATGTACTATATACAGGGGCATTCTGTATGTGAGAAAATATGGTATTCTAACTGGTGAGAGGACCAGGGCAAAGAAGTGAACAATGGTTGGGGTTACTGCTCTTGGAATAAGATATCAAGTAGTCCTCAGGGAACTATATTTTTTCTTGCCTTCTAGCACATGTCAATCAGAAGCCTCACATCAGGATGCTCAGAAACAGCACCTTTCCAGATACAGCCTTTTTCATATGCAACAGAGTCACTGAACATTGCTGAATGGACTTTATGGACTCATGTTTCTACACCAAGACACACATCTCAGCCTGACACCCGATACGTGATTTATCCATGAACTCCTCCCATGTGTTCAGTCTAAGCTGTGCCACATGTAATGCATGTGTTCTACTTCCAAATGGGAATGGCACATTCCTTGTCATTATTGACAGAGCTTAGAGATGCATGCCTAATCCCCATTTGTACCAGAAGGTCATTATAGCACACAATTCATTTAGGCCATTGCTTTTATCAATTTCTGTTATCATCATTTTCATGATGGTCTTGCCTTTTTCTCCCTATAACTCTACCCTCCTTCTTTTGTGGTTCCAAACTCCACTGCTCTAAGTGCTTGTACCAACTTGAGAAATGAAAATTACACAAAGGCATTTCCCAAACCCCTTAGCATTGGCCTAATTCTGTTTCTATTCAAGTCTATGGCAGCTTCATCACTCCTACAGCTTATTAGGATCAGAATCAAGACAATGCTAAGGAATTTGAAAATCCCATCCATAATACTTTACTTCTACCTGCCTCCTTTGTAAAGATCAGAATTTAAAGTCCAGTGGGAGAAAGTGAATTTATAAAGTACTTCATTATAGTTGTGCCCCTTGGCCCAACTAAGGATCAGGCTCTCTCAATGATCTACAGATACATAGATAAAATTAGTAGGTCCCTTGACAGTGCCTTTGTTTAAATTTTTTTTTTCCTTTAAGAAATATCCAATATTCTATTTAGGAACAACAAAGTGCACCCACATTTATCATATAATGCTTGTACCCAAGGTTAGTAGAGTTCTTTGTATAAAAATATCCAGAAGGAAGTTACAGATTTGGTCACAGTCTAATTTGAGAAATGAAGCCTACGGCTAACCCGACAGAAATAAGGCCAAAGAAAGGCTTCTATCCATTAAGGAGCTCTGCCTCTCTATCAAAGCTTTTTGCATGACTAGGACTAGGTTGTTTTTATCCAACCCAAAGTAGAGTGACTGTAAATCAAGAAGAAGGAAACCTTTACTTAAAATCACTGGGGGGGGGGTTCTGTTTGTTTGTTTTGTGTTTTCCAAAAATCAATCATAAAAAACAAATTCTATTTCTATTCTTTCCCGTTAAAAGAAAAATGGGAGAAAGTAATATTTGTTTTAATAGGCTAGGGACAGACATTACACATAAACCAGTTTAAGTAATCAGAAACTGGTTTAAACCTGTAACAGAACAGAAGCTCAGTGCACATAAACCAGTTTCAAAATGACTGAAACTGGTTTAAGATAAACCTGGTTGAGTGAATCACTTAACTGATTTGGATCCAACCGGTTTATGAAACTTCTATCCCAGACCACTTCTTGGTTCCACTTAAATCACAGTTCCTCAGCATCCCAGCCCTAGGCAAGCCTCTGCTGTCTGGCCTTGCCCCTCTGCTCCCTAGCTGGAGCAGTGGGGGTTTGCTGACAAGGTGGGGAAAAGCCCTGCTGGGGATGCAGCGCAGTCTACAGGAGGTGGTCTGCCATCCCAAAGCAAACCTCAGCTGATGTCTGGGGCCAGGGAGGAGGGTTAAACTCCACTTCCCCCTTTCAAACTTACTGGTGGCTACAACTGTAGACTACAAATTGCAGAGGCACCTGGAAGCAGGAAGAAGAAGTGATGAGCAACCCTGAATAGTTCTGCTGCCGTAAAGTTGGACTGCAAACCCCAGAGACCTCAGGGGCAGCAAGAAGAGGAAGTGAACACACAGCCAGAGAGCGGTGCTCTACCACCCCCTGGCACCTGGCCTGAGCCACTGCAGGCATGTGGATGCATTTCCTGAAGCAAATGTCTGTTCACTTCTGTTTCAATTTAATTTGTGCATCTTAGATTAACCTGCAAAGACTGAATTGATTCAGCCTCAAGTTTTTTGACTGTCTGTACTTAGTCATAAAGATAATGCATATTCCAGCGGAACCCCCCTCCCCCCAATTAAGAACAGAGATAACATGAGGAGGGAAAAACGAAATAAAAACAAAACATAAAAGAAAACACAAACAATACTGCTCTCTATTCAAAGAAAATAACTCTTGATGTTTTTGGTTAAAGTAACACTTGGAGCAAATCAGTTTTCTTGTTTGACAACGTTTGACCGGGGCTGGATGGGTAAGATAAAAACAAAAAGAAGAAAAAATTAGTTCACTACGGTGAAATAATTAAAATAATTAATTATAACTTAATTTGCAGCTTTCAGTAAAAAATTGGTGGGGTTTTGCTACTTGTTTGCTAACCAGAAAATACAGACATGTTGCATGATGTTTGTTTAAGCAGTTATATAAGCTTAAGGTACTTTCAGTCAGATTCAGGGTCCGCTTCTTAATTTTAACATGGTTCTGTCAGAATATGGTGATATATTTCTTACTTACTAGATGATTAATTTTCTTACTGTTGATTTTTTATAAGCTGCACTCAGTCAGAACTTGTATTTAATTAAAATGCTCAAAAATAGATTTTTTTGTAGTTTTTTTAAAACAAAACGTCTTAAACTTATTTTTTATCCTTGTGCATCAGTACATTGCAGCTATTTATTATTTGTTAAATAAAGCTAAATGATTTATTCAAACAAAAGAAGTATTCTTTAGTCAGCAATTTAAACTAATTGTTTCTGTCATCATGTCCTCTAAGAGATTAGATTTAAGAGATGCCATCCTTTCAGATCTTGTTTTCATTCACAGATTGGAATAGAAAAACAAGCTCTTCTTTTTTGTTTGTTTTAGTTTCCCAACTGTTTTCTCAGCTTTAAATAAACTAATTACTGAACTGAACTAGGTGAAATAAAAGAAATATTTTCTCTGAATCTGCAGAAGCAACACCTACTAACAACAACCACTTTAGGGTATGTACAAACATTCAGGGCACCCTATTCAGGTTTAAGGGGCCTACTTTAAGCCACCTCAACCTAAATCAGGAGCGACACATCCAGGAGTTTGCCACTCCAGGTAGTGGTAGGAGAAGCCTAAGACAAGTTACTCAGAGTTGGGGAGTTTGGCAGAGGGGCTAGCAGGTCCAGGGGCAGTTGGAGGGTTGGGGGCAGTTAGTGGGTTCATGGTGAAGGTATTGCCAAGTCTGGGAGGGTCAGGGTTAAAACTATCTTGGTCATGGTCAGGAAGGGTACGAACAGCTGCAGGGCTGTGTTGTGATGAGTACAGGCATTTGCAGTATCAGGTTAACCCTTCATAGACCAAGTTGACCCTTTCTTGATCTAAAGTTAGTTCACCTCCCGAGGAGAACAAACTGAGATTGTGTATGCCATTTTGGGGGTGATTTCAGCCCTGCAAATGTCAGGCATTTAGACTGACCCAACTTTGTTTATATCAATCTAATTGTAATGTTTGTACATACTCTCAGCTGCTCAAAAATTAATTCCAAATGCTTAGCTATTGACTTACCTCAGTTCAGTGATTTGACTTTCCTTGCATGCTCCCTGACATTTCTTTTTTTTATTCAAATGAATGTAATAGATTAAATAAGAACCTTAGGAGTTGCTGTAGGTTTTCATAATTTCAACATTATCCACTCCACTTCAGCCCAAAGGGAAGTGATGCTTTAAAACAGTAAAATAAAAAGATGACCTGCAAACAAAAGTAGTGCCTCCCTACCCCCACGCCCCTGGAGCATGTGCAAAAGTGCTCTATGATACTCAGAGCTGTCTTGTGTGGCTCTTGCTCTGTCATGACTATGCAGCACACTTTCAGCTGAGGTACCATAAAGCTTTCCATGCTTCATTGCTAAAGGGATGATGTCACCAACATGCAGTGCCAAGAAGCAGTATTTTTCATGAAATTACTTTGAGCTCTTCCCTTTCCTTTCTCAACTTGACTACGAACATTTCTAGCTGAAGGGTGATATTATCAAAAGTAAGGGAAGTTTTCAGGCATATGCTCTGATCTTGCTTACCCCACTCATTCACATTCAGGGCCCTCTTCTAGGAACAGTCTGCTTGATTTCACCACCTCAACAGTTGCACACCTTGCAATGATCATCCCTGGGCAGGAACAGTGGTCCCTTTGTTCTCTAAAGGTTTGTGATGCCAATAGGGCTCTCTGGGCATGTCTACACACGTGCTTTACTGCACAGTAGACTAATTTACTCATCGATAAGTGTGTGGTAATTAGGCTGGTGTAGTTTTATTTACTATGCTGTCAGTCCCATCAGACACAAGTACTATTCACCAGCACAGTAAATTACTGCACTTAAACATAGGTATAGATGGTGACGTGGCTGCCTGAGGCACAAGGGTGTTTCAGCACAGGGCTAGCCGGTTGGAGCACAAAGTGTTTCAGTGCAGGGTTAGCAGGTAGCTGACAGGGGTCCTTCTGGGTCCCCTGCCAGCCCGGGCTGCTCCCCCCGGGCTCCATGTGCTGCACACGAATAAACTGCAGAGCTAACTGCTCTGGAGTTGTTGCTCCCGGACACATGTTCAAATGGCATGCCCTGGAGCAAAAAAGTTCTGGGGCAATAAACTTCATAGTTTATTTGTGCACAATACGTGCATGTGTAGATACACCCAGTAGGTTTAATTAGTGGGAATTGAGGAAGTGGATGGAGGCGAATTAATTTGTGCAAGACAAACACAAACAATCAGAGGTGAAAATAACTGTTAAATGTCTAGTCTGGAGTGAGTTCACAGCATGTACCAACATTCCAAAAAAATCAATTGTTAATGGTCTTTTAGGAACACAAAAACAGGGTAGACTCCATGCATTGACATTTTTAAGTCAAGGTTTTTTCTCTTCTGTATAGCAACCTCTGCAGCAACCTCTGGCTAAACTTTTACTAGTGCATATCTTTAACCAACCATCATTGAGAGCTGTTTCCTTACAGGCAAAGCTACAGTCCCTGCCAGAAACCCTTGGCACCAATTCTATCCTCTATGAATCAGAGCTTAATACTATTACAAGGTCTGCAACAAACGGCAGTGTGATGCATATAAATCTCAAATGATCACTGGATATACACAGAAAATCGCTGATAGAAGAGTGTGTTACACTGACATATGATGTTCTAACTCTAGTATTTCTGGGGGAACAAAAGACCCTAGTACTGAAAGACAGGAAAGAAAATGTGGTTCTAATCGTATTCCCATTAACCAGCATGCCAGCTCTCCAAATATAATTTTAAAAATCCTACAGTATTAGATAGTTTTTTTCCTAAAAGTACCAGCTGTTGAAGCAATGTTCCTATCAGCATTAATTTAAAGAAAACAAAAAGATTTAGCCTTCATGATTGTACAAAACAGGAACATGTGAGTCCTACAATTTCAAAATCCAGAAAAAAATACAAAAAGAAACCCCAGTTAATTTAAAAACTTGAGATTTTTTGAGGCCTAATTCATAATTTTTGAATAACTAAGGTTGACAGTATTATTTTAATTCCAGTATATTCCACTGATATCAATCAAGAACAGGATTGCGATTTAAGGGTGCAAAATACTTTACAGAAGGGCAAATAATTTCTTAAAAAATATAAATAAACCAAATTCATTCATGAACCCACCTATTAAATGGATTTCTACACACTCTGTTGATTTCTATCAGCTTTGGATCTGATAGGGTAGCTTAATATGGAATTATTTAAATTACTGATTTTACGTAAGTCAAATGAGCAAGTGGAAATGTAGATTTAAATCTTTTATTTTAAATTTGTTGTTTATCCATACTTTTAAGCTATGTTCCTAAAAGAAAGTTCATTCTCATTGGTTAGTAAACAAGTTAATTGCCATTAAATATGACCTTTAATTCTGGCATTTGTTTCTGATAACCAGGGGGTACACTGTATCATTTAGCTCTATTTCTTTCAGCAACTTGATATCACAGTACATATTTGTTAGGCTAATTTCTACATTTCTGTGTTAAAAAATGGTCAATGACATTTCTTATTTTCTTGGACATTTCTTTTGTGATTTGTGCCAAGCTATATTTGGATGGACATTGTGACTCAATAAAAATGAAAAAAATCCCACAAAATTTTGAAATTGTTGTAACAGTTAAATAAAACTACCCTAAGTGAGCTGGATAAATAAGACAAATGTTTATTAAACATATTTTATATTTCAAACTAAATGATTTAGTAGAGAAAGGAATTGGTGAATCGACATTGAAAATCTGGTCCTGATGACTAAAAACAATGGGTATTTAGGTACCTAGAGATGCACATAAGTAACCAGGATTGTTGAGCATTAATAATCACATTAGACACCTATCGTATCCCTAGGGTTAGGAACAGACATTACACATAAACTGGTTTAAGTGATCAGAAACTGGGTTAAACCTGTAACGGAACAGCTGTTCAGTGCACGTAAACCAGTTTGAGAATGGCTGAAACCAGTTTGAGATAAACCTGGTTGTTTGTAGTATCAGACTTAACTGATTTGGCTCAAACCAGTTTATGCAATGTCTGTCCCAGACCCCTTCCTAGTTTAAGTTAAATCAGAATCCTCCAGCATCCCAGCATGCCCTCTGGGTTGGGTGGGGCTCTCTACTCCACAGCAGGGCTGGACCCTCCCCTCTGCTCCCTGGCTGCAGCTCAGCAGTCTCTGCAGGCATCTGCCTGGCTTCTCCCCCTGCCCCACCCCACTCTCTGCTAAGCAGGCATTCCCCTGTCCCCCACAGACACCTCTCAGCATTAGCTAGCAGACCACATGCTGGCTACCTCCAAGCTGTGGCCTGTGGCAGCCGGGACAAAGGCAGAATCAACAGATAGCTGGTAATGTTCCTCTGTTTGCTTAATGGGTTGATAACACTGAGCTAGAGGTGATAAACATTCCCTGCTGGGCAGCTCAGCAGGTGGGGGGGTGTATAATACGAGTGTCCTGCCGGGGCCTGGGCATGCCCCTTTCAGTTGAGCTTTGTGCAAAGGAAGGGAGGCCTGGTCTAGCGCCCCTCTCCAGCTTCTAGCCTGAGCCACTGCAGGCACAGATTCATAGATGCTAGGGTCGGAAAGAACCTCAACAGATCGAGTCTGACTCCCTGCCTCAGCAGGAAAGTGTTCTGGGGTTGGATGACCCCAGTCAGATGCTTATCCAGCCTTCTCTTAAAGACCCCCAAGGTAAGGGATAGTACCACCTCCCTTGGAAGCCCAATCCAAATTTTGGCCACCCTTACCATGAAGAAGTTTTTCCTCATGTCCAGCCTAAATCTGCTCTCTGTCAGTTTGTGACTATTGTTCCTTGTTACCCCAAGAGTCGCCCTGGTGAACAGAGCATCTCCGATCCCTTGCTGCACCCACCTAATGAATTTGTAGGTGGCCAAATTTGCATGTGCCTGCATTTCTGGGGTGTCTGTCTGGTTACAAAACTGATTTAGTCTAGCCAGGTTAGACTAATTTGCAACAATTGACTCAATTTAAGCTCAGGCTTTTTGAATGTTTGACCCTAGCCCAGGTGTCTTAATGCCTTTAAAATCTGGCCCCAGAACATTCAAATATTTAGAAATTCTAGTCTTCATCCTTTCCCAGTTGGTTTTTATTTATAGACTGAAAAAGGAGAAGAAGCTTTCTTGCTTTTTCCACTAATTGATATGTTGACTTTGAATGAACCAACATAAATGAAGAAAATATTCTCTTTACATCTAAAAGTAAAAGGAATTAAGGCAAAACTTTCTGCACAACAAAGTGAAATATTTACATTTAGAAAACAATATGCCCACCAGAATTCACTTTATAACCTGAAAACACGTATTTTATGGAGTACTTCACATTTATTTAGGTATTTAATTCAATATATGGCATTGTGACATATTTATAAAGATTGATCGGACCAAAAAAGATAAAGATGTCTTCCCCAGATTAATTTACATTTCATTAAGAAAACAGCAGTGGTCATTAAAATTTCAAGACGGCTCATTGATGCAATACTATTTATGTATTTAAATTATGTTATTAGTTTAAATCTTTATATGCATTATTTCAAATGAATTTATTTTTAAAAAAGAAAAATGTATTTAATATAAGAACAATCTGCCCTGGGATTCCGAGAATAAAAACGTACAGCTCCTATAAACTTTTCACTAACACAGAGATGCTCAAAAGCACTTTGCTTTCAAGGGAATGTAGTTTTTTGGACATACATGTAAATAAATGATGCCAAAAGTGTGTATCCAGGGTTAGATGATAGCAACTGTTCAAAGTGCCAAGAAGATCTAGATATTTCTAGTCTAGAGATATTATTTGCTCATGGCTGAGAATAACTGTATTTAGAGGAAGAAATGAAAAGCAGTATGCCCAAACAGCCCCAAAACTGCAATGCCAAATTCACAGCCTGTTTTAAGATTATGTCTATTAGAATAACATGATGTCTTTATAGAGTACATATACTTGGCTCTAAGACTTCAAAACATAATTATGCTGAATACCTGAATTTTATATGAAGTTTACTTATTCGAATAGAGTTGAACATTGGTTTGAATTATAAAATTACGAGGAAGGTGTAACAGGGGACTTTAACCACTGTTACTTGGGTGGTGCAGAGAGATGGCAGGCAACAGAACCCCTGTTGCTTGCTGGAGAAAAAGCCAGCAAAGCAAGAGCAGCTTGCAAGAAGGCTTGCTGGAAAAAGGCAGCAGATGCAAGAGAAGAGTTAAAGGAACTACAGGTCCCTAACCTGCAAACTGCTATTTTAGCTAATTAGCAGTGCCTGCGCACCTAGGTACTGCTACCAACAAAATTGGCCAGCTGCTTTCACAAGACCCCTACATAGTGCATCTGGGGGGCAAGTGGGTTAACCAGAATGGTGCTTTCCACCCCCCTCCCATCCCCAGTCTCCTGTGATCAGCATACCTTCACTGCCACCCTTCCCTGTTCTCCCCTCCCCAGGTACTCACATCCAGTTTGGGACAGGCAGGGTGAGTGCCTGAAGAAATGCATAGAGGGAAGGGTGCCACAGAACTGTGTAGAAGGGTGATGACTGTAGGCCTTAGGAGAAACTAGGAGTGAGTATAGACTACAAGCCCTAGAAAGAGAGACACAGACCCTAATGGAGGCCTGATGGGAGGAGAACTGAACTCTAGGGCTAGGGACAAAAGTTACACACAAACCAGTTTGTCATCAGAAACCTGTAACAGAACACAAGTTCAGTGCACATATACCAGTTTCAAAATGACTGAAACTATTTTAAAATAAACCTGGTTGAATGTAGTATCAGACTTAACTGATTTGGGTCAAACCAGTTTATGAAACTCCTGTCCCAGACCTCTTCCTGGTTTAAGTTAAACCAGAGTCCCCAGCATCCCAGTATGCTTTCCATCCCTGGGCTGGGCTGGGCTGTGCTGCCTGCTCCAGCACAAAATGGTTGCGGGGGGAGGGGGAAGAAAGGCAGAGACTGCCCCCCACAAGTAAGCCCTGGCTGGGGGCTGGGGCCAGGGATGGGGATTATACCCCCCTTCTCCTAAGTACAAAGCTGTCCTACCCTGCTAAACTTACTGAAAGTTACTGCAGGTTGTGACTATGGACTACAAATCCCAGAGGCACCTAGAAGCATAAAGAAGAAGTGATGAGCAGCCCTGCAGAGTCCTGTTGCTCTGACTGTGGACTAAAAATCCCAGAGACCTCAGGGGCAGCAGGAAGAGGAAGCCAGCACACATCCCATGCTGGCTATGTGCCAGAGAGCCATGCTCTAGCGTGCCCTAGCTTCTGGCCTGAGCCACTGCAGGCATGTGGCTGCATTTCCTAAATAAAAAGTAAACGTGTGTCCACTTGTTTTTCAGTTTAATCTCTACAGCTTAGTCTAACCTGCAAAGACTAAATTGATTCAGGCTTGGGCTTTTTGACTGTCTATACTTACCCTGGTTCTCCAAGAGCAGTCTCCTAAATATGTTAACTTTTACATCAAGGCACAGCAGACTAAGAACAAGGCTGGACTAGGGGAGTCGAGTGCAGGAGAATGAGTGCAGTGTGGCCACCAAGGGCCACACCAACCCACAAACCCACACCCTATCCCATAACCCCCCACATATACACCCCCTCAACATACACTATGCCCCCCCCACACAACCACACCACACACCCCCACACCCCACCATACACTTACTCCCACCCTAACCACAATTCAAACACCCCCACACAGTATACAAGAGTAAGACTATATTTGAGTTATTATGCAATCATTTTTATATATACTATGCAAACACAAATCATGACAAAAATACTTTTTGTAATAAAATTAAAATATGTATAGTAGATGTGTGACTTTTAGTGTATGATCTGGTTTTTTTTCTGGTTCACAGTGCAACCCCCCCCCCCTTCCAAAAGGAGCACTTTTGGGGGCAAGGGTGGGGGGAAGACTTCTGGTGGCAAGGATGAGGGGTTAGAAATCAGTCTTCTGGTCCCAAGATAGCAACCAGGGGGTAGGGCACTTGTCAAGATGCCTTGTGGCCCTGAACTCATGAAAACTGGGAAGGGTAACTCAAGTCACAGACAACATTGTGTAGGCAACACTGTCACAAACTGGCTATTCCTCATCTCTCCAGGATTCATGAATTCCTGGCTGTTTAATTTTTGCAAGGAAAGTCATGCTTAGTCACTGGGATTAGGGAGGAAAATGCCATGAATGCACTGCTGCCATGTCTTGTGTTCCTGGGTGGATTTTCATACCTTTTTATCTTCCACTCTACAGAGTAAGGAAAGTGGATAGCTTTTTTATAGTTTTTAGGAGTAAACTACTCAGAACCCTCATGTTTTCTACTAAAGATCTGTCTAATGTGATTTACATCATTCAGGGCACAAATTCCTTACAGGTTTAATATTGGAAACATAGACACAGTGTTAACAATCATGGCATTAATAGCTCCATTGTAATTAGCTTGCTCCCGACAAAGATGTCTAAAAGCTGTCAGATTAGAGCATCTATTCAATGTAGTGTACAAATTGGTTGCTAATTAAACTATTTTACTACCTGAACTTTTGCAGCACAAAGCTGTAAGTAAATTAGCATTTTATTTACTAGTCATTAGCATGAGGTGAACAGCAGCTGAAATCACAATACTTTAATACGGTCACAATTACAGTAAATTACTTTTATACAAATTGAGAACAATCACACAAATCCAGGCTTGACAGTAGAATTAACAAAAAGACAGGCACGGTGTGTATATTCAGTATCTTTGTGCTCTATAAAATATCAAATGAAATACAGGCTCTGAATCTAACTGGGTGCTTTACCCATAGTTACTGAAGTATATGAGCCAGCACTCTCTCACATGGGCTGTCCATTCTACTCTGTTCAGTAAGAGATGAAGAGAATCAATAAATCATGTGGGGGGGTTTATGAACAAAAGACTTAGTCCTTCCAGAAACTACTACAATATGAGAGCTATAATAACAAGAAAAACTTTACATGACATTAAATTGTGGCTTCAGTTCTTTGAAGAATTATCCAGAACATGTTAAAAATTAATGGGTGTCTTCCCATTTTTCCAATGGGACCTGAATCGGGCATGGAGCAGTGATAAGGCAGAGTTTTACTTCAAACCCCAAGCAGGCAATCTGCTACACTCACTACATTAGATTATAAATTCATTGTGGTTAAGTTCTCTTTCTTATCATGTGTTTTCTCATAGGTCCCATTGCAATGGGCTTGGAATGAGGCCTGCACATGCTACTGTAATACAAATAAATGATCCATAATCATTAACAATGCGTTTCAAATTACCACATTAAAAGGATGTGCCAAGGATCCTTGTAATTTAACAAAAAAATCCTACTAATAATAGAGTCTATTTACTCTACAGACAACAGTACAGCATGGAAGAAGAGGAAGAAGAGGATTTGAGGGCATCCTTTGAGCTTCTGACCCTTCTTAAACGAATTTATTCAGTGGGAACATGTCATAAAATCACAGTAATTGTTTATAAAATTTGTTTTAAAAGGTGGATGGGAAAAAAAAGGTGTTGACTTTTCCCTTCAAGCAAAGCAGGAGCTTTCAGAAAAAGTTTCTTATAATGCCAATAACACCATGAATTATTACCATTTTAAGAAGATACCAAAGTTACTTGTTATTACTTCTGGTGTTTGTTTTTTGTGCAGTGGACAGAGAAAGTAAGTGAATCCATTTCATTTTTTGTTGGACTACATCCAACTTTCTGGATCATATATACCAATGTATTATCATTTTACTGGGTTTCCAACTCTGCAAGGGAAACCCAGTAAAATCACCTTTCCTTTTAAAGTCCCTCCTTTTGTACAGACAATGGGTGCACCTACATGTGCACTTTAATGTGGAGCTAATTAGCTCCACAGTAAAGTGTTACAGTCTACATGTGTGCCCGTATTGGGTGCAATAAATTCATTAACTTCACAGATGCTATCCTACAGCAGAGTAGTTATATGTGATGAAACGCACGTGTAGATAGTGAGTGGGGCTGGCTGGGGCACAAGGGTGCTACAGTGCAGGGGCTGCCATCTGGCTAGCCCTACACGGTAGCACCCTTGTGTCCCAGCCATCCCCTCCACTGCACACTGAGCCAGGGCAGCGAAGCTCTGGGCTGGCAGGCTGACCCCCTGGGCCTTCTGCCAGCCCTGGGCTGGTCTGCCCTGGCTTAGTATGCTTCAAACTGTGCCAGCATTTATCGCTGTTTGCTAATTGCACTCATTGAGGAGGATTCTGCTTCCATGGGTCAAGAGGATGGACCTGAACTATTCTCAGTAGTGGCAGTTAACAGAACAAGAAGCAATGACTGTTTAATAGCATTCATAAAATTCATAAAAGTTAAGTATGATGTCACAGGTATGTATATCTGCAAGGTATAAACCCCTTTATTAGGCATCCCTTTATGCTCCTTTAGCTATTGCCTCTAGTTGGGCTTCTTAACAGTTCCACCCAGTCAATCCTTGCCCAAATATGATCACACTGTCAGTTCATTTCATCAGACTTCTTGAACCCCAGTAGAAAAAAGTATTAGGTCACAATGAATCACAGTGTTGCCTGGATTCAGATATTCAGAGTCAGGCACCTGAGATTTTATTTTCTTTAAGAATACTAGGAATTTTTAAACTGGCATGAAAACCATAAAGTCAATACAGGGAAGAAGATAATACTAGTGTTTATACTAATTTATCCCTGGGAAATATCAATATTGAGCACCGTCTTTGTTTTAAGCCATAAAGGTATGCAGTCCAGAAAAGTAGATAAATAAGTAAATGATAATGCTTAGGAATAAACCAACAAAGGAAATGGTCTGACTCCCATCCATGTGAAATATAGAAGAATCAGAAACATTTGCTATAGGGTTTCCACAATCTACCACTGCTACTACAAAGAAACTGGAAATGCTGTACATTTTTGCTTTTTGCTACTAGACAAAATCAGATTAAAAACAAATACAAAGGAACAGGTACTAGAGTGGCAGCACCAGCCTTCATTGGTTATTTTTACCATTTTAATTCTGTTTCCTACACCAGCAGAATCAACTTTAAAACAAGCATCTGGACAGTAAGAGATTGCAGTGCTATATTATGATACAAGCAAAAGTATGACTTGTTCTTATTTTGCCCTCCAGAACAGGTACCAATGCACCTTGCTATTTCACCCCATTCCTCATGTTCTTCTCAGCTAAGACTATACACCCAAATCCTACTCAACCTTGCAAATGCCTAAATAGGACCTAAGTCACAGTGCGATACAAATCAGTGGCTAAAAAATCCTAGATCCTAGATCCTTCCCTTGCCAAATGCACAGCACGGGGACTCCAGAGCCCCTACCATGCAAGACATCCCAGCATCCTCCCACTGTACCACTTCTGTTACCCAGGAGCAGGAGCAGGAAGGCAGAAAGAGAAAGTGAGAAAGCTGGAGGAGGTAGACCTTGGCCACCACCACAGTAAGAACAATCAGAGGGGTGGCAGATGGGCAGTAGCACACAGGAGTCTCCTCAAAGGCTGCAGGTTGCCTGTGGCCCACCAGTTGGAGAACTTTGGCTCTCCTTACTCCCACCTAAGCTCAGCTGCGGCACACACAGATGAATGCTAGGAACTGCTAGGCAAGGTCTGAGCACATCTGCTGACTGATACTGAGAGCACATAGACAGCTCAATACAAAACACAACAAAGGATAAAAAAGAGATGGTACTTTTGCCTAGTACTCTAGTTGTAAGGACACGTGTCCAGGAAGTCAGAGACACGAGTTCTAGATGACTTTTGGACACAAGACAGTTACCACCATTCTCACCAGCTGAGTTCAAGAGTGAATGAGGGCACGCATGCTTCACACTGAACTCAATGCTACTGTGAGTTAAGGTGGCCTGGTTTAGAGAGGTATCTACCCTCTGTGTGGAATCTGACATGATGGAAGCACCTCCCTTGCACCATTCACTCAGATGCCTAAGCTCCAAGAAAAAATATGAATTCAGACAGCCGGTACCTAGAATTCCTATTGACCAGAGGTGAGGCAAGGCATCTCCATGCCTGCAGTAGCTACAATGCACAGGGCAGCACAGGCTGCTGCTGTGCCGGTTGCAATGGGGCAATCAGCCACTGCTACAGCAGTGGCCATTTCTGTACCTCCTACAACAGCAGTGCCCAGGGCTACTGCCCCAGGTGTCCCTTTTTATTTAAACTACTGCTATTTGCTACCTGTACACATGTCCCTTAGACATTATGGATCACCCTTGGGAGGCACCTAGGTCTTGCTATTACTGTTTAGGAATTCTAGGTACTTAACCCTGTAGTTCTGGACCACCTGTTTGAAAAGAGCATCTAAATATTATGCACTGCAGTGCCTAAGTGGAGGATTAACAGATTGATAGAACCCATCTGAAAGAAATTATTGTGACCCAGGGGAAGAGAGAGCGGACAGAGGTTGAGTCCCTGAGCTGATGTCTTCATATGCCAGTCCTGATTCTATTAGGCAGGGAACTACATACCCTTGGGGAATGTAAAGACAGTCACTGTCCTCTCCATCCCCCTGCATGTCTTGGGGTGATGCTTAGGCTTTCTAGGATTTGTCTCTTTTTCTCACAGAGAAAGCTGCCAGCTAGGAATGCAGCTGAAGCAGCTTGCAGCCTCCATTATTTGTAAGGGCCTGGGATGTGGAAAGTAAGATTTATACATGCCACACCTGGATATGCAAAATGGTGCTGCTTCAGTATAGTAGTTACATGACTGCCCCTGGCTCAGGTAGGTTACACTCAGCATCTCAAATCGAAATCATGAACAGACAGTCAAAATGCCCAAGGCTGAATTAACTCAGTCTTTGCAAGTTAGTCTAAGCTGCAAAGATTGAACCAATAAGCACATGAACAGACATTCACTTTCAATTCAGAAAATGCAGCCACATGCCTGCAGTGGCTCAAGCTAGAAGCCAGGGGGGTGCTAGACCATGGCTCTCTGGTATGTAGCCAGCTGGGCTGCATTTGCTTGTTCTTCCTACTGCCCCTGAGGTCTCTGGGATTTGCAATCCACAATAAGAACAGCAGGACTCTTCAGGGTTGCTCGTAACTTCCTCTTCCTGGCTTCCAGGTGCCTCCTGGATTTGTAGTCTATAGTCACAGCCAGCAGTAAGCAAGCAGGGCAAGCCATCCCCATTCTTGGGGGAAGAGGAGTTTAACCCTGGTCCCTGGCCCCAAGCCCCAACTGGGGTTTGCCTGGGTGGGGGGGCAGGTGGGATGGGGGGAGTGGCGGACTGAGCTGGCCAGTGACCCAGCCCTCACTGCTCCAGCCAGGGAGTACAGGGGTGGGGCCAGCCCTGCTCTCTGGAGCAGACAGCACAGCTGAGCTCAGGGCTGCAAAGCATGATGAGATGTTGGGGGACCCAGCATGCTGAGATGCTGAGGGACAAGGAAGGGGTCTGGGGCAGAAGTTTCATAAACCTGTTTGACCTAAATCAGTTAAATTTAATACTACATTCAACCATGCTTTATTCTCAAGACACTTTATGGAAGATCATGTCACAAGACAAAAAAATGCAATTATGACAGAAACTTCCTGACACTCATCTAAGAAAAAAAAATCAATCAAGGTATACTAAAATAAACGCAACTTGAAAAAATTTGGAACCATTAAAAATACAAATACGTTTCCAGGTTTAAAAATGTACCGTATTCTAACTATTGAAGCCTCCATAGGATATCCTATTACATACTCAGGTTTCACCAAAGGAGGAGAGTCAGTTGGACAATTTAAATTCACAATGTTATGTGTTTTTAGTGCCCTCTAATAAATATTCCCCATTCAATTATCAGTGCTATGGGTTTTTTTTACCCATCAGTATATAATCCCTAATTAATAGCAACTATGATTTGATTAACTTCATGCAGATACCATTACTGCCCTACCGATACACAAAAGTCACAAACCTTTGCTTTTACTGCACCTTACTTTGCACAGACGATGAGTTGGGCCCTGGTCCTATTGCAGCTAACAGGAGTTTTGGCATTGGTTGCACTGGGAGCAAGGTCAAAGTCTGTTGTTATAGTTTAAGCCTTACATGGAGTTAGCGTTTGATAAATATTTTTGTAGAGTTCGACCTCATAATGTTCCCTGCACAGCAGGGCTGAAATACTTTAGCAGGAAGTCTACTCAGAAGGTGAAGAGTGTCCTCCTTCACCATCTCCAGTATGCAGAACTCAGACTGCCAAAGCACTAATGTGGGATGTTGGCTTTTACAGCGTGGGACTAAGATCAAAAAGGAAGCATGAAACCAAAGATTATTCAAGTACAATAGGAAGCTTGAAATCATGTAGAATTTATTCCCTACAAAAATAGTAGAGCCAAACCATGCTCTCAAAAGAAAGCATAGCTACTTTGTCACTGTAAACAGGACATGCCTCTAGCTTTATAAACAGGAGACTGATTCACAACAAATTGCCAAGAAACCCATTCCAACATTTCAATCGGAAGATACTCATCAGGAAGAGTAAAAGTATATAATGTACAATGTACCTTCCGCATAAAAGGATAATGTGATAAGCTTTATCGTATGATTGCTAAATCTTACGGAGCATATTCCTTTTTAAAGTTAAATCCAAACAATATTATTATTATTTTTAGATATAAAGGTAAGATTTCCCATTGTGCAGAGGGTCAGCACAGAGCCTTTGACCTGCTGCTTAACTCCTTTTTAAGTTCTGAATAATACACGTGCCTCAAAATGGATATCTGTAGAGACCTAAGTTTCATTTGTAACAAAGTTATGCTATATGAACAACTATGAACAAAATGTGAGGTTTAATAGCTAAAAATTACCTATTCCATTTATTTTTAGAGGGAAATTGTATACCCTAATTGGTTACAATTACATATAGGTATAACATAGAATAAAAGTTTTACCATGCTAAGTCTGAAGTGTGATAAACACTGATTTCTATGATACCCTTTATATTGATCATTTTGTTATTAGTGTTTGTGGAATAAAGACTGTTCCCTATCTTTCTAATAGCTATTTTCCAGAGGGGAATTTTTTTTGGCAGGACATATTACCGTATAAATTAGAAAGGCATGAATAAATAATACACATTCTTGCAAAGCTTTTTTTAATGCAACATACAGCGCCTGATTGGTTGATTACAGCAGCGACAGGAAATTCAAACCACAGCCTTTAAAAGCGGCGGTTTGACATAGCCCCCAGCACTTGGGAGCCAGGAGTAGCGGGGAGAGGAGGGATCCGGGCACACGTGTGTCCCTCTTGCACGTGTGCCCCCTTACCAGACCCGAGGTGGAGGTGGACGCAGCAGCAGTGGAGTGATCCCTCTAAGGTAAGTGGGCAGAGAGACCGGATGCAGCTGAGCCAGATCGGAGGGGAAGCTCCCCAGATCCCTCTTAGCTGAGCCAGTAGGGAGCTGCGCTCCCGAGCCACGCCGCATGAACAGAGTGTGAGAACAGAGTGCGCAAACAGGCGCACTCCATAAGAGCGCACCGGCATTTGCATTGGTGTTCGCGCCGGCGGGCGAGCAGGAAGGGCCAGGAGGTAGACTTGCAAGGGCAGGGTGAAGGCACTGCACTAAGCTAAAAACAAGCAGCAACTCCTATGATGGTGTTGACATGGAGTGCTGCCAGGGCCCCCGCCCAGGGGGAGCAGCCTACCCTGGGCTTGTCTGAGGCCTCCACCCAGACAGAGACCATGGGGGAGCTGGTGTGCCCTCACCCCCTGGCCTGTGGGGGGTGCCCAGCAAGGCCTGGGGGGCAGGGATTGGGGACCCCCACACTTGTCCTGCAGGCGCCCACCTTAGGGCCCTGGAGGCGCAGGTGAGGGAGCTCCAGGAGGAGGTTAGCAGGCTGAGGGGAATCAGGGGGTGGAGGAAGAAATTGACAGCTATTTCCTTTCCCTGCAGGGTCACTCACCCAAAGAAGAAGCACCTCGGGAAGTGCCCTCCACTGCAGAGTGGCAGACGGTCACCTCCAGAACCAGGGCTGCTCGTCATACAGCGCTACCAGTTCCTCCAGTCCAGCTGGAGAACAGGTATGAGGCCCTGGCAACACTGGAGGAAAAGGAGGGACAGGAAGCAACCGGAGAGGGGGCAACTCCACACTCCCCACACTCCAAACAGGCCGAAGGAGCTAAGCAGTGCTGGAGGAAAAAGCATCAAGTGATTGTCATAGACGACTCCATCTGAGAGGTACAGAGGGCCCCATCTGTCGCCAGGACCCCTTGACACGCGAGGTCTACTGCCTACCCAGAGCAAAGATTCATGACGTGACGGGGATGATCCAGGCCATGATCCAGCCCACCAATTACTACTACCCCATGGTCCTAATCCACATGGGTACTAATGATGCGGCCAGGAGAAGCCCTGATCACCTGATGGCAGACTACCATGCTCTGGAGGGCGTGCTGAAGGAGATAGGTGCACAGGTGGTATTCTCTTCTGTTCTACCAGTGAGCGAACGTGGAAGATGGTATGAGACGTGCATCGCAGAGACCAACTGGTGGCTTCAGGAATGGTGTCTTGAGGCAGGCTCTGGCTTCCTTGACAACGACCTGCACATCATGATGAGAGATATGTTCGGGTAGGATGGGCTCCACCTTTCCCCTAAAGGTAACTGTGTGTTCTCTTCTAGGTTGGCAGATCTCCTCCTGCGGGCTTTAAACTAGGCTCGTTGGAGGAAGGGGAAGATGAGGAAGGAGGAAGACTTGGACCGCTAAACCAAGCAGCACTCACAAGTACAGCCCAGCCTAGACCGACGAGCGAAACATATACACAGGTAAGCAACAGGGGCCAGGGCAATGCTGTGATTAGGGGGCCAGTGCACACATCCACAGGAGACCTCAAATGCCTCTGCACAAACCCTCATAGTATGGGAAACAAGCAGGAGGAACTAACCCTCCTGCTAGCTGACACCAATCCAGACATAGTGGGGCTCACGGAAACATGGTGGGACCCAACGCATGACTGGGCGGTGAATATCAAGGGCTATAGGCTGTACAGGAGGTACAGGACAGGGAGGAAAGGCACAGGTGTGGTGCTCTACATTAAGGAGGAATACACATCCACATCAAGTAGCACAGAATCAGAGGAGGGGCACACGGAAGTGCTCTGGGTTAGAATACACGGCAGTCAAGGGGAAAGAGACTTAACAGTGGGGGTCTACTACAGACCACCCAACCAAGGGGAAGAGCTAAACCGGGAATTCTTAAGTCAGCTCATGGAGGTAGTTAGGTCAAAAGACGTGGTCATCATGGGTGACCTGAACTTTCCAGACATCTGCTGGGAAGAGCAGTCAGCCAGGTCTGACCACTCACATAGGTTCCTAGCCCAAATGCAGGACCTCCATCTAACCCAGGAGGTGCACAGCCACACCAGGGGAGACGCCTTGTTGGACCTGGTGCTGGCCATGGGAGATGACCTGGTGAGGGGGCTGCGGGGGCTC
>NW_017729032.1:30898041-30898284 GCF_001723915.1 Gavialis gangeticus
GGTCCTCGGGCCTGCACTGTTCAACATCTTCATCAGTGACTTGGACGAGGGGGTAAAAAGCACCCTGTTCAAATTTGCTGATGACACCAAGATGTGGGCAGATGTGGGCATGTTAGAAGGAGGGAATAGGCTACAATCGGGTCTAGACAGGTTACAGAGGTGGGCGGATGAGAATAGGCTGGGATTCAACACTGACAAGTGTAAGGTGATGCACCTGAGGAGGAAGAACCAGCACCATACCTA
>NW_017729032.1:30898788-30904836 GCF_001723915.1 Gavialis gangeticus
CAGGAAGGCCAACCGCACTTTTTCATGCATCCACAGATGCATCTCAAGCAGGCCCAGGGAGGTGATACTCCCCGTCTATGCAGCACTGGTCAGGCCGCAGTTGGAGTACTGCGTCCAGTTCTGGGCACCGCACTTCAAGAGGGATGTGGACAACATGGAGAGGGTCCAGAGGAGGCCACTCGCATGATCCAGGGGCAGCAGGGCAGGCCCTACCAGGACAGGATACGGGACCTGAACCTGTTCAGCCTCCACAAGAGAAGGCTGAGGGGGGAATCTAGTGGCCTCTTACAGACTAGTCAGAGGGGACCAGCAGGCACTGGGGGAGTCCCTGATCCCCCGAGCACTACCAGGAGTGACTAGAAATAACGGTCACAAGCTGGCAGAGGGTAGATTCAGATTAGACACCAGGAGGCGCTACTTCACAGTCAGGGCGGCTAGGATCGGGAAACAACTTCCAAGAGAAGTGGTGCAGGCTCCTACCCTGGGGGTTTTTAAGAGGAGGTTAGATGAACACCTTGCTGGGGTCGTTTGACCCCAGTACTCTTTCCTGCCATGGCAGGGGGTCGGACTTGATGATCTGCTCAGGTCCCTTCCAACCCTACTAACTATGAAACTATGAATATGTATTGGATCTGATGAGAATAGGCCAAATATAAAGTACCAGATCTGTATATTACTTCACTGAAATGTCTTGTAATCTCTTCTACTCTAAGTTTCTTCTTAGAAAATACAAAGCTACAACTAAAAACTAGTAATATTTTCCAATAATAAAAATGCTTAGAATACCAGAGCCTAGGCTACAGTTTTGCCACCAGCCCCCTGGAAAGTGGTTAAACAACTTTTTAAAAAAGAAATGTTCCTTTCAACTCAAATACCACAAGTTAAAATGCTAACAAGAACATGCAAACCACACCCTGACTGCTTGGAGTAGTTCAAACAAAATACCTGTCATACAATTTGCTGTTCAGCAAGACCCTTCAAAAATGTTAGTGCACCTTTTTTGCTACTGTCTATAAGAAAGAAAAAGAATGGCAGTCTTGTCCTAACCTCAATATTCTTTCTAAACCTATGATGCAAAGTACTCCTATTATCATCCCATCACTCTACTCACTCTTTTACTTGCTATAGAACATTTTAAAAACATTAGGCCCAATCCTGTATGCCATTAAATCAGGCCCAATTTAAGCATGCAATTAAATGCATAGGGTCAGATCTTCTGCTGGTATAAAATGCCATTCGTTCATTGTCAGGCATGACGGAAGCTGTGGCCCCCTGACTTTCTTGGGTCAGCTGTACAGCCTTTAAAGTTAGTACCAAACATGCTGTTTAACAAAAGCTAATGTAATTCAGAGACTGACTGAGGTTTCTGATTGAAAGAACTTCCACCCTGCGATATACATCCATCTGATAAAAAAAAAATTCCAGGCTTTTTTGAACTACGCCATCATATTGATTGCTGCTGAGTCAGAGTTGTGACTTGTACATAATATCCTTGTTACTTTAGTCCAAACAGTTATGTAATTAAGGAACACCATCAGCTTATGGGAAAATTAAGCAATTCCAGACTGAAGTGTGCTATTACATGCAACACTTATGTTTCTTAAACTGGTGGAGATTAGGAAACAACTATTTTCTTGAAAACCCACAAAAATGGTCAGTGAAATTCAGGGTAACAAACACACCAGAACTACTTTTGGCTCTTTCTTTTTTAACAATTGACTAGATTTCCCCAGAAAATCCCTGCCACTGACACCACCGGCGGCATCTATGGGCAGTCCCTTATCGCCGCTGGCAAGAAAATCAGTCATTTTAAGAAAATCAGTCACAAAATGTATGCACAAAATCTTCCATTAAATGAAAACTTAATAAAATTAATTGGATTTAAATGGAAAACCACATGGACCAGAATCTTACCTGAATTTCATCAATGTAAATGCTTCAGATTTCCCCAACATAAGTAAGGGCAGAATCTGATAGCAAACCTTTAGAGCATTTGCATACTGGAAGAGTCTGTCAGTAATCCCTGATAGAGACACTGAGATTGAGAGCACCTCTTCAAATGTTTCCAAGTAATAAATAAGAGGAAGCATTTCAATTAAAAACATTGCTAGATTTGTAATGCAAGGTGATAAATAATAATACTTAGCACCTTTTACTAGACTTCTGCTAGATAAATGAGGTGATAAGGGTCCACTCTCACAAGATCTCTACATGCAAATTTAATTAACTTCAATAGCCTATTTGGTGGCATTAAAAATACAATAAATATCATGGGGTGTGACATGACTGTGGTAGATGTTTCTAAACTGCAGTAATTAAAAAAAAATGAGACATACTAAACTCGACAGCTGAGTCATCACTGTCAACCCATTCATAGAATCATATAAAATTAAAGTTCAAAGGGACCTCAGGAGGTCATCTAATCCAAACCCCTGCTCAAAGCAGAACCATCCCCAACTAGATCATTCTAGCCAGGGGGTTGTTAAGTCAGGCCTTAAAAACCTCCAAAGATGAAGACTCCACCACCTCTCTAGGTAACCTGTTCCAGTGCTTCACCACCCTCCTAGTGAGAAAGTTTTTCCAACTTAGACTTCCCTTGCTGCAACTTGAGACCATTGCTCCTTGTTCTGTCATCTGCCACCACTGAGAACAGTCTAGCACTTTATCAAACATCAGTTGGGCCCTGCCGGGGCTTCTGCAGGGGAAGGGCTCTGAGATCTGTGTCCTTGCACCAACCCAGGTGGACAGCACTGTCATGCTGCCCAACTGGGGCTGCTGCAGGGACATAGACTCTCGAAGCCCTTCCCCTGCAGCCCTCCTTGTCCAAGCAACGGCTCACTGCAGCCCAGCCAGGGCAGCTGCCAGGAGACAGAGCTTTGGCTCCTTCCTCCAGAGCCCCCCACCCAGCTGGGCTGCAGCAGCTGCAGGGCCAAGACAGCTGCAGGGCCCAAAACCCCTTTCCCCCCTGCAGCCAGGCTGCGCACAGGGCTGGGATCAGACACTGTCAATGATTCAGGTGAGTGATGCCAGGAGGGGGCAGGGCTGGCCCAGGCTCGCAGAGTAAATGAGCTCTACCTGGGTCTAGAGCACAGCCCTGTGCAGCACCACCTGGGATGGCAGTGATCATGCTTTCAGTTAACCCTCGATGGGATCTGGCACACGTGTTCGATGAAACACTTTAACAGAAAACACTTTAGGTTAGTACACATGAATCCAGGGTTAACTTAAAGCAGGATCCACCATTTTTAAAGCATTTTGTGTATTACGGCTATAAAGTGCTTTATGCGCTTTTAAAGTGCATTAAGTGTAAAGTCTGTACCTAACATGAATGGCGCATGCCCCTGGAGGCTGGCATGGCAACTGCCTGCAGGCGGCAGTATCAGTGGCAGGCGCGTGGCAGCAGGGAGCTCCCACAGGCAGCTGTGGCGGTGTTGGCAAAGGGGACGGGCGGAGGGGAAGCTCCTGCAGGTGGCCATGGCAGTGTAGGCGGCAGGGCGGGGGGTGGCAAGCACCGACCAGCGGTCGACGACTATCTGCAGACGCTGCCAGCAGCGGCGGCACTGGCAGCCAGCAGTGATCGGGGACTGCCTACAGACACCACCGGCGGTGGCGGTGGAGGCAGTGGGGTGCCAAGTGGTGACTGCCCACAGGTGCCACCGGCAGCATCGGGGGCGCTTTTCCCAGGGGGTGCACCGCCCATCTCAGGGGGTGCACATGCACCCACACGCACTCCCTACATGGTGCCAGTGGTATCTAACCTATATTCTTAGCAGCTGCAGCAAGAAGTATAGTCTGGTTAGATTTAATAATCATTTCATTGCATGTTTTTGATGAGTACTACTCTTCATCTATTGATTTATTTCAGAGTAACCTTGGTTTTAACTAAGTCCGATTTACAAATACACCAACTTTTTAGGAGCCGAAGAAGACAGGCAATTTGGACTCCTGTTTGCTTCAGTCAAAAGGCACTTTGGGCCCCCAATTAAAACTATCAGCTTTCAGTATGACTGGTTTATTCTGCCTGTGGTCAACGAAAGAATTTAAAGAGATGTTTTCCTTTTTATAAAAATGTAGGTTGTCATGGGACTTCCAACACACAATCTGGATTTTTTCAAGAGGTTAACAGACTGGGATTCCTTTCCAGATCTCTGTCATTCTGCAACATAAAAATCATGATCATCAACTTGTGGTTTTATACTGAATTAGTTTTTGTCCCCGTGATGCATTTAGAAAGATGATAATGAAAATGTACCGACATAAATATATCCTTATCCTCATCCTACCCTATACTGTCACATCTAAAACCACCTGTAGACCAAAAACACTGTCCATCAGCAAAATACATATCAGTGTTATTCCATATCAACACCTCAGACCAACACAAGAAAAAAATACCATTTTTGTTAGGAGCCTTATACACAAAAATTCTGTTACTGACGTACAAGCAGCCTTTTTAACCCTCCCCACTTGCCCGAGTGCCACTTCGATCTCCTTCTGCCCAATCTGTTGCTCTGCTTTCTGCTGCATCCTGTGCTCCTGCCCAATCAGCTGCTATGCTTTCTGCTCCTGCCCTATCTGTTACCAGGTTTCCTGATCCCTCCCCAATCTGCTGCGTGCCACATGCAGAGGCTGCCCGTGCCACTTGTGGCACATTTGCCTCCGGTTGGCCATCCCTAACTTACACCATCAGAAATGTCATGTAAAGCGCTGACCACACCTGGGTGCACAGGGGAGAAATACATCTTTCAAGACCTGGGCACACGAGCAGGGCTGGCCAGATTATGGCCCACGTATCTCACCTATTCCTTTCATTCCTGCTCACTGCTGTAAAAAAGCAGAGTAATACTACTCCCACTGGAGTCAATTAATTGATGCGGTTGACTTAAGTAACAGACAGCCCCAAAGTTATAATGCTCAATCCTCAAATCAAATCATCAAGACTGACAGAAAAAGCAGGATAGTAATGATCCCACACAAGCTTTTTCTTTCTCTTGATAACGCCCAAGATAAGAAACAATGCCACCCTAGGCACTGCTTTTCACTTGGAGTAAAATGATCTCTCTTCATGCTGCTGCTGCTAAGCTTAAAAGGCTAGTTCCTAAGGATCAGTTGCTGAATCTTACTTAATGCTCATATAAAGAAATTATAATAACAATAATAATAAAGACAGCTGGTATATTGAAGTGGTTCTAAGTAACAAGGAAACTGGAGTTTGACTCAGACTAGGGAACTTCCCCCTTAGCATAGTTCAGTAACACTTTGTTCTTGTACACGTTTTAAACTGATACAGGAGCAGACAAAAAAGACAGGGGGATTAATAAACCATTCAACAATTTCGGTGGAGGAAGGGGAAATTGTTGGGCATGTGTTTTTATTATAAACATACTCTACTTTCAAAACAAAAGATAAAAGCATGAGCGCATTAAATACCAGGGCTGGAAATACCTTCAGTTTTTCACTTTTTTGTCTCCAGGACTTTCACAGATCTAATATCCTTTTCCATATTTTCTTGTGATGGTTGACTAATGGATACAAAAGATCCCCAATTTGATGGCCTGGAAGTTGAAGCTAAACATCCATCCACCTACTTCAAGGGGACTCCAATTAATGGCCACCGTTAAAAACTACCACTGACAAAGGCAAAGAAGAGCCTGGTCTTGGATATGACCCGCGCACAAACCATCACGAGGAACCGATGGAAAATAAAGAAGTCAGAAACGAGCTGAGAGACACAACTTTGCTTCTGGTCACTTTGCAGAGGGCAGCTGTCTTTGCTCCCTTTCGCCCAGGAAGAAGCAGAGCGGCATGTGCAAGGAGCCAGGATTTGCTGCGCGAGGGAAACACGAAGCTGGATGCCCGCATCAGCCCAGGCAAGAAGCTGCTCATCACGCCTCCCAGACCACGGACCTCGGCGCTGCTGCCGTTCACTCCAAGCAGCGGAGCTCACCCGGGCGCCGCAGCGGTGCCGCGGCCCGGACTGCCCGCGCTCGCACCAGCCCCCGGGGCAGGAGCAGCTGCTCTCCTCACCCGCGCGCGGAGGGGCAGCGA
>NW_017729032.1:30905396-30931441 GCF_001723915.1 Gavialis gangeticus
AGGAGGAAGGGGCGGGGGAGGGCGGCAGGGAGCAGCCCCCTGCCCCGTCCCCGTCCCCGTCCGGCAGGCGGAGCGGGTATCCCCCGGGCCCGCTGCTCGCCCCCCCCGGGGTCGCTGGCGCCGGTGGGATGAGCCCTGCCGCCGGGGCGACCTCGGGAGGTCCCCTCCAGCCCCCACACCTGCCCCGCTGCAGGCAGAGGGAGACCCTGGCGCACGGCCCGCACCGCCTCCCCCACAACCTCCTGCTGAGGGTCTGGCCGCAAATATTCCCCTCGCCTCTTCCTTCGGGCGCTCCCTGGCCATGGCCCCACCGAGCCCCAGGGTCAGCCTCCTCCTGGCCAAGCTGGCCGGGAAGGAGACGCTGGACAGGAGGGTCCTCAGGGACTGTGGGGCTGCTTTCCTTGCCCTACTTCCTTCCCATCTCCGAGTATCGCTGGGCAGTGTCCGCTGTCCCCTTGGACTCGTTTGAAGGCCAGTGCGCACTGTCCGGTGTGCCCAGTGTCTCCCCTTGGCACTCTTGGTATGAACCTTTGACTTCTGTCCATTTTCATTATTATTTGTCCCAAGTACTTAATTGTCACCTTTCCTGTAGCCTCCCCACTTGAAGGGGGTCAATAAGTTACTTGGTGGGCCTAGGCCCCTGCCTCTCAAGGTGACAAATAGGCCAGCCCCACTTAGCTGTGACTGTGAACAAGATGGGCAGGGGCTGACCAGTGCCCCTGACTTCACACGTTCACCTAGCCGGAGCCCAGGGGTGCCAGGAGGAGGGTGGCACATTGTGAGCAAGGAGAGGTGGTGCACTAGTGTTTGCCAGGGCCCTGCCACATGCTCAGGTTATAGTGGGATACAAACCAGCTCTCAAGTTAATACACATTCTCAAGCACTAACTTCATATCTTATCAGCATCACGCCCCACTCCCAGCCCCTGTAGGAGATGTGGCTGCTGCTGAGGGAGGTGTTGGTGCTACGAGTAGCAGCTGACTGTCATCACCACCACTCCCCACCCACCTACCATCATGGCAGCAGTGAGCAACAGTGAATTTGGCACCAAGAAAGACAGCAGCTCCTGTCTTTGCTCCTTGCAACTACAGTCTCATTCCTCACTGTCCCTACCGCGTCCTGAAGTGCTGCCAATTCCCATCACCAGTGGCCATGAGCAGTGATGGATTCAGTGGTGCAGTAGGAAGGCACAGACACCTTGGAGGACTTCGTTCTTCCTCTGTCTTTTAAGTTGGCGTCTGGCACCACGTTAAGTCAGTGCCCACTCACCCACCCCTAGTTATGCTACTGGTGAAGCAAAATGTATTTAGTTATTTTTTTAAACCCTTGTCTTTTTTTTTCTATTTTTAAATAAAATTGTCCCTGTATATTGCACATTGGAGACCTAAAATTGAAATCTTTCTGAAGCAGAAGGTTCTGTGTCCATGTCTTTCAGGACAGAAAAGGGCTAGGAGGGTATTTGGGTCTTATTCCAAAATAAGTCTGATTCTATACATTACCAGAAAAAACTGTGCAGTCAGCATACCAGAAATCCCCAATTCTAACATTTCTGTGTGATGCACAGAGAGACATTGGGCTACAGCAGCAGAAATGCTCAGAATTGACATGCATTGGCTCACCTATATTAAAGTGACTGGCTTTCTTGCATACATTCTGGCTGCTTTACTACTCCATCCAGGAAGGGCACCGAACAACTGCGGATGCTTCCTCTGCCTGCCAAAGGCTAGATGTACCTGATAGCTTGCAAAAAAGATTTTTTCCAACTATCTGAGTTGGTCTAATAAAAGATATCATATTTACCCAGAGAACCTTGTCGGTCTATGTCCTTAGACCAACACAGCTACAACCTGCACCCCTATATTAAAGAAGATGCACTTAACTGGTTCTGAGTACACTTCTTAGATTTACTTTCAAAAGGACTAGATACACCCCTAAAAGGGTATATTTAAAGACATCTTCAGAACAGGTAGCCATAGGACTTGATATCAAAATATATGTATGCGTTCTGCACAGACGGATCCAGATCTCTGGATCTTTGTTTTCAGAAATCTTTTGGTGTAAAGGTTCAACCATCTTTTTATGCTTTGAAATAATTTAGTCAGCCTGACTATAATGGCCTGCAGTGAATAAATGTTCTGGTTATTAGAGAAATGGGTACATGATCATACAAATTGGAAAATAGAACGATTAAGGTAACTACAGATCTCTCAGCCTGACAGAGCCTCCCCTCACAACCCCAAAATAATGGAAAGGTTGATACAGAACTTGATTAACAGTAATTTACAGGATTTGTGGGAACACAAATCTTATCATGCTAATCTGATATCTTTTATTACAAGTTGGATTCATAAAGGTAAATGAAATTTGATAATAGAAGGCAGTTTAATCTGACAGATAAGGCTATAACAAGATCCAATGTCTGGAAGTTGCAGCTAGACTAGAAATATTTTCCACACTGAAGAAATTAACAGTAAGTACACATTTTTCAGGCTGAGGAAAATTGACCATTGAAAAAATCTATCAAGTGCCATGACAGGTTCTTCCTGACTGGAAATTTTAAAATAAAATTGAATGTTTTCCTAAAAGATATTCCATAGCTCTAACAGAAAAAAAATAAGGTAAATCGTAACAGAGGTAAATCCTATGGCTTGTATTATATAGAAGGATCTGTGTAGTTTAATACAATGTTCTCTTCTGGGCTTATATTTTATGAATGAATCTATGAAGTATAGAGTGAACAGCAGCATAGAAATTGTGTCCATACAGAAATATGTTAGAAATGCGGTTCTTGCCAGAATGTGGATTGGCCAGAGTTCACATAATGTACCAAAAGAGATAACAGGAAGGGGACCAGAGCCTACATATGGCTAGAAGTAGTAGGTAGGTAAGAAGACATTGCTAAGTTGCTTAGATAATTAAAATATTGCATAGCACAGACCTCAGCACAGTGATCTATAGCCCAGCTTTACCTGAGTTGCTGCCAACAGTTCAGCAGCATACAAAGCGAACCCCCTAGTGATATGGAACAATGTAGGTATCCAGATTTGCCAAACAAAAGCCCAGGAAGCAATGACATGTACCACCAGCTGCCCATGAACATTTGGCATTGGTTCTTGGGAACAAATAAGAAAATACGACATACACTAGATCCAGGCAGCAGGCTGGCAACTGCTGGCTCTGCTTCACCTTCTTTAAACCAGTTGTGCATTCTCTCCCTGTCTGGCACATTCTTTAAAGCAGCTGCAGGCTCATTTTGGCAGGCATCCAATGCAAGTGTTTAGTAGCTGTAAATATAACATTGATGCTTACTCATGGAGAGGGAGGAAGAGGCCCCCAGAACTGCATGCACTTATTTTCCAGATCCCAGAAAACTACCCTACCACTCAGACATTTCTCAATTACTATGCAGCACACAATGATGGCTCATAGTGTACATAGCAGAGATCAGTATCAGGTTCCCAAGAAGTTTTAAATAACATTAAGGTTGAACTCCTGGATCCCTTGCAGTGAACTGTAGATTTGCTTTTGAATTCAGTGGAGTTAGAATTTACAGTGGAAAAGGGAAGTGAGGAAGGCTGAAGATTTTTGTGGGCATAACTGATTTTCTTATAGGCTGGGCCAAGCAGCCATCTACAACTCTCCGTTCTACTCAGCTGCCTGGATATTTAAGCCTAGGACCTGGTAATGATAAGAAACTTCTAGTTGTGTAGAATGTGTCATGCTCCTCTTCTCTCTGATGGTCACAGCCTACCTATCCCTATCTGTTCCAAGTCTTCCAGAACGTTATCTTATCCTCTTTTCTTTGGTTCTTATGATTTATTAAATTTTATTTCTGGCTTCTCTTCTGTTTGCTTGGTGACAAATTCCTTTTTGCTTTCTTAGAATCTGGGGTAGTATTGCTTCCCAGATCTGGTTGTATAAGGCTTAACAGTGTCTCTACTTATTTTTCCAATCCAGGTGTCTTCCAGCACAATCACTAGCTTGTAGTATACACATAAGAAAATCCTTCCGGCTTGAAATAGAAAATAAAATACGACACACTTAGCTAACAGCCACTGCTCCATTCTTGGCCACTATAACAGTGAGTGTAAATCTGTACCTGAAAAACAAACTTTTCATACTTCCTCTCCAAAACTCCCTTCAAAACATATTAGTCATTCTTGAATAAATGCAACATTGAGTCTGAATACAGAATAAAAGAGTCAGAAATGCAAAGCCAAGTCTGAAAGCTCAACTTACACTCTACCTCCTATTGCTTGTGCATTAAAATATGCTGTTTACATCAAATTTATTATTTAATTTAATATTGCACATACTTTAAAATATAATTTATTGTACAGTAGGTTACAATATATGACAGAAAGTTCATAATTATTTGATTTTTAAATTACGTAAAAGTAAAGATATAATAAGCGAAATTCTTGAAAATACACGAATGTTTAAAGTAAGCCTGTTGAAGCTATTTTTTTGATCAGTTTTAAACTAAAGCAGCTGAGAATGTTGTCTAGGGCTTTAGCTTTGGAATCATCTTACTTGTAGCTGTCAGAGTGATATGCCCAAGGTCACATGCAACAAGTCAATGGCAGGTTTGGGAATACAGCTAGGTCTCCTACTGTCCACTCCAGACCACAATACCAATCTCAGGAGTAGAGTTCATATTTCACATGTGCACACACACACACATGCGCGCGCGCACACACACACACACACACACACACACACACACACATTGCTATATATTAACCACTTGGCACTAGTAAATTAATCCCTTTTGGGGCAGACAGAATTTTTGCTAATAACCTTGCATTACTATTAGGCTAAATTGACTTTCTGGGAGGCAGCCCAGTAAAACATGTTTGTTTAATATATTCCCATTAAGTAGAGTATACAATAAAATTTATACTTTTTCATTTATGTAGATCCTTTCATTCTGAAGTACTTTCCAAATTAAATACTGAACCATGTGGCTTGTAGGATAAAGGGCAGGAACAAAAACAGCACACTGAGCAAAGATAAGTGAAAGAAAGCCCAGTGAATGCCTGCCAAACTCTGGGCTCAGCTGTGAGCTTTAGCACTCATGCCACCCAAACCCCTGTCAAAATCACTGTGGACAATTAAGGTTCACTGAAGTGAAGGCTGAATTCAGTTTTGTATGAAAAACCCACTGTATCCTTTAAATCCAATTCAGTGCAACTACCTTAAGGATAAAGGGCTGTGTCTGTGGCTCTAAGATAATTTTAAACATTACAAACCTGATACTTCTATCTCAGAACCATCCCTTCTATCACATCCTTAAAACTTAAAACTCCTTAAAACTTAACAGCTAATGCATGTACCTACTCTATAACCAAAAAAATACAAATATCTTCCTGCAGAAAATGCTTTTACCAAACATGCTGCCTGTCCTTACATATATATGATAAAAACACCCCTCCCCCTACATTAAAAAAATATTATTTACAAAGGAAATTCCACAGTAAAGAATAGCTATGCAACATTAACTCATACCCTTGTGCATTATCATACAGCCTTTAAATATAAGTTCTCACACCATCATTTTCCATGATGCCTCTGCCTTATTCAACACAGGGTTACGGACTGTGGCCTGGAGATAATTCAGGGAAGTAAAATAGGAGGTTGTCTGTAGCTTTCTTCCTTCATTTGTTGGAGAAGCTGAAAATTGCATAGCAAATGAGGCAAGATTATGGCAGAGGGGTAACAATGGTCTTGTGCTTAAGATGATTGAGTGCTGCACTACAGAATTGTACCTCTGGTTCTGCCACAGGTATGTCTCTGTTGCTATGCAAGTCACTTACTCAAACTTTTCACAGGTGATTACTAACATGGCTCCTCATCTTCCATTTGCCCAGTTTCAGCGAGTAAAGTCTGATTTGCAAAAATGTTGAGTGCTACAGCTGTAATTGAAGTCAGGAGGAACTGTGCTTTGCACAGAATACATGTAATATGATGCTGAGTACCAGCAAGCAGGGGCAGGGAGGTGCTGCTGAGCACCAGAGGGGCAGAGATTCTGAGGGCGGTGGGGAGGAGGGGTACGAAAGCTTTATCTATGTTGGGGGCTCAAATACAGTCCCTGGCTGCTGTTGCTGCAGCCGCAGCATAGTCCACCTGACCCAGCTGTTGCTTGTACAGCAGTAGCGCACTGTCCACACACCCAGCTGCTGATACAAGAGCAATGTCATAGGGGTACTTCTGCTTCTAGGGTGCAAGCTCCATGGGGGAGGGGATACAATTCTGGCACCCCTCTACTAAGCTGATGCCTGAGGCCAGTGCCTTGTTTGCCCCCTGGTCCTCCCCCCACCCCAGATTACCCTACTGCTAAGTACTCTGAGCAATCAGTTCCTCTTTGTCTCAAACTAATGGAAACATGTCCCTATGGTGCCATTGTTACTGCACCATCACGTAGTACTTCCTTTTGGAAGTACTATGTGATGGTGCAGTAGCAGCCTGTACTGCACTGCGCACACCACACATGGTAGTTTTTACCTGCCATATCACCATAGCGATGTGCTACCTGAGGGAGCAGGTCACTACAGTGACATAGCTGCGGTGTCACAGGTTTTGCTCCAAAATGCTACGTTGTGCATCGCTATGGCGATGTAGCGTCATGTGTAGATGCTCCCACCGTTGATCTGACTATATCTGTGCCTCTGATCCCTTTCTTTAAAACGGTATAATGCCTTGAACCCCAACATACATTACAAGGCATTGAAAGATAAAATGATGTTTGTGAAACATTAGAGAATCCAATGAAGAAACTCACATGATTAAGTGAATAAGTCTACCTTCAGATAAGCATTTGAATACCATACAATAAATCAAGGCACAGGGTCATACATTGAAAAATGAGGAGAAAACAGATTATCAACAAGCTATTCACTAAGTGACTACATCCATCCTGTGCACTGAATGTGGCAGAGGTCATATGAAAAAAATAGTATGCGATTGTGTAATTAAAGACTGTTTCAAAATGAATAGGCACAATTAAAATTGTTCAGGCAACTTTAATTCTAGCATTTCTTAACTTTGGCTAAAATGAGCAGATTTTCACAAGGAATGAAAAAAGTTACATTCCTGAAGGCCACCCTATACTAAGATGAAAGTCCTTGTCCAACAGCATTCTCCCAAGGCTTGTTTAATGTGGGCAAAACAACATATTTTCCCCTAGCCTTGATCGTGGAAATGGCTCCATCATCTTGGCTGAAATACCTACCCTCCTATGAAATCAGCCAGAGCTAGTCAATAAGACATTGTGTAAAGTTATAAGCAATTAAAATGAGAAGTGGCACTACCTATTATTAAGACTGTTGCCACCATATCATTAGACATTACCAGCTATTCCCAGTTATGTATAAAGCATTAGAACTGATACACGGTTTAAGGTGGTCTTGTATAATTCTTAGCCCTATTGTTTTGCTCTCTGCCTTTCCAGTGTATAATATGGACATTACATTTTATATTTTCCAAACATTTTACAAACATGGATTAGTCCTCATAGCTTCAACCCCTATGTTGGATAAATGTTTGTCAACATATTCATTGTTAGGAAAAGTACAGGCTAAGTATACAGGTTTCTTTCTTACCCAAAGAGATATAGTGCATCAGTATCAGGAACTAGGTTAAAACCCAGCTAATGGCTAATTCATAAAACCAAAAGACCTGTCATAGTCGCATTGGGCCAGATTCTATTCTACCTACTAAGGGGTGTAAATGGACTTAGGTGTCAAAGCCCACATACAGACATTCAGTTTCTTCTGGGAGAGTTTCTGCTGTCCTCGGAGAAACCACAAATATACAGATGTTCAGGATTTTTTTCCCAAAGTAAAAATGGCCACACCAAGAGAAAAATAACCTGGGAAAAACCAAGGTTAAATTAAATGAGAAATAAAAAAATCTTTAGACTTTACAGAAATTGTAAGAATTTTATGAGGTCAAGCTTGATGATAATAACAACCAAATGATGATAACAACATTTCTGTAAGAAAGTTATGAACAACTGAATAAGGGGGCTGGTTATAGGGGTTTGTAATAAAAGTCTTGTTTATGTCTTACCTATAGCACACAATTGAAACCACTGTTGTATCTGTCTACATGCAGTACAGCCATATATTTAATGTATGTGAGAGTAATTTATTTTACACAAACACCTTCAGCCCTTACATACAGATGTTTACCATCCAGCCATGCCCATGTTCTCTTACAGTCCAGTGCTATGAAAAGTGAGTAAAGCCAGAGATTTAATTGACAGTAAGTTAAACTGGAAGTAATTTAGTGGCATCCTTTTGTTCTACGGCTCTTCACCTGACCTGGATTCTCAGATACATGACTATCCACCATTGATTATAGCCCATATATGTATAATTGATTATTGCCACATGTTGGACTATCAGAATTTATAGGCTACTTTTTCCTTACCCTGAGTTTTAAAATGCCCAATGTGATCATTTTTTCTTCACTGAAAAGGTTATGTCTACACCTGCATTTACTCCAGCCTGGATTTACTGTGCAGTAAGATACTGCACAGTGGGCATGTCTACATGTGATGCTACCTTGCCATAGCATCCCCAATCTCCAAAACAAAATGGCGATTGGGGAGTGGGAGGCTTGGAGCTTCCTGCTACAGGGGCAGGGAGACATAGTCCTTGCCAGGGCTCCTGTGGCAGAGCTCACTCTGGCAGCAAGCAGTTCCCAGGGATAGAGAGCTATCTCCTGCCCCCTGTTGGATGGCTGACCAGGACAGATTCACCTCCTGGTCAGGCATCTACCCAAACACTATGGCACAGTTATTAATGCCAAGTAAATTTGCTACTCGCATTTGCAGGTAGCAAATTTACTTGGGATGAAGAAGATTTATTGTGAAGTAAGCATATGCACATGTAAAAGCACATGCTTACTTCACAGTAAACTATGCTAATTTGTCATTGTGTCATATAGACACTTCCTGACAGTGATAGGGGTATCGTTGGAATTACTAATGACTCGAACCAGTTCATGGGAAGAAGTTTTTCTGTGGTTTTTAGCTAGTCCCCATTAGACATTAGTCACTTAAAAAATGCAGATCCAGATGTTAAACATTGATGGTTTGGTAAAAATATTTCACAGTTCCATGTGTTTTCAGTGTGTGCCACACTGGCTAAGTTACTTTCTTAAATACAGTTTTAGTTACTATCTATAAATAGTAACAGTTTAAGTTATTATCTATAAATTGATAGTAATTTGAGGACTTCTATAGTGCATCCAAGAGTGTCAAATATAATATATCAGGCTGTGGACTACTTATACCATCCCTGATCTTACAATTCAAATTTCTTCATTTTTTTTCTATTTCCTTATTTAACATTTTCCTACATTTGCTTTCAGCTGAGTGTGCTGTTGTTATCTACATTTTAGATTTCAGAACACAAGTAAATTGCCTATGCTGCAGTAATCTCCCCTAATTGATTTGGGATGTCTGCCAGTATTCTCTAGTATTCTGTGCTGATGTCTTTGTATGACTGGCTTTCATCCAACTATGGTCATCTTTGAAGTCTCCTTACTCATT
The DNA here is from genome assembly GCF_001723915.1 of Gavialis gangeticus. NCBI lineage: Eukaryota > Metazoa > Chordata > Crocodylia > Gavialidae > Gavialis > Gavialis gangeticus. The sequence goes on from NW_017729032.1 coordinate 30,914,956, forward strand.
TGTTCTTTTAGTACTAAGAGCTGGTATTCTTAGCCTTTGAATGTTACCCCTTCATCCCTCAAGTTTTCAGTGTAAAATGCTAGAAGGACAAGCAGTTCAAATATTCAGATACCAACATTTGGCCTTTCCGATATTTTCCCTCATTCTTGGTGGTTGAGAGAATTGTTGCATTGTAGCCTTCTATTTAATTAGCTGACATTTATGGTTTTATATTTTTTACTCCTATTTATATCACGGTGAACTTTCAACCATTTAAGACTTTCTTTTAGTGTCTTCACTGTTTTCAGTTTTTCACTTTACATTTTTTCTTTGTTCAATTCATAAAAGGAAAGAATGTGATTTAGAGATGAAACACTGCACCCTCATTATATTTTCATTGTAGAAAGCTTCTGGATTGCTGTAAAATGTATTATAACAAAGATGATTTATAATGGGTTTTAATGTAGCTGCAAATCAACTTGGCTCTACACTGGATATGGTTCCATTTTCATCTTCATTATAAGGCTCTTAATGTATCTCACTTCTTTTAGATTACAGGAGAAAAGCTATCCCTAGACAACTGAAAATCCCTGAGTTGCAGTTATATTAGATTGTCTTTAAATGATTCACCTCTTTCTTCATCTGCCATTTCTTGCAAGAAGATTTGTTCTTTCTTGACTACAAGAGAAAAGTAATAGTACTGTGGAAACTTGCTATAAAATACCAACAAAGATTTACTGAAAAAGAAGTATAAAATTCTATTACAATCACATACCTAGACAAAATCAGTTATATTTCATTTCCTGTCTGCTTATTATTTAAAGCCTTTATTCAGCAGGCTGTATTTAACAGAACACGTAAGGATTTGCTTAATTTAGAGAAATGCTTAATCTAAAGTCAATGGGACTAACATGCTTAGTGTAGACCCATATATAAGTGTGGTGCTGAAGAGATATAGACTTAAATATTTCTTTTAGGGCAGGGCCTTAATAATTTTATTTCTTCTAGATTTATTATGTTCACAAAAGTGATTTTTGTAATAGTATTATAATTGATGGGACCAGTAGGCTTTGTTTATCATTGTAAATACTGGAGACTGTGCATAGGGAGGATGGAGTATTGGCTCTATCTACTGAAAGGATTATTAACTGAATACACTAACATCAACACCATTTGGCTGCATTTTAAAACTACCACCATATTGCCTCTTGAATCATTATGCAAAGATTTATAGTGTTATATACAAATAAGTGCACTGCAAACAGGCAGAGTGCCTTCTCCCTATTATGAGCATTGCAGAAAATAATCACAAACCAAATATTATTAGTGTATTTCATATAATACAATATGAATGTTTCTAAGTATTTTACATCCCACATTACCACAGGAGCTAAACACCTCACAATCTTTTTAATGTATTTATCCCAACATCACTTCTGTGAGGTAGAGAATAATTATCTTCATTTTTTAGATAAAGAGCTGAGTAATAAAAAGTCTTAAGTGTCAGGTTCCAAATGGAAACGTAGGTACCTAAACAGCATTTAGGTACCTGGGTAACCAAAAGCAATCCAAAAATCGTAACTTAGACATTCCAGTGGAACAATAAAGATCTGTTAGATCCAAAGATAGTCTACCACAGCTGGATACATGCATCCTAATATTACCAGTTAGTCGCCTACTTCATCCTAAGCTCTCTTGTAGTCTAGATATAAGTTTATATGGTGTTTCAGCTAGGAGGGGGGAGTCCTTGGTTTTAGGCCCTAGATCCATTTAACAAAATGCATAAACAATCCAGGGAACAGCAATCAGAAACCCAGGACTCCTTCTAGCTGAGATCCCTCATTACCAGGCTTCTTGCTTGTTCTTCTGATCCCATGACAACGCAAGGCTTATCTTCAGCAAGAATCATGCTCCAGACCAGAAATCTATAGTCTGGTGGTGAAGAGTCTCCTGGGAAGTGAGATACATGAATTTGTATAACTCAAGTCAGGGCCTGTAGCCTAAGTTTCACAACAGGTCAGCAAGTGTTCTAAGCACAAAGCTGTTATATAAAAGGATAGCAGCACTTCCACAATCACCATCACCACTGGTTTAAAATTTTTGTCATTCAGGTGCCTTTCTTCAGAAGAGGACTCCTGGGTCTGAGCAAAGTGGATAGAATTCCCTAAACTCTGGAAAAGGACAGGAGCTTGCACATATTTTATGGGCTTAGCATTTGCTACTACTAGCTGTAGGCAGGTCCACAGGCAACTGGTATGGGGGGCATGGGGGAGCACATGCCCCCTCTGAGATTGGCCCACGACTCAGCATCACTCAGGACAGGGCAGTTTTTTGCCGTGCAGGCTGGCGGTGTGTGTGTGGGGGGAGGGCACTAAGCTGTGGCACAGAAGTATAGAAGTGGATATGGGACTTTTGGGCTGCCCCTGGGTCCGCCCACAAATTGTGCCCCCGCCCATACCCAAGAGGCACCAGTCACCCCAGGCAGGTCTTTACTTTGTGTGTGGGTCTTATGAATCACCCTTAAGAAGCACTTGTCTTTTCCCACTGACTGTAAGGGGCCTAACTAATTCCTTTTAATCACCCTCCTAGGGCCAGGAACATCATTGCTCCAAACAATTTTTGTACAGTGACACAGGAGTTCATGGCAAAGCAGGGAGTCTCAGGTCTCCCAGGTCTCAAGCTAACAGCTGGACTTCTAAACCATCAGTTCTACAGCAATCCTACCGCAATTGGAGTACTGTGTCCCACAGTTGGAGTACTGTGTCCAGTTCTGGGCGCTGCACTTCAATAAGGATGTGGAAAAGCTAGAGAGAGTCCAGAGAAGAGCCACCCATGTGATCAGGGACTTGCAAGGCAAGTTCTACGAGGAAAAGCTGAGGGACCTGGGCCTCTTTAGCCTAAAGAAGAAAAAGTTGAAAGGGGACTTGGTAGCGGCTTACCGCTATATCAAAAGAGTACATCAGGAGCTCGGTGAACAACTGTTCATGGGGTCACCCCTGGGGGAAGACCAGAACCAATGGATACAAAATCCTGGAAGGCTGCTTCAGGCTTAATACCTGGAAAAAATCCTTCACAGTCAGAATGTCCAGACTGAAATAAACTCCCTCCAGAGGTGGTGCAGTCACCTACCATGGAGGTTTTCAAGAGGAGACTGGACAGTCACCTCACTGAGGTCACGTCACCCTTGCTGTCTTCCTGCCTAGAGCAGGGGGGTTGGACCCAATGATCTGCAAGGTCCTTTCCAGCCCCTAGCAATCTATGACTCTGTGAATCTACAAATAACACATATACAACACCTGACATCTTCAACCTATTATGCAGATATTTATTAACTAGGGCCATGTGTAGATGAAATGAGAGGTGCATATGCACAACACTTTAAAGCGGGCTAAGTGCTTTTGCACCACTTTAATGGTGTTGGTAATTTGCATGTCTCGGTGGTGTATTGTACATTAATTCCAGATGCTGTAGGAGTTTTAGTTTGCTGCCCCTACAACCATGGAACAAAGCACCGGGCTCCACGTAGCTCTGCAGCTCTGCAGGAAGCCCTGCAGGCAGCTTGACAGCAGCCCAGGAAAGCAGTCTCTGCCCAAGAAAAGCAGTGAGCCTGATTTCCCCCTCCCCACAGAGCCTTCCTGCCTGCCTGAGCTACGCGGGGGGCTGGTGCTTCCCTCTGCAGCTGTGGTGCCCCCTGGGACCGCCCAAGCCAGGTGCCAGTGTGGGCAGGTGCTGCTTGGCGGAGGGGGCAGCTGCTGTAGAGGGAAGCACCAGCCCCACCTCCCCGCAGTCCAGGGACCACTCTGCCCACTGGCTGCTCACCTTCCCCTCCCTGCCAGAGAGGCAGGTAAGTCAGCGGGGTGTGCACGACACAGGGGTTTAATAAGCCCTAAACTGAAGTACTTAGTGCCCTAGTACTTGCAAGTCTTAAGAGACATTTTAGCATTAATTATTAGCCTTTGTAGATATTTATTAGCCTAAAACTGGAAGGACCAACATGGAATTAATGTAGCTTGCAGATGTGAATTTTCTGTCTGATTTGAAATTCCAGATATGGGCTCATGGAAAGTCATGCAGATCTCAGGTGTGGTGCTGTCTCAAGTTTTGGGCACTGCCTTCTAAGATGTAGAGAAACTGGACAGGGTCTAGAGGCAAGTAACAGAAATGATAAAAGGATGGGAACACAAGGTTTTTGAAGATAACTTGAAGGAGCTAGGTATGTTAAGTTGGAAAAAAGTAGATTAAGGGATAACAGTTTTCAAATATCTGAAAGGCTTTGATAACAAAAATAAAATTCTCCCTTGCCATGGAGAGTAGGACACAAAGCAATGGATTGAAACTGTAGCAAAGCATATTTAGATTTAATTAAAAAAAAAATCCCTCCCTGTAAGAACAGTAGGACATATAAGAAAAGCAGGACACTGGAACAAGCTGCCTAAGAAAAATGTGGAAACATCTTCCTCGGAGCTTTTCAAGAGACTGAACTGACATTTGGAATGGCTTAGGAATAGTGCATACCCCAATAGTGCAGAGGGTCTGATTAGTTGACACTTGAGACCCCTTCCATCTTCATGACCTCGTTCCATGATAGAACAAAATTAGTATGATGCAAAACACTTACGAAATGAAGAACTAGGCCAATATAAGATATCCATGATTAGTTAGTGCCTCTGAAGACAAGTGATAAAGGTTTATTTTTCTCCAAATAACTGAGTGATAATATAGAATGATCATGTTCTTTGAAAATATAACTACAGTTATTAAAAACAATATTGTTCCAGTTTGAGAAAGTATTTAAACATATGTGTAATTTTAATCTGAAATATAGTCCATTGGACATATATTTAGATACCTCATTCCCAGTTCCATGTGCTCATGTTCCTTCCTCAATTATGGCTACTGTAACCCACACGTGCACATGTGCTCACAAATGTATACACGTGCACACACCTTTTATGCTAGTGTCACAAACCATTTTGCATATAGTAATTATTGCCTTCTTAAGATCCCTGTGAGACTGGAAAATGTTATTATACTCCTTTTACAGATGAATATACAGAAAGTTGGATGTATTAAATAGTTCCCTAAGTCATAATGAATATTAGTAGCAAAGCCAGGAAAGAACTTTGGAGTGTGTAGTGCCAGCCTTCTGCCTCTGACATATTTCTTTGTGGAGCTATCTCTATTTCTTATAAAGACCTTATATATTACAGTTCACTTTTAGTGCGTCTTGTGCCTTTCCTGAGATTTTAGTTCCTTAAATCCTCTACTAAATGTCAGGACAGTTGAGATCTCACTACACATCTGAACACATGGCTTCCAGTTCTTTTATACATGAGCAGAATTTTACGCCATGCTTATCCTACAACTTGTTGACTTTCTAAAAAGATGTCCAGTCCATTTATCTAGTAACCCTTATCATTAATGAATATGGACCCATTGGCCAGCTCCAGACACGCAGGCATGTGTGGTAGGGCTGTGTGAAACAGTACCGTTCTGTTTCGACTTCCATTTTGACATTTCAATGGGACAATATTTCATTTTGAGTTTTGTTTAATTTCAAAACCACTGTTCCATTTTGTTTCATCAAAACTGTTTCACTGTTTCGATGCTGTTTCGATGTTTTGCCCATAGGCTATAATGGGAAAGCACAAAACTGCCTAGAATTTTGTTATTTCTCGCCTGATTCATATGAAACTTACAGAAATGGTATCTCCTGCTGAGGTCACAAAGCCTGCCAAGTTTCAAGGAGATTGGTGTGGGGAGTTCTGGGAAACTGCACCTCAAAATTCTGAAAGCAAAACTTGTGTCACATGTTAAGGCACAGCAGGGTAAAAAAACTGCAGGCATGCTAGGCCCTACTGAGGCCATGAAGTCAGACAGCTTTCAAGGAGATAGGCACAGGGGTTTCTGGGAAACTGCACCTTAAGCTGCTGACAAGCGAAACTCATGACATGGGTGACACTCTTTGTGTTAAGGAGCGCCCTCACTGGCACTGGGGCCTCTACACAACGTGGTAGTGTGCTTCAATGAAGTCCCCTCCTCCCCTACAGCCTCATCCTGGTCCACCACTTTAAATGACAACAGGTAATAAAATAGCTTAGTGAGCACTAGCACAGTTGCACCAGCAGCATCTCAGGCTGCCAAACTGTGACGGAGCCTTTCTTTCCTCTCCTGCAGGAGCTTCTTCTCCAGCAGCTGCCAGAGAACTGTCCCTGCCAGCCCCAGCCCTGGGGCTTAGATGTGCCCAGGGCCCTGCACCGTTCAGGTGCTAGGGGTGTTGGTATAAGGACATGGCAGTGGCTGACAAGGTCCTTTGGGTCAATTTAATCTGATATCTTTTAGCAGACCAACTGAATAGTTACAGAAATATATTTCAGCAAGCTTTTGGGTTGAAAAACCCTTTGTCAGGCTGAGGAAGCACCTGCAGTTGGTGTGTGTGCATGTGCTGTTCCTGGATGGAAGGAATAGTAAAGAAGTCAGAGGTTGGCACGCATTGTAGGCAAGAAAGCCAGTCAGGGAAAATGGAAATGGAGGTGTTACATGTTTAGCTCTGTGTGGTGCTGCTAATTAGCAGTGCTGGGGCAATATTTGCTACCGAGAATTACTGGTAGCAAAAAAACCACCAGGGAAAAAAAAACAGCACAAAGCATCCCAAAGTGCTGTGTGCTGCGACAAAGGTGGACAGACTCCAAGTGTGTGATGTGGAGCCCCTACACTCAGGCACCCTGCTCCCTGGCTGGCTGGGGTTCAGCATCCCTGGAGATGGGGGCTCTGCATACCTCAGGGTGGGGGCTCCGCTGTAGAGCCTCCATGCTGCAGCATGTGGAGCCCCCATGTCAAGGCACATTGTACCCCAGCCAGTCATGGAGCAGCTGGCTGGAGTGCAGCATCCCTCAAGACAAGGCTCCACATTCCTCAGCATGGGGACTCTGTAGCAGATCCCCGACACTGAGGCACATGGAGACAGGAGGGCAGCCAACCCAGGGAGCTGCCTGCTCCCCCTGCTCTGCAGCTGGCTGGGCTACTGTGTGCCTTGAGACAGGGAGTCCATGTGCCTCACCGCAGGAGCTCTGCAGTGGAGCCCTCATGCTGAGGCATGCAAGGACAGGGCAGCAGCCAGCCCAGCACTGCCTGCTCCCCCATCTTCATGTGCCACTTCCTGGCTAGCCCCACACAGAGGCACCCTGTGCCCCAACCAGCCCCCAACCCCACCCTTCCACCCCCCTTAGCACATGGAGCAGCAGGACAATGTGTCCCACTACAAACCACATGAGCAGGAGAATTCACTGCAGCACATAGTAGTGGCACAAATTTGTGCCGCTACTATTTGTGCTGCTGTTTACACAACATGGATGCGACCATTGAATCTAATAGGGTAGGCTACGTGGATGGGGGCAATGATAGAAGAGGAGAAATGGTCTAATCTACCTAGATCACACCTCAGTGCAGGAACAGCAGTCCCACCGAGCCTATTCACATACTTGAAGAATGGCATATACTTAAGTACCTTGCTGAATGGGGACCTTAAACAGCTGGAGGCACAAAAGGAAAACATTAAACTGACATGGTTTAATATTGCTTTGCTGTGTTTTCCATTTTATCCCTCTTCAGTAACAACTGCAGGAAAATATGGAGGGTATGCACAATCATTTTAAATCCAGCAAATAATTGAAGGTTCAAAATAAATAAAAATAACACACTAATTGTTTTGCATAATCTCTAGAAACAAGTGGTTGGTGCAGGGGGCTGGACCCAATGATCTTCTGAGGTCCCCTTCCAGCCTTACAATCTATGAATCTATGAGTGACAGAAAAACAATAAGGTGCTATTTAGTGTAAGGTAGAATATGATTGATAATATTTGTCCTCATCAGCAGAAATTATGTTAAGTAAATTTGTTGTCATGGCTTCTGTATTATTGTTGCATAATATGATAAATATGTACAATGAAAAAACACCTTTCAAGAAAACATATTTCCCAAGGGGTTTCACACCATATTTTTATTATTGTGTATTCATAGAAATCATAGAAATTAAGGGCAAGAAGAGACCTTGAGAGATTGAGTCCAGTGCCTCCTGCTCTGGGCAAGAATACTGCTGAGATCATAGATTTCATAGACATTAGGGCTGGAAGGGACCTCAGAAGATCATCGAGTCCAGCCCCCTGCCCAAAGGGCAGGAAGTCAGCTGGGGTCATAGGATCCCAGCAAGATAAGCGTACAATTTGCTCTTGAAGGTGTTCAATGTAGGTGCTTGAACCACCTCCGATTGCAGGCTGTTCCAGACCTTGGGGGCTCGGACAGTAAAGAAATTCTTCCTTATATCCAGCCTGAAATGGTCTTGTAGTAGTTTATGACCATTCAACCTCGTCATCCCTTGGGGCACTCTGGTGAACAAACGTTCCCCCAGATACTGGTGGTCACCCCTGATAAACTTATAGGTGGCCATCAGATCACCCCTGAGCCTGCGCTTTTCCAGGCTAAAAAGCCCCATGGCTCTCAGCCTGTCATTGTAAGGTCTGTTTTCCTGACCTCTGATCATGCGCGTGGCTCTTCTCTGGACTCTCTCAAGCTTCTCCACATCCTTTTTGAATTGTGGAGCCCAAAACTGGACGCAGCACTCCAGCTGCAGCCTCACCAAGGCCGAGTACAAGGGGAGAATGACGTCCTGGGATTTGCTTGATAAGCATCTATGGATGCAACCCAGAGTTTTGGTCGCTTTACTGGCCGCAGCATCACATTGCAGGCTCATGTTCATCTTGTGGTCAATAATGACTCCCAAGTCTCTTTCTTCCGTAGTGCTAGCCAATGTAGCACTGCTAAGCTTATAAGGATGCTGTAGGTTTTTCTTCCCAAGGTGCAGAACCTTGCATTTTTTGGTGTTAAACACCATCAGGTTCTCGTAATCATATGATCCCAGCAAGGTGTCTGTCCAATCTTCTCTTGAAGACTTCCATGGTTGGGGACTGCACCACCTCTTTGGGAAGAGATTCTGATCACCCTTACTGTAAAGAAATTCTTCCTTACATCCAACCTGAAACCATCCTCCAACAGTGTATGGCCATTGGCCCTTGTCCTCCTCTGGGGCACCCTAGTGGACAGTTTTTCTCCCAGCTCCTGATGTTCATCTCTTACATACTTACAGATGGCCACCAAGTCCCCCCCCTGTCTTTTCTTCCCCGAGCTGAATGATCCCACGTCCCTTAGTTTTTTCCTCATATGGATTAAGGACTGTTCAGCCTGGAGAAGAGAAGACTGAGGAGGGACTTGGTGGCTTTATTGTTAGAGAATGAAGAGGGTGATATGTGTATCAGTTTTATTATGGACAATTCATTGTTCGTTCAATTTAAAATGCTTACAAAAAACCTGGATCAGTATGAATCTGAACTGAAGCTGATGAAATTGTTCCCTACCAGTCTTGTCAAGTATAAGCCAATGGCTTTAAACTTATCTCAGTCACACAGGAGTGAATCCTTCAATCATTATGAAATTTGCTGCAAAGTCACTGTCATAAAATTACTTTTTGCACAAACCTGAGGCCTCAACATTACTGACACCAGCAACTGTTGTAGTTACATTTACATGTGTTTTTTGTCTCTAATAATTTTACAATGAAAAAATCAAGACTGACTAAAAAAGGGAAGAAAGAATGACTTTATTCACTCTATTCTAAGACAAGATTTTCTTCTCCATTTAACAGGGAGGAAAAAGCCCCTCATCTTGGAATTGAGTATGAGGGTGATGGAGGGCAGGTAGCTGCTGTGGCTCAGATGCCAACCCCTACCTGGGGTCAGGACTGTAGCTGAAGCTGCCCCCCCACCTCTGCACCCCACCATCTACCCATCTCTCCCCACATGCAGCCTCTGCTCCTCCACCTACTCCTCTTCTCCTGGCCCTCACCTTTGCTCTGTAATGGCAAGCTCCATCCATGCTGCAGCCTGGGGGCATGGAGTACAACCCCAGCCAGGTCCTATAGCAGCGGCTGCTACTGGGGCTGGGCTGGGGCCATGATCCATGCATCAGGCTAGAAGAGGGACAAAGCCTGCCAGCACAGAGCAAGAGTAAGTGGGCAGGGGAAAGTGGGGACCAGAGGCTGTGGGGGCGGTATAAGGTGGGGCTGAGGCCTGGAGGAAGGTACAGGAGAGGGAGCAGAGGCAGAGTGGAAGCCTGAGGCACTAGGGGAGAAGCGGGGGCAGGTACAAGGAAGGGCAAGCTGCTTGACCTCCCCAAACCACCTGCCCCCCAACACTGCCTGCCTACTTCCAGCAGTATGGGGATGAATTAAATAGTCAGATTCTGTACATGAAAAACTATAATAAATTTATATTTTTTCTATGTATAGAATATAATTAGTGGTGTATCATCTTAAATTCAGGGTCATCTTGGATTTGAGTAAATATAGTATTATGAGTATTTAGTGAGGCATATGGGCCTTGAGGCTCAGATCCACAAAAAGACATAGCAGCTAAATTGGAACCAAGGCAGAATTTAGTCTCAGACTGCAATAGTCAAAATCCCCTTTTGTATGCACCCATATGTGCCTCATTTTTATAGTATTATGCAGGTGAGCAAGCATCTATCCCACACCCAGTCCCAGCTTGGACTTACAAACTAGGTATTCCCCTGCCTATGTCCCTTGAAAGGCCCAGTGTATTTGACACAATCTGGACACACATCAAACTTCTTTACAGAACTGGGCTCTGCACTAAACATAGTGGATATAACATTTGTTCAAAAGCACAGATGGAGGAAGAGGATGTGATGTCCTTTTACATAATATCCTATTGGTTAGAGCACTCATCTAGAATATGGGAAACTCAGACTTACTTTCTCTCACTTCCCAGGAGTGTGCTCTGAGCACAACACATTGACTACAAGATATTTCGGGATGAAGAAAACACTCTCACCCCCTCCTGTTGAGCATCTCCACTTTACAGAAAAGAATGATCTTTTGGGGGAAAGAAAGGGGGAGAGAGAGACAGAGAGAGAGAGACAGAAAGCCTGATCAGGATCCCATACCTAGCAGTTAGGGTATGAATATAGGAGAAAGGAGATTCTGATCGCTACTGCAAGAGCTGTTTTACCCAATTACTTTGGCATATAGAGGACATAAATAATTCTTGGAGAAAGGACTGGAACTCAGCATAGCCCTCTAATCTCCTACCTACAGCAAACCAGGATCTGTGCCCTAGGTATCCATCTGGATATGTCTATCCTGAAAACTGGCATGTAGCAGACAGGTATAATACTCCACTTGGAGGTTTGTGCTGCTGTGATTAAATTGTTCCCAACACTTGAGCTAGCTAGGTTGGCTATTTATATTATTCTTGAGATGCCCAATCTAGGAGTGGTTCTGAGGCATGGCGAAGATATGCCAAATCACTGCAGTCCTCATGAAATTCAGGGGTAGCTGCATTATTTTAAAATGGGGCCATTGCAGTAGCTACTCACCATTTATATAAAAGTATTGATTAGAGCAGAGGTTCTCAAACTTTTTTTTTCGTGGACCACTTGAAAATTCCTGAGGGTCTTGGTGGACCACTTAATCTCCATCATCAGATAAAATAAATTAAAGTGCAGGGCCAAGTACAGATATTCTCGATTGCTCCACAACCTTTCTGCGGACCACCTGAATGGAGCTCACAGACTAGTGGTGGTCTGCAAACTTGACTCTACAGCTAAGTGAATGGGGCTCTCAACAGAACGAGGGAGTCCTGGGTTCTGGTCTATTCTCCAGGGATTTTTTTTGCATTTTATCCAATGACTGTTGAATGTAACAAAGAAACAGTCCCTGAATTGGGCCAGAAACTTTCATCTCCCTCAGCCTCATGGAGAGCCTAGCCACCTAGCACAGGTTTCAGCATTCTACTCTGGGTGCCAGGTGCTTATGAGTTACCTATTTATAGGCAATGTAAGTCCTTTATTGGACGTAGCACTTAGCCTCTCTGCACCTCAGTTCCCCATCACTAAAAGCAGGATGACAGGACTTCTTTTTCCCAAGAATCTTGTGGGGATATATAGATTAAACTGTGGGAGGTGCTATCACATCTTAAGCACAAATAGATCAGATGAGAATTGCAAGAACTACAGAGAAGTCTTAAGGTTATTCTTTGGCACAGAAAAGAGTAAGCAAGGTCTAAGAGGTAGGCTGGGGTATTTCCCCGGAGTGCTTAAAAAAAAAAATTAGAAGCAAATGAGAAGCCAGTGGATATTTATTACATTTTCAGACAGCTCAATGAGCGATTTTACTGTATACTGATAGATCCTGCAGACAATTTAATTAAATGCATTGTTCAGGAAATGTGTCAGAATGACAAGTCATATAGACTCATATTTGGAGATTTGGTCAACCAACAGGACAGGTACAACAGTCTTCAGCCCCGCCTTACAATATAGCTCAACCAACCTTGTCTTCACTTCTGGCAGAGAGAGGGTAGTGTATTCCCTATGACTTTCTGCTCAGCTCACCAAATAATGCTAATGTTGCTGACTCTCTGCCTTGTGGCTACCCCTCTATAACAGGGTGAAACCGTGGACATTTCATGTATAACTTATATCAGTCATTGTACTTTTATCCACTGATGTGTCATATTTGAAAAAGATTGGGGGAAGAAAAAAACTGAAGCTATTAAATTTCATAGATTTCATAGCTTTCATAGCCATTAGGGCTGGAAGGGACCTCGGAAGATCATCAAGTCCAACCCCTTGCCCCAGGCTCAGGAAGTCAGCTAGGATCCCAGCAAGATAGGTGTTCAAATGTTTCTTAAAAGAGTCCAGAGTAGGTGCTTGCACCACCTCTGGAGAGAGTCTATTCCAGGCCTTGGGGACTCGGACAGTAAATAAGTTTTTCCTTATGTCCAGCTTGAAATGGTCTTTGAAGAGTTTATGACCATTTGACCTTGTCATCCCTTGGGGTGCTCTGGTGAACAGGCATTCCCCCAGATCCTTATGTACACCCCTTATATACTTATAGGCAGCCACCAGGTCCCCCCTGAGCCTGCACTTTTCCAGAATGAAGAGTCCCATGGCTCTCAGCCTCTCATCATAGGGACTGTTCTCCTGTCCTCTTATCTTATGCATGGCTCTTCTCTGGACTCTCTCAAGCTTCTCCACATCCTTTTTAAATTGTGGAGCCCAGAATTGGATGCAGTACTCCAGCTGTGGCCTCACCAAGGCTGAGTACAGCAGGAAGATGACATCCTGGGATTTGCTAGGGAAGCATCTATAGATGCAAGCAAGAGTTTTGCTCGCTTTGCCAGCTGCAACCTCACGTTGGTGGCTCATCTTGTGGTCAATCATGACCCCCAAGTCCCTTTCGGCCATGGTGCTAGCAAGTGTAGCATTACCGAGTCTATAAGCGTTCTGCAGGTTTTTTCCCCCAAGGTGTTGAGGTCTTCCTTATATATATACATACATTCCTAATTAGATCTTCCTTATATATACACATTTATTAACGGATTCAGAAAGAAATCAGATGCATTTTTGGTGATTAGTTTTGACATTTTGTATCACTGTATTTTGTATGCATGTAAATAAGAATTAATTAGGAATTCTAATGGTAGTTATCAAGAAAAGCGCAAAATAATAAAAAAAATATATTTTATAGTATATTTCCTTCATTTTCACTGCTGCTCTGTAAAGTTAACGATAAAGGAGAAAAATGGAGAGTGAACAGAATTTTAAGCACTATCATTCCAAATCATAAAGGCCTTTAGGTGACAACAACATCGGAAAAAAAAAAGTTTTTTCAAGATGATGATCAGATAGTACAGCACTGCTGGTACATAATATTTACCAGATATGTGTTCTTTGTACTCAGCTGATATCCATTATGAAAGAAGGGGAGCTGCCTACTAAAAATCAAGATGTATAAAAAAATGCATCTAAAGTCTAATAGCTTTTCTTTGGCATTGTTTGACTTGAGTGTATTACTGTGACGTGATATTCACTATTTAACTGTGGCCTATTTTGGCAATTCCGATAGTTTATCTATCAAGGTTACATACATTTGTTAAGCATTATTACCATCTGAGCATTAATAGAAATAAATTATTTTCCCAGACTGCCGAAACACACCTCTTGGAATATTTCAATCATTTCTTCACGTGCATCATCAGATTTAAGCAGAAAACTCCTTACCTGTATCTGAAGGATACACAGTGCACTTTAGGAAGAGAGGAGTTTGCAGAAGAGGCGTAAAGCCCACCTTTATACTGCCCTAATCCTATGCTGCTGTATGGCAACAGGAATGAATGGGGTGCCATGGAAGCCACATTATTGTGTCTAAGCCATTGGTGTGATCCTCTTTCAGTATTTACACCAGCTTTTAATACTGGGCAGGCAGTACACTACTAAGCCATTTCTATGCAGCACAAATTTTGCATTTGAAAGTAGCAACACCTGCTATTCATTCTGCAAGTAATATAAAAACAGAAAGGTACTTCCTTAAACAGAACAATCTTGATACAATAAACATAACACTGTTAAATAATTAAACCAGTTACTCAGCTTGTTAGAAAAAAAACTCTTGGGCTTTTCATTCTTTTTCCAAAGGTGCATTAGATTGCATTTCTTTTTCCAGCAGTTTAGTCCTATGTACTTTCACTGGTGTAAAGCTAGTATTACAGAGTGGAATCTCAGGCTGATTCCTGTGGCAGTGTAAACAGTTTCTGGAAACTGATGAGGGAACCTCAGTATTTTAAAGAGTATTTTAAAATAAGTGTGTATGTACAGCGTCATAATACAGTAAAACAAAGAAAACTGATTTTTGCATGAACTAACAATGGTTGGCTTGATATATTTTACATAAAGAGCCTGAACTCCTCCTCTATAATCAGAGCTCACATTGACTTCAAGGGTAGAAGGACTGAACAATAAACCCTACATATTGTAATTGAAATTCATTGCAAAATGGAGTTAAAATAAAATTAAACCTGTAGGAAAAAAACCAAACCAAATCAAATGCTACAGCAGGAAGAAAATAGACACTTCCTTTAATGTGTCGCCACCCTCTACTGAATTACATCCTGGCTAGACTGTGTTGCAGATGACTAAAATACACATTTGAGAGGATATGTTCTATCACTGCCTCTGGGGATTAACTTGCTTCCACAATAATTAGCATTATAATAGAACCGCTTTAAATTATAAGCATTTATCTGACCTTAGAAAGAAACAGGGCAGAGACACCATGGGTAGGATAAAAAGTGTAAGACAGGGCAAACAGTATCAACTGTTTGTTCATGGAAAAATACAAAAATGGAAAAAGTCAAATTAGGGATTAGGAAAATATTTTTACACCATGAAGTCAGTGTGCCAATGGAATAATTTACCCAGAAAATTTCTCAAGGCAACATCTTTACCAGGGATATTCAAGAGAAAATCTAACAAATGGAGAATGGTAGAAGGGAATAATTTGTACTGCTGTACTTTCTTAGTGTTTCCCTAGAAAAGCCAAAATATTGATCATTTAAATTTTGCATTACTTCAATAGTTTAAACCAATAAGAATGTACAACTTCCTGAACAGCTGGAAGTTGCTACTGTTGTTTTAGTTGGACTCTCCTTCTTTTTGATAACTGTCCTAGGGAACAGTTACTCATGTGGGCTTTAAAGTTCCTGAATAACATTTCTGCTCATATTATGTAAAAGATTAGTATACCAGATGTTGAGGGGGTGTAAACTGGTTACATTTTTAAAACAATGTTTCACTGAAATCAATAGAGGTAGGCTTATTTCTATCAGCAGAAGATCTAGTTCTACTGTGCCATAGTCATATACACTGAATAAGGCCTTGATTCAGCAAAGTGTCTGAACACATAATAGATGCTTAAGCACAGGCTGAAGGCCTATTGACTTCAAGGAGCCTTAAATACAGCACTGCCTTGAAGCATGTCAGAGCTTCTCAGAGCTTTTTTGAATGGGGATGAATTGCTGAGTTAAGACCTAAAAGAACACCCGATGTAGTTTGAAACCCACAAGCAAACTTGGAAGTAGTATTTTTGTTGAAATAAAGATAGTAACAACAAGAATGCAAAAATGCCATCAGCTGAGTTTGCATGCTAAAGTACTTGCCTCTTGTGGTCTAATTATGTTTTAGTGCCACATTATTCATTATTAATGGCATGCATAAAATATTCAAGTGGCAATATAATTGTTTATGTTAGAAACATGATATCTAATGGTCCCTGTCTTATGATTAAAAACTAGTCAATTCATTGCCAAGTGATACTTTTCTTAGTGAAATTTTAAAGATCAAAGTAGAACTTATGAACAATCCATCAGTTTTATTAACCCAAATGTCAAAATCCCTCAGGATAAAAGTTTTCTCAGGAGACATATAGAAGAGTTTGGTAAGGTACAGAGGTTAAAAAATCCTGAGGTGGATTTGCACTATCTTTTGCAGCTTTTTCTAAGTGTCTTAGATTAGTCTGAGACTGAACAGAACTCACATTCACCCTTGGAGGAGGAGGGGGAACAGAGGGGCCTGCACACAGGAGGCTGGTAGGCT
>NW_017729032.1:30936441-30953982 GCF_001723915.1 Gavialis gangeticus
CAGGCTGCTGGAGAGTGCTGAGCCCAGTCAAGTAGCCAAGCACTCAGCCAGCCCAGATTGGCCAGTGTGGTCCCAGCCCCACCCCTGCTAGCTGTTGGCTTTCAGAAAGGGTTAGAGGGGAGGAATGGAGCCCCTCCACCATTTGAGCCCCACCAGCTATGCTGGCTCAGTCTGGGGCAGCCAGGGCTGGGGGGCCATGCATCTGTCCACTATGCCAGAAACCAGAGGTGGGGAAGAGGGGAATGGTGACCCTGGCCCTGCACACCCCACCCCCAGCTTGCTCAGGACTGGGGGGGTAGGGGGCTGGGTCTGCATGATGCAGGGCTCTGCTCCCCCCTTGTCTGCCCCAGTTCCTAGCATGCTGGACAGGCATGCAGCTCTAAGCCTCTACTTCTGCTGCAGCAGCAGCTGGGCTGGAATGGCGGGGTTGGGTGGTGGTGTGGGGGGGAATAAAGGTGGAATGGCGGGGTTGGGGGGGGTCCATCTCTGAGCCAGCACAGTTAGGAGTCCCATGTGGCAGGGGGCTTCACTCTCCTCTCACCCTAGGCTCCCAGCTTAGCATACAGCTGTAACCATGTGATTGTCAGGCAAGTCAGGTGTGGGGTGCAGGGGTGGAGCACCCTGCTGTTTAGGCCGACCCAGCTATGCTAGCTTGGTACTGGGCCCCCACAGTGGAAGGTCTCTGTTCTGCCACCCCTCCTCCCCCCACTCAGCTCTCCTGACAGCTTCAGCCAGAAACCTAGCTCAGAGCTTCATGCCTGTCTGTGGCACCAGGAACTGGGAGTGGTGAGAAGGGGAGCGGGGCTCCCCCCATGTGGTTCTAGCCTGAGCCAGGAAAAAGGGGGGCATGCAGTGGGGGACTCCATTCCCTATCTCTTCCCCATGCCCAGCTCAGGGCTCCCCTGAGCCTGCAAAGCAGAGGGGGCCCATGCAGGTCCCCACCCCTTCCCCGTGTCCAATCCTCCTGATAGTTGCAGCCAGGAGCCTGGCTCAGACTGGCACTCACATCCACAGCACTGGGAACTGCTGGTGGGGAGGTGGGGAGTGGAGCCCCCTATTGTGCAGACCAAGCCTGGCACCATGTGGCCTTGAGCCAGCAAGCTGCGGGGAGCCCATGTGGTGAGTACTCCACTTCCCCCTTCCCCGCCTTCAGTTCCTGGCACAGTGGAGAGATGCACAGCCTTGAGCTGGGCTCCTGGCTGTAGCTGTCAGGATGGTTGGGCAGGGAGAAAGGGTGGGAAAATGGAGCCACTCACTGTGCAGCCCCCTCCTCACCCCTGTGCTGGCTCAGTGCTGGAGCTGTGCAGTGTGGGCACTCTGTTCTCCCTCCACTGCCCCCCAACTCCAACCCTGCCCTCCTCCCGCTCCCTCCCAGCCACACAGGTAAGAGGCAGAGGCTTTTCTGGCTCCTGGCTGTGACAGTCTGGGAGTGGGGTGGCCTGGCACTCACCCAGAGCAGATGAGCACCAGCTGTGGCTAACACACTGCCCTGGAAGGGCACCTGGGATGCTGGAAGAGAGAAAGTTATGATGATTCACTATGGGATCTGGGACAGAAGTTTGATATACTGCTGTAACCTAAACCAATTAAGTCTAATACTACATCGATCCCGGTCTCTCTTAGACTGGGTTCTGCCATTTTGAAACTGGTCTACATGTGCTGAACTTCTGTTCTGTCACAGATTTAGACCAGTTTCTGATCACTTATGCTGATTTATGTGCAATGTCTGCACCTAGCCTCTATGTCTTAATTAACACACAGAATGATATTCTACTAAGGTAGTTAAAGCTACTACTGTATGGAACTTAAAGCTAAATCAGGGTAGCTGTAAAAGGTTTGACATAGCTCATTCTGTGATTGCTGACTTGCAACCTAGTAATCTGGAAAAAAGCTGCCATGTTTTTTCATGTGATGTACTGAAAAATTAAGGAATAATGGCTGGTTACAGACACAAACACTGCGCTCCCCCCCCAACCAGTGGTTTACTTTCAGTTGACATGCCCCTGCACCAAGCACAGCACATATTCAGAAGAGTCATCGTGTTAGTTTGACCCAGCTGCCCAATGTCTGTATAGATTGGGTGTTTCAGTGGGGCTTTTTAGAACTTTTATCTAATAAATGAATGAATCAGCTATTAGATAAAAGCACCAAAAAGTCCCGCTGAAGCATCCAATCTATACAGACATTAGGTGAGCCAAGTCAAGCTAACATGCTTCCTTTTCAGGTAAAGTGCTCTTTTTTGTGGGGGGCAGTTTCCCCACAACTGTCAGCGGCCAATGTGTTTGTGCTTGGAGATGCCACAATTGTTTTATAGTGAAAGGTTTCCTTTTCACTGTAGGTTTACATTAATATCTATATTATATCTAATTACAGTATCTCACATTAGTTTTCAAAGCTGGCTTCATCCCATCTTGCAATTGGTGGTTACACACTGTCACTGATGCTAGCATTAGAAGCAGAAGGGGAAGGCAAACTCAACAAATTACATTTTTTTAAGTAGTGTACAAGAGATTACTGATAGTATTATATCTTTTTCCTGAGTGAACATGGAAGCTAACATTCTGTGATAGGATATAATGTGATATATTAAGATTGACACTATTGGGGTAAATTGAGAGCTTCTGCCTTACATGGAACTCCTTGCCAGTCTTGGAAAAGGTTCATAGTTTGCACATACTGATGTTAAATCTGATGTTAGATCTGTATTAGTTGCTACACCATTGTGAGTGATGTTGGATTTTTCACATATGTTTACAGTGAACCTGTAAGGGAAATATAAGTGTCTTTTTGATTACGCATTACTATTCTGACATACTGGATTATTTCCACTAGAGACCAACACAAATCCAGCTACCTGGCTGAATACAGTGGGCCTGGTTCTCAAGAAATTACACCAGCTTTATATTGGCATTGCTTTATTGTCTGCAGTTGACTTCACAGTACATTTTAAGATCAAAAGGAGCAATTTTTAGCATCTTGCATGTGTTCTTGCATATCACAGGCCACAGACATTCATCCAACTAATTTCTGCATAGAGGTGGCATCTTTTAAAAGATTATTAGTATATCTTCTAGAAAAATATCTACTTCCGATTTAAATATTTTCAGTGATAAAAAATCCACCATCTCCTTAGATGAAAATGAATACCTTATATGCAGCCTTTTATATTCAGTGTGAACAAGTAATTAATTTGCTTTTTTTTTTTTTTGCTAAAGAACTAGCAGTACTAAAAGTTATCTCCTCTAGGCTTGTACTCGTAGAATAAGATGACCAAGTCACTTGCTAACCTTCTCATGGAAAAATTAAAGAGATGGACCTTCTTTTTTTCTCTTGCTAGTTTCAATCCTGTAGTCATTCTGGTGGCTTTTTTTCCTGAGGCCTTTTCAATTTTTGCAACATAATTACCAAAATGTTGACATCAGGCCTGGACACAGAATTCCAGTAATAGTCTCACTAATGCCGTACAAATAAGTCATGCAGTTTTCCCAGTTCTACTTGATATTCTTTCATTTATACATCCAAATATCATGTTTGCCTGTTTAGCTTCAGCATCTCCCTGTGATGGCAGGGTCATTTTTTAGGTCTAGTTAGACTTAAAGTCTTTTTCAGCATAGGTGCATTCTTGCATACAATTCCTTGCTTCTCTCCTTTGTTCTACTAAGGCTTACCTAGGCCCAGACTTCAGCCCTTTTACTTATAACCAAGTCCTCAATTGCTCTGCCAAGCCCACCTCTCAGTTTTCTGGGTCTTAGCAAGGTCAGGTAACTGCTGTCAATACTGAGGCTTCCCACCCACAATCAGCACCTGCCTTAGGGCTTTACTCTCAATCAGGCCCTTAGGGATCCTAGTCTTGAAGCCATTCTTCCAGGCCTACTTACTTGCCTTCCACTCATTCTGAACAGTTTGCTCCCTGAGCTCTCAACTGTGTCAACAGTAAGCCACCACTGAGTGCTTGGCTTGGCCTTGGCTCTCTCCCCAAGCATCTTTGCCCACACTCTATGAGGCACACTTGTATGCTCTGCCTGTTCTGGACAGGCTACCTTGGCACGCCTACCATCTGGAGCCGTTCAGACTCACCTTGGGCATAATTTTCCAATGTCTTCTGTCCTGGACAAAGCAGAGAGTGTCCTTTCTAGGAACCAGGGGTGGTGTCAGCCTCTTCCCGGTGGTGGGACTGGGTCCGGCTGGACTGGGAGACTCCACCTCTCCCAGTGCAGCCACTGCTAGGACCCCTAGTATTCTCATAGGCACTGTTCCCTGCAAACCAATAATCAACTGTGTCTTTTCAAGGTGTTCTTCAGTGACCACCACACTCACAGTTAAACCAAACCAAGCCACATGTGACCAGCATAGCAACCCTCTGCCAGGCAGCCTTAGTGGCCTCTACACTCTTATACTAGCTACACCATGCCTTACGGCAAGCAAAGAAAACCTATCAGGTTAACACCAACATAACTAAAACACAGTACCCCCCGGGAGGTGGCTCCCACTAGTTCCATGGGATGAGAATCCTTCCGTCTACTGCTTATTCTCCAGACAGTCCCTCTCCATTTCACGCATAGAGCCAGAATGGGCCACCAGCTGAACTCATAGGGCTTTTACAGACATACTCTGGGGGTGTGGGGGAGGTGGGGGGGGGCATTGGTAGGAAGGGGGTACTTTAATTAGAGTGGCTCTAAGAACTGCTCTAATTAAAGCACCCAGAATGTGTATCAGCATCCCTGAGCTGAAAAATGGTAGTGGGGGCACTTTAACTAAAGCTTGTCGAACGGTTCACTTTAGTCAAAGCGCCCCTGCCACCATTTTTCAGTGCAGGGACACTGATATATGTGATGCTGGAGTCTGCTGGAACACAGTAATTACCATACTCTGGCAGACTCAATTAATCAAGTCTGCTCTGATGCTCTGTAATTACAGCACATTGGAGAAGCCTTGCGGCCCATGTATAGGCACCCATATAGCCCTATGCTCCGCCTTCTTCCAGTCACATGAGCTTTCATTCCCACGCTGCACAGGGGTTACTCATTGTCACAGTCAGCAGTCTGGAGCTCTGCTGTAAGTGCCTCAGCTCTACTGCAGCCCTGCCGTGGTTCTCTCTAGCTCTGGAAATCACCGTCTTTGCTCTTAGACCCTGCTTCCTCTTGTCCCCCTCCCCCCAACTGGTTATATCTCCATTTTAAATAACAGGAGTTAGGACCCCCTGTTACAATAGGATATAGAAGAGAAATCTTCCTTCAAACTGAATTTTAGGAACTTGTTTGACTATGTCCTCTGGAGTAGAGATCCCTTCCCTAATCTACCCATGAGTTAAACCATTGCAGCTGCTGATATGGGGCTGTCATGGAGACTGTGAAGAATGCAAGGGCTACAAAATATGCTAGCACATGGGCATGTAGGGCTCAAAAAGAGCATGTAGAAATGGATTTTGTTCTCGCTTTTTTAAAAGCTGAGATAGGCAGGAGAGAAATGAATCCATTCAGCTGTGTGGAGAAATCATACGTCACGCATGGATGCTGGCATTTGGAACTTGCACATCTCAATGACGAATGACTTCTGCTAAGGGAAAATGTCACTGATGTTATTTCGTGCATGAAGGAATGTGACACATAAGGCAGCAGGCCGAAAAGGGATTCTTTGCTTTTGGTTGCAATATGGACTCCCTTATCTCATTTCGGGCTTGAATGCTGGGGGAACATTCTCTGCACATTGTTTCCCCCATGGGACCGTATGTGGGGGTCCAAACTTGACAGGAGATGAAAGGAAAAGGAAATCAACTGTGCTCCCTGCACCTGTTAAGAGATCAGTTGGTAGATACATTACAATTCTGTATCTGATCTCTCTAAGGGGAGATCCCTGGATAGTCAATAGCTGCAGATGCAGCTGCAAACTTGTGCCTGCGAACTTGTGCCATGGGACCCTTACTGCTAAGTAGTGGTGAGTGGGGGAGGGTCTCAGCAACTCAGAGCTAAGTTGGAGGCAGCGCATGCTAAGTTCACAAAATAATTAGGCACTTAAGCTCTGCATAACTGCTTTTCCAGGTGCCCAGTTCAAAATTTTGATACTCAAAATCTTCACTCAGTTGCCCAAACTGCCTTAATCTTGATACTATGAATCTTGCACCCAAGCCCCATCAGGAGCCACAAACTAGGCACTCGTTCTTTGGAAGGTAGATGCTCTTAGGACACACCTACTAAGTCCGACTCCAAACAGCACACAGCTGATGGCATTTTAAATAGAAAGACAGAGTAGGAAAAAAGGGTATGGCTTTGTAGCCTCAGGGTTACAGCATTCACCAGTGGGGGAGAAGTGATTTCCAGTCTGTTCTGTAATGAAAATTTCAGCATTTTATGTTAAATAGCCATAGACTACACTTTAAGATTTTTTTCCCTGCTAGCTGAGTACCCAAAGTGTTTGTCTGTAGGGTAATGCTCTCTTTCTCTTTTACCTGCAAACAAGCCTTTAACAGAATGGATTTAGCTGCAGATGCAGTTGCAAACTTGTCACCACCCATGTAAAGTGTGCTAGTTTGAGAGGGGCAATCTAGTTGAATTTGCACAGATTCACTTTAGACAGAGCAAGGGATTAAACATTTCTAATGAATGCAGGTTAATTTCAGCTTTGGACTTGTTTACTAGCAATAGATTATAAGGTGTGCTCAAGGCAGAGTTGCTTCTTTAGGATCAATGATATGACTGGAGAAAGATGGATGACATGATGTGGCAAAATAATGAGAGAGAGAGAGAGAGAGAGAGAGAGAGAGAGTAAGCCTTCCTCCCCCAACCATCCCCTCAGAACTTCAGCAGAGCTGAAATGCAAATACAGATCTCATTGCCTGACAAGAAATACTTAAAAATTGAACAAAATGAGCATGGCATCTTAGGTCATTTTCCCATGTCTCGGGCATCATTATAAATCACAAGGCCAGTAGATGTACTACTAAAAACAGCTTATTGCTAGGATGAAATGGAACTGATTTAACTTGTTAAAAATAATCACAGTGTTGATAGAGATGTGACATCAAACAGTCTTTTCTTGTCTCCTGTCCGTTTCTCCTGCCTCTTAGACTTTGTTTTCTCCTGAATGCTAGTCTACCAATAGTTCATCCCTGTATGGTGTGATTTCAGAATCAGATGCCAGGCATCCTTCCCTTTTCTTTTTCCTTATGACCCTGAATTCACCTGAAAACTGTAGTGAATCAGCAAATATTGCTGTTAAAGGGACACATAGACCAATAGAGCTATTAACATATAGTGGGACCTTACTGGCTCTGGGTGGAGGAGGGAGTTATAACTTAGCAAGGTTTTATGCAAACTTTACACTGGCATAAATAACTGTGCATGGCGTAAGACACCAGATTCAATCTTTTGACTATAAATTGTTCTTAAATCACTTTAAGCAAGTCGGAAATCCTATGTATAGGATTCTAAAGCCATTTCAGAAGCTGTAAAAGCTTGGGAAACAGCCTAAGGGTGTGTTTCAACTGCAGAATGCAGTGTAGTATAGCGTAGAAATATCTCAGGTAGCTTTTACGAGCTAGCTTGTGTGCTGAAAACAGTCTAACAGTGGCAGCAGGGAGCTCATTACCCTCATGATGGTAATTTACCCGTTGAGGAAAAGGGTAAATTAGCCTGCACAGTGTGACCAAGCTAGCTGGGGTGTTTCTAGATGACACTGCAGTCTGCAGTTTAGACATAGTCTTATTTATAGGGATGAAAACTTCGGGGCAAAATAATTCCAAGGTACAGATTAATAGCTGGAGGAGAATAAATTATATCTGGATGACACTTATTAATGCAATGAATTAGTGTTGTGCTGTCTTGCTTTTCCCTTAATAAATCAGAATCTGGCAGCAGCAAAGAGTAGAAGTAGAATGAAAAGAGAATAAGAGAATTCATGCACAGACCACAAAGATGTTCAAGGAATATATGAAGAATATAGTCTTTTGACTGTTTCTATGCTTTAACACTAGCTATAATAATGTGCCATCCCTGTTTTCTATGGGAATTTCACACTTTTACTTATTTATAGTGCTAGAAGTTGTACACAAACATTGGAAGGTCCACTCCTTGTCCTGCAACAAAGGCAGGGGGAAAGTGGAGGGAAAGGACATCCCTTCTTCATCCTCAAATCATAAACCAACTATCTCCAGCTGTTGCCCTGTTGCTATGACATACTGCCCTTCTGGCAACATCTGTTCCTCTTATCTCACACTCTCCATTTTCATTCTCTTTGCCCATCTCCCACCCCCAGAGTCATCTTTGGAGACTTCAATATTCATGCCGATGTCTTTAACTGCCAGGATCTTCTGATCAAAAGAACCAAGGAGATTGCAAGGTCACATAGGAAGTTTAGAGCAGAGCAGAGAATCAAACCCATATCACCTTAGGCTAGCCCCCTACACACTGAGCAAGCCTTTGTCTAAGCTTAAAAGGGCTTGATTTGCCATAGGTGGGTGACTTAACAGTTTTGAAAAAAATAGGTTCATTTAGTGTACATTAGTTGGGCACTGCCAAATGAAATCTCCCCAAATCATTAGCTCCTTCTGAAAATTTAGACAGATACAAAGGCCAATAAGTACATCAATATCCATTCCATGCTTTCTGTACTGTTTCTACTGTTTTGCATGACCTTCGCCCTGCTTGAACACTGCCTGTTCCTCCTGCCTTCTCCAAAACTGCTTTCCAGCATTTGGATGGATCCAACCTGTCACCAGCTGCCTTCCCCACCATTGCTCCTGCAGACTTACGTGGGCCCTCAGTCATTTCTACTGGTCCTGGACACTGTGGATCTGATCCTGAGTGCTCACAGACTCCCCCCATCCCACCTACCAAACCAGAAAGGACATGAGAAACTCCTGTCACATTCTGTTGACCCTGGGGGTTGCGGGTCTAATCCTGATCACCTGCCTCCACCCCTCCCTAGCAGTAAAGAGCCAGGCCAACCCTAACCACTGCCCTCCTCCCTACCCCACAAGAGAAGGGATATATAAGCTTGGGCAGAATTCTTGTTGGGCTGGATAACATTTCTTCACCATCTGGATTCAGCCCACAGGGCATAGGCTGCTGACTCCGATGCTTTAAGGTTTTAAGATAGGAAGCCAGGGATTCTTGAAATATATTTGCCCTATTTTTTTTTTGCTGAATATCCATAAGATCAAGACTTTGCTCATAGCCGAGTGTAGTAGTGAGTATAGTAGCATCTGTGCATTGGGTGGCATACATTGCACCAGATGTAGATCCAACACAGTATGCTTCCTCACTGGAGCAGGAGACAGAGTAGTCACAATGTCCCCAGTTGTGCTCATCTTCCTTGCCTTCTTTTACCTAGACTAAGAGGCTCCTGATGTTGGTTGCCATCCAAGTACTACCATATTGTAAATACTTATTCTTCGTCTCATATCCTTGTCAGAAAACAGAGGTTTTTCCAGAATTCTGCAAGCCATGGCTCTTCCTGTTGCTTCAGTGAGGTTTTCCTTCATACAGGAGGTCTCACCAAGGAGTTGGCAAATGAGCAGGTGCTCCACAGTCGGGCCTTCACCACACTTACATATATTCATGTTGTCAGAGTAGCCCCATTTGATCATGTTTGTTTTTGTTTGATCTTCCAGTTCACATGTGCAAGAGATTCAGGCATTGCCATTTTTGCCAGTCTAGATCAGACCCTCTGAGAAGGTCCTCTGGGGGTTTCAGGTCCATTTCAGGGCACCTGTTTGTGCATAATCTTTCCTTCCATAACCTCAGTTGCACCCTGTCAGCTGTTGTGTCCACCGGTGCAACACTGGTGGCAAAATTCTTTCATGCTTTAAGCCATTTAGTTACTTCTGTGTGACCACAGAGAGGATGCCTGGGGTCTTCCATCTGCCTTGATCTTCCTTTTTGTCTCGCTACCTTTCTGCTGATATCAGGTGGTGCAATGCCAGCTAGTAAGTACAGGCTATCCTTTAGTGTTGGCTTTAGACATCCTGTCATTTCATGACAGCTGTTCTTTAGAACTGGGTGTAGTTTCTTGGTATGAACTGATCATTCCCCTACTGGATATGCATAACCTGTAGTGGAGTAACACAAGGCATTAGGAGTACTTTATAATATAGCTGGGTTACCTCCCAACTTTGAGATTACCAACTTTCAAAGTATGTTGTCATGGGTACTGACTTTCTCTTTCATCTTTTCTACATGTGCTTTGAAGGTAAGTTTTCAATCCAAAGTAACCCCCAAGTACACAGGATTCAGTTGATTAGTCAGTAGGATTCCATCCCAGGTAATGTTTAATTTCCACTTGGCTTCTCTATAGTATAGGTGAAAAGCTGTGATCTGCATCTTGGTTGGGTTGATACAAAGCTGGTTCTTATTGTAGTAATCTGAGAGGTTGCTCCATGCACGTTCTCAACAATAGCGAAGTCCTCCTCTTGTGACATCATACATAGATCATCAGCATATATGAAGTTCCTTGTATTACTCTGCATGGGTTGGTCATTGATATATATGTTAAAAAGGATCCAGCACACTACCCTGTGGGAAGCCATTTAATTGCCATCTGCAGAAGCTCCATTTCCTGCACAGTTCTACATAAAAATGTCTGTTCTCCAAAAGAGATCGGATGAACAGGTGGTAGCTGTGTGTCACATCGTAGACTTTGGCAAGCAGGTTTCAGTGATTGACTGCGTCATATACCACTGATAGGCCTACAAACACAGTACCTGTTATCATGACTTTCTTGAATCCACCTTCTATATTCTAGGTGATATTTTGAATTTAGCTAGTGTAGGACTTACCTGGTCTAAATCCAGGTATTAGATGTTGTTCAATATGAATTGAAAGGAGATTGAGAATAAGGTATTCATAATGCTTATTAAGATGGCACAGAGGTGAGACTGGCCTAAAGTTCTCTCTAGAAGGAATTTCACCTGAGTTTTCCACTTCCTGGGCAAGTACTCTAAACAGTAGGCTATTACAGGAAAGAGGCAACGTATTGTCTTTACATAGATCTTACTTAGTTCTTTCAGAGAAAGGGTAGAAGTACTACCTTCAGAAGGTAGGGCAGAAGTACTACCTTCCAGGCTATACCTTTCAAGTGGACAAAGGTAGTGAAATCATCTAAGTAAGGTGCTTCAGGGGTAGGATTGGCCTTGCCCTCAAATTTTGCCTCTTGGCCAACTCAAAGTCAAATACATGCTGAGTTTAGGTGACTTCTTGCTAAGTGTGCCTACCATTCTGAATACCTTTTGCCATACACTGGGCACATCTACACAAGACGGTGACTGTGCAGTAGCCAAAAAATACTGCACAGTAGCGAGTCACTGCACAGACAGTGCTAATATGCTATTGTGCGGTATTATTAAGCTACTGCGCAGTAATGTAACCTAAAAGATGTTTGCCAGCACTACTGAGCAGTATCTCTGGTTACTGTACATTTATTTAGTAATACTAATACAAGTACTAAATAAATGTACAGTAACGATTGCACAGTAGTGTCTTGTATAGACATGCCCACTGTATAAGAAGCCTAGGCACTTCTCTCAGAGTTCTGGAGTCTGCTCTGGGATCCAAGTACCTACATGTGTGGTTATGCCTAGCTTTTAGCTGTGAACATTCTTTGGATCTCCTTTCTCTTCTCATTTTCCCATCCGTAAGATGGAGGTAGCAATGCTTTTTCACAGTGTGTTACAAGGATGCATCAGGTACTCTAGTAATATTGTGATAGAGGGACATATCAGTAATTGCATTTGTGTATAGGAATCACTCTTGACTAGATGCTTGACTAGAAACTTACTTAAACATTGCTTACCTTCCCTTATGGGAAAAATCATACAGAATTTAAAACAGCAAATAAACTTAAATTGCTCCGCAAAACCTTTCTATAGAATTTAATGTCCTTTCTGAACAACTCAAAAACAAAATCTAAAAATCTAGCTTCTGATTAAATTCAATATATTTTTTTTAGAATCATGCCTATAAAACACCATTAAAGTTATATATAATCTCTTTGATTTCCCCTAAGGGACCTTTCACTAAGGGTTTTTGCTAAATACCAGAGAAAAAAAGAAACATTTTAGAGAATAATATAGAATCTACCATCTGTTCACTGTCTTTTAGCAGCTCTTTCTCATTATCTCATATTTTGTACAGATACACTAGTACTATATACAAAAGAAGAGCTAGCTGCAGAATAAAGTTATAATTAGCATTTAGACCAGATTCATCCATTGTAAAGAAAACTAACAGCTCTAACTTTATGACCTAAAGGCAACTTTTAGTTCATTCAAATATAGCAGCATATATGGACTCAAGCTTAACAGACATTACAGAATTATGTAATACTTCAGACAGTCTACACTAGAAAAGATTTGTCCATAAAGCTCCACCAGCAAAACTCTCCTAGAGTAGATGCAATTCATACTGGCAAGAATGTTTTTGCAGGTCCTGTTTATTTGGTTTGGTAATCAAAAAGCTATCATAGTGAAAATACTTATGCAGATGTACACTACGGACCAAATCTTGCTTCAGATATTAGGTGCTTACACCGACACATGTCTAAATCTAATCCTTTTCCAGTCCACTCCAGTCCCTGAACAACTGTTAATACAAAAGGTGGGTAGGTCATCCTTCTCCTTGTTGCTTATTTCATGCAAGGCTAAGATGACAACATCTTACAAAACCAGATTCATTAATGAATGTTCAGGGTCAAATTAGATCACACATAGGCACTTAAGTCCACTATTAGAGACATAGGGAGTGTCCAGAGAAGCATGGAAGTTTGGTTCCCTGGGCGCAAGTAATGGTGGCACACCCTGTGCCACTGCTACTTATCCCTGGGGAATGCCCGTACCATGCATGCCTTGACATGTGGCAAGTTACACTGGGTGGGGTAGGGGAGGTTGGGACAGCACTGGAGTGGCCCCAACAGCCTTACCTGAGGTCCTGGGGGCCTCCTGGGCTGCAGCAGCAGTGATTCTGCTGTGTGGAGCCTGGTCAGGAACTACAGTGTGGCTCCAGACAGTGCAGCTCCACTTTTGAGCGGCATGCACTGCCTGTGCGTGCACTGCTCTGCTTTTTTTATCATGGGCTTTTTTGACCCCTGGATGTCCAAAAAAATGCGGAGCAGAATACACACAGGAGAACATATAAATGTGCAGATGTGTTTGCGGCGCCACATACTGCATGGCCGTACTCGTCTGGATGTGGCTATAATGGTAGAGTAGAACCTGGACCTGGGTGTTTTGCTAATATAGAAATGTCACATAAATAAGATCACACCCCATGTGGCAGGCCAGTAGGGTGTGCTGCTGTGCTGAGCCACCCACCTCACCGCGCCCGACTAACTTCCAGGCTCCAAGTGCCTCCCTGGGGGCACCTCCCTGGAGCACACATGCTAGCCTGGGGATAGAGCTGCTACCGCCCAGGGAAGGGCTTGATTCTGGCACTACACCCCCTGGGAAACCCAGGCCTAGTAGCCCTCAAGGGTACTTGACTCACTTCAAGAACTTGGGGTGCTTCTCTCAGTCAGAAGTACAAGTAGTGGTCTCCCTTAGTCAGCCGAACCAAGGGGACCCAAAGGCATAATCTAGGCCCACTCCCAATCAGTCTCCCATGCTAGGTACAAAGGAGAACTTTGTTGGTTACAAAAAGTAGTGTTGGAATAGGGTACGGAGTTGAGTAGTATCAGAGAAATCCCATAGATCAAACAAGGTGGCTGAAGTAGCTTTTGATCAAGCATCTGAGTTACTGCAAGCTATATATCTAGTTAGATCTCAGGTAGCTTACTCACAAGTATCATCGAGAGGCAGGTGAAGATTCCCTCTGGAGGCAGACAGTTCCTTGATCATGAGTTTTGAGAGAGAGAGCACAAGTTTCAGATGCTCCAGCTCTTCTCTCTCTCTGAATTTTCCTCATGGCTGCTGCTGCCCTCCTCCTGGGCAGTCCTTAACTTATATAGTCCTTATGACCTCATTTACCTGGTCCAACGGAGGCCAGCACCTGTTGGCTGCCAGCCAACCAATTTCATATGCATCACTGGTTGCTGGGCAGACTGGCAGTCTCTAGCCCACAATGGAGCCCAAGCCACTCACCTAGGTATGTGATGCCAGTCACATAGGCAGAGGGAGCAGGTTTCTCCCATCCCTCAGGAATGTAGACAGCTCAGGTTACCTAAAGAGATAGGGTAAGGTGTGTACCCTCTGTGGGGCCCATCCTAACCAAATTGTCACAGAGCAGAGTTTTTGGGAAGAAACAGAGGTGGCCTTCTGCTACACCCCTTAACTAACACTGCAGTACTGCAGCAGTTTCTAGCATGGACCTTATATAACTTAATTATGATTATGTATGTGCTTTCCACAGTCAAGTAATCCTGTGATTCAGTATGTCATATGTTGCACATGAGTATCTAAGAGTATAAGTCTTGTGAGCTTCTCTTGGGGGCTGTCTCAGTTATGGGGCCTTGTGTGAGGCTTAACTAGATATTGTCAGTTAGATTATTTACTGAATATCTGTCATGGAACTACAGCAAAACTCTTACTAGAGAGAATGAAAAAATGCTTAGATTTCTTTCGTCAGGCCAGACTTTGCCACTCCAAAAGCTTGTACAGACAAACATGCCCTAGAGTTAATGTATATAAGTACACTGGGGTGTACAAAAACAGTATAGCTCAGGTCAGCTAAGCTATTACAGGACAGTTTACACAGCTGGCAGCTATGATTTTGTTTTCTTCTGACTTAGCCTATAAGCTGAACCTGTACCTTGCCTTCTTGCTGGTAAGTGGGAAGGGAGCTGTTAATAAATAACTCATTTGCCTTTAGCAGATGCCTCCCAGAATATGCAGGGAAAAATAAAACCTCAACTGTTGTAACTTATGCCAATAGATTTTTACCCTTTGTGGGGTAATTCTCCAATGGTTAAATTACCCCAATTTATTGTAATAAGAATATCAGGTTAAAGAAGAGGACAGGAAATCACCAAAATATTAACAAAAGATTTCATAGATTTCATAGACGTTAGGGCTGGAAGGGGCCTTGTGAGATTGTTGCCAAAGGGCAGGAAGTTAGCTGACACCAGCAAGATAATCATCCAGACACTTCTTGAATGTGTCCAGAATAGGTGCTTGCACCACTTCTGGGGACCAAGTCACTGCTGAGCCTACGCTTCTGCTGGCTGAAGAGTCCCATGCCTCTCAGCCTTTCTTCATAAGGCCTGCTCTATTGACCTCTGATCATGTGCGTGGCTCTCCTCTGGACTCTCTTGAGTTTCTCCATGTCCTTTTTAAAGTGTGGAGCCCAGAATTGGATGCAGTACTCCAGCTGTGGCCTCACCGAAGGCGGGGAAAGTGGGAGGATGACATTTTGGGTCTTACTTGAGATGCATTGGTAGACGCAAGCCAGGATTTTATTTGCTTTGCTGCCTGTGGCATCGCATTGGTGGCTCATATTCATCGTGTCAGTCATGACCCCCAAGTCTCTTTTGGTCATGGTGCTAGTGAGTGTAGCACTGCTAAGTCTATAGGTATGATGTGGGTTCTTTCTCCCGAGGTGGAGCACCTTGCATTTCTCTATGTTGAATGTCATCAGGTTTTGATCTGCCCACCTTGCAAGCCTGTTTAGGTCAGCCGGTAATCCCAAGTCTATCATCTAGAGTGACCACGCTTCCCCATAACTTGGTGTTGTCTGCAAACTTATCTGGTCCATGTTTGACACCTGAATCCAGATTGTTAATGAATATATTAAAAAGTACAGGTCCAAAAACTGAACCTTAGGGGATGCCACCGGTCACCATGTGCCATGTTGACTTTGTTCCATTAACTATCACTCTCTGGGTCTGACCATGGAGCCAGTTCCCCAGCCATCATACCATAAAGTTGTTGAAGCTGCAGCTCCCCAATTTTACCATGAGGATATCATGGAACACCAGATCAAAAGTTTTTTTAAAATCCAAGTAAATGGCATCAACCTGTCGTCCCCTTTCCAGGTGGTGCATCACGTGGTGGTAGAAGGAAATGAGGTTGATCAGGCATGATCTACCCATAATGAAGCCATGCTGGCTATCTCTCAGAATGATGCCTTCTGTTAGCCTGATGTTGATGGATTCTTTAATAATTTTTCCAAAATCTTTCCAGTGAATAAGGTCAAACTGATTGGCCTGTAGTTCCCTGGATCTTCCTTCCTTCCCTTCTTGAAGGTAGCCACCATGTTGGCCCTCTTCCAATTTTTAGGAACCTCTCTGAAGCACCACAATGTCAGCCAACTCTTTTAGCACTCTTCAGTGCTTTCCATCCGGGCCCACTGACTTGTGGCTGTCCAGCCTCTCAAGGTGTTCCCTCACAAGGTCTTCACCAATTGTAGGCATATGGTTGCCCTTACCCTGGTAATCCTGTGTCCTCTCAGGCAGGGTAATCCCTTGGGCTGGTGGAAAACCAACACAAAGTAATCATTGAAGAGATTAGCTTTTTGCTGGGTGTCGGTTGTCAGCTGCCCCGTTTGGTTCAGCACTGGTCCAATGTTGCCCTTATTCTTCTTTCGACTTCCCACGTATCTGAAGAAGGACTCTTTTTTTGTCCTTGATTCCCATAGCCAGTTTGAGCTTGGTTTCAGCCTTGGCTTTTCTGGTCTGTTTCCTACAGGTGTGGGCCAGTGATACATAATCCTCCTTAGAAGTCTTTCCCATCTTCTAACACTTATAAGCTTCTCTTTTAAGATTAAGGAGGTCCATGAGTTCCCTACTGAGCCAAGGGGGTCTTCCACCCTTTTACTACCTTTCCTGTGGGTGGGAATGGACTTCCCTTGTGCTTTTAGGATTGTGTCCTTAAGGCCTTAAGTGGCCACTTATCTTGGACTCCCCTCCCTGTCAGTTCATGATCCCTCAGGGCCTTGAGAACCAACCTCCTCAGCTTATGAAAGTCAGCGTTCCTAAACTTGAGGATTTCTGAATGCCTGACTGATTTGCCAGCTTAGCAACGGATAGAGAAAGTGATCAACCCATGATCACTGTCACGAAGCTACCCTTTGATCCTTGAGTCAAATAGAGCTTGTCAATGCAAGTGAGGAAGCTTCACAACTGATCAGATTTGGCTGAATGCTCTTCTCATGAGATGTCAGGGTAGTTGAAATCATCCATGATGACCATGCACTGAGAGCATGCAGCCTCTGCTAGTTTCCTAGAGAATTCATGGTCAAGCTCTTCCTCCTGGTTAGGAGGTCTGTAATAGACTCCTACAGTTATATACCCTTCACCACGTTCTCCCTGTATTCTAACCCAGAGGGTTTCAAGTCACCCTCCTTAGGTGCCAATGTCTGCTTGCAGGAAAATGTACTGCTCCTTGACATAGAGAGCTACACCCCCAACCTTCCTCCTGACACAGTCCCTCTTGTACAAGATATAGCCATCTATACCTGTGGTCCAGTCATAGGTGGAGTCCCACCAGGTCTCCGTTATCCCTGTGAGATCGTATTCGTTATTCTTTGTAGAAGCGCCAGTTATTCCTGTTTGTTCCCTGTGCTTCTTGCATTTGTGTACAGACAGCTAAGACTGCCAGTGGAAACCTTAGGTTTCTTTGTG
>NW_017729032.1:30958982-30960099 GCF_001723915.1 Gavialis gangeticus
GCATTTGTGTACAGACAGCTAAGACTGCCAGTGGAAACCTTAGGCTTCTTTGTGCACTTAGGAGAGTCCCGTCCTTGAGCTGGGGTTCGAGTGAGTTCCTTTGTGTTACGTGACCCACTGATTATGTGCTTGTCACTTCCTGGGCTTGCACTGATGGTTGTCTGCCTGTCCCCTGGTGATCTTAGTTTAAAGCTCCGTCAAGCAGGTCAGCCAATCTGGATGAGAAAAGCTTATTTCCCACTGCAGTAAGGTGGAGGCTGTCTTTTCCCAACAAATCGCTGCCTCTATCTGAAGCATGGACTATGATCGAAGAAGCCAAAGCCTTTGTGATGGCACAAATGCCACAGTCTTCTGTTGACTTTTTCAATATGTCTTTCCCTCCTGTGCCTGTGACCCGTAACCTGAAGGACTGAGGAGAAAACTACCTGCACCCCCAACCCTCTGAGCCCAGCCCTCAGAATAATGTAGTCACTCCTGACCCAGCCAGGATTGCTCTGAGCCTTGTCATTCATCCTCACATGGATGAGGAGTATGGGATAGTGATCAGAGGGTCAGACCAGTTAGAAATCCTCTCTGCCACATCCTGGATACAGGCCCATGGGAGGCAGCAGACAGGCCAGAAGTATAAAATAAACCTTAATCTCCATATCACTGTGAATTAGCTGAACAGTTGTTATAGTCCATCAACTGTTTATTGATATTGGTCTGTGGCAGATATAATATTAGCCAGTTTAATATCACCAAAAACCTTAGGTCTCATGAAAGAAGAGTTGGACACAGCATTTGTAATTAGGAAAGCCAAAATCATTTTTTGTTTTCAAAATAAAGTGCAGTTCTAATAAATCTCAAAGTTCCCTGTAACAGACAGACAGATGAACACATAGGAAATATATCACACCTATCTCTAATACTCTGCCATCATTTTTCAGTACCAGACTGTGCACTGTACAGACCTACAAGTTTTGCTTCAGTAAAACGCCTTTCGGAACAGCTCCTTTACCAATAACTGAAATGAAGGTATCCCACAATCAAATGTGATTCTTTAAAGACAGAGTGGATGGGTTTTCATAGTTAGTAGGGTTGGAAGGGACATGAGCAGATCATCGAGTCCGACCCC
>NW_017729032.1:30961094-30962013 GCF_001723915.1 Gavialis gangeticus
CTGTACCTCTCAGGATGAAGTCACCTATGACAATCACTCGATGCTTTTTCTTTTGGGACTGCTTAGCTCCTTCGGCCTGCTCAGATCATACAGTGTGGAGTTGCGTCCTTTCCGGTTGCCTCGTCTCCTTCCTTCTCCTGCAGAGTTGCCAGGGCCTGTACCTGTTCTGCAGCAGGACTGGAGGAAGTCGTACCGTTGTGTTGTGAGCAGCCCTGGTTCTGGAGGTGACTGTCTGCCACTCTGCAATGAAGGGCACTTCCCAAGGTGCTTCTTCCTTGGGTGCGTGGGCCTGCAGGGAAAGGAAATAGCTGTCCATTTCATCCTCTGCCTCCCTGATTCCCCTTAGTGTGCTAACCTCCTCCTGGAGCTCCCTCACCTGTGCCTTCAGGGCCCTAAGGTGGGCGCCTGTAGGACAGGTGTGGGGGTCCCCAGTCCCTGCCTCCCCGGGCCTTGCTGGGCAACTCCTGGGTTGCTTCTGAGTAAGCTGGGACAGAGGATCTACTGAAAGAAAAGGTATGTTAATGTTATTGTGTAAGGGCCTAGTTACACCTTACATTGTGAACCACAGAAATGTTGAGTGGTGATAGTGCTAGTTTGAGTTTGGAGCATTCACACGCTCAGGCAGAGAGAAAAAAATATTTGGAGGTGGAGTTGAGCGTGCACATACATGTACTCACATGCAAAATCCCAGCAGGTAAGTCTGCAAGGGAAGGGGTGGGGGGAGGGGAAAGGGCCATGGAGGGGGAGAGAGTGAGCCTAGGGCTGGGGCTGGGGTGGGTGTGGGATAGAGCTGTGAGCAGCTCGTTGCAGGGGCTGTGGGGAGAAGCGGATGGCTCCTGCTGCTGCATGCACCAAGAGAGGGCATGGGGGCAGGACGTGTGCTCCCGGATTTGCGTTGGGCAGGGCAGGCTGCCACTGC
>NW_017729032.1:30967013-30970848 GCF_001723915.1 Gavialis gangeticus
TGCTGCATGCACCAAGACAGGGCATGGGGGCAGGACGTGTGCTCCCGGATTTGCGTTGGGCAGGGCAGGCTGCCACTGCAGTCTGAATCCAGGGCTGCACCGGGCTCTTCCTGGTGTGGGGACTGGGCTGGGCTGCACATGGGGTGGGTGGCAGTGGCCCTGGGATAAGGAGTTGAGGGGGCTATGGTGAATTTTGGGGTGGCTGTCCCTGGTGCACAGTCCCTGGTGTGACGCCACTTTAAATAGCCCTAGCCCACATCCATATCTCAAATTTTGATTTAGGCTTAAATGATGTAGTTGTGCCCCCAGCTAGTTTAAGGAGACTTACCCACAGAATGTAATCATTATAATCCCATTTAATAAAGACATGGGATGAAAACAGTCCTCTTTTTTAACAAAAAAATGTCCCTATACGAATAATCTGGTTTAAGGAGGGTGTAGTTCCATAGTCAATGAAAGCACTCACTACCCTTCCCAGGAAGTCATTTTTTCCATTTGACATTAACGAGGGAGATTTTGTCTGACCTTTCTTTAATTTTGAGTAATGTTCCTATTGCAAAGCATTTGCGGATGTTAAGAAAACCCCCCCCAAGAACATTTGAAATAAATAAGATCCACTAAATTTTCCTTAGTTGCATTGGGATAGTGCTTACAGACTACAGTCCTTTAGCTTTTGCTTCCTTTCAGCCAAAACAAACCACAAAAGCTACTCTTGAGGGAAGACAGTGTATCTGTTGTTTCCAGGAGACTCTGCCCTGTGCTTCTTGAATTTGAAAGAAGCAGTCGTGGAGAGAAAGGTGCACATTTCCAGTCCACAATGAGCATAACCGTGAAGATTGTATGGCAGGACATCCAAAGTCATCAGATCTGTAATCTACTGCCCACTGTTTTGGAGGGAAACAGACATGAAACTAGAGAGACCTGCCAAAAAAGCATCCATATCCCTTAAATAAATAGCAGGGAGATTATTTTGCCTCCTCTGGGTCATGCAGAAACTCACCTGTGTTGGATGATATTAAAAATATGAAAAATGTTACCTAGTCTTTTAAAACAGGAGTGGCCAACCTGCAACAAGTGTAGCACAAGTGGCATGGGCAGCTTCTGCAGGTGGTATACAGCAGATCAGTGAAGGGGCAGGCGACACAACAGCAGACAAAGAAGAGTAGAGGAAGCAGAATACCAGGTCAGGTAGCAGGAAGCAGAAGATTGGGCAGGGAAATGAGACTGGAGTGGCACTTAGGGATGGTTTGGGGTTTAATTTGTGGTATGACTGCCCCAAAGGATGACCCCTACTGCTTTAAAACATGTATATGTGTATGTTCAAAGACACACAGGCATACACAAGTTTGTGGAACATGGTAGTTTGATAGCTTTAAAGAGATGATTTGGGTGTAGGGTATAGGTTTGGTTTCACTTACATGTCATCCATAGGCAGTGATGGCATACATGTCTTCACTATGGGCACTTGTGCACATGTTTGTGTTGCAGTGCTGGGCACTTTTAAAAGTGCCCGGTACTGTGATGCATGCAGTTGTATAAGTGGTGAAATGTGTGTCAGTCCTGAGAAAATGGTGGTGGTGCATTTTGAACTAAAGCACATTGGAGGTGTTTTAGTTCAAAACTGCACTGCTGCCAGTTTCTGTATGCTGATGTGCATTTTGCGGCTCATACAACTGCATGTGATGCAGTGCAGTGTGTGTCAGCTCTTATGTGGAGCAGACTCCATTAATTGAGTCTACTCTGACCCATCAGATATCTGGTGTGTTGCAGGATGGAAAGGTATGTGTATAAATGCCCTATGTCAGTGAGACTCAATCCTGAAACTCCTAAGGGTGAGAGGGTAAATTGTGGGAATGGGAAATGATACACATAGGAACAATGTATTCCTTTTCTATAAAAAGTAATTTGTGGAGAAACATTTCCTTGGTCTATATCTCTTCCCACACCTCCACCTAGACCAGGGATAGAAACCTGTCCTGGCTCACCAGGCCTGTAGAGGCAACTCACAGCTGTAGCTCCTAGGCAGGGCCCTGCTCGCCAGCCTTCCTGGCAAATCACAACTGTTCTGGTGGAGGACAGTCAGACAAAGTTTTTAGACGTATGGTGTGGTTGATCTAAACTCAAGCTAGCACTAAGACAGATCAACGTTTGAGCAGCTCAAAGTGCACTGTGTAACAAGGCCCTTAGTCTCTCCTTATAAAATTCAAGCCTGTAAAATTTTCTTTTCTAAACTTCCTTTTTTCTTTCTTAAAAATCTCTAGGTGCATGGAACCTGTTTTCATTCTACCACCCAAGAAGTTTGCAACAAAGAAAGAAAGGGTATGCTGAAGACTGGGAGGGAAATGGAGGCTTTTCCACTAAACATTGTTTACCCTTTCTAGAGTTCTGGGTTTTTGACTAATTGGACAGCATCTGATGAAGCTTTCAGCATCTGATAAGCTTTCTGCTTACGAAAGCTTATACTATATATGTTTGATTTAGTTCATCCATAAAGGCACAAATCTACCCAACCTTCAGCATGACTATCATTTCCCACTGTGACTACAATACACCTATGTGCCATGTTTCTGCATGCACAGGTGCTTGGTCTACACTGACATGACTGTGGTATATTGTGCTAGGACTGGAATTTATAGAGGGAATAGTAAAGGTTTTTGGCACAGACAAAACTGGAGTGGGCATGGTGCAAGCAATGGGAGAGGAATGACACTGTGGATTTTAAAACTAGACCTGATGTTTGTGAGGCTAGTCAGTTCCTATTGTTTTCATTATCATCCTGAAGTAGACCGTAAGCCTGGACTTTGTCCTTGTCTGTGAATGAACAGTGTCACATACACCAGTGGTACAATAAGGAAGTATAATACCTAAGGAAAGAAACTTTATATGTTTCTGTACTTTATATGTTTTTATAGACTTCTGAGGGCAGGGACTGTATTTTGATGAAGTCAGGTTCAGTGCCAAGCACTGTGTTGGTACACAGAAAACTGTATACTTTTAAAAAGGCTGACCATGCATATGCCTGGAGCATACTCATTACAGTAGACCTTTCATTTTAAATGTTTGTCAAGCACTGTGTTCTACACAATAGCCCAGATTTTCACAGTAAGCTGCTAATTTACTACTAATCCCATCTCGAGGATTAACTTGAAGACACCTTCAGGCAGCTATAAACAGCCCTTAGGCTCCAGGCTAGCAGTTGGAAACAGCTTGAGGGCACAAGCACTCTGACATCCCTGTTTCCCTGACTGTCTCCTATAAAGGGACAGGTCAGTAGGGGGGCTAGTTTCCTTACTTCAGAACCATCCCCCAGTAGCCACAGCTGTACAAAGGAACTTTAGTGATGGTGAAGTTCTTGTCTAAAAATAATTATGGCCAGTGGTTTTCTTATTGCCAATATATTTATTTTCATGTCCAGTTGTACACACATAGCTAGACTTTTCCCATGGATATAGTATGTAGTCTGACAACATGGACACTTACATAAAAGAAAGGGGCAGATTAAACAATTATGGGAGGATCACTGGAATCCTGGTGTGTCCCTCCTCTTCTTTTTTAGGTGGTAATATTATTTGATCGGTACATGCCCTCAGTAATAGACATATTCAGATACAATTGTATGTGAACATATAGGCTGCATCCAGACAAGCACGGACGTGTAGTATGTGGCATTGCAGACCCATCTGCAGTGCATTCCCCATGCCCGGGGTGGGGGAGGGGGAGGATTGGGGGGGTTGACTCCAGGAGATCCTGCAGTCAAAAAACCCCACACAGAAAAAAAGTGGGGTGGTGCACATGGTGACAGCGCACACCGACGCAAACTGCTGGAGCCTCGCCA
>NW_017729032.1:30970954-30979538 GCF_001723915.1 Gavialis gangeticus
CTGGAGCCTCGCCAGCTGGAGTAATACTCTGGCTCCTGGCCAGGCTTC
Organism: Gavialis gangeticus; assembly: GCF_001723915.1. Lineage (NCBI taxonomy): Eukaryota > Metazoa > Chordata > Crocodylia > Gavialidae > Gavialis > Gavialis gangeticus. The sequence continues at coordinate 30,971,003 of NW_017729032.1, forward strand.
CTCCTGCAGGAGCACCATGGCTGCAGCTCCCTACCGCCCCCAACTCCAGGTAAGGCTCCTGGGGCCAGCACAGTTGCTGACCTCAGCTTCCCCTACCCCACCTAGGGTAACTTGACATGCGCTAGAAGGCACATGGCATAGGCATTTCCCAGGGACAAGTAGCCACTGCAACTCATCCCCAAGGAAACGCATTCCCACTCATCTGGACACGGCTATATAGTTTTAGTAAATAAGGTTCAAATTGACTATCCTTGGAAATCCTGAGGTGACAAATAAGACTGAAGTGTGAATTTAATATTTTCTTATCTTTTAATTATAAGCATTCAAAAGAAAGGAGAAAGTCTGATACATCCTGAGCACATATATAATTAAAACATGGGAGCCTGAATCTGTATTTTTAAAATGTTGTACCAAGACAAATCCTTTAATAGCCATTATAGGTGCTTTATTAATACTTCATTGCTTGACCTTTATGCCAGAGCTAAATTGAATTATAAGATTCTACTGTTTGTCTGACATATTTTATATTGCAGCCCCCCAGTACTTAGTTGGTTCCTGATAATTTATTATAGGATCATTCAATGCAGAACTGATTTAGTGTTAAATTGAATATGTGCCTTTGGTAAGATGGCATCCTTGTCTCTATCCTAGTTTAAAACACGGAGTCATCATTCTCTGTCACTGAAACATTTGTAAGGGAATTAGAAATATATGTGTTCTATGCCATCAGCATCAACAAACCATATTTTTGTCTTTTGTGCCACTGGCGCCTATTGTGATACAAGATAGAGGCATTGCTCTACACTGGCACTTGAACGATCCAAAGGCTCTTCCAGTACTTCATGTCACATAGCCATTCTAAACTAAAAAAGTATATCTTTAAATGGGTCAAGGTGTTACCGCCTTGTTACACCTTACACTGTCAGCTGCACAAATGTTGATGGGTGTTATTGTTAGCTTGAGTTTGGAGTAGTCACACGTTCAGGCCTTGAGGACAGAAGGTAAGAATCCCCCCCCTCCCCCCCACCACCACTCCAGGCTTTGCCTCTGCCCCTGATCTCCCAGGAGTCCCCTGTTTCTGCCCTGGCCCCTTGGGGTTCCCCTCTGCCCCCCATATCCTACCTACTTGTAGCTTACTGGCTGTCTGTCCCAGAAGAGCACACCGGGAAGGGTTAACCTGCTACTGGGATTCTGCTCTTCTTGGGAGGCTGAACCCATTCAGGGAGCTGCACCAGTAGTGGCTGGGCATGCAGATTAACCCTTCATTGCCTGCTCCCCTGGGATAGACAGCATGTGCAACCACAAGTAAGTAGCGCGGGGGGCAGTGAGAGGGGATGTGGGGTTCTCGAGAGGTTTGGGGGGGCATTAGGTCGATCTGGGCCAACAGGGGAGGGGGGACAGCTGGAGTGTTTACACTAAGGTGTAGCCTAGAGTGGCTGCACTTTAGTGTAATGTGAGCTGGGTAGTACGGATCAAAGAGAATCATTTATGCCCTAGAGTGGTTTAATTTTGAGTCACGTAATAGTACTTAAAACCAATTTCAGTTGTTAATGTACACACAATCTAGGGGTAAAGAGCTCCAGGAGCCACCCAAAATTACCCTGTAACAAGGCCCTTAGATTTTCAGCAACTAATGATGGCTCTAATAATCTAGCCAAGATTATTATTTATCCTCCAATGGCTGAAAGGAATCTGTTGTCACTCTCGTTTCAAACAGATGCATATACTTATAAGGAACAAAATACAAGAAAACACTGTTTCAGTTATAGTCCTTGTTAGAACTGTCAGCAGTTGCCAGGAACCAAACCAGAATGAAGACTGATCATCCTGTGAGGTGATCCCTTTAGTACAATAACAATGTATAGAAACATTTGTCGAACTCAAAACATTGCAATGTACTTTTGTAAATTATTATGGAGAACAGTACAGCAAACTGAATCCAATAATAAACCATTAAGCTGGAAGACTTTGGCTAAGAAGTTGGCACTGCCATGAAGAAGCTTGTGTTGCTTTCCCCCATTTTGTGCCTATTCTCTCCAAGTTTATAAGAATTTCAGTTTTCAAACTGTTCAAGAATTTTACTAGTGCTTTGGGCATGTTCCAATGCTTACTAAGTGCAATGGAAAATTTCTTACTGGCTTCTATGAGTCTTGTATCAAGACTTCTGTGAGCAAATCAATATGTAATAAAACAAAAACCCAGCATCTCCTTACTCCATATTTACTGAATATAAGATGAACCTAAATAGAACATGATCCCCACCAATAATTAGATTCTTTATATGGAAAATGTATGCATTTGTTATAATTTCCCAGATATAGAATCTAATTATTGGAGGTTTCCCTTGAATTTGTCCCTCTCCCACTGATACAATACGGGAAAAAATCTGTGGGGTCAGGTAGCCTTTCCCTTTGCCCTGCAAAATTTTTCTCCCTGAAGCCCCTTCCCTTCCTCCCTACTGTCAGACTCTTCTCTTATTTAGCACATGGAAGTGTGGGGCAAACTGAAAACACTGACCTTGAAATAAGCATACCCATAATAATTTGCCTATAGTACCCATAGACTTAGTCCACCAAGAATTGATGCATTTTACCTTTTTTAAAACTGCTAGAAAATTTAAGCACAGGCAGTCTATAAACATATTTTTAATCAGCATTCTTGTACCCACTTATATTTAGTATGAATTGGATGTATCTACACACGTCATTAAGGTGATGTGATAAACTCTAATTTATGCTGGAGTTTATCATGGTGGCTTAATGGCATGTGTAGATGCTCAAACTGCTTCAGTCCAGGGCACACATGTAGATAGTGCACCTGGGAGTGCACTAATTTGATCTGGGGCAGAGCAGCTGTGGGCTGGCAGAGATCTTGGGGGGGACAATGTACACCCAGGTCATCATTTACATGTGCAGTTAGGCAGTTATTTTCTCTGTAGTAGGACAGCACTGTCCCCAGCCATCCCAGGGACTATCCTATAGTGTCAAAAAAGAGTTTGCTGTGGTCTAATAGTGTTACACATGTCATCTGTGATGCTTTACAGCACTGCAAATTAATTTACTGTGTAGTTAAATACACATGTAGATGCACCCACTATGCATGACATTAGTTCAAAGCCTGAAAGCTCATGATTTACCATGTAGAGCATCATGCTGGGACCCAGCAGAGTCAACAGCATTTCAAGCTATGGTGAACTTCACAGCTTAGCACTGTACGTATGTGTGTACCTCCCATAACAGATCCTTGTGCTAATTAGCACCCCCTCTGCCCCCCCATGACTGGACCTGGGTGTTTTTGTTAGAAGTCCTGGGATCCTCCAAAAATTTATATGCAGATGAGGTGCAGGGCAGCCTGGTCCAGCTTCACTTCATGGAGGGTGGGGTCACACTAATTATATGCGACAGACTGAGTGAAAGGGCAATAGGGATTTGGGGTAAATCATTTGGGGCCCTGTATCAGGTCCCATACCCCACTGCTAGAGAGGGAAAGGGTCCTTCCTTTCCCTATTAATCTATCCCTTTTTTGTTGTTTTCCTTTTTTCTCTCTTTCTCTCCCTCTCCTCTGCCTTTTCTTCCTTTTTACTCATACTTTTGTGTTGCTGGAACCAAACTTAGAAGGCAGAGAAACCTGAGATAAGATGGCTGCCGAGCCGAGGTGCTGGCAGTGCCTGATGACCCAGGAGTGGAAATAGATGGTCAGGTGACCCAGAAAAGACTTTATAAGCCCAAGCCTCAGGCCAGAGAGGCAGTCTGATTGAATGAGCTACAAGGAGCAAAGCTCCAGATGGAAGAGCCCAGGACTGGATCAGGGCTATGAAGGAAGCACTCAGAAGGACAGCCAGGGTAAAAGAAGCCTTGGAATTCATACAGGGAATGAAACAAATTCCAAGTCTTTTTCTCTTTTGCTTGGCAAGTACTGCTGCATGGTGAGGCTAACCCAGGTGGAGCAGTTGTTTGAACCAGGGCAGGTGCCTGTGTTTTGTGGTTTTCATTTTTTCTGGTGGACCAGATTGTGGATATAGGGAGGAGAGGCCACTGAAAGGGGTTCCTGGGGATAGACACCCTGAATCTCAGAATCAGTGTTAAAAGGACAGAAGATAGAGAGTGGGGATAAATACGAAGCTCACAAGGGGCAAAGCCTGCCAGAGACGGAGAGGCAAGGTTAGAGAACTTGAAAGCAGGACCTGTGGCCCCATGGCCTATGTAAGGTCTTCACAGGGACTAGAACTTGAAGTCATAAGGGTGTGATTCAAGCTTAGCCAGACTCAGGGTGTGAGGGTGTATGTGACAGGGGCCCATCTCTGGGCCTGTCCGATATTGTCCCACCCTCTGTTTTTGGGCTAAGCACCCACCTTTCTCATCCCCCATGCCTTGATGTTACTCAGGTGGGAGGCTGCCCATTTACTACCCCGACACAAGGGATCACTATCCACCACTCTGAACTTCCCCTACACACTGATCTATGCCTTGCAGATGGCATCTCAGGCAGCTAGACTCAGCCCGAGACTTTGCCCACTAGCTGTGGTCCCCTCTCTGGGACCTTTGGCTCCCCCTTAGGCCCTGACCCCATCTCAGGCCAGTCAGGATTTAGAGCCTATTGCTCTCTGGGCATCCCTTGTGGTCCTGGTAATGGTACCAGCATGGGCCAGTGGGGTACCTCGGGTTAGGTCTAAGCTGCTTGCCTGCTTTTCCCCTTATACCTCCACTGGAACAACTGAGCCACAGGCCTTTATATGCTCTCATAGGTCTGGACATTACCCATCTAGGACTGTGCAGGGGACTGGAGGTTATTAGGCATCCCGACCCACCTTTCACGAGGGAGGTAACTGGCTTGGCATTTCATGGGGCTGCTGCACCATTGGCAGTCTCACCAGGCCTCCATTCCCTGGCAGGGTGTAGTTTTAGGTCATGCCCAGGACCTGGAGCCTCCTCCATCCCCGTAGCCCAAGCCCATAAACCTCCAAGTTGTTCCTGAACCTTAGCTCTGCCGGCTGATGTCGCTCTCACAGTTGCCAGAAGCAAACTGCTGCTTCCCTATTTATAGCCTGCTCTCTAAAAAAGCCACCACACTCAGCATCTGGCTGCTATCAGCCCTGAAAGAAGCAGGCATCAACAGTGCCCTGCCATAGTGTGACTCAAGGTTGCAGCCCTGGGCAGTGAATTTGAAGCTAGAGGCTCAGCCAGAGTAAAAGTGGAACGAGACCAGGGGACCCGTGGTCTAGACGATGGACCACTATCCAAAGCCCTCTTTGCCCTTAGGTCAGCCTCCCCATCAATTTGCTACATAAAGGTGTGGCAGGAGAGGATGCAAAAGGTGTATCTGAAGGGAGTGAAGAGGCATTAGTGTGTAGAGGACCCTAAAAGCAGTTGCATCATGCTGACACCAGTAGCTACAAGCCCCCTTTGCTGATATTTGCCAGACATTTAAGGCTGTTGAAGAAACAGGAATCATTGGAAATGTGAAATAAAGGCACAGCTCAGCTATGGGAGTGAAGAGGAAGTTGAAATATGTTCGGTATAGTGGCTCACCATGATTGGAAAAAGAGTTGGCACTGACAGCAGGGTTATCTCTAAGCTGCACACATGCGTAGCTGTGCATGCTTTAAAACTATGCTGTGCATGAGTTCATTAATGCTGCACGCCCAGACAGTGAGGAGCTAGGTTGCGGCTTTGAGGCAAGAAGCTGACCGCAGCAGAGGCACCTATGCCAGCATGGCAAAACTTACCGGTAAGCTCCAGGCAGGCTGCTGGAGGCAAGACGAGGTGGAGATGGAGACAGGCTTGGGAGCAGGGCTGGGGCCTGGGGGCAGGGGCCGGGAAACTGCTCCGCTTCTCAGCCCCAGTGCCATGTGCCTACTTGCTCCCAGAGGCATGGCGAGGTGAAGACTGGAGCTGGTGCCACTCCTGGAGGTGAGGCAATGTGAGGCTGGGGCCAGGACTGGGAAACTGCTCTGGTCCCAGCGATGAGGTAGGGGCCAGGACCGGGACTGGGAAACTGCTCTGGTCCCGGCATTGGTGCAAGGCCTGGATTTCTCTTTTGGGCATGAAGAGCTGAAAACATTGGCAACAAGATATAGCACCTTGCTAAACAAATCTGTAGACACTTTTAAGAAGGACCTATGCAAACAATATGTGGACTTTAAATTGACTGTTAGTGAAAGATGAAAACTGGGGGAATAAAGACCTTTGAAGACATGGTCACCTACATGCTACAACAGAAACAATTTAGTGAACTGTCATTACTTGTTGACATCTGTGCCACTTTCCAGGCATCTAGTGCAGATTGTGAGAGAGGGTTTAGCCTCATGAACACAATAAAAATGAAGTCTAGAAATAATTTAGAAGTTGATAATTTGGACAAGCTGATGCGAATTAAACTTAATTTAGCATCAGGAAAGACTGTTAACCTGGACACTGTATATTGTGTTTGGAAAACAGAAAAAGGTAGACAGGAGTCACTTTGGTAAATAAAGGTTACAGTATGATCTGTTGTTATCCTGTGGGCGCACACTGAAAGGAGGAGGTGGGACCAACTTGGGAACAGGCCGAAGCGGTGCACTCACGGACTGAAGCAGCACGCTCAGAGACTGCTACACCTTAGAGGCAACATTGACTGAGAGGAAGTGTGCTAAGTGGGCACTACCATATATCTTAATCAGATGGGCTGCACTAATCTATCCTTGTGGTAGGTTCCATTTAACATGTTATGCGCCATGTGTTTTATAGTCATATTTAGTGTTGGCTGCATTTAATCAATTTCCAAGATAGTTTCCATTACTGAGTAGATGCTGCCTTTGGCAGCAATTTAATGATAGTGTATTTACTTAGGTTTCCTTGTATGTGAATGTAAAACAAGGGACTTTTTTCCCCCATGCTGATGGGGGGTGCAGATCTCATCTTGTATTTGAGTAAATATGGTACTTCATTCTCAGCAACCATCAGATATTTTACAAGCAAAATTCTTCTTTTACACATGTTCAAATCCTGTGTCTTCAGATTCTGTTTGTTACAGCCATACAACTCCTTGTTTTTGGACAGCATCTCTTTACTCTGAGTTGTGTATACATGTTTATGAGAGAGAGGGTGAGAGAAAGAGAGAGAGAGAGAGAGATCACAGAGTCATATCTTGATATTTTAGTGAACATAATACTATTTGTCATGCCTGTCAATGTGTCACAGTGAACGTGTCTACACAAGACGCTACTTCGCTGTAGTGATGAGCTACGGTGATGTAGCATTGGTGGGCACTACCCATGATGCTATTGCTCCACTGCTGTAGAAATAAGCTATGTCAACATAGCTCATCCCTGCAGTGAATAGGGTTGGAAATGACCTGTGCGCTGCTTGTACACCATCAGCTGTTTTAGCAGTACAATTGCGCAGTCAGGAACATGTGTAGACATGCCCATTCAATCTTGCTGTAGGAAAGTAAGTCAGAATATATTCTCTCCTGCATTAACATTAGTGTTAACCAAATGCAGGGCCATATTTTAATCTAATTTATTCCTAGCAACTCAGTCTGAATTTGACAATGCCATCATTATATACACACATTTCAGAGTGTACTCAATTACCACAGAGGTGGACAAGTGTCACAAATGGATGAGAAATAGATTGGATTTAAACTGCAATTTTAAAATCTTAAGATTTTGTTATCTTGTGAAGGTTAAATAAAATTGCTACTGTTAATAATTATCCATTATACAAGCACATATTTGTCTGTGTTATCTCTTGATGGACAAATGAGCTCTCACTTTGCCTTTCTCTCACACACACACATTTATACATACACCCTTATTATCACTCCATTTTCAAAAGCATTCATTATATGCTGACCCTTAAAAACAAAAGGCACCTGCACTGTCTTCAGTATTGGGACAACAGGAAAAAGTTAACATAAGTAAAATGTCAACATAACAAGAATGTGCCAGTAATAGGGTTTAGACATAACACTAGTATAAGTGAAAAATAAGGGGTATTAAAGATGTAAGATAGCAGTGCTCATTAAGAAAGATATTCACATGGCATTTGATTACCATAACTAGACCTTTTTTCTGGCTTTCACTGTAATTTACCTTTTTTTTCAGGCTGCTTCTGTACATTCTGTATTTTCAGAGCACAACTCTTTAGAAAAAAAACCAAAGGACGTGTATAATGAAGAATATAGCTAGCTACTAGGCCTGTGCGAAGCTGCTAGTATTCTCTTTGCATTCAGATTTGGCCGATTCAGGGGACAGTGAGCTGATTTGGTGATCCCTACTTGCCCCCCCACCCCACCCCACTGTCCCAACCGCCCCACGGCTGGCCCACCTGCACCAGCTCCTGCCTTTTAAGGAAAACAAAACCCAAAAAACTCTGGACTCACCAGTTCCTGACCAGTGGGGGGTGATCCCCACTGCCCCCCACTGCCCCTTGCCATGTGGTGGGCTCTTCTATGAGCACTCTGAAGCCTCAAGGCTGCTACAGGAGCTGGTGAGTTTGGGGCTTTTTTCATTTTTTTTCTTAAAGGGCCAGAGCTGGGGTGGGTGGGGCAGCCA
>NW_017729032.1:30980182-30980814 GCF_001723915.1 Gavialis gangeticus
TTATCAGCTCCAAGTCCAGCTCCATCTCCCTGCTGCAGCAGGTGAGGACTGCCCGAATCATCAAGGCTCTCCGAGGGGATCTTTGAATTGATTTGGACCTTTTTACTGGTCCCCTGATTCGGTGGCTGAATCTCTAAATCCAAACTGAATTGGGCTGAATCTTCTCCAAATCGAATCAGAACCCGAAGCTTCGCTCAGCCCTACTAGCTACTGCATTGCAGAGGGACTTTGCTTCTGTGGAAGTCAGTGAAAAATGTTTAACCTGGATGGGAACAGGACAAAAGCCTAATTCAGTTTTTAGATTTTAAAGCATTTCAGCCCAAGAGGCATAAAACCCATACCTAATTTAAAAAAAAAATGTTATTTTGAAGTTCTAATCCAGTTAAAATCTCTTGTGCCTAAATTTATTATGACATGATAAGATGAAGAAAAGTAAATGTATTACTCAACCTCTGAAATGTTGGCTCCTGATTCAGATAGAAAAGAAAGACTTCAGATTCTCTCAAATCCAGCTGAGGCAAAAATGAAACCAAGTACATTTAGGTTTCCCATTAACAGTCTGCAAAAGCACCCCACAGCAGAGCTGCCGTCCACTGAGCCACCTACAACAGGTATAAGGCCCCTAGTTAATA
>NW_017729032.1:30985814-30993373 GCF_001723915.1 Gavialis gangeticus
GCTGCCATCCACTGAGCCACCTACAACAGGTATAAGGCCCCTAGTTAATATCCCTTGCCAAAATAATGTCTTTTTTTTACCTTTAACAGGGTTTCCCTTGACATCAGATGCTACCCGTTTGCGAGCATAATTAAAACTCAGATTTTAGGTAATATGGCTGATAACAGATTGCATGTCATGGTCACACTTTTGTGTATTCCTTCTAATAAACATGGATAAAAAATCCTCCCTACAGATGCCATTGAGACAATACAAAACAAATAATATGAACAGTAGGAAGGAATAAGGTTCAGGCTACTTGTATGTTTTTACACTGTTTTGACACTATCCTATCACCACACCACTCTTTCCAGAAAATTTCTAGAGGGTAAAGTCACCCATTGGGTGATTCTACATGAGATGCTATATCACTGTAGTGACAACCTATGGTGATGTAGCTCATTGCTATGACGACATAGCATTGGCGGGTGCTAACTGTGACACTGCCACTATGTCATCATAGCGACAAGCTACATCAATATAGCTCATTGCTACAGTGACCCATGCACAGCTGGGACTGCATAGTAAAGGTGGATATTGTACCGTCATTTAGTACCAACTGTTCAGTCAGGGGCACATGTACATGCTCCCATTGTGTCTTGGTTGCTGCTCTACTAAAATTGGTGGCATAGCTGCATGCGGAATCTGGATATAGGATAGTACAACTCGAAGCACCCAGAAACTAAATTTGGACCAGTGTGATGCTCTTCTAGAACTGACTGGATATAAAGCTGGCAGTTCCCTGGCAGGACTGATTTGGAAGGTACCATAGCTTTGATTTTGTAACGTTGGATGCTGGCTGTGGTTGCAGAGAGAAAAGGCAATGGCTTTCCAGTCATCCCCAGAGTCTCTGCATAATCAGTGTATTGGACTCTTTGTTCCACTTTAAAATATACTCCTTTATTTGTTTCTGAGTAACAGAATTCTGAATTGTTACATTTGATATGAAGGTTCCATTTGCAAGTAATTACAAAGTTGTATGATTCATATATGATTAATATATACAATATAATAATAATCAATCATAGAATCATAGGGTTGGAAAGATGAATAATTATGTAGGCTAAGAAGTTAATAGGCTACTTCTAAACATGACATAAAACCATTGTTACTGTCCCAGGGATCCTTCCGGTACTGAAAGGATCTTTAACCAAGCAGAGAAAGGCTTAAAAAGAACTAATGGCTAGCAATTTGATTCAGACAAATTCAAACGAGAAATAAAATATACATTTTTAAAAGAGATAATGACTAACAACTGGAGCAACTTTGCAAGGGAAGTGACAGATTTGTCATTTCTTGAAATCTTGATTCAAAACTCTGATGTATTACTGAAAGATATGTTTTATTCAAGCATGAGTTATTGGACTCAATGTAAAAGTAACTGGATGAAATTCCATGGTCTGTAGAAAAAAGAGACTATTTGATCTAATGGTTTCTTTTGGCTTTAGAATCTGTGCAATTTATATATCTATTAATATTTTGTAAGCCATTTATAAAAGGCTACATTTTCTGTTAAGGTCCTAATTTTCATTTTGTGACACAAGATGCCAAATACAGTTCTATCATCTCCTGTAACAATCCCATTTGAGTTAGCAAGTATATAGAACAATTTGGATTTAAGAGTCCCTAGAGGACTCTCTATCCATGTGAATCATGGTAAAATTGCTGTATTTATTCTGAAACCATCCCACATAGATGAGAGTCATGTGTCAAGTTTGGAATAGCTCCAGTAATGGATAGAAAAAGGCTCTTTTGGTACTTATTTTTCAGTGAAAACTATTCTTACTACAACAGAGGCTTTCTTAATACTTAATCTAAATTTTTTCTTAGCTGTAGCCTAAATGCATCAGATATAGATTTATCCTCCTTGATAAATAATTGATACCATTCTTCTTCATGTCAGCTGTTTATGGAATTGAATTGTCAGCTGTTATCCAGACTTTCAACATTTATCTTTCCTCTAGATTGAACACACTCAGACCATTTACCTTTTTCCTCTTAGGCCTCATTTTTCAAAACTGTTATGGTTCTTTTTGTTTTCTGAACCCTTCCCGTCCTTTCTCTTTCATTCTGTTCTCTTGTTTTCTTCCTTATTTCTTCCTTCCTGACTGGCAGGGTTGAGGAGTGAATATGGCATTCCAATTAAGGCCTATTTAGGATGACATAGTCCAAAATTATTACTGTATTCAATTCATATAGGATGCTGCAGTTTACAATCAAATATTGCATCTATAGTTGTTGTCATAGCATGGCGGTGTTGATTTATTCCACAAACAGGGTCAATCTGGTTCCCTCAAACCATGGGAGCTGAATAAATTCAGCTAATCATCACAACTTCACCGCTCACCAGAACTGAACTAAACTTCAGAACACTGGGAAGTTTGTTCAACAGCATTAATATATAGCACAGTACATGCCTAGGCAAGATGTAGCTGGATTGACAGAATTAGACCACTGTATCACAACACTGCTGAGCATAATCCCCTAAAAGTTTCTCCTTAGACCAACAGTATCTTAGATAAACAATCTTAACCAAACTTTATTTCATTTTTAAATTAAAAATTATAGATACATTTTAAATTATACATTTTTAACAAATTAAAAAAATTATAATCTATAGCACATCATGGGATTATTCTAACAGATATTCTTTGAAAGAATATTGGCCTATTACTGATAAGAGAAACACTATGCCGAAATTCCCTGATTCCTCTCTTGAAAATATATCTCCAAACAAACTAAAATTGTTCTCTTCATAAAGTATTCCTGTTTTTCTGCTTAGAAAAGGGCACAAATGCATTGACACATGGTTGGCCTTGTTCATTCTAACTCCTGTTTGCTGTTTTAGGTAACTGGCAAAAATTCATTTAATCCATTTAGCAGCAAATGTTACATAGCCAAGAGAACTGGCCAACATGGCAAAAAGTTGGCCATGAATATTTAGAGGAATTTGTAAATGAATGTCTTTGGGGATACATTTATAGTTTGTTTGCTAGGACATTTATAGAAACAATTAATTTTAAGGTTTTTCTATATGCCCTAAACAAGAAATGATGAGTTTTTCAACTTGCCTTGTGCTGGTCAAGAGGGACAAAGTGATTATTGACATCCCAGTCTCTTCACTAGTTTGATCGTTATTGTGAGGGGCTATCAATACAGTCACAGGAATGTATGAATTACCATGGAGACTCAAGCTTCATTCAAAACAGTACCAGCTGATTCAGAGCAGCAACAATCAAGTCAGACTAGCTCAGGAGCCATGTGAGCAGCCTGTTAACTAAAGATCTACAATATCATCTACATCCTGAGACAAACTGTGGCAAACATATTCCCGTTAAAAAACTTCAGTTAGCTCAGTATTGATAAATATAGATACTATACATGCTGCATGATATATATGATTCCAGGATATAAAAACAGAACAAAATAAACACAATGTTGATAACATTTATAATATTTTCTGAAGGTATAAGAATTCTGCACTAGGTATATGTGAGAAGATCTGTCCCCTAAATACCCTCATCCTCATCTCTGGTAGCTAAAAATTGACTTATACTACCTAAGGTTTAAGATCTGTTCCATTTTTACATTAATTATAATAATGATACTGTACTAAGTTTAACATCATATCCATATTAATGCAATTAGTTAAATTTTTCTTTGAATCTCATGAAGATTTTTACTCAAGGATTTCTACAGATCAAACACGTGTGAAACAGTATTCCCTTTTATTAATTTTAGATTTCCCACTTTGTAATTGCATTAAATGACACCCTGTTAGGCAGAATACAAATCCTTCTTTTCTTTCCCTATCCCATATGTTGCTTTCTATGCTTTATCAGTCCCTCGTGTTTATCTATTTTCCAAGGTAAGTAAACTCAATCAGTTCTTTAGACCTTTGATCTTTTATCCTCCCTTGCTTATTCCGTCTCATATGTGGCAAGGATTAGGAAAGAAGATATTAAAAACCTTCACGAGTAACCCAGGAAGATGATGTGCAGCATGCCTACTGACAGCTTGACAACCAAGGACACAATTTTGCCCTCAAATAACATGGAGTATTGAGAGAAGTTACATTTCACATCATTAACAATGAGTGCTTGCAAATGATTCTAAGAGTTACCCTCAGACAATCAAGGAACTGATACATAATGTGACATAGGTGCCCAATCAAAACAGCTCTAATTTAAATCACTCACAATGAACTGCTCACTGAATATTACTGTCAATGATTTGGCAAAGAACTTTGAATAATTACTGCAACAGTGAGAAAACTGATTTGTTCATGGCTGATTCATGAATAGAGAAGATTAAATTAGTGGAATAAGTTATTTTTATGAATTATTCAGCTGATTCTTCAGCCAACTAACAGCCACAATCTTCTTTCCCAAGCTGGGTGGTATAGCTGTATAGTAATATAAGGAAACAAATGAAATCCTGCTCTTATGTACAGGTCTGCAGAGTTCACAGAATTGTATGTCAGCTAATGAAACACAATATCATTAGATTATTTTTCAGTGCTTTTCCAAATGTCACAGGAAGAGGTTGCTAATGTTTCTTAGCACCTCACGGAAGTCACTCCTGTATTCAAGGTAGGTTTTATAGTAGCAAGAGGGAAGTACTTTTTTGATCAGATTCCAACAGCCTGTACTGCAGAAGGTATTATGCATTATTATTCTATATTATTCAGTTTTATCCTTTTCTTGCGACTCACTGCTCTGAAGTCAAGGCAAAGAGTTGTTGGTGAGTTGGGAATCTATTTGTTTTTCAGTTTTTATACAAATAAACTCCTGTGTGATTTTGTTTCTTGAATCCACATATATACTGAATACTTGTTTGTCATAAACTTCATAAACTGGGGCGAGGCTGAAAAGATCCAGTTTAATGAGCAACGGCAGTAATCAGTGCAATTGAAAAGAGGGGTTGGTCTTTGCAGTCTCTCTTTTTTTCATTGCTTTTGCATTGCCTTTACATTTCTGCTGGTCTGGTCTCCAAGTGCAAATCATGCCAAGCCAAAGGCTTGCAGAAGCAATTATGCCATCTGAAAATTCATTGGAAACCACAGTTTCTGTGCCAAGATTTGGGAGGTTCCTTTTCTCAAAGCTTGTGTTGCTAAATATACAAGGCAAGTTCCCTCCCTGCCATTTAAATCTAATTTAGCCACTGTGGCTAGGGACGGTAATTACAGATAAACCGGTATAAATGATTGGTAATAGGTTGAAATCTGTAACACAACAGAAGTTCAGGACATATAAACCACTTTCCCAAACCAGCTTAGGTCAAATCAGTTTATTGAACTTCTGTTCCAGATCCTGTCCAGATTCAGTTTAACTCACAGTCTCTAAACATCCCAGGATGCTTTGCACCTCCCTTTACAAACCCCACTCACAGGTTGGGCAGGCTAGCCTTGGTCCAAACTGTTTGATCCAGCCAAGCAGGGAGGCGTGCTCTATCACCCTCTGGATTCTGGCCCGAGCCATTGCAGGCAGGTGGCTGCATTTCCATAATCAAAAGTGAATTTCTGTTCACTTGCTTATCAATTCTATCTTTTTAGCTTAGACAAACCTGTGAAGATTGAATCAATTTAGTCTTGGGCTTTTGACTGTCTATACTTGGCCTGAATGCAGAGAAGCTCTAGCCATGCATCTGTACCCTGACTATGCAGCGCCTGAGAAGCCCAGTGTCACCCTAACAGAACCAAGGGACTTCAGATTACTGAGTCTGACCTGGTGCAAACTAAACTTTGAAGTAAGGGTCAGGCTGTCTGTGGATGTAAATCGGCATAACCCCATTATCTCAAATGTCTTTATAGCAGCTGAGATCCAAAATTTAGCAATGGTCTCATCACACATGTAGGAAAAAAAGTGAACCACTTTCTTCTCATTTATTTTTTAAGTAAATCCAAGTTTTTAGAATTAAAAATTGAAATAAAATCATGCAGATGAGAAGAAAATAAAAAGACTTTCAAATTGAGGAATAAACATCCACAAAACTAAATGCCATGGACAGACAAGCTATATTTCTTGTCTGCTCTGGCCATGGCCAGAGAGGCCTGTTTTCTTGGCTGTTTTAGTCCTTTGGTAAAGAGGGGTTTGCAGCTGTTTTATTACATCATACAACTTTTGCAACTCAGCAGGTTAACCATCTCTGGACACCCTCAGTCTCACTATATATGTATGACTTTTGATGAGTTACATGATTGCTAGTTAAAGGACCTAGCTTGTCACAGCAGTTGTGACACTGCAAATGGGACACTGTACAAAGAAGAAGGTACAACACCTTTTTTGTACAGCTACAGCTTAAATTCCAAGCACGCAGTTAAATAATTATTTCTGAATCCAGGTCAGAGTGGTCTAAGTAATTTGTCCAAGGTTATACTGAGGGTCAGCAAAAGAGCTAGCTTCTAGACCATTAACTTATCTAAGAGGGATATTCTAATGGATATTTTGTTTACAAGAAAAATATTTCCCGTTGTGTTAAAATTAGTGATTTATTGAGGTCTATCAACACTTATTTAATTAATGAGCTATTAGAAAATCATGGATAAATCTGACTTCTTTTGGTTTAACCCATGATACCCATGCAGTTAATTTAAACTGCAACTGTTTGATTTGCCTATCATAAAAATGCATTACAGTTTTTCTCAGGTGTGTTTATAGTGTCTCAAGTGTGTGAATTCTTTGCATCAGTTTTTAACAAAAAACATACTGTTTTCATAACACAGAACATCCAGCCCATGCTGGATCAGTCCTTCCTAGTAGATAGGACTGAATAGGTAGACCACATTGAAGTGACAACTGAAGAAGTTTTAGGAGAAATTCATAAATTAAATACTAATATGTTACCAGGACTGGATAGCATTCACCTGAGAGTTTAGAAGAAACTCTCAAAGGTGAAATTGCAGAACTGTTGGCAATAGTATGTTACCTCTGTACCATAGTTATAACATCCATCTTCAAAAAGCGCTTCAGAGGTGATCCTGTAATAATGAATACAATCAGCAGTCAGATTGACAAATATGATCTTCTGGGGAAGAGTCAGCATGGTTTTTGTAAAGGGAAATTTTGCCTCACCAATCTGTTGGAGTTCTTTGAGGGTGTTAACAAGCATATGGAAAAAGGAGGATCCAGCTGACATAATATGTTTGGATTTTTAAAACACTCTCAGTAAGTTCATTCCTCAAAGGCTTTTAAAAAATCTGAGCTGCAACAAGATTGGAGGAAAGGTTCTTTTGTATATTAAAAGCTGGTTAAAAGATAGAAAGTAAAAGGTGGGCTTAATAGTCAATTTCAGGAATGAGGAAGGTAAAAAATGTGTTCCCACAAGAATCTCTGCTAGGCCCATAGGCCATGTGTAGGAGGGACATAGGGGGCACGTGCTCCCCCTGAGATTGATCACTGCCTAAGCTGCTGCTGGCTACTGCGGGTGGTCACTGCCCCCACTGGCGTGGCCACCAGTGGCTGAGGGCGGTCCCTGTTTGCTGTTGCACGCTGCCTGCTGCTCACCACCTGCCATCCTTG
>NW_017729032.1:30998373-31018997 GCF_001723915.1 Gavialis gangeticus
TAGGAGGGGCATAGGGGGCACGTGCTCCCCCTGAGATTGATCACTGCCTAAGCTGCTGCTGGCTACTGCGGGTGGTCACTGCCCCCACTGGCGTGGCCACCAGTGGCTGAGGGCGGTCCCTGTTTGCTGTTGCACGCTGCCTGCTGCTCACCACCTGCCATCCTTGCCACCAACACCACCATGGCCACCTGTAGGTGGTCTCCACTCAGCCCACCCTCACCGCCAATGTCACCATGGCCACCTGCAGGTGGTCCCCGCTTGCCACTGCCATACCACCGCCGCTGCCTGTGAGTAGTCACCACGCTCCCCCAGCCTCCGGGGGCATGCGCTGTTCATAATTAGGCTTGATTTTGTTCAACATTTTCATAAATGATCTGAAAATAGGGGTATAAAGTGAAACTCCAAATTTGAAGATGATGTCCAATTATCTGGGTAGTCAAGTCCCAAGCTGATAGATAGAAGTTGCAGAAAGATTTCACTAAGCTAAGTCAGTGGGCAAAGAAATGACAGATGAACTTTAGTGTTGACAAGTGTAATGTAATGAATATGGGAAAAGAGCCTCAACTATATAAACATAGTACTGGGTTCTGAACTAGCTGTTATGAGTCAGTGTGGCAGGGCACTGTTGGTGCATGCCACTTTAAGAGCTGGGCCATGCAGTTAGCAGGTGCTTAATTGCGGCAGTCATTTTAGGTCCCTTGCTGCCTATATAAATAGAGCAGTTTGCTGCTGGCAAGCCAGGCAGTAACACTGCCTGGCTGCTACGCTGAATGTAACATTCTGGAGGTAAGGGCAGGAGTTGTAGGGGATGGTTTGGATACTCCTGGTCCTGGGCATGACCTAAAACTTTACCCTGCCAGGAGTGGGTGGCCTGGTGGGGCTCTCAGTGGCACAGGACCCCCAGGAAATGCCAGGCCAGTTACCACCCTGGTGAAAGGTGGGTAGGGGTGCCTTAACCCCAGCCCTCACCTTTGGGTGGGTCATTTATCATCGGAGGTAGTTGGGGCCAGGCATGGCTGCAGGCACCTGAGCCTCGTAGGGTACAAGACCCCAAGAAGCAAGAGTGGGGGCCAGGTACAGCTGCGGCCACCTAAGCCCTGTGGGGTACAAGATCTGAGGAGAGGTAGTTGGGGCCAGGCATAGCTACAACCACCTGAGCCCACAGGGGAGGGAAGTCTCATGGCTCCAGTGACGGGGCAGAGATGTGGAGCCCCAGTAAGGGGGTGGCCTCAGTGAGGGGGCGGTGTGAGATGTGGTGACCCAGTGAGGGGGCAGAGATGAGAAGCCCCAGTGAGGGGAAAAAACAGAGGGCTGGAAGTCTAGTATGTCTGAATGTATAGCATTGCCCCGGAAGGAGCCAGAGCAAGCTTAGACCTGGTCAGGTAATTGGCTGGCCACTACCCCAGTGAGGGTCATGGGAGAGGTGCAAAAGATGGTATGTCTGCCACCCAGGCTACAAACTAGCTAAAGCCTATGGCCTAAGGAGCCCACTCCAAGAGGGAGCAAGGCAGTATAAGTTGTCGATGTGTGAAAGACCCTGTGAGAGGAGGTGGAGTGTGTGAGGCCCTTCTGAGAGGAGGTCGGTATGAATGTGTGTGTGACTGAGGCCTGACAACGAGGCCTAAGCTTGGTCTGGCTGTAAGCCGGGAGCATTGTCATCTGGATGCCATCTGCAAGGCTTGGGCTGAAGTGTAGGGGAGGAACGGAGCTGCAGATAGTGCCCCCTGGTATCGGGGCAGGAATGGGCAGCCTCCCACCCTAATTAACAACCTAATTCATTAAAAACAAGGCATGGCAGGTGAGACATGTGGGTGGCATGCCCAGAGGCAGGTGTGGAGGCTAGCACTGTGGCTAGTCAGGGAGGCCACTTGGCTACAGTCAGGAAAGAAAACTTGGTGTCATAGTGGATAGTTTTCTAAAAATATCAGCTCAATGTGAAGCAGTGACCAAAAAAGCCAAGAAAATGTTGGCTATCATTAAGAGGGGAACTGTAAATAAAGCAGAGAACCTCATCAGGCCATTATAAAAATCCATGATGTACTTGTGAAGAAATACCCCTCTGTCTGTCCCTGTGTTGGGACATTCCAGCTACCCCTCTCTTTCAAAATGTGTCTGCTTGGTTCAACCTGGTCATCTAGGTGACCATACTGTATAAATTCTTGAGGTGAGAGGGGAACAGAGGCTTTCCTACTCTGGAGGCATTTTTGGAACACACAAGCATGAACCTCTGAAGACTCTCCCTGGATGAGTCCGTGAGTATGTTTGAAGACTAGCTAGTAGATTAGGGCTAAGTAATTCAGACACTGAACCCATTTTTGTAAGACTTAATTTATTAGAAATTGTTCAGGGTGTTTTCTCTTAAATTCCATTGTCTACCCTCCTCCCTCCCCATCCCCTCTTCTCCCTGAACAATAAAGGTATTGGGTTACAGCATGACTGGTTGTTTTCTCTGTGGATGCCAGAGGAGACAGAGATGCTTTTAGCTTCCAACAGAGTTTGGCTGTTTATTGACTAAATCAGTCATACTTGAGATAAACTTGGGAGACTTCAGGCTAAAAGAAGCACCCAGAAACTTTAGCAGTGAGAAAAGCAACCCCAAGTCTTGCAGAGTCTGTGTACCCTGGGCTGCACAGAGCCCTAACAGAGACCAGTGCCCAGGTGGTGGCATTCCCCTATTGTGTCACCACAGTACTCACATCTTGGATACTGAGCATAGTTCCGATCTCAAAAAAGGATGTAGTAGATTGGCAAATGTACAGAGAAAGGCAACCAAAATTGTGAGAGATATGGAGGAGTTGCCTACCAGGAGAGAATAAAATGGGTAGGATTGTTCAGTTTGGAAAGGAGAAGGGTCAGGTGGGCTATGACACAGGTCTATACAATCATGAAGGGTGTGGACAAAATGAATAAGAAACTGTTAGTCACGGAGTCCTAGAATACTAGACATAAGGGGTACCCACCCACTCATTTCCATGGGAACTAGCAGAGGTCAATGATATAAAGAGGGCAATTAAAGGACAGTCTTTCACAGGTAGTAAAATCATTTGAGAAGAAAATTGTATTATATTTTGAAAACAATGTTTCTTGGTGTAAATAGGGAACAGGATAGAGGGTATAATGACTACTTACAAACAGGGCCAGATTAACCCTAGGCAAACAAACTCATGGGCCCTGACTTTTTTCACTTGATAATTATAATACATAAGTAAGCACACCTGGGCACTTTCTTCATCTAGGGCCCTTGGCACGTGCCTAGTTTGCCTATGTGTTAGTCTGGCCCTGTTTACAAAAGATGCACGAGTGAGGAAAAGTTGATCCTAACAGCAAGAGCTAGTCATTTTTTAAGTCATTATACTTCTTGTCAAAGCATGCTGTAGACTTCTCAGGATCCAGTATGGTATAGGGGGGGAGGAGAATCTCTTTATAACTTGACAAGAAGGTATCAGCCTGGGAGGTAGGTGACTGATTCTAAGGTTGTACCCTGCAAGGGTCAGAGCAGAGCTTTTCAGCTCAGATCACTCCAAATCAAGTAGAGTAGAAACTAGATTTTGTGTGTTCCAGGTGAGAGTCTTAATGGCCAGTTCCCTCTGCCTTCCCCTTCACACCAGGGAAAAATTCTAAAGCTTCAAAATATTTCACAAGATGGAGTTTTTCTTTTCCATCCAAACCTCATAACTTCACATGGTAGGAATGCAGGTCAAGAGGAGATTAATTTTCACAAAGCAATAGGTCAACTCTGAAAAGATTGGGGAACACAGAACTATTTTTTGTGATAACCACACTGATCCCAATGGAGTCTTCCAAGCATTTCATATAGTGGTTCTTGCCACATAAATGTGTATTATTTTTATAAGGTGCATTATGAATATGTTTAATATGAACATAGATTTTTAAAGCTTCACAACAAATTACTCAAACAGTTTTGGGAGATGGATATTTTTTCCTGATTCTTATGGGCTTTATCTTTGTACTGCTCATGTTCTGGAGATCTCCATGTAGAAACAATGTTAAATTTAAGGTGCCCAGTAGCTAAGGCAGAAACAATTCTGTGAAGCCACCACCACTAACCTTGAGTTCCTACAAAGGTTTGTTTCCACAACTCCCTGAATAAAATAAACTGTGTAGATAAATGTTTTTCACTTTTGATAGCTGCGATTAAAGGTCTCCCTGAAAAATTGCTCAGAGTGAGCTAAAGAAATGCAGCTCTCTATAGAAAGATGAAGACATGAATGCAATTGATTGGTATGGTGTTAGACTGGAAGATTAAGTTGACTGCATTGTATAATTAATATATTGGAACAAACACATTGGATTCCATCACCTGAGAAATGAAGTGTTGACTAGCCACAATTCTCTACCAATAGTGCATCATTTTTCAATTTCAGGTTGTGGTCAACTGATTTGACATCAGATTCACTTTTACTTGTTCCCTGAACTGCAGAAATGAATTGTCTCATGGCCAGAGATCAACAAAATATTGAGCTGTAAGTCAAATCTATCTGCTCACCTTTTACATGCCTTTTTGCTTACTGCACAATGGAGTAAATGAAACCTCTCTGCTACTGTAAGCTTCTGTTTCAGTATAAATCTTCCATTTTACGTTAAGCTCTTTGTCATGGTTTTAACAGTGAATTCTGCTCACTCAGTTATTCCTGTTGGTTCAGATCCACCGATTCTAAGATCCTTTATGCCTGACAGTAACTGCTTCAGTAGGCTCAGAATAATTTAGCAGGTTTGAAGCTGCTACTACCATTTATTTCAGTAGTCAGCTGTCTTAGTAGGGCCAGTAAAAGCCAAAGCAGTTTGTATTTATTGACAGATGTCTTGTTTTAGCATTAAGGTTTTGATGCATGCATAAGAAAGATGTGTATCTACATGTCACCCTACAGCGATGTACCAATGTGCTACATCTACAGGTGATCACCAGCTATGTTTCCATAGCAGTGTGCTCCCCTGGTATAGTGTGACGCTACAGTGATATAGCAGCGAAGTCAACCCATGCGCTGTGCAAATGGCACAGTAACTGCCCATACTGTGCCGTGCTTTAGTACTTCCAAAAGGCAGTACTAAAGCACAGCGCTGTAGCAACGTCACTGTATGGCGCTATGTAGATGCACCCAATAAATACTATTTTAGTCTTTAGTCAGTGGAAATCATTGGCAAAGCTTTCCCTTTTAAAAAAAAAAAATAGGAACTATACATAACTCATAACATTTCCTACTTAGCCATAAAATTGATACTTCTGACTACATCATTGCCATGAGCTGGATCACTGGAAAACTTATGATAAAAATGAGAATTTTCCCATTTTTATAGGATCTTTTCCACATTTGTTTGTTAATTATGAAGGGCACGCTATTCACAATTATTTTCTGAATTCAAGTCTCAGTGATGTTGCTGTCCCCTTAAAACAGTAGAACCTGAGTGGTGGTGTAGCTGTGATAGTCCACTGAGTATATGAGAAGCAAGATTTGTTTGGTAATATCTTTTATTCGACCAACTATATACTTATATACTTACACAAGATTTTGCTCCCTTTTTTGATCAGGAAAGAAGTGTATACTTATTCTTTTACTGAGTTATTGATTTCAACTTTCCCTTACTTGTTTTGTAGTGACTTCTGATAACTTTTGTTTCCTCCATAGGTTGACTGCCCTCTTCCACTTTCTTATCTATTTTAATTTACATAATGGAATTAAACAAGTAATTGTTTTATTTAGTACTTACCTTAGGCTTTACTGCTTCTTTCCCAGATACTGCTTCTTTCCCAGAGTGGAAGAAGAACACTTTGGGTCCAAAAGCTTGTCTATTATTTGTCTCAACTATACAGTTATTTTAAGAATTTTTTTTACTAAAAACACCTTGCTTCTCTTAAAACAACATATTCAGGAGTACCTAGCAGGCAATAGTTATGTAAGTAGGCAGAAGTTGCAGGAAACTTATGTGTCATCAAAGTGAAAGAATCTAATCTTGATCTAGAGAGATTCCATCTACCATACCCTGTGGTTTGTAAGAGATGGGAAACCTGAACCTATCTTCACTGAAGTCAATAGAAAAATTCCTATTACTTGCAGGGGTTAGAATTTATGATTCCATCCACAAGGATCTTTTGCCTAGTGACATCTAGTTTCAGCAGGAAAAACCAATGAAAAGATTTGTTTATCCATCTTTTATAGAGACTGTAACAAAGAAGGAGAGATTGGACCTAATATGGAAGATCCTGGGAAAAATTGGCTTCCAATTTTCTGTCCCATAGCTTCATAAAAGGACAGTCCAAATATGAAGCATAAACTAGCAAATCCTCTATCATAGAAACACAGAATCATAGAAAATTGGGGTTGGAAGGTACCTCAGGAGGTCATCTAGTACAACCCCCTGCTCAAAGCAGGACCATCCCCAACTAGATCATGCAAGGTAAAGCTTTTTCTAGCCGGGTCTTAACCTCCAAGGACGGAGATTCTACAACCTCTGTTAGTAACCTCTACCACTACCCTCCTAGTCAGAAAATTCTTCTGAATATCTAATCTAAACTTCTCTTGCTGTGACTTGTGACTGTTGCTTCTTGTTCTGTCATCTGCCATGACTGAGAACAGTCTAGCTCTATTTCCTTTCGAACCCCTTTTAGGTAGTTGAAGGCTGCTATTAAATCCTCTCCTCAGTCTTCTCTTCTCCAAACTAAATAAGCCCAGTTCCCTCAGTCTCTCCTCATAAGTCATGTGCCCCAGCCCCTGAACCATTTTTGTTGCCCTTTACTGAACTCTCTCCAATTTGTCCACATCCTTTCTGTAGCGGGGAGCCTAAAACTGAACACAGTACTCCAGATGTAGCCTCACCAGTACTGAATAGAGGGGAAATAATCAATTTCCTGGACCTACCAGTACTGTTAGCCTTTTTGGCAACAAGGGAAGACTGCTGGCTCATAATCAGCTTATTGTCCACTGTAACTCTCAGGTCTTTTTCTACAGAGCCGCTGCCCAGCCAGTCAGCATTCAGCCTGTACCAGTGCATGGGATTGTACTGTCCTAAGTGCAGGACTTTACACTTGTCCTTGTTGAACCTCATGAGATTCCTTTCTGTCCAATCCTCTGATTTATTTAGGTCACTTTGAATCCATGTGGGTACAAATGATATGGCCAGCAGTAGTCTGGGATGAATCATGAGTGACTACAAGGCTCTGGGGGCCAGGCTTAGGAAATTGGGGGTCTTCTCATTGATCCTCCTGGTCAGTGGTTGCAGCCAGCATTGAGACAGCTGCATTAGAGAAGTCAGCTTGTGGCTCCAGAGTTGTTGCCATCATGCAGGTTTTGGCTTCTTCAAACATGATCGAGTCTGTTGTCTTACAGGGTGGCTGATCTCCTATGCAGGGCTTTAAACTAGGTTCATCATGGCCGGGGATGCAGAAGACAGAGAGAACCTAGGAACAATGAACCACAAGCCATGAACTGGAACAGTCCACATAAGTACTGAGGGGCCCAATAGGCATCAGGATGGGGCGTACCAAGGGCACCTAATGGGGGGCTTTAGTGTCTCTATATTAATGATAGGAGCATGGAGAACAAGCAGGAGGAATTGGATTTGATGTTTGCTACAGGGGATGACCTGGTGGGCAATCTGCAGATACAGGGTAATCTAGGAGATAGTGACCACCGATTGTTAGAATTCACCTTCTATCAAAAGGTGGGAAAGATAACCAGTAGGGCAGAAGTGCTAGACTTCAGAAAGGCTAACTTCAATGAACTCAGGAGGTTAGTAAGTGAAGCACTGACAGACAAGAACCTTGGTGAGATGCAAGTCCAGGAGAGCTGGTCGTTCCTCAAAGGAACAGTCCTTTGGGCACAGAAGGGAAAATTCCACTGCACATAAAGGGGGGCAAAGGGGTCAAGAAACCCTCTATGTAATATACTTGGATTTTAAAAAAGCCTTTGATATGGTGTCTTATCCCATTCTCATAAATAAATTAAGCTGCTGTGACAGATGATTACATCGTCAGGTGGGTGGCGAATTGGCTTAAGAGTCACACCCAGACAGTGGTGATAAATGGGTCAGGATCAACCTGGAAAGATGTGGGGAGTGGTGACCCTCAAGGCTTGGTCCTTGGACCAGTCCTGTTCATTATCTTCATCAGTGACTTAGATGAGGATGTGGAGAGCACTCTGTCCAAATTTGCGGATGGCACCAAATTATGGGGCAAAGTAAAAACGCTGGTGGGCAGGGAATGAGTTCAGGCAGATTTGGACAGGCAGGAAAAATGGGCAGAACAAAATAGGATGCAGTATAACAATGATAAGTGCAAAGAACTGCACCTAGGGAGAAGAAATCACCAACACAGTTACAGACTGGGAGATGACTTTCTAAGCAGCACAGCAGCAGAAAGGGATTTCAGAGTTATAGTTGACTCAAAGTTGAACATGAGTCGACAATGTGATGAAGTGATCAGTATTGCCAACCGCACTCTTTCATGCATGAACAGGTCTAAGGAAGTGATACTTTCCCTCTGTGTGGAATTGGTAAGGCTATAGCTGGACTACTGCATCCAGTTTTGGGTGCCACACTTCAAGAGGGATGTGGATAACCTTGAGAGGATCCAGAGGAGGGCCATTTCTATGATTAGGGGCCTGCAAGTAAGGCCTTATGAGGAGAGATTGAGGGACCTGGATCTCTTTAGCCTCCACAAGAGAAGGCTGAGAGGTGATCTAGTGGTCATCTACAAATTTGTTGGGGCAGGGGGCAGGCAGTGAGGAATAAGAGATACTCTGTTTACCAAAGCACCCCTTGGAATAACTAGAAACAATGGCCACAAACTGACAGAGAGCAGATTTAAATTAGACATTAGGAAGAACATCTTTACGGTAAGGGTTGCCAGAATCTGGAATGGGCTTCCAAGGGAGGTGGGGCTCTCCCCTACCCTGGAAGTCTTTAAAAAGAGACTGGACAAGCACCTGGCTAACATCATCGGACCCAAGCACTCTTTCCTGTTTCTTCTACTGAGGTCCCTTCTGACCCTAGAAATTTATGAAATCTAGCCTTGCCCTTTAGCAGATCTGCTATTCCCCCTAGCATGGTGTCATCTGCAAACTTGCTGAAGGTGCACTCTATGCCATATTCCAGGTCATTGATGAAGACATTGAACAAAACCAGTCCTAGGGCTGACTTTTTAAAATGTATAAAATTTAAATTAATGAAGGCATAAATAGGTTGGTCAGGGCTCTTGTTCTCCCTGTCTCCTAACATAAGGGTAGAGAAATATTCAATGATATTAAAAGGAGTCACATTCAACAACAATAACAGAAAAACCGCTGTCATATAGTATATAATTAGGCTGCAGAAATCATTGCCACAGGAAGTTGTAAGGACAAAACTGAAAGAGAGCCTGAGCATTTAGATGGAGAGCCTATTTAGAGGTATAGTACTGTATGGTAACCACAAGTTTGAAAGGCATACTAAATCTCATGCTTTAGGCTTAAAATCAATCTCTAGGTATGAGAGCACAGCTCTAGACTTTACATAGTATTGGATGCCTGTGGCATCCAATACTATGGAGGTCAGGTCAGGATTTCAAACCAACTGGTTTGTTCAGCAATTCCTATGTTCATAAATCACAATGACATAGTTGTAGGAGACTATTGGCATGGTGTTGTAGCCCCAGGAAATAAATGAGAGGTGAGGTTTTTTGTGGATGATATCTTACAGACCAAACACATTGTTGGCATAGACTTAGAATACAGTGTATTTTAAAATTGTCTTTGCTTCCTAGTGTCCCAATAAGCATAAATCAACCCAACAAAACTTTGGAGTCAACACCTGTTGATCCTGGGCTAGGATAGTACTTCATAATTTAGCAACTGTGTTTGATTGTGTTTAACAAAGCATTGTCAAACTATTATTTACTTTTAATTTATTTTTCATTGTCTAAAAATGTGTATTGTATTATAAAGGTTGCTTCCAAAGGAAATACTGAATCTTTTTCTTAAGTGAAAGTTCATTGTCCATGTAAATATCATTGAAGACTTGCCTACAATTTCATAGTTGTTGATTTACTTTGAAGCCTGTCTATCGATTTGATTAACTTAAGCATGTATGTCAAAAATCTCAAAATTGTCGTTGACAAGTAACACAAAGATAAAAAGGGAGAAAATCCTAGAACATATATATTTTTTCAGTCAACATTTGAAATTGAGAACATTTTTGTCAAACATTTCCCCCAAAAATGAAGTAGCACTCTAGCGATTGATTGTGAGTATCCTTTCATTAATACCTGAGGTCTTCAAAGGAAGAAAGAAATATATTAATGGAAAAACTTCTTAAGTTCTCAGGCAGCAGTAGCTGTTTTTGTGATATTTTGTTGTTGCTGGAAGTGTGAATCTTTGCTTTGTGCTCTTACTACTAGAAGGGGAAAAGTAGCTGAATATTCCCCACAGAAACTTTAAGTTGTCCTTAATGCAATATTTTAGCAGCAGCATTTCTTATTGTCAGGCCTTGTAATTATATTGTAAGTGTTGTAAAAGTTGGCATTTTCTATACAGTCCCAGTTTCTGGAGTCACGTAATTAAGCAAAAATATTAGCTTTGATTATGGGAAAAGAAATAAATATATCTACATTTTTGCAGAGAAAGCTTGAAGCTATGAACCCTCATGGCTCAGGAGAAGGCATCAGTAAAATAAGAAGAAATTATCTATATAACCAGATAATCTAGTTTTCCATTTTCCACGGAGAACTGTGGAATCTGTGTTTTTCCATCACCTACTGAAAGTACAGTGACATCCCATGGTGAGCAGCGCCATTTCTACTCTCTTTTATTTTTGCTACTGTTTTTACCACTTGGCCAATTAGCAGTGGGGATGGAGGATGGGGGACGACTGCTGCTGATTGGCTAAGGAGCAAAAACTGTGGCAAAAATAAAGGAGAGTAGAAATGGTGCCACTTGCCAGAGGATGCTGCTGCACTTTCAGTAGGCTGCAAAAAACCAGATTTTTATGGGTTTTTTTAATGAAGATTTTTTTTTTCCTGTGGATAGGTGATAACTGGGTATAACCTCATGATTTTAAAGGCAAGAGTAAGATTTTTTGATGTAGAGAGAGGACTTATGCATAATATTTCAAGATTTGGCATTGCTGATACATATCTAGTTTCTTTAAATCCTAATAAAAATAGCAGTGTCCTTTCCTGTTAGAACTCCTGGAAGAAGGTGGTGCTGGAAACTACAATCTTCAGGAAATGTAGCTCCTCAGGTAAAGAGAGAAGATAGTGTAGGCTCTAGTCCCAGGCCCAAAGGCTCTAATTTGAAACAAGAAAATATAGTCTAGAAGAAAGAGGGCTGTCTCCAGAGAGATCTTCACTAACACTAACATTCCTCCTATTCCATTCTAGAGGATGTGGTGAGAGTCCATTAGCCAACGGAAACAAGACAATACTTACTTTTACATACTCACCCATTTATATCCAAAAATTTTAATATGCATTTTAACAAGATGAAGAAATGCTGCCTACTATAATGTTTTCCTGCTAGCTACTGAAGAGGGTAGTATCTCAATTATTGACATTTTTATGGCCATTAATGTTTCAGCTTGAAAGTCTCTATACCAGCACAGACACTAGTCCCTAAAATAAATGCCTCGGTAATAGTGAATATAAACAGCAAAGATTAGCTTTATGCCTGTGATGTTGCTGGTTACTGAAATGAAAGGGAAATTTAATGCACCTGACTTTTTCAGATCTATCAAATGATTAGTAACAGTACAGTAAAATCTTTGTTATCCGGCATCCCCAGAGTAAGGGGATTGCTGGTTATGTAAAAACTCCAGTTATCTGAAATAACCTGGCAGGGTTTTCAGATAACATGGAGCTGGGAGTGGGGGAGGGGGGCAGGGGCTGCAAGTAGAGCAACTAATCATTTGATAGATTTGAAAAAGTTGGGTGCATTAAATTTCCCTTTCATTTCAGTAAGCAATAACATCATAGGCATAAAGCTAATCCTTCCTGTTTATACAGCTGCAGGGTGTGAGCTTTCCCCTGCCCTCCGCTCCCTGCATCTAGACTGCTGGTCAGAAACTCCGGTTAATGGAGTATTCTGGTTGGTTAAGTACCAGAGAGCGGAGATTTTACTGTACCTAAATAATTACTGCACCAGACTGTATTTTAATACAATCTTTGTACAGCTGAGGGTTAATACAAGACAATATTGCTGAGATAAAATCTGGAAGTAATAGAGCAATAGCTATATTTTTAGCATCATTAATATTTTATCACCTTGAGTGTAGAAATCAACTGGTAGTTACTACATCCTTTAGATTTAAATAAATTGTTTCACTCCTTAATATTAACTTTTTGATGCAGAGTTATATCTTGTGACAAAGGAACATTAGTATAGGAGTGGGCTGTCAAATTCTTATGCTAAGTCTTTGTCCCCACCAACAATGTTATGTTTAAAACCCACACCAAGGTTTCAGCTGAAGGAAATGCCATTTTCAAGAGGAGCTACCTTCTGCTGGTCTTCAGTGGCTGTTTGGATACTAGTTAGAGATCTCACTGAAGTAATACCTAAGCCTTTGTGCAAGTTATGCCTGAGGCCCAACCCTACTCATGTGACTAGACTCCTTTTCACACCCTTCTTTGGGAGCAGTGCCAGGGACTGGTGCTTCTTCCCCCTCATGTCTACTTCTGGTCCCCAGCACTGCTTACCCTTTGCGCACTGCTTACCCTTTGCATCTTCCCTCCCCCACAAGTTCCAGTGCTGCTTCCCCCCCCCCACATCTTCTCCTAAGTCCCAATGTTGCTTACTCCTGTGCTCAGGCATGGGGCATCACCCCAAGCCAGCACCACTGAACGAGGTTGTTATCCTAAGTACTGCACAGCTGTGAGCTCCCCCTCTGTTCCTGGACAGTTTCCTTCCCTCCCCCTCCCCCTCCCCACCTCCCTGGAGTCCAGGCCTGATTCCTGGGCACCTGCCAGCCCCAGGCTGGCACCTGGGGAGGACCTTGGAGCTCTCCCTGGCTACTGCAGGGTGTCAGAAAAGGGCAGGAGGGCAGGATTGAACTGATTCCATTCGGGGCAGATTTGCTTCCAAAAGGGGTGCATGTGTAGATGTGCACCTGGGAGCACTTTAATGAGCCTGAATTTCCTTCACAGAAAGTTTAGGCACATTAATTGTACATGTAGACACACCCTATCTGACTAAAACATCTACTTCTCAATTGCATTTCTTCAATGCGTACATATGCTTTACGTGTCTGGAGGGAAGGAGTGGAATATTGGGAGGGATAAGGAATCAGGGCAGGGCAACGGAAATGAAGCCAGATGTTAATGTGGGGAAATCAAGAGGTATGTGTGGTCTGCCACATTCCCAGCCATCTGGCTGAGTTTTTCATATGTGATAGTTAACTTCATATCTGTTAGTTATGTGAAATAGCCATGTGAAATGCAATGAAAGTGTCCATGATGAGTCACTGTCCAGTACCTTGTGAATGCAACTCTTCTTAGAAACCAGGATATATACTGCTTTGTTCCATCATACCATCATTTTGAACTTTCAAGCATCCAAGACCCTGGATAAAGAAAAGATGCACTGTTCATATACTATTCCAGACAGGTATTTATCTAGACCCTTATTGAAAGCTCCAGTAGAGGAGATTCCACAACTACGCTGGGCAACTTGTTCCACTATCCTACTATTCTGAAAATAAGGAAGATTTTCAGAACTGATCTAAATCTACTTCGCTGAAGTTTAAACCAGTTGCCTCCTGTTTTCTGTGAGAGAAAAGAGAACAATTAGTTTTGCCTTTGCCTTGATGGTAGCCTTTTCAATATTTGAAAATTGCTATCATGGTACCCCTTAATCACCTTTTTCTCTAAACTTCTCTAAGCCTTTCTTCATACAGTTTATATTCCCACACATTTATCATCTTTATCACTTGCCTTTGGGTAGTCTCCAGCTTTTCTACAGCCTTCTCAAATTGTGCTGCTCAGAACTGGAGACAATGCTCCAGGTGAGGATTAGCCAGCCTAGTGGAATGGAATTGTCGCATCCTACACCCTACGTATGATATTATGCAGGCAACTACACAAGACGTTTACTGTGCAGTTGACAAATTAACTGTGTCTACACATGCACCCCTGTTAAGATACATGAAACTAATACGTTCTGCAGCAAGGCCATATTTGTAAATACAAGTACTACCCTGTTACAGAGTTTTCTTGGGTGCAGCAGCGTATGTGTAGATGCTGACAGGGCTGGCTGGAGCACAAGGGTACTTCAGTGCAGGGGCTGTATGCTGGCTAGCTTTGCACTGAAACACCCTCTTACCTTAGCCAGCCCCTCTGCTGCACATTGAGCCCCGTTATAGGAGCCCTGAGCTGGCAGGCTGACCCCCCAGGCTTTCTGCCAGCCCAAGCTTCTGTGACCTGGTTCAATGTGCTGCAGTCTAGGCACACATGTAAACAGTGCCTGGAAGTTTCCTGGGAGCAATAAGTTGCAGAGCAATAAGCTCCACTGTTCATTACTGTGCATTAATGGCATGTGTAGATGCAGCCTTTTTTCTGGCAATGACATCACACTGACTCATGCTGAAT
The DNA here is from genome assembly GCF_001723915.1 of Gavialis gangeticus. Classification (NCBI taxonomy): domain Eukaryota; kingdom Metazoa; phylum Chordata; order Crocodylia; family Gavialidae; genus Gavialis; species Gavialis gangeticus. Next base: position 31,012,940 of record NW_017729032.1, read on the forward strand.
CTATGATCCATTCAAACTCCCAGATCCTTCCCATAATGCTAGTCATGAATTCTCTCCTATTCTATGTTTTGTTTTTTTTTCTCTTCCCTAGATGCAAAACCTTGCATTTTTGTTTGCTAAATGTCATTCTGGTGCCTAGTGCTCTGTTCTCTAATTGACGAAGTTCCTTTTGAATTCTAATCCTACCCTGGACAGTCTTCACAACCCCCTCCCATTTTGTGTCATCTGCAGACTTGGTTAAGAAGCTCTCTATTCTTGTGTCCAAATCATTAATAAAATTGTTAAACTGTATTGGACCCAAAACAGAACCCTGTGGAAACCTACTTCAAACATCCTGTCAGTTTGATATTGATTCATTTACTGTTACTCCTTGCTTGCAGTTATTTAACCAAGTACATATCCCCCTAACCTTCATTCCATCTACCCTAGTTCATATTTCTCCTGTATATTTATAAGAATGTCATATGGGACTGAATCAAAAGTCTTACCAAAGTGTAAGTATGTTATGTATGACCACTGCATTCCTTTTTTCCACTAAAGTAGTTGCACTGTCAAAGAAGAAAACCAAGTGGTTTGGCAGGATTTGTTTTAAATAAATCTACATGTTGGATGTTTATAAATTAACAGTTTTATAATTTGCTCCACTAACTTCCTAGCTATTGAAGTCAGGATGATTAGTCTCCAGTTCCTTAGGTCTTCCTTTCTTCCCTTTTGGATGTATGCTGTTTTAGCTCATCTCCAGTATTCTGGGACCTCACCTGTCCTGAATGATTTTGGAGTACTGTAGTTAATAGTCTGAAGTTTTTGCAATTCAAAGGGCATCTAAGTTACCCTCAGGTATTACTCCAACCACTTATTTGATTTATTATTGCTATTATTATTGCTGTTTTTTCCTTTCATATGTCACAAGACAGTGCAAAGAAATGGAAATATTAGGTAGAATGTTTTACACCTTCCTTCAGAATGTTTTTCTCGCTACTGGATGTCTTTCTGTACAGTTTCTCACATGGTTCAGTTCTATGTAGTTTCCTAATCTCACACTTATCACAATGGATTTGAGTACTTGCAATGTCTTCTCAGATACTGTTATTCAACCAGCAGCCAGGCCATGTATCTTGACTTCAGCACATCCTTCATCTTAGCTGTCTCAAATACCATTGACACTATCGATTTTTTTTCTCTAAAGTTTACATTTTTCTTTTTCTTTGTAGGTGGTCTGTCAAGCCTGTCTTTCACTAGTTTGTTCTTCTTTGTGGTTGCCGGAAGACTCTTTAGATTCTTTCTTAACAGAGAGAAAGTTTTCATATCCCTGTTTTATACTTCAAAAGAAAGAGAGAAAGAAAGAAAATGAGAGTAGCTTCTTTTATCATAATGTAAGATCATAATCCATGGTGATTTTTCCTTGTACTTATGCAATGCATGTAATATCTCCATCGTTAATGCAGGTTATATTTCACTGTCTTTATGTGCCATTTGTCTCTGTTTCTAAAAGGCAAGGCCCATCATAATCAGGTAGCCAAGGTCATCCTGTATTGAGCAACAAATAATTCAAACATCAAATCCCCTGAATACAATAGATTGCTTACCATTTATGAATATCTATTACAAGCTTGTATCAGCAGTTCTGGTATGATGGTCTAAATATACTCCTATTTTAATTCTCCTGATGTGTATAAAACTATATACACAAGGAACTGGAGCAATGCATATAGAATCAAGAAATAGTATTATGCTGTATTTATATAGTACTTAAAATTCTGTCTCTCAACGAACTGCCTAACTGTTCATGTTTGGCGTTTTTTGGGAGATTAATTCCTATTTTTCTGACTTCACTGTTTGCTTTTATTTTTTTTAACAGTAGATTCTTGAAAAAGCTGCTTGAGTCCTGTATTTGTCTAGATAAATTCAATATTCAAAATGTTGCAATGGTGGGAGAAAATAATTCTTACAAATTATGGATGAATTTTGAAAAACAGGCATTTATCATTACCTGTCAGAACCATCCCTCTGTTTTACAGACCATATTAAGCTCAGTTGAATATTCACTCTAAAATTACACCCACCTAAATCGCATCACCCTCCAAATGCTCTCTCTTCAGAGCCTGTGCCATTCTAGAAATCTGGGATGGGAAAATAGTGCACTTGCTATTTAAACCCCAAATTTGGAGACTATTTTTCCACCGACAAAAAGGTGTGTGTGTCTATCAATTTCATTACTGAAAGGAACATATCACACCATCAAGCCTCAGTGGGGAAAAATCACAGGGCTTTTTTACTGTGAGGTCAGCAGTATGTCCTCAAGTTCCACAACAAAGACTGCCTGTGCCTTGTCTCCATTAAAAGTTAACAGTGAGAGAGCATGAAGTAACTATTAGGGCTGTGTGAAATGGAAGTGTTCTGTTTCGACCAGCATTTTGACAGAACAGTGTTTTGTTTTGACTTTTGTTTCAAGTTGAAACAGCTGTTCCATTTCCTTCTGTCAAAATGTTTTGCCATTTCGACCCTGTTTTGACGTTTCACCCGTAGGATATAATAGGGAAGGTCAAAACAGGTCAAACCTTTGTCATTTCTGGCTAGATTTGGATGAAACATACAGGAGTGTTAGCCACTTCTGAGGGCATGATGTGTACCAAGTTTCAAGAAGATAGGTACAGGGGTTTTGGAGAAACTGCACCCCAAAATCTTGAGAGAGAGACTTGTGTTACGTGTAAGTGTTAAGACACAGTGGGGTCAAAGCTACAGGCATGCTAACACCTGTGGAGGCCACAAAGTCTGCCAAGTTTCAAAGAGATAGGTGCAGGGGTTTGGGAAAACTGCACCTCAAGCTGTGGACAAGCAACACTCGTGACATGGGTGACACTGTTTGTGTTTAGGTGCAGCCGGGTGAAAGCTGCAGGCCTGGTAGCCCCTGCTGAGGCCAGAAAGCCTGACAGCTATCGATGAGATAGGTGCAGGGAGGTTCTGGATTTGGGGGCCCTGCACCTCTGGCCACAAGCAGGCAAAACTTGTGTCATGGGTGCTTGTGCAACTGTGTCTGTCTTGGGGCAGTGGGGTGGGGAACCACTGAAGGCCTGGCTGCTGGGCCCTGCTGTGGCCACAAAGCCTGCTAGCTGTCAAGGAGACAGGTGCAGGGGGGCTCTGGGGCCCTACACCCCTAGCTGCTCACAGGTAAAACTCATGTCATGGGTGCTTGTGCAACTGCTGCCTCTCATCAGGCAACAGGACAGATCTCCCATCACTTGTCACCAAGACCTGAGGGTAATAATTGACCATAGTAAGAACATGAGCCAGCAGAGCCAACAATACGCTGGCATGCATCAGTTGATGCATCTCCAGCAAAACCACTGCAAAGAAGTGATTCTCCTGCTCTACTCAGCTCTACTCAGCACCGGTGAGATCGCAGCTGGAGTACTGCATCCAGTTCTGGGCTCTGCACCTTAACAAGGACATGGTAAAGCTTGAGAGAGTCCAGAGAAGGGCCACTTGTATGATCAGAGACTTGCACGGCAAGCCATATGAGGAAAGGCTAAGGGACCTGGGACTCTTCAGCCTGAAAAAGAGAAGGTTGAGAGGGGACTTGGTAGCAGCTTACTGCTACATCAGAAGCGTACATCTAGGGCTTGGTGAACAATTGTTTCCCAGAGCACCCTTGGGGAAAGCTAAGAGTAATTGTCACAAACTCCTGAAAGATAGTTTCAGGCTTGTTTCAGGTTCAACATTAGGAAAAACTACTTCACAACTAGGGTGTCCAGACTGTGACCATTACCAAAAGTCTAATTTGTCTAAATGTGACCATTTGCCAATGAAGATACAGTTTCAGAGGTACTAGTTCTGATAAACCTCCTTTTGTCTTTCTCTGGGAACTTTATGATATAACTGAATCTGTGCACTCTACAGTCTTTTATTCTCATCTCACCTCTCTGCACCCAATAGGGAAGTACTATTAGCCACATTTTGCAGATATGGATGTGACACAAAATGATTCTTGAAATTATCTGGCAAGTCTTGAGTATAACCCTAACTCATATCCAGTTAACTAGGACTCCAGTGGATCATGTATTTATAGAAGGTCACTAGGGTGTCCCTTTTCCTTCTCTGACATGGGTTTCATGGAGGAGTGGCATAAAAGGATCTTCAGATCTTTAGTAACAACCTCCAATAGAAATGAATTGTATTTACATACCTACAGATTATGGACGTACTCAAATATTACACGGAAGTATCAAGTCTTTGTATAAGGTACTCATGTGGCCCCAAATACCATAGTATCTGATGGTTTCACATCCTCTACTGTAGGGGTTTTCCAACTTTTTTAGTTTAAGTACCCTCAGTGGCCAGATGCCAAGTGGGGAGCAGGGCGGGGAGTAGCGACTGCTGGGCAGAGAGGCAGGGATGGCGAATGGGAGGTGGGGGACAGAGTGCCCTTGCATCTCAGGAGCAGGCCTGGGTTGCGGTGGCAGTGGGTGTCGCATATGAGCTTCCCTGCCCTGCAGAGGGGTGCCACTGCCTCCACCCCAGCCTGGTGAGCTTCTGCTACTTTAAGGTCCATCACACCCTGTTTCATTAACCCTAAGTCAACTACAAATCATATTGTTAGCATGACAACTTGAACACCAGTAATTTAAGCTATTCTTATTCAGACTGAAAACAGAAACAACACCATGTGACCTAACCATTCAATCCAAATTAGTCAACACAGCTGGATTTTGGGTATCAAATAAAACCATCTGTTCCTGTACAGTTCTGGAGGCCAAAAATTATTTGAAGTAATTTCAATTATTTGAATAATTTCAAATAATGAGCACATTTGTAAAAATTCAACAGTTCATGGACAAGCTGTGAACACAAAAGAGTCCAAATCCATCAGATTAATCATTTGTTAAGAATTGTTCATTCAGCTTTACAGTGTAGCTTCTTCTTAAATTCTAGAGTCTTAACTGTGTGAAAGAAATATTTAGAAAAACATATTAAAAATGTTGATTCACATTAAGAACTAGTGGTATGACAGTATATTTAGCTGATGAGAAGGGATGGAGTAAACTTAATCTTGATGTTTTTATTTTCTTCAAACAACAAAAATAAATTAACCAATTTTTGCAAGACAGCAAAATATTTTCTAGGCTTATACCTTTGTCTGCAAAATAAGTCAGATTCCAAAGAGAAGGAAAAAAATGTTAGGGAAAGATTTTTGACAATTCCTGCAAAATAATTTAAAATAATTGAGCTAGCTGAAAGTGCTCATGTTATAAGCAGTAAAAACATGTCAGCCTATTCTTAATTTGTTAACAGTGAATTTAGTAAGGACTTGTAAGAGTTCTTTTTAAGGATTTTGCAAATTCAGAGTTTCTTTTTTGCCTGTTCTTGATGGTCATAATTATATTACTTTTAAAGCCAAGCATCCTGGTCTTGATATGACATAGTGATAATATTTCTAGGGCAAAGTAGTTTTAGTGAAAGGATGCATTCAAGTAACATCAGAGATTATTTACCTCTATTTGGCATGCATCTCCTGGGTACTTAGAAGTTGAACACCCCTATCTTATACATTTTAAAATATCTTTGATTTAGTCCCACAGTTATGGATACAGAAAACATGAGAATATTTGGCACTGATATCACATCACTTATTGTGAAGCTTAAGCCATGACTATGTGGAAGACTAATATGACCAGCCAAGGTTGCAACGTGGCCACTGTTAATATCTGCTGCATGGTTTTCCAAGGTGACTCTTTGTTTACATTATTTGTCTTTTGCTATTACCCATCCTTTTAGGATGTCAATTAGGCTTTATCATGCAAAATGTGGAAACTGTCTTTTTTTCTTCTTCTTCGGCAATCTCTCAAGGTCAAGGATGATTGTTCCATGATCATCTTATCTGTGTGTCTGAAAATGGCTGATTAGGCTGATCTGGAATTGACACAATGTGTTGCAACTTGAGCATGTGTTTCTGTGTGGGGTGGTTGACTCCAAATTCCTGATTTGGCTCATGACATACTGTTTCTGGCTCTCCTGCTTTTCTATTGCCTGTCGTCATCCTAAGGTTTCAAAGTACTAAGAT
>NW_017729032.1:31023997-31024947 GCF_001723915.1 Gavialis gangeticus
AACTGTCTTTTTTCTTCTTCTTCGGCAATCTCTCAAGGTCAAGGATGATTGTTCCATGATCATCTTATCTGTGTGTCTGAAAATGGCTGATTAGGCTGATCTGGAATTGACACAATGTGTTGCAACTTGAGCATGTGTTTCTGTGTGGGGTGGTTGACTCCAAATTCCTGATTTGGCTCATGACATACTGTTTCTGGCTCTCCTGCTTTTCTATTGCCTGTCGTCATCCTAAGGTTTCAAAGTACTAAGATCCTTGCAGCAGACTGCCTCCATTTGGGGTGGTCCTGGGTGATAGTCACCCATGAGTTGATGTTGATGTTGTTTCTAGTTGACCTTGAGAGAGTCCTTGAAGCACCTTTTCTGCCCTCCTCTTGGGCACACCTACACATGCAAGCACGTGTGCTTGCAGCAGCTCAAATAGAAGCAGTGCAAATTTGACCTGGGGCTTCTTGCCTCAGCTTGCGTGCTCAGACATGGACTTTGTTGAGGAGCAAATTGTGCCACTTTGGGCAAAATAACCCTGCCTGGCTCCTTCTGGACCTGCAGCCAGGGGGAGCTAGAGCCCGGGGCTAGCACCTGTGCTGTCCCCAGCAGTATAAAAAACTGACCTGTCTTGGCCCCATCTGTACAAAAAGCTGCCCTGCCAAGCAGCTCATGGCTAGTCACTCTCAGGACCTTTGGTGGGAGGAGCCTCTGGGAAGAAGTTGGCCATGCCCCTTCCTGTCCCAGGCTGCTGCTGCTGTGGCTGGTTGCTGCAAGCTTGGTCTCAGGAGCTTCTGGGGAGAAGACGGCCAGGCCCTTTCCTGCCTCTGGTTACTATTAACTGCTGGCTTGGTCTAAGAGCTTGTGGAGTAAGTTGGCCATACCCCTTCCTGCCTTGGGAGGCTGCTGCTGGTGCTCTTTGCTGCTCCCCTGCCTGACTAACCTGGTCTCTTTCTATGACCAGGTAA
>NW_017729032.1:31026063-31026889 GCF_001723915.1 Gavialis gangeticus
TGGACTAGATGATCTGTCTAGGTCCCTTCCGACTCATTGTATGATTATATGATTCTATGAGTGTCGCCCCTGGGGTGCCTATGTCTGGCCAACCCCCTTCCTAGAGCACACCTGCAAGCCTGGGGTACCGCCACTACCACCTGGACTCAGGTCTTTTTCTGGGCCCTGTGCCACCCAGGATATACAGGGTCTGTAGACCTTGGGATTTGGGGGTGGTTCTATAAGCCTGAAGTATTCATCTACATCTTTCCGTGTGGGGGGAAAGTAAAATAGCCGAGCCCACCTTAGTTGGTCCCTTCTCTCTTAAACACACACAGCGAGGCACACTAAAACAGATAGATTTATTGATCAAAGAGAGAGTAGAGAAGGAATACCAATAGTAAAATATAGAAAGAAGCCAACCTTGAGCAAATCTAGGTGGCTTGTCAGCCTTTTGATATGTGACTAGAGTACATTAAACTAAGTTCCTTATTAGGTTCCACGTAAGTGACTCACTTCTGCATCCAGAAAATCAGAGCTGCGGAGGCCCATGCTTCTGCACGTGTGTTTTAAAAATGTCTACCTGCCATCTTCCTGGAGGGACCCTGTTAATTAGCCCTTCTGAGCTTACCACCAGGACCCAGTCAGGGACAGGTGTTATTTGATGCTGGCCAATCAGTTTGACAAACATCACAGTTACCTAATGGAGTGATATGGGCTTAAGCCCCTGCCCCCATGTTGTGAGGTCAGAGCTCAAAACAATAGAGAAACTAGAGCCACACCCTCTTACCTGAGGTCAGTCATGTATGCAGCAAGTTGGCTGCCAGATTGATAGACACATGAGAGA
>NW_017729032.1:31031889-31033825 GCF_001723915.1 Gavialis gangeticus
CAATAGAGAAACTAGAGCCACACCCTCTTACCTGAGGTCAGTCATGTATGCAGCAAGTTGGCTGCCAGATTGATAGACACATGAGAGAGAGAAGGGAAACAGACAACCCCCAAAGAGAGAGGAGGCTGGAATGGGATTCTTTCACATGCAGTATATTATCATGCAGAGATTTTCATTAAAATGAAGATGCACTTGAATTTATCAATTAGTTATGACTGGATATGCTAACATATCTGGATAATAATAATTGATATATATTATTTAATAATTTTAAAATACTGTACACAATTGAATAATATACATTTTATACTAATCCACCCTTAATAATAACACATATAGCACTATATATTTTAAAGTACTATCCAGTTAACTAACAAATCCTTACCAATAATGTTAGTTACAAGGTTGGCTGAGAAGAAACAGAGATGTATTAATGAGATCTTTAAAGTGACAGCCTCCCCTGGCCCAAAATTGCTTCATTGTTTGAAATTAGTGACAAGCATCTACAATACAAGTTCTCATAGGAAGTTTCAGGGGTCTCCCTATATAGAACTCCTGCTAGGACAGAGATCTTTGTTTAGCCTCTCCCAATCTTTTCACCATGTGAGTTGTCACAGTCCTAGGTTTCCACCTTCATGCTTCTCCTGTTAATGCTACACTGAAATTATAATATTACCCGGCACATGTTAGGACAAAGAAAGAAAGGAGACCAATGGGAAGCTTTTATCATATATGAGTGAAACTGCTAAGAAAGAAAAGATTTGAAATTCATAGTACTTGAAATGTTCAAACCTAGAAACAGTCTGGCATGGCCCACGGCTAATATGTTGGAACCTTCACCTTTAGAGTTGAAAATGTTCTTTTTTGCTAATCCAATTCTGGCCTTTCTGTTGAGATTACCAACAAGGTATCCCTGCCAATCATTTTTTATGTGAGTGGCAGTTAATGGAAGGAGACCATAACTCATTTTTCACAGATCTATGCTCACCCTTGTTACAGACACTATTGAACTAGCTTGAGTGTGCACTCATCACCAACAAAAGGAGCAGCTCTCTATCAAGTGACTACACATTTCTTGCAAAAATCCACCCCTTCATGCTCTGGGGCAGAAAAATAAGAGGCTTAAAAATATTCCCCATTCCATACATCATATTAAATTTAATTAGGAGGATTCACAAACACCCTTAGAGAATCACAATTCAAAAAAGGAAAATAAAGGATAAATAAATAATTGGCATCCAAAAGGACCTTTGTTAGCTGTTAGTGATTTTTACATTTTCAGTTATTCCCTATTGATACAGCTCAAAAACAGTGAGTTAATATCATTTTTCATAGTCTAAGTATAATTCATATTGCACCCATTTGGATATTACCTTTCTCAATTGTAGAATTATTATTCTCTGCTTTAAATGTTATTCAAATCAAGCAAAAGAATAAGACTGAAAAGCTGCAGGCACCGCATAATGTATACCAGCTCCACATGTGGCACTATTTACATACTCAGTGGTAAAAAGGTGTCTAAAACCAATCAGCAGTGAATCTTTTTTATAAGACCATTTCATGACAGATCAGTTTGCCACCCCACATAAAATTGTTAGCAATATTGCCTGTTGTATTTTTAGAGCCTTATACATTTTTAATGAGGGGTTCATTTCTTAAATAAATCTGTATCTAAGTAATTGTGTGATTTCTGCTAATACAGTCATGAGTCACACTGATTAACTTGCTGTCTGAGAAAGCAGAATCCGAGCTGATAGTGCTATCAGGAACGGGGCGGATGCAATTCAATGTAATCCAGTTATAGTAGTATAAGGTCCCCCTAAATATTTTATGTGACTAATGATAAATCAGATTAGTCAGAAAACTGAAAGATGAGTTTGCAACAGCTATCTTTTTATCTGCAGACAGGCCTGTTGCATAAATAAGTTCAGAAGGT
>NW_017729032.1:31038825-31039884 GCF_001723915.1 Gavialis gangeticus
CAGCAGTGAATCTTTTTTATAAGACCATTTCATGTCAGATCAGTTTGCCACCCCACATAAAATTGTTAGCAATATTGCCTGTTGTATTTTTAGAGCCTTATACATTTTTAATGAGGGGTTCATTTCTTAAATAAATCTGTATCTAAGTAATTGTGTGATTTCTGCTAATACAGTCATGAGTCACACTGATTAACTTGCTGTCTGAGAAAGCAGAATCCGAGCTGATAGTGCTATCAGGAACGGGGCGGATGCAATTCAATGTAATCCAGTTATAGTAGTATAAGGTCCCCCTAAATATTTTATGTGACTAATGATAAATCAGATTAGTCAGAAAACTGAAAGATGAGTTTGCAACAGCTATCTTTATCTGCAGACAGGCCTGTTGCATAAATAAGTTCAGAAGGTGCATGCCTGGATATTTCATCTCCTTTTGATACTAATTTTGGAGTTCCTTATGTAAAAAATGAACTGTAGGCAATAAATAAATAAAGAAAATGAAATTTGATTTTTTTGCTATAGACTCTGAAAGAAACAACCGAACAGAGGTGTAGAACTGTAAACACTTTCTATTAAATTCATTTTTCATACTCACATTATTCTTTTCTTGTACTTACGCACATGTAACTAAATTTAAAATGATAACATGGCTACATTCAATAATGTTAGTACATAAGCCTTGACTGCAAAAGAAGGGCACAGAGAGGCCAGATTAAAAAAACATATTTACATTTGGAAAACAACAATATTGCAGGAAAGTTATTGTTTATTTTAAATATGCAGTTGATGACAAGTCATAGAATCATAGAGTTAATGGACCAGAAGGGACCTGTAAGATCATTGAGTCTGGTCCCCTGCTATATGCAGGAGGTTAAAGAGCTCAAACTAGCTCAATGAGGTGCTTATCCAGCCTCCTCTTGAACCCCTCTAAGGGTGGCAACTGCACCACCTCTGCTGGGAGTGTGTTCCAGGTTCTAGCTACCCTTATGGAGAGGAAGTTCTTCCTTATGTCCTGTCTAAATTTTCCCTCTAATTTGTGACCATTGGTCCTTGTCCTTCCAA
>NW_017729032.1:31044884-31054624 GCF_001723915.1 Gavialis gangeticus
AATGAAATTTGATTTTTTTGCTATAGACTCTGAAAGAAACAACCGAACAGAGGTGTAGAACTGTAAACACTTTCTATTAAATTCATTTTTCATACTCACATTATTCTTTTCTTGTACTTACGCACATGTAACTAAATTTAAAATGATAACATGGCTACATTCAATAATGTTAGTACATAAGCCTTGACTGCAAAAGAAGGGCACAGAGAGGCCAGATTAAAAAAACATATTTACATTTGGAAAACAACAATATTGCAGGAAAGTTATTGTTTATTTTAAATATGCAGTTGATGACAAGTCATAGAATCATAGAGTTAATGGACCAGAAGGGACCTGTAAGATCATTGAGTCTGGTCCCCTGCTATATGCAGGAGGTTAAAGAGCTCAAACTAGCTCAATGAGGTGCTTATCCAGCCTCCTCTTGAACCCCTCTAAGGGTGGCAACTGCACCACCTCTGCTGGGAGTGTGTTCCAGGTTCTAGCTACCCTTATGGAGAGGAAGTTCTTCCTTATGTCCTGTCTAAATTTTCCCTCTAATTTGTGACCATTGGTCCTTGTCCTCCCAAGAGGTGCCTTCCTGAAGAGTTGCTCCCCTAGATCCTGGTGTTCCCCCCTGATGTATTCATAGATGGCTATCAAGTTATCTCACAGCCTCCTCTTACCCAGACTTAACAAGCTCAGCTCCTGGAGTCTCTCCTCATAAGGCCTGTCCTCCAGGCTCCTAATTATGCAGATGGCCCTCCTCTGCACCCTCTTGAGTTTATCCGCATCCTTCTTGAAGTACAGTGCCCAAAACTGGCACTCCAGTTGCGACCTCATCAATGCTGAATAGAAAGGGAGAAACACCTGCTTGGATGTACTGGCAACACATCAGCTGGTGTATGCCAAGTTCCATTTGCCTTGCTGGTGACTTCCTTGCACTGTTGGCTCGTAGAGTGATACGTAACAGAGTGATACATAACAAAGCATAAAATACCTTTATGACGAGGAAGTCAAACGCATGACCAATGGACCAGATCTGGTCTGTGGAGCCCTAAAATCTGTCCCACAGCACACAGGGTTAGTCTGGTGTATGGGCTGTACTGAGCACCAGGACCAGATCTTAGGGTTCCATGGGCTGGCCCCACTCAACCGCTTGCTTCTCACATAAAGCATGGGGCACCCTGCCCAATTAGCCCTGTGTGCTGACTTCAGCATGCACACATAGTGTGGGGCCACATCTGGACCAGCCCCAGAGCCAGCTGGTCTATCCAGTAAGGGGACCTCATGTAGTACCACTCCACTTTGGCCCTGTGTACCATGTGCAGAGCAAGCCCAAGGTGGGGCTGTCGTGTGCTGCATCTGGTGTGGAAGGCTGAATTGGCCATGCAGCTGCACATGGTACTGGAAGCTGACACAGGGCATATGCAGCATGTGGTACCCTGCAAGATCAGCCCTGCACACTGGCTCTGGTGTGGCCTGACCCAGCCAGCAGACCCTACCCAATGACCCTTTTTTGGCACTGCAGGACTGGAAGAGTTTGACACTACCACTTTATGAGAATAGATGAGATAGTGCAATGTAGGGGCACAGATATAGAGGGGCAGGAGTGGTAATAACCCTGACCATCATTTGCTTGGAGGTCTCCACAGAGTAAGGACATTTCTGCACAGAGCATGCTCTCACAGCAACGGGAGATCATAGGGAGGACAACAGTCTTTTCATAGTACCTAAAATAATTTATTCAGTACCTTATTGACCTATTCTTTGGAAACCTTGCTTCTTTATCAGATCTTTGATACTTCTGTCCTGGCTCCTTTTCTGAGATTCATCTTCTTTTTTGTCATTTCTTTCAGTCTTCTCCATCTTTTCCTGTTCTTTGATTTTCTGTTTCCTTTTTTTTTCCAGTAGCCATGCCCAATTTCCAACCCTTGAAGACTTTCCTTCTATTTCATTTCATGATCCCTGCATACCTGATGATGGAAGAGTAAATGTTGATAAAGGGAGGGATGTTTATGCCACCAGGACACTGTTAAAGAGTTTCTGAAGACTTAGGCTGACTTTAAGACATTGATTTGTAATCTATTCAGGTCTGGAAGCTCCTCTCTGAGGCTGGGGTCATGTCTACACCTGCATATTAATGTGATGCAATACACTGGCACATCACACTGGGATTTGTTGTTCCTGGACACTGTATTTACATATGCATCCATGACTGCAGGACACTGAACCAGGTTGGAACAGCCATAGTTGGCAGGGAACCAGGGGGTCAGCTTGCCTGTCCAGGACTGCTCTGACCTGGCTCAATATGCTGCAGAGGGGCTGGCTGGGGCACAAGGGTGCTCCAATGTGAAGCTAGCCAGCAGGCAGCCCCTGCATTGAAGCACCCTTGTGCCCTAGCCAGCCATATCAGAATCTACATGTGTGGTGCTGTGGAGTAAATACAAATACTACCCTGCTGCAGAATTTATTATTTTATTCCAGCATAATAGTCCCTGCATATGTAGACATTGAGATGTTTACTGCGGAGCTAATTCTCCTGACCTTAAGCTGAGTATAGGAAAAGCAAGATGGATTGAAAACACAATGCATTAAGATATTTGGTGCAGTTCCTGGAGTCTGGTATTTGGTGACTGACAGATAAAGGTACTTTTTACTTTTTAAAGAGCTGTGGAAACAAAATTGCACTTCTTGACATGAAAAATGCCTTATTGAAATACAAATATTTGAGCAATACAGAATGACTGTATTTTCTTTTTACCTCATTTTTTAATTAGATGAACACCTTGCTGGAGTCGTTTGACCCCAGTACTCTTTCCTGCCATGACAGGGGGTCGGACTTGATGATCTGCTTAGGTCCCTTCTGGCCCTACAAACTATGAAACTATGAAACTATAATTAGTCGACTCCACAGTAAACATCTGGTGTAGATGCACTTTGTGAGGGCTAAAAAAATCCTTAGTTTTTGTAGGAAAAAAGAATACCTTACAATCTGAATAAGGCATATACACCATGTTTATATATCATGCAGGCTATACGCTTGACAAACTGGATGGTGATTGTATTTGCCAATCAAGACCCATCTCTATTCAAGAAGGAACACATGCTTCATCTTAACCTCATGTTTTAAAGTTGATGGGGCTGAAGCATGTATATTAAGTCAAGTATCTGTTCATATACTTTTTTAACAGAGATAGATTTAAGCAATATTCATGTGATTTATTGAATGGTGGGCTATGGAAATAGTGAGAAAAGCCGAATCCAGCAGTCCATCATACCTAACTCAGCTATGAAGCATGAATATGCCATTGAGTTCACCACCCTCAAAGAATCTGTTCCTCAGTGAATTGCAGTTTGTCTCACGAAAGAAATACTAGACAGGTAACAAAAGGCTAATCATTTTGGGCCCTATTTTCAGCCCTTTCTCAAACCAACTTCCTTCACTGCACACAGTTTTGCAGGTATATGTAAAACTGCTGGCACAATAGGTCACCATGTTGTTTGTTAAATGACTGACTGTGATTGCATATTAGTTAAATACATTATGCATAAATGGTACAAAACCACATCTACAATTATATCAAATTACAATCTAGGTACAAAAGTAAGTGCCCCTTTTAAACATCTGGCCTTTAAGACGTTGGCCAGATGTTTGGCCAGATAAGCATGTTTGTTGAGATGATATAATCTATATTTTGTTAATTTATTCTTTGAATATAAATACTTATGTGCTACTGAATGCTTGTTAGAGCCAGTTGCCACAAATCACAGAATGGAATCAGTTATGTAAAAGATTTGTGTAAATCCCTAATGTGTTAGAAAACATTGTATAAATCATAAAGAAACAGAAAATTATTATTAATGATTTACTCATTTAAATAAAGTATTTATTTTCACTTTGCTATAAAGTGTTAGTGTAGATATGCAGCAATGGAAGGAACAGACATTTTAATGGACATGGGTAGTGTTGGTCCAGCCAAATGAGTAATACTGAGATAGTGAAAAAAATATATCACCACCAATGGTAAGTAACTTGGGAGATTTCAAAAGAAGGATTTCTATTTGGAAACTGCAAAACTGGAGTGATATCTTTAATGGCAAACTGAGGTATTGTATTAATCATATGAAACAGATGATGATATTATTTAAATGTCATTGTAAAGGATGATTTAATGGAAGCTTGTCAGTATATAAAATAAACGAAACCCTTCCAGAGAGAGAAAAAAATGTGATCCACACTAAAATGAAGACACAGAGACACACACTGCACATCTTTTTGGTGTTTTATTTAGCAGTCTTCTACAGCATCTAAGTACAAAAATGTTTGAATGATCTTATGTTGATGTTTTGAGGGAGGATTTTTTTAAATGGTGTGAATTTAGTGGCTGTGAAAGTTTTTAGACTGAAAACCTTTAAGAGGACAGATTGGATTTAAAGCAGATCATTGATTTCCTCTAGTCTTTCACTCCAACCCCTCACTTCCAAAATGCTGCTCATTTCTACATTGACTACATCGTATCCTCATGTTTAGCTATTACTTAATCCCCTTTTGTTGAAACACACAATTACTATCTTTCTTTCATTCCTGGGCTGTTGATAAACTAGTTACAATGAGTTAGAAGGATTGGCTGTATTTTAGTTGTTCCAGAGTACCTTCCTATATGCATGATCTTAGCTAGAGACAGAAAAGTGCTAGGTCATAGTAGTTTGGCCCTATTTTATGAGCAGCCATTAACAGAAACATAATGAAAGACATTAGGGGTGATAGTATCACTCTACCCAATAGAGTATTATGCAGTATTTTAGACATTGCATTTTAAAGAGGAGTTAAGGAAACAAGAGATGAATCAGAATTGGGTGCTCAAGCTGACAAAGTAGCTGGAATATACACCATATACAAATAGGTTGAAGGAACTAGATATGATTAGTTTGAAGTAGCAGAGATTAAGGAAAGACATCATAGTTTTCAAATATTTGAAATGGTGCCATATAGATGATGGTGAAAAACTATTCTTTCTTGCCCTGTAAGATAGAATATGAGGTAATGTATTTAAATTATGGACAAACAGATTTAGATAAAATCTCAGGACAAACTCTTTTATTTGTAAGAACAGTAGGACAATAGAATAACCACCCCAAGGAAGTTGTGGAATTGCCTTCCTTGGAGTTTTGAAGAAGCTGGATAGGCATCTCCCTGGAGTGGTTTTGGAGTACTGCATCCTGCATCTGTGCATGAGGTTTGCCAAAATGACCCCTGAGGCCATGTCCAGATGAGCACTGCCGTGTGGTATGTAGCACTGCAGACACCTCTACAGCACCACACACCACACATTCAGCTGTTCTCTGTGCTGCAAGGCAGTAGTGCAGGGGGTGGGGGTGGGGGTTGACCTCAGGAGATCCTGGGGTTAAAAAAACCCATGCCAAAATAAATAAATAAATAAATAAAAAAGAAGACAGGGGCAGCACATGCAGGGACAGTGTGTATTGCCCCAAACCAGAGCCTGGCTGGGTAAAGCCACACTCTGACTGCCAGCCAGGCCCCAAGTGGTAGGATCACCACTGCTGCAGTCCCAGGAGGCCTCCAGGATCCCAGGTAATTCTACTGGGGCCAGCCCAGTGCTGGCCCCAGCATCCCCTACTCCAGCCAGGGTAACCTGATACGTGCCAGAGGGTGCGTGGCACAGGAATTCCCTGGGGACAAGCAGTGGAGGCACAAGTTGTACCACTGCTTCTTGTCCCCGGGGAAACAAACGTCCACACTCATGTGCTTTCACTTCTATGGATCTGTTATTTAAGAAGTGGATAAAAATAATCCAGCAACTGAAAACTTATTTGTCTGACCTTGAGTCAGCAGGATGCAAGGCTTTGGAACAAATTAAGAAAGAAACAACAATTAAAGATATGGAGACAAAAGGTAAAAAATGGAGTTTGGATTTATCAAAGTAGAGCATACCAGACTAACTTAATCTATTTTGTAGATGACATAACATGTATTCTAGACAGATGAGATGTAATGCATTTCCTTTATCTGGATTTCAGTAAAGCATGCAATCTGGTTCCAGATAAGAAATTATTGGCTATATTAGAGAAGATAGAGATTAGATTAGTGGAAAAAGTTAAAGCGGGTATAGAGATGACTAAGGTGGACACAGAAGTAAATAGTTTTGAAAGGGGAAATGTCTGTCTGGATGGAGGTCCACAAAGATCAGTTCTGGGATTGATTTTGTTTAAACGTTTTCAGGAATGACTGTGGTACAAAATGGAAGAGTGTACTGATAATTTTTTCAGATAACAGAATATTGACAGACACTGATAGTTTATAACAAGACTAAGATATAATTTAGGAAAAATGGATAATCACAAGGACTGTAATAATAGAAATGAAGATAAAATAAGTGTACAAAGTATAAGATTATGTGCTTAAAACTGGCAGCAAGATTTTTTTTTATATGATTGAGCTATACAGAGGAGAAGACAGACCTGGCGAAACTAAATGATCAAATGATGACTATGAACCGCAATTATGAGGTGGCTGTGAAAAAGGAAAATGTGATCCTAGGATGATCATATGATTAGAGAAAGGGAAGTATTAAAGCTGTTGTAGAAGTTTCTGGTGAGACCTCGTCTGGAACACTGGTATATACAGTTCTGGAAAAAAATACATCCAAAGAAATATACATCCAAGAAAAATACATCCAAATTGGAAGAGGTATAGAAAAGGGCTACTAGGATGTTCAGAAGAATGGAGAGCTTTCATTAGGAAAGAAGTTCAAAAGCTTGGCTTGCTTAGCTTACCAAAAGGTGGCCTGAAAGGGATATGTGTGCTTTCTAAATCATCACCAATATGCACTCAAGCTTCCTCATGTTGCCTAACATTTCCACTGCTCTAGCAGAATTTAGTTGCTATTCTTTCCTGGAGGAATAGTGATCTCTCAGGTGGTTTGGCCAGCCTGACAGAAGGCTTTGAATAACAGAACAGTGACTGGAATTGGACTCCATATTAATTGAGGACCCAACATACAAAGGTTAACATTGAGGTGATGTCACATTGGTCTGTTTTACATAGCAGGTTGCTGCAGTTTGCATCAGCTGGAGATGTTTAAAATTGCTAGCTTCATTACTATGTTTAAAAATAAATCAAGTGTGTAGGTCACAAAGGGTTGGATCACAATGGCCATATTCTCTGCATCTGATAAGACAGGCACATCTGGATAGGCACAGAGGGCAGTATGCTTTTTGCAGTCATGAATATTCCAATAAAATTTCCTAATCCAAAAGGAGCTCTAGGTTGCCAAATTACTTAATCTGATGGCAGGCACCCTTAATAGTGATGTTTATTATAGAGGAAAAAAATTCTTTGAAGAATTCTCATTTTCCTACTACATATTGGAAAATTAATACAGGTTTTATTTCATCCATCCATCTAGATTATAAACTATAGGGGGCAGGAATCACTTATTGCTCCTTGATGTATAAATTGCCAAGGAGATTAATGATTCTTGGAAAAAATAATGATTGGAAAAATGATAAAGATTTTTCTTTTAAATGATGACAGAAACAGGCAGTTTAATGTGTTACAATTGAGCTTCCAAATAGGAAGCACATCTGTTTGTACTGGTGTGACAGACAATGGTTTTTGGGGTAGCAGGTGCCAGGATGATGCACTGCTAAAACATCCAATGCCTAGGGTCTCAAGTACCATGTTGGCAAACATCCAGAAGGATCAAGCTGAGAGACAAATCAAGCAAGGCTGTAATTTTATAGGCAGAAGTGGCATAAATTTGTTTAAATTTAAATTGTGAAGTGTTCTGGGGCTATGACAGTGAAGAATTCTCTGTCTTAGTTATGGGCTAAGATTTTTCTCCTCTCACTTATTCAACACTGTGCTGTTAAAAACCAAGTTTCCCTTACCATGACCACAGTTGTCTTGTTGCATTAAAGCAACCTCTATGAATAAAGAATAGCCTGTCAAAATTTAGAAAAGCAAAGATGGGTGATGATTTTAAATAGTCTTTTAATTTTCTTCAGTGGATTCTGACAAAGTTTTACTGAGAATAATATTAAATTCTTTTCAGTCAGTGTGAGAAGCCAATTGTGCAATTTTATTTCAATTAACTCTTCTAAATCAGCATTCTAAACTTTGCAGAGCTTATTGGTAGTGTCGTGCGACTGGAATTTTGTTTTAATTGTTAGTGCTGGAGAATCCTGAATCTTTGCTCACTGCTATTTCAATGGCTTATACAAATGGCAAAAAGGTAAAGCAGAACAGCTCATTTCTATGGTATAGATGGAAGAAAACAACAGGTATCATTCCTAATGTGGTGATAGTCCTTTTTACTGCCTGGCCTGGCTAAAAATTCATGTATTCCAGAAAGTGCCCACAAATTAGAGAGTATTTGGAAAGGAGCAACATAAATGATTAAAAGACAAGAACAAATGATTTATGAAGAAAGATTGAGAGAGCTTAAAATATATCGCTTGGCTAATTTACAATTAAGCTGGCTTTAATAACCAAGTAAAAGTATTATTTGAAGAGGCTACATTCCTTGGAAGGATATCAATTGATCATGTTGGTTGTGCCTACATGCCAACCTGTGTCACTGTAGGGATGCACTACATCACCGTATGATGCGCTATGGTGACTTAGTGATCACATGAGCTGACACATGACCAGGAGCTACTTCACTGTAGCAGTGTGCTCCCCCTTTTTAATGTGCCACTATGGTGAAGTAGTGGCTAAAACTAACTGTGTGCCACATGCATGGCACAGTACAGGGGGGTACTGCTGGTTACTTCCAAAATGAAGTGCTAAAGCATGGCACAGTAACAAAGTCATCGTAGGATGACATGTAGACACTGTCTGTGGTTCAGGACTATATAAGTAAGAGCAGAGATGGAAGAAAGATAAAAAAATATTCACTGAGAGAATATTCATAATCCTGCTAGTCACTTAAAAATAAGGCAAATACAAAACTAAATTTCCTTAACAATAATGTCCAGCCAAAAAGAAAAAAAGCCAAACTTGTGAATACATGCAAATGCTTACATGGTAATATTTATGTGCCTACATGCTCACACTATTAATTCTTGAAATAGTCATAGTAACAACATTGAAAGCGCATTACATCTTGGAGTCCTCCAGGAAGGAAACACAAACAAATAGCATGTGATCAGTCATGCACAGCAAATGGCCAATTATAGATAGTGAATAGTATATACTCAAAGTGATTATCACAGTGAACACTGAGGACTCAAACCACAACCTGAACTATCGCTTTAAAACTAAATATCACATAATTTCATAGAAACTCAAGTTGTTTGCAGCACTGCAATCATTGATTAAATTATTTACTATGAACATCTGTGAAGAGATCATGATTTATTCAAATGAATTTGTTATTCAAATGTACTTGTCGCATTTTGTAAGAGTCTTTTAATTACATGGATTGATTGTAAAAGTTCACTGCAAAAATTAATACTCAAAATCCAGGCTGTTGTGTCCATTGGGATTGGTCACATACGTCTAGTTCTTATAACATTCCATCTATCATAGATTTTTATGTCACACCTTCTCATGCTTTCACAATGTTAAGCAACAAAAAAGCACAAGGCAACTGAAAAAGAGGTATTTTTCTTTCCTTTTTCACCTCTGTCAGCACAGTTACTGCTGGCTTTGATGCCCAGTTCTCAGACCCTGACTTCTGGAGCTTCTGGGTTTCTCTCTTGTATTGTTATGAAGTGTTGTTGGCTTGGGAATCATG
>NW_017729032.1:31054635-31058593 GCF_001723915.1 Gavialis gangeticus
CTTGTATTGTTATGAAGTGTTGTTGGCTTGGGAATCATGGGAAATGTAAGGTTAGTTGAGAATAGACTTGGATGGGTCGGAGGGGTGTCCGAGGTAGCAGGGCTCAGAACTTGACCAGAATAGCCACAGTGAACTCAGTGATCCACTTGTGCTACTGAATAATAGTTTTCAAGTTAGATCTGGCTACCTCTATTGGCAGAAAGATGATGTAAATCCATCCATGCATCATCTGCCTCAGAGTTGCTCTGGAACATCTGAGGGTTGGTGTGCTTCTTCATAGTTCACTAGAACTAAATGTTATAGAAAGTAACGACCTCCTGCTAATGTCCTCAGGTCAGGACAACATACTCACCCTAAGCAAATGTTTCATTGCTTTCCTGAATTGAGGGGCAATAAGAGTGACTGTAAAAAGCAATCATCCATTTTTCTTATACAAGGAAAAACACTCAAACACAAAAGAAAACAACACACTGGTCATGTCTACACGTTCGTTAATGCACCTTTGCTACTGAGCATTAACTTTAGTACTTTTAATATGAGGTACTAGATAAAGGCACATTAGCCCACACTAATGTGCAATAGCAAAGACGAACAATTTTTTGTGACAATGTGCAGTAGACAAATTCTATTGCACATTAGCACATTATCATGGTTTTTGCCATGATGAGCTAATGCGCAATAGAGTAGGCTACTGTGCATTGTGGCATTTCATATAGATGTGCCCACTGAAAATAAAATAACTAGATGGTGCTTGCTGTTTGACTGGCAGCAGCTGCAAGGGTACGTGTGCTACAATTCCACTCTGCTGACAGTTTCTCCTTCCTTGTCATCTCCCCAGGCTCTCAGCTGCTTGCTGTACAACATGTGCTACTTCAATTTACCATTTGGGGAGAGTCAGGTGGCCATCTGTGATGTTAATTCTTTAAACAAGATAGCTCACTCAATATAGCCATTTCATATAAATAATGAAAAAATCATAAGTAGTTTTTACCTTTCTGTAGCTAATAATACCTAACCTTTTACATTAAGATAGATTTCTAGTTAACAAACTTGATGTACAACATTTAATTTTATAGTGAGGACAAAGCTGTTAGCTTCTCTGTATCATTCTGGCAGGGTAAAGGAACCTGAAAATGAAAAAGAAGTATAATTTATGTCCACTTTAAAGCCCCTTTAGATTGTTAATGTGGGTTATGGTGGCCTTTGGGTAAAAGGAAATCAGGTCTGTATATTTTTTTGTTTTTTGATGTGTGGAATACATCTCAGTGGAGTGATGCTATCTAGCTCACTAGGATGATGTTTATTTTCATATAGGTGACATTTTATAGAAGTGTTTTGTTAATTTATTATCATTGAATTATTTTCTCTTTTAATTTTTTTCTGTGATTTTGTATGTGTAAAATTTCTTTTTGTAAACAAAAGTGTTTGAAAAAATTAAAAGAAAAATCTTAGTCTATGAACAACCAGTCAAATCCTGAAGTAGGAAGGGAAGATGAACTTAGTGGCGTAAATGGAGAAGGAAGAAGAATGGATGCTCTGAGACAGAAGACTGTGGTGGGAGGCCTGGGCAAATGACAGATAAAAAAGAAAAACAAAAAACTGAATATTCCAGCAAAGCTGTGTGTCTGATACTAGCACAACACTGAGTCCAAGCAGACTAGAAACTACCCACTTTCATAGCCACAAGATCTACTTTTGTGAGGTGATGTATCTGGAGTGGTTGATTTCAGTGGGAATTAATGCATCTACTCACTCTGAAATACGTTGTGCTTAGGTTAATGCATAGGTGTTTAAACACTTAAAAGTCTGTCCCATAATACTTCCCACTTGAAAGAGGCATAAGCATCTTTCTTCCCAGGATCTTTGACCACTAAACTTCTAATTTTTCTCTGATCTTTTGCCTCTCTCTCATTTCAAGGTCTTTTCTGTTGCAACTCACTTGAGCTGAATCCTTGCTTAGGTCTAAATCTTGCATTTTTACACTGGGAAAATTCCTAGTCAGTAGATGGCAAACTCTATGGGACAGGGATTGTCTTTCTGCACCGCATTTTGATAGGGCTTAACATAATTGGGTCCAAGTGCTACTGCAATACAAATAATAAATTACCATCAATACAAGTATGTTAGGGTTTGGGATTCTAACACACAAAAATGCAAGATTCCAGAGACAAGTTATTTTAAATTTAATTTTTCTGTTTCACCCATAATGTTGCACACCTTACTGTATTGTAAAGACCTGTATGCCAAGTGTGAAGGGAGCTTCTGCAGCCAAATTCTCATCTCTTTATAAACCAGGGTTAAATTTTTCATGTTTAAAAATCTGAAAATGCTGACATAGTCTTAACTCCAGTAGCTGTGTCGGGTGCTGCTTTAACCCAAAAGTTTCTGAACAGCTGGTGGGCTTGTGTTCTTTCCAAGGCAAATTCTTCCAAGAATATTGTATTGATTTAATTTGCATTCAAATTGCACAGGATTTTGGCAGCGTACACTCACTTGAATGATTTGCTATCAAATGCAGAATTAATGGCTGACGTGTGTAAGTAGGTATGCAGAAAAGAATGTTAAACCTCTTGGTTGTAATAATAGAAGAATATTAATAACAGGATAAAAAGGGGAAAAAAATGAGGCCGAGAGAGAGCAGATTACAATTTTAGGAAATTACATTAATTGTAAACCTGCATTATGAGACTAATTTTGCTCAACCTGTGAATTAATTTGTTATAGTCTTGTTCATAATAAATTAAGATGGATTTCATTGCTTTAGGAAAATAACCTTGACATTAGTCATCATTTAAGTGCAAAAAAAAAAAAAGATTTGGGATTAGGGTCGTCTAACAAATTGAATGATCGTTGCAGAAAATAGGCTGTTTACTAATGATATTATTCTCTTTTTATAAATAGACTCATTATTTTAGTACAGGTTTCTGATTCATAAAGTACCATAAATAGCATTTTTCATAGTAACATAAAATGTTACATTGAAGCATTTAAAAATGTAAAATTAAATACCTTTATCAAGCAATATAGTTTATATATGTGAGGATTTCTTTCTTTCATTTTTTTAAAGTATCTTAATCATATAGGCGCATTAACTTTTCATAGTTGTAGTGCATTGAAGGTTTTGCCTGTGGTACACAACCCAGTGCAGTGCATATTTAGCTAAACTAGGTACCTCAGATACCAGAAGCTGTCTAGTCACAGTAGCATGGAGTTGATCAGATTTTAATCATAATTTATTTTGCTGATTCTAGTACCTAGTTCAGGTATCCTACGTATACTACATATCTCCTCTGTCTTTCAGGAGGATGATTGAGCTCCCGGTTCTGCCAAATATGACTTAAACTAAAGGTTGATGTGTGTTTGTGTGAAGTAACTTAAAAGAAACTAAGGTTTCATGCTTCTTACTTTGATGTGTATGTGCATCTAAAGTAACTAAGTAGCAGCTAAGTTTTTACCTCATAACTATTTACATATACAAATTTTATAAATGTTAAAAAGAAAGCAGTTTTATATATTGACAGTTTTATCAATGTGATCTAATTGTAAAAAGGCAAAGCTTTTTTCAACTGATTGCAAGTCCAGTGTACAATCTTCATATAATTCCTTTATGTTCAATATATTACCTCCATTTCATTAGTACATGGCACCATGATTTGTTAATTACTTGAGATTATGGAGCATGACTAGAATACTATCATGACTGGGTATAAACTGTTAAGGAAGGACAGGCAGGGGAAAAGAGGAGAAGGAGGTGCTCTTTATGTAAAAGAGCTGTATGATTGCTTAGAGGTACAGTATGAAACAGGAAGCAGGCCTGCTGAAAATCTCCGGGTTAGAGTCAAAGGGGAGAACAACAAGGGTGGATGTTGTGGTAGGTGTCTGTTGGTAAAAGTGTTGGAGAGACGAACTAGAGTCTGTGCTCTTCTTGATCTGCTGCTCACAAACAGGGAAGAATTGG
>NW_017729032.1:31058604-31071732 GCF_001723915.1 Gavialis gangeticus
TGATCTGCTGCTCACAAACAGGGAAGAATTGGTGGGGAACAGAGAAGTAGATGGCAGTTTGACCATCAGCGACCATTAGGTGACTGAGTTTAGGCTTCTGAGGAAAGGAAGGATGAAGACCAGCAGAGTAAGGATACCAGACATCAGAAAAGCAGACTTCATTTCACTCAGGGGACTGATGAGCAGGATCCCCTAGGACATCAATCTGAGGGGAAAAGGAGTTCAGGAGGGATGGTTGAACTTCAAAAAAACCTTACTGAGGGCTCAAGAACAAACCATCCCATTGTACAGGAAGACTAGCAAGTATGGTAGAAGACCACCTTGGCTTAGCAGGGAATTCCTCAATATGCTAAAAAAATAAGAAGAAGTTTACAAGAAATGGAAGCTTAGACAAATAACTAGGACGAATTATAAGAGTATTGCTCAGGCATGTAGGGATGAAATCAGGTAGGTCAAAGTGCAATCAGAGTTGCAGCTAGCAAGGGATGTGAAGGGTAACCTGAAGGGTTTTACAAATATGCCAGCAACAAGAGAAGGGAAAGTGTGGGTCCTTTACTAAATCAGGGAGGCAACCTAGTGACAGAGGATGCAGAAAAGGCTGAAGTACTCAATGACTTTTTCACCTTCATAGGCAAGGTCAGCTCTCAGACTACAGCATCTGGCAGCACAGTTTGGGAAGAAGGTGAGCAGTTGACAGTGGTGAAAGAACAGACAAGGGACAGTTTAGAAAAGCTGGACATGTACAAGTCCATGTGGCTGGATGTGATGCAAGGGTTCTAAGGGAATTAGTCAATGTGATTGAAGAGCCACTTATTTTTGAAGACTCATAGCAATAAGGAGAGGTACCAGATGACTGGAAAAGGACAGACTGGTTAGCCTCACCTTTCTCCCTGGAAAAATAATGGTGTAGGCCCTCAAGGAATCCATCTCTAAGCACTGAGAGGAGAAGAAGTTGATTAGGAACAGTTGGTGTGGATTCACCAAAGTAAGTCATGCCTGACCAACCTGATTGCTCTCTATGATGAGATGACTGTCTCTGTGGATGCCAAGAGAGTAGTGGATGTGATATAACTTGACTTTAGCAATGCTTTTGATATGGTTTCCCACAACATTCTTGCAAGCAAGCTAAGGAAGTCTGGGTTAGATGAACAGACTGTAAGATGGATAGAAAACTACTGGATTGTCAGGCTCAAAGAGTAGTAATCAACAGACAGATGTCTAGTTAGCAGAGCATGTCAAGTGGAGTGCCCCAGGGGTCAGTTCTGTGGTTGGTTCTGTTCAATATCTTCATCAACAATATGGAAGATGGTATGGACTGCATCCTCAGCAAGTTGGTGGATGACACTAAGCTGGAAGGAGTAGTAGATACACTATGGTTGGTAGGGCTAGGATTCAGAGAACCGTAGATAAATTGAAGGATTGTACCAAAAAAAATCTCATGAATTTCAATAAGGACAAGTGCTAAGTCCTGCACTTAGGAGTAAGGCTGGGCAAAGCTTTGGTAGCTGATTTGATTTGGAGGAGATTCGGCCCGATTTGGAGACCAAATTTCTGAATCTGAATCAAATCAGGAGACCAAATAAAAGCTTCAAATCAATTTGAAGCATCCAAATTGATTTAGAGCAGCTTTGGAAAAGATTTGGCTGATTTGGAGATTCGGCCATAGATGAAACAGATAGCTGACAGCTGCTTCCAGCTGGTAAATCTGTTGGGGTTGGAGGACGGGGCAGGGAAGGGGAGTGGGGGGAGGGAGGGATTGGGGCTGGGACAAGCTGCCCAGCTGGGGGTGGGATGTGTTACTTGAGGAGGGAGGCAGGGGCACAGGATGCAGGTGTGGCAGCGCTGGGAGTGGGGGCTATGTCCTGCTGCTGCCTGGAGCGAGCTCTGCCTGCATCACACACCGCCATGCCAGCTGGGCAAGCAGCAGCAGGGCAGAGTCTCCATGACTCTCCCTGCCTGGGGAGAGGCAGGCAAAGCTGGAGGAGCTGCAGGAGAAGCCCCCATGGCTGCCCTTCCCGGCCCCATGCCCCATCCAGCCCAGCCTTCCAGCACTTTAAAAAAAAAGAAAAGAAAAAGCCCTGCATTCACCAGCTCTGGCAGCAGCAATTGGGTCCTCTGAGGGTAGCAGAGCCTCCCCACCCTGTGCAGCACAGGGAAGTGGGGGCATCAGAGATTTCCCCCCTGCCTGGCATCTGAGTGATAGGTGCCCCATAGCATGGGTGCAACATAGCTCAGCAGGGCTCTGTGTGCTGTCTGGGAGCTAGGGCTGCATGGTGCTGGGGTCTGGCTGACAAGTGGAGCCATACCAGTTCCCAGGTGAATTGAACAGGGGGCTGCAGAATTGAACCAGCATCTGGGGAATTGAACCAGGGGCTGGGGAATTGAGCCAGTTCAATTCCAGAGCCCCCAGTTTGATTCCCCAGCTCTGTGTTTGATTCCCCAAACCCTGGTTTGATTTGCCTGGGAGCTGAGGCAGCTGAACGTATCAGCCAGAGCCCAGCAGCACTCGGCCTCAGCGGCCCCAGATCCCAGGCAGTGTGCAGCATCCTGCCGAGCCATGCTGCACCCACACAATGGAGCAGCTGCCTCACAGGTGCCTGGTGGGGGGCACGATCCCTGCTGATCCCCAATGTCCCACACGGCATGAGAAGGCTCTGCCACCAGGACCCAGAGGACCTGATTGCCACTCCTGAATCCAATGAGTGTGGGGCTTTTTTTTTTTTTTTTTTAAGTGCCAGGGGGCTGGGGCTGGGGCTGGGCAGAAGATGGGGTCAGGCAAGGCAGCCATGGGGGCTTCTCCCATGGCTCTCCCCAGCTGATCCAAATCACCAAATCTCTCCAAATCAGTGCTGAATCTTCCAAAGCTGATTCAGCTGAATCAATTCAGGACAGTGACCCGAATCTCTGCATTGAATCACTGTCCTCTGATTTGGCCGAATCTGAACTGAATACTTCCCTATTCGCACAGGCCTACTTAGGAGGATAGAAGAATCTCATGCCTGGGTACAGGCTGGAGAAGATCTTACTGATCTTTATTAGTAGAAGTGTTACAAGCAGATAGAGGGATGTGATTCTTCTCCTCTATTCGGCATGGGTGAGGCCACATTTGGAGTATTGTGTCCAGTTTTGGGGTCCCCACTACAGAAAAGATGTTAATAAACTGGAATCTAGTGGAGGGCAACAAAACTGGTTAGGGGGCTAGAGCACATGACTGTTGAGGAGAGGCTGAGGGAACTGGGTTTATTTAGTCAGGAGAAGAGAAGACTGAGAGGAGGATGCAATAGTAGGTTTCAACTACACGAAGGGGGTTCCAACAAGGATGGAGCTAGACTGTTCTCATTGGTGGCTGATGACAGAACAAAGAGCAATGATATCAAGTTGCAGCAAAGCATTTTTAGGTTAGATATTCTCACTAGGAGGGTAGTAAAGCACTGGAACTGGCTACTCAGAGAGGTTGAGGACTCTCCATCCTTGCTGGATTTTAAGACCTAGCTAAACAAAGCCTTGCCCAGGATGATATAATTGGGGTTGATCTTGATAGAGCAGGGGATTGAACTAGATTACCTCCTCGGGTCCCTTCCAACTCTAATTTTCTATGATTCTATTAGCTAATATTATAAAAGCCTAAATATGTCTGTCTGTCTGTCTGCCTGACAACCAGCCAATCAGAGCACAAAGAAGCATTCTGACAGAAGGCAACCCACTGTCATGATGGTGGAAACACAAGGGATGGAGTGTGGGGAGGTGAGGCCTGCACAGCTGGCTTCCCCCTGCCCCCAGGTCCCTGGATGCAATGGCAACAGAGTGGATGGAATGGGGTGTGAGGACAGCAGGCCTGGTGTTGCCTACCCCCCCACCCTTCTCCCTGCAAGTAATGCCAAGGGGCAGTGGGCCTGGGCCCAACGCTGGGGGAGGAAGCAGGCCTGAGTGGGGAAAAGTTGGCCCACTGCGGCAGGGGGTGGGGGGGAGACAATGGGCCCAGCCTGACACAGCTGCGGTAGCAGCTGGGGGAGGGAAGGAGCGGGCCTCCTCCTCTCCTTGGGCCTGGGCCCACTCCTTCCCCAACCCCCTCCCCTGTATCAGCCCCAAACCAGCTCCTCCTGTCCCCGAGTGGGCCTGATGTGGGGGAGGAGGAGCAGGCATGCCATGGCATCAGCAGTGATAGTGGCGCCAGGGGAGGAGTGGGCCCAGGCCCAACGCAGGGGGAGGGGAAACAAGCCTGAGCCGGGGGAAAAGCCAGTCTGCCGCTTGCTCTCCCACCCCCTTGTCATTCTTGATGGACAATTGGCTAGCTCTATATAAAGTTAAATAGCTATTTCAGGGCTAGAATCTTGAGAGAACCTAGAAGGCCAGTTTTTTGGTGAATTTTGTGGTAGTAAACAAAACACATTTTTATACACAGGCTGCATCTACATGAGATACTGACTGTGCAATTGTTACTGCACAGTCATTTAGTACTTGCGTACACAAATACTAAATGACTGCGCAGTAACTGGTGTTACTGTGCAGTAGCATCCCCAAATGGCTTTTTGGTGATGCTGACTGCACAGTAGCTCATTACTACTGTGCAGTAGCGTTGCCTCACACTTCATACCACATGACGCTACTGCACAGCAGTAATCAGCATCTCATGTAGATGTGGTTACACTTTATAAACATCCTGATTTCACCTGCTCTCTTTTTTCATAGGAAGTATTCTTGTTGGGCTAAATGCCTCAGCTCATTTCAGAATTTTTGAGGGTAGCTTGATCTAATTTCATTCAGCTATTTCTGAGTTACATGGGCAGGGGAAACATGTATTTTTTGCTTCACTTACCTTTTTCATTTACTGAATTTGGTGTTAATATCTAATCTGAAACCTATTATAATAATTATATTGATATTATCTTGGATATTATTATTATATATTAGATAGAAGCAAGATCTATGTAGCACTTGTAGGTAAGAAAATCAAGCACATATATCCAAACAGAGGATTAATGATACTTAAACAAATCATGAAATCAAATCATATCATACATTATAGAGTTACATATGAAGACTTTTACTCATGTGAGTTGTACAGCATGTGATAAATACATTCATTATACACCTCTGACTGCCTCATTTCTCTTGGACTATATTTTGCCCTTGTGTGTGTGTGTGCAGGCATCCATCTGCCTATCCAGGGAGGATATAATACTGTAGAGAATGAAAATTTGCAATATTCTAAGGGAAATAGGGGGTGCAGCAAGGTGAGCTCAAAGCCAATTTTATTCTTTACTGTGATCCTTGGAAGCATAATGGAAATTATCTGTCTACAATAGTTTACAATCACTGAGCAACCTTGGGAGTTCAAGTAGAAAATCAATTTCCAGCTTTTGTGGATGAATACATAAAACTTTCCACTGGCCACACTGACTAGCTCTGCAAAAATATATAATTTCTTCAGAGCATATAGCCCTCATTCACAAGAATAAAATGTTAATGTGGGTTATGTACAATTCCAAACACTGACTGAACAAGACATACACTAAGCATATACTGTTTGAATAAAACAAAGTGAAAGTGAGACACAGCTACATGTTATCAGGTTATACATAAAGCTCTGCAGTGCTTGCATGAAGGAAATCAGAGTCAGAAAATCATCTTGTTTTCCATAAATAATGGGCTTACATGTTTGCAGTTTGAGCTCATGAACTTCATTAACTCCTTTATCAGCAAAGAACTACAGTTTCATACTTTGGGCCTCATGAGACACAAAATGCTGATTCAGAAGTTCAGTCTACGCACCAGGTAGAAGTCAGGTATTGTCTTCTGGTACAACAGCCGGGAACAAACGTTAAGGAAAATATTTTATCTTTCCTTGACCTCTCTGCATGATGAGGTTGACCCAGTTTTAAG
The DNA here is from genome assembly GCF_001723915.1 of Gavialis gangeticus. Taxonomy (NCBI): domain Eukaryota; kingdom Metazoa; phylum Chordata; order Crocodylia; family Gavialidae; genus Gavialis; species Gavialis gangeticus. The sequence goes on from NW_017729032.1 coordinate 31,064,488, forward strand.
TTGCTGTGCTGACAGAACTAAGTTAACTTTGGAATCATGGTTACTTAAATATAAAAGGCCAGAGGTAACTTTTGTTGATGGACAAAATTTTACATTGATATCTAGCTAAAGAAAATTCACATTTCTTGTTTTAGGGCTCATGTTCTTGGTCATAAATATTTCCAGTCTCTTATTTCTAATCATAATATTTTTGTACAGCTATTTTTACCCTAGATTTTCCATCTATTTTTCAGTCTATCTGTTCCACTTAATGCTCAAACATAGATCCCAATCCTGCAAAATTTACCCATGGGTAAGGTTTATTAACTATTATTAGACCAATAAGACTCCGCTCTTTGGATGATTTGGGCTATAGTGTTCTTTAATTTAGCCTGACATTAGACTATAGATAATCAGGAGATACATTAACATTAAAAAAACCCTGAACATAGATAGAGAAACAAAACATCTCCTAGACTTTGTCCCTCCTTCCAGCAGGTCACACACAATATCTTCTAGGTGATATCTTGGTATCTCCTTATCCACTGGTGCCACAAGAGAGGCACTAGGTAGTGATAACCAGGGCAAATTGGATGCCTGCTCTGATTTCACTTCTCAATTGGTCAATGTTTTTTTTCTTGTGATGGATATTCTTCTAAGTGTTGGATGAAACAAGTCCTTTGCATGAACTATGGGTTTTGTTTAATCCATATACATTCAGTATTACTAGAATAAAAGTACCAGAAAATAAAAAGCTACAGAGACAGAGCCTATGTAAAAGGTAGCTTTAGCCCCAGATGCCATTTTTTTGTATCCTGTGTCTTCATATCTTTGGCAAGGAATCACTACTACTATTGAAAATAGCATGTCCAATGAATAGAGTGAAAAGAGTGAGTCTGTCACATAGGAACATAGATCGAGAGGGGACCATCTGGACCAAGTCTATTGCCCTGTAACTGCTGTCAACCATATGATAGAACCTAAGTCCAAAATATTCATGAGATCTTTTCCTTTCCAGGTTTCCCTCTAAGCTTACTTTGCTAACCGAAAACTTATAATTGCTCTTATACCATAGATTTGCCATTGCTGAAATGAGAATATCTCTTTACAGGTCCGGCAGACTGGAAAAGTCATTCCTACTTATCAAAACTTCAATGACTATCAATTTTGTTCCTTTCTTGTTCTCTTTCCCTAATACTTTAACATTAATTTTATTTCTGAAACTCTAGAATGTACTGCATACAACTACAGGCAGCCCCCACTTAGCACTCTTATTTGGTTCCTGAAAAACCGAGCATTAAGCAAAAATAGCGTTACGTGAAACCAAAAGTTTTTGACAAACCAAGAGGGTGACTGTGAGCATTATAATGAAACTTGCTGAGTGCTAAGTGGAATCAGGTATTAATGTAAAATTAATGTTATAGCTAAATAGCGCTAAATGAAACAGCACTAAGCAGGGGTTGCTTGTACATTATAATTCCATACTATATTAAGTCACATACTAAATTATATTATGTCATAATAGTCTTCAAATACTTGAAGGGCTGCCATAAAGAGGGAGGAAAGCATCTTTTATCTCTTGCTGCAGAGAATAGGATGCAGACCAATGGCTTGAAGTCACAGCAAAGTAGGTTTAGTTTGGATATCAGGAAAAACTTCTTTATAGTTAGAACAGTGAGGTAGTGGAATAGACTGCTTAGGGAAGTTGTGGACTTTCCATCACTGGAGGTGTTCAAGAAGAGGTTGGACAGTCACTGTTCTGGGATAATCTAAGTGTAGCTATGCCTATGTTCTGCTGTGGGTATTTCCCATGTGTGGCAGTGAGATGCAACCCACCAAAGCAGTGAGCATCCCAGAAGCATCAGGAGAACCCCAACACTGAGGCTTACCAGCATGTATGCCAGCAGCATGGACAAGGGAAGCCCTGGTGCCATGGCTGTCGTGCTTTATCAGTGTGTGCCAACTCTGGCAGATGGGGCTCAGGCTAGAACACGAGCATGTCATAAAGATGTGCCTGGCCGCTGTGGAGGGAAAACCCAGCAGAGGAAGATGATGGAGGATTGATCTGGACCTGCTCTTGAGCCAGTTGATCAGTGAAGAGCCCTCAGTCCTGTGCAGGAAAGGAAGATGACTAACCATGAGTTGTTTGAGAGAAGGAGAAAATATTCTCCAGCAACCTGCAAAGAACATGTAGATGGTGGGCTCACTATTAACTGATTGAGAAGTGAAAGCCTAGCCAGGGGAATAGGACTTTGAAAAGGGGTAGTCAGATAGCTTGGAGGACTGAAGTAAACTGAGGCTTCTGGCTTATGTGGAGAATGCACCAAGTACTTGGGGATATTGATGGTGCATTTGCAACCTTAATAACCTGATTAAGACAGATGACATCAGGTTGGTGCTAGGACAGGGTGCAAGGGGAAGAAGGGTCCCAAGGAGCACCACTTGACCAAGCAATTAAAGGCATGGTAAAATAGGAAACCTCCCTCCTCTTTAATACATAACATTAAGCGTGGCAGGTGAATCGAGGGTTTGCATACTTAGCAGCTTGCATTTGAGATCGAACTGCCCAGTCCTAAGGGTGGGTGCACTGAAGACCACACCTCAAGACACAGACATCAGACTAGGGTGACACACGGATGTTTACACCGTGCTTCTGGGATTTGCTGGTTGCTGCATAGGTCTGGGAGGGAATTCTACTGCAACACCACCCACCTGCTGCTACATGTCTCAGGGCTTTTTGTAATCCTTCCTCAGAAGTACTGGTTGTTGGCTGCAGCCAAAGCTAGAGATTTTGACTGGGGCATGCCAGTGCTCCTACTGGGTCTTAAACCTAGAGGTTACTTCATTCAAGGTCTGACCAATTGCTATATTTAGGGTCAGACCAATATAGACTGTCAGGATTTCTGTCTTCCTCTGTATGGGGATGGAGGGTAAGTGAGGTGGACCCCTTCATAGGATCTCTTGAACATACTTAACAACCTTTTACAGCTGCAGGATGTTGGCCACCATGGTCCCTCTGCTTTACCCATGGCAGGTTAGGGTGCTCTGTCTTGTGGTTGTGTCAGGGTTGACTCTACTTCTCTGTGATTCTATGTTATCTTTACCAGTTCTCTAAGCCTTATGATACATTACAATATATTGGTATTAGGGATGCTTTAGTAAATAAATTATAATTAGTTAATTCATTAATGGTTACACAGGCGTTAACAGGTGTAATCCAGTTAAATGAGCCAAGTGACAGGAAATGGTAATATGTTTGTATTCATATATTGAAGAAAGGCAGGTGCATCTAAAAACCCACTGTTCAATGGTAAGGGGCAGTAACTGCAGTGATGTAATGCTATTTTTGAGAAATTTACCATGAAAAGTTTGGCATGAGAGTAACTTATTTTTGTCCTATGAGATAAAATGGCATTGCCCCAAAACACAACTGGGACTTGTGGTACATCTTTTAAGATACTGTATAATGCCTATGTGGATACTTCAAGTCATTGCTTACAAGTTTACAATTTTTGCCAAACTGAAACTGGTGGATATGTGCAGGTATGGAGGATTTGTAAGAGATGCACAGTTTACACCCTTAAAATCCCTCCTGTTTATGCAGTCAGCACGTTTTAATGGATAATTTATTCTTCAGCTAGAAACTGCAGATCAAATTCTCAACTAGTATAAAAGGTGCAACTATTGACTTCAGTATAGCTGCACCAGCACTAGCTGAAGATTTGCTTTTTATAGTTATTTAATTAAACCACACTCCAGGGCAGAAAATCTGCTTAAGGCCAAATAAGGCTCCAGGGAGCACATATGTTGAAAACCTAAACACTGTAGTGACTAAGGAGCTATTAGTTCTACAAGTCACAATGATGATGGTTTCCAGAAGCATGTTGCAGGCAGGAACATGGAGCAAGAAGGTAGAGGTTTTAGAAAGAGAAACCATGTCTAAGAATGATCATTCATTTTTTTCTCAACTCATGTGGACAGACACTTGTTCCACCTGAGGAATGAGCAGAAAGTTATAGACATTATATATAGATGCCTAAACCTCCTTGGCTTGCACAACAGAATTAAACAACAAAAAAATCTTACATTGATTGGGTTTTATGGTATACTTAAAACAAAGTCAAAATGGCCATACCAGATCAGACACATTCTAGCTGTCCCTAACATTTTTTTATTCCCAGCTCCAGTGGATCTTTCAGTTTCCATTTTTATTTTTTTTCTAAATGGCAAATACATTATAAATTGGGATTAAAAAGTATCATGGATAACAAAAAAGAATACATAGTTCTATTTTGTTCCTAAGTAACATAAAACTCAAGTTTTTTAATAAAATGGTCTGTGCACGTAACCCCCTTTGCTTACATGCACGGAGGAGAATAGAATGAGCTAAACCTTGAGAAGTATTGTGTGCTTCCCATTAATTCTAGTCAGGAACACTGAATCAAGCAAGTAATGGAGAAATGAGTAAGTAATGGGGAATGATTCACATTTTCCACTTAGTGTTACAGAATTTCAGATCTCAGAACACAGGAGATTATCCTTGTTTGCTTGCTGGTAGAAGTTTGTCTGGTTACTGATTTGAACCTGAGGGACTGAGCAAGATCCATGCCTCAGACTCCTGAAGTTGTTTAGGAGTAGAAAAAGACAGAAGTGGAGATACATGGGATCCTCCCTCTCTCATAGCAATTTCAGGCTTATTCAGAATCTGAAGGCCATACCCCACACTTTTCTCCACAGCAACCAATCTATTGTGACAGACTTGTAGCCTTAAAAAATAAGACTCTCTCTCCAAAAGCCGCCTCTTCTCTTCTGAGCATATAACCCCATCAACCAAGTGTAGAAAGGGTGCTAAAACTGACAGTATCTTGAATGGACTTTATGCTAATGTGTAGCACTGTACCTGGAGCATATGCAACAGAATCTGACAGGATATGAAGTACAGGCTTCTGTAAAAATTTCACTGAAATTTCTACAGGAAGTTGTCCAGTGTATGAATATTTAGTATTTTGGCATGTTTGAACTGAGAACACCATTTAGAAGACAACTCTGTCCTTTCTAGGCTCTCAGTTGATGGACACAAAATGGGAAAATGGGATCAGTGCCAACACAACTGCCAGTGTGTAAAAAATTTCAGTTTTTCTTAGTAACCTCTTAGGAGAATTTTCTAACATTCATACACTTGAAGTTGTCTTCCAAGATAAAACAACTCGCATAAGTGAATTCACATGAAGCTTTCATGTTTGGTGAAGCTTTTTAGTTTATTTAACGTCTCAGTATATTTTACCTAAATTACATAATGGTTTTATATGTAGACTGAATCACTCCATGTGCATATTGCTTGGTGCTCTGTAATAACTCTAGTTCCATACATAGCTTCACTGTTCCTTAATTGTGTACTTATTTACTGCCAACCTATTTCATTGCAGCCACTTTATTTGAGAAATATCCTTTGGTTTTAACTAATTTTACTACTTCATTTCATCAGCTCTACTGTAGAGTATCTAAATAGTTATATCTTGGACTAGAAGGTTTTACAACATAAGATTTTTTCCCCTTCACTTTTACAAATATTGGTTTTGTTGTGTTTACCATTCATGACAATGAACCAATAAACAAATTTAGAATAATAAAAAAATAGACTGTAGCTTATCGACAAGTTAAACCCCAGTTTTTTATGAGATTTGAAATAATGTAAGTTAAAAATGCTTCTTGTAAAAATATAAACTATTATCGCAAAGCAAATTCTTGGAATAATTAAATCCTGATTTTAACAACAGTCCTAGTGATCTTATAGGTGGTGAAATTCTCTCAAAATTTCCAAATTGCTTTCATTATGAAAGCAGTATGTTTGTGATATCAAACCATTTCCTAATTCATAAACCACCATCTACTTTCCAAATCTAGTTCCACAGCTGGATCTATCTCAGACAATCCGAACCACGGGCAACTGTTAAATGGAGGCATGAAGCCTGATTCCTTCTCATTTAAGGTCAAAAAAATCATGTTGATGGATACAGAGATCCAAGCACTTTTCTTGCCTGTATGAGCTGTACTTTTTATTGAGAGGACTCTTTGCTTATGACTTCAGAACTTTTGAAGGGCAGACAGTTTATTTCAAATGGAAAAGCTTCAGTTAGGAATCAAAATTTTGGTTACTTATCTGACAGATGCCTCCCCATATTTTGTCATTTTAATACATAAGCTAGTCTTTTCCTCAGAGTTTTACAAAATGTGAAGGTGATTTGAAAACCAGGGCAAGGCTGATGCCTGCTGCTTTTTCCTTAATACAACTATCTACTCTACATGCCAATATGGCCATTATTATTGTAGTAGCTGTGCATGAACTGTGGCACAGAGACACTAATGACTTGTCCAAGCTCAGTCAAAACAGAAATCTGAAACTCCAACTCCTAGGCTCCAAGCTAGCAAACTAGCCATTGGACTACCCTTCTGCCCTAAACAACTAATCAAAGATTTCCAAATGTATCCTCTGACTTTAGCATGTCCAACTGCCCTAAATGCTTAGTGCTCTCAGCCCCTTTTAAAAATATCTTGATCTGGGGACTCAAATTCACAAGTTATACGTAAACATTGGCCCTGCTTTGAAAGAGTAGAGAGGAAGCAACACTCCTCACCGGATCCTGGCTTATGAACTCCAGCCCCTCTCAGATTCTGGGGTTTCGCTCATCTTGGGCTATGCCCCCTGGCTGTCTCTGGCTGAAATCCTGCTCTGGCAGGGGTTTAAACCTAGTCATGCCCCACTGGCACCCCGATGTGCCCTCCTCACTCACCCCTTATAGCCACTCCTGGTCCACCAGTTAACTTTAACGTAAAGGTAAGCTGCTGCTTTAACAAAAACTCTTTCCTTCACTGGGTAAATGATACATCAGTGAGCTACTTCTTTAACAGAAGTCTTTCCACTCCAAGCATTGGCAATGTGTAGAGGGTGCATGTAAGTTCACTTGCACCCCCTGAGCATGGCGGTGCAGCCCCTGTGAAAAGGCAGTGCCTGCGGGCAGTTGCTGCTCCCCACCCCCGCCCTTGTCTGTGGACAGTTCACAATCAGTGCTCCACTACCAACATTGCCAGCGGTGTCTGCAGGTGGTCACCAACCACTGGTTGGCACTTGCCACCCCCACCCCTCCTGCAGTCAACAGTGCTGCGGCTGCCTGCAGGAGCTCCCCGCTTGCTACTGCCACATTCTCACCACCACCAGCACCACCGCCACCTGTAGGAGCTCGCTGTGCTTCCCCCCCCCCCCCCCCC
>NW_017729032.1:31071893-31089247 GCF_001723915.1 Gavialis gangeticus
TCCCCCCCCCCCGCCCCCAGCCTCCAAGGGCACACGGCATTCACGACTCCAACCAAACAAATATCACAGGAGAGAGCAAGCTGCCCTGGTATGTGACACCTCCTAAGCCTCTCAGTGTCTGTCCTGTTCAGTACTCTGGTGCTTGTAACACAAAAAGCTGCTGGGCCATTACTCTTCCCCAGAGAGCACCTTTCCTTGCTGCCAGCAGAGCCTCTCTGCCTCCTCTGGCTTCAGGACTGGGCTTATGTGTCTGAGAGCCCCTTTTCCCATCCAGTTGCATGTCTTGCCTTGTCTTGTATAATGCTTTTACTGTGGGAAGTACACCACATCACAAGGAACCACTGCAGAAGTTGACCTGGAGGGTTACATTTCATGAGGACTCACTACATGATAGGCCAACCAATCCTGAAAACTAGCCTGTACCTGTCAGGTTACAGATATATTTTCTGTGGTCCCAGAGAGGAAGATAGTATTTACCCATTGCTATGGTAATAGTCTTTGGTCCAGCACTAAATGAATAGAGGAAAATATTAGTTGTTGGATAAATTTAATAAAAGTCACTTAATAAATATGGAAAGTATTCAAAATACATTAAACACATTATTCAGACAGTATAATTTGGCCAATTATAGCCTGGGTAATGTAAACAGCATCATGTGCTTCTCTATGGTAGCGAAAAAACAAGTAAATGAAAATGAAATTCTAGCACTCTCTAAATTTGGGAGGTGGGGAACTCAAAAATATTACCTAAGGGTTATCTTAGGATTTTTAAAATCGTCAATGAATATTTATTATTTATATTTCTTTTCAAGTTTTTCAGCTGCTGTATCAGAGTTTGTGACACATCATGTCAAGTTACATTAGTCACACTTAGTTATTTTACCCAGCATGCAAAACAATTGTATGCAGCCCGGGTTGTCTCACTGAAAACACTAGTTCACACTAGAAATAACAAATGTGCCTGAACATGACCAGTTTGCTGGGAGAGTTTGAAGGAGTGAAGATTGATTTGATTTAGAAGCAGTGAAATAGTACTTCAAAAGACCACCTCATCATCTTTCTTGTTACCTACCTAGAATGTATTTTCTATGGAGGGCTTTGAGTCAGGTTTTCCATGCCCAAAGTTGTGGATAACTGTCTGGTTGGTTAACTATAAGGAAATGAATTTTTGTGGAAAATGGACTATACTAGGCATCTAGATTATGCTGAGACATACCCCCTGACTCCTAATCACCTCTGCAAAGGCCATAATAATCTAAGTGATGACTGATTTTATCTTATTAAGGTTTTTAGAGCATTGCTATTGCTATGTCAAGTCTATGAAGTTTAGCTTCTGAGGCAGTCTTTGTTGCTTGGTGGAATAGGGAACAGGTTAAAGGCTCAGAAGTTTGGAGCCTCCCAAAGTAATGCAAAAATGTGGCTTAAGCCTTTGGGAAATATGTATACTTCAGGGGTAAGGATGAAAGGGAAAAAAAGCCTGTGAAGCCTGGCATTATATAGGAATGCAACATGTAGATACTGCTGTTAATATTGATGAAATTGGTGTTATCAAGGTACAGCTTGTGATAAGATGATCAGAAATACAGCCAAGTGAAAGATGTTTTCCAAGTTAGATCCTTATTTGGTATCTGAAGAGGCTTTCATGGAATACTCAATAAGGAGCTCCTTAGGCTTTTTTGGCTCTTTGAAAAATAAACAGTAGGTGTATTAGTGTTCTGGGAGACATCCCACACTGTGACCAAAGACACCAAGGGTAGAAACAGGTATCACCTGATGTCTCATTTGGTCTGCCATATATATTTTTATGGTGGCAAAATTGTAAGCAAATAGATGTCACTACCCTTTGCCATACCATATCAAAGGAAAAATCAGTGGTGTGGCAAAAGGAAGCAATAGACTCTTTTTCTATATTGTGGTGGGCATCTATTAGCTCTGTAGTGGGAGTATGGGAAGCCTGACCTATGTGCACTTTCTAGCCACTCTGGCACGTGCTTTGGGGGCCTGAGAATCTCTCAAGCCCCCAGAGCACCTGCATGGCTATCCCTGCTTACAGAGAGGCACCCCAAAGAATCTTGGGATGTCAGGGTCCACTTCATTCAGCAACATCCATTTGTAGCCCAGAAGTGCCCAGCATTTAGAATCATAGCAACTTAAGAGAAGAGACAAGTTTTATACCCAGTGGATTTTTTCCCCTAAAGATCCTAGGCAAATGGGATCCTTAGTAACTAGTAAAGAAAAAAGAAAAAAAAAGGAGTTCTGGGTGTGAATTGTCTTCCACATCGTGGTAGAGCACTCTAAACATGAGGCATTGAATAGAAGCACGGGAGGGGAGGACATGGGAGGGAAGTGAAGATATCACTGATACTTCCTCTGTACGTGTTCCAAAAGATAGATGTGAATTATATAGAAGTATGGCTGGAAGGGACCTCCAGAGGTCATCTAATCCAACCTCCTGCCTGAGGCAGGATCATATATATCCAAACTATCCTATACAAAATCATAATATAAACTCTTGGTAAAACTATTGTCAACCCTGATACGACACAAAATATAACACTCTAACCTGCCACAGGTAAAGTAGGAGGTCCACATAGCGAACATTCTGCTTCTACGAAAAGTTGTTAGCAAGAGATCCCACGTACAGGGCCACATCTCCCTCTAGTGCAGTGGTTCCCAACCTTGGGGTCATGACCCCATTTGGGGTCTTAATGATAAAAATGGGGTTGCAAAGACACTTGACAGTGTCAACCGATTATACAGGAATGTGAGTTTTCCATTCTCTGCAGAAAAAAGCATGGACTTTTTTATCTTTTAAAGGAAAAAATGTAGGAAACAGTGGGTTCCCCTTGCAGGTTGGCAAAGTTCCAGCCTGCAAGTGGCTGTATATAGTGGGAAGAAGGCTATCAGCCAGGAGGCACCACGTGCATGTGCACACATGCACATGTGCATAGCACCAAGGCAGCACAGAGAGCATCTTCTGCAGCTCTCTCCAGGCAAGTCTATGGGGGGTGGGCCAGATTGAGGCCCCCATGGTGATGGAGGGAGGGAGAGAGTGGAGTGGAATGGGGCAGGGCAGGGCTGGGGTAGGGGCACTGCCCAGCTAGGCTGATGCATGGGGACTGGGGCAGGATGCAGGGCCTGGCTGGGGAAGCAGGATGGAGCCACAGATGGATCATCCAGGGGGCAGTGGGAGAGGGGGCTAGCTCTCCATTGCTGCATGCACTCCAAGGGAGGGAGGCATGGGGGGCATGCCCCCCAGATTTGCATGTGGGAATTGATGTGGGCTGTCCACTGTGGACTCAGGGATCCCCACCTGCTGCCTCCCCCTTTGGGGACTCTGTGGCAGAGTGGGTCAGGGATGCTTGGTGCCATTGCTGGGAGCCCTGCTCTGGCTGCACCACCTTGGTGAGGCACCTCCTGCCCTCCCAGCAACAGCAAAGGGGCCAATTGCATGACATCGCTGCTGCTACTGCCAGGCAAGTAGCAGGTTCTTCACCATGGTGGTGTGGCCAGCTTGTGGCTCCCAGCAGCAACACCAATCCTCCCCACCATCCCACACTAGGTCCCACCCACTGGGTTGTGGAGATCCTCACGGGAGGGCAGCAGGGCAGGGAACCCAGAGCCCACAATGGGCAGCCCACATCCTCCCCTCACCCAAGGCCTCCACTCTGGCCATGCTGCCCATGATGGAAGGTGGTGGGAGGAAGGAGAGCTGGGCTCTGTGCTCTGTTTCAGCTTCAGCAGCTGTTGCCTCCTGTGGGTGGCAGCCAGGTCTCGGGCACTGCTGTGGGGGGGAAGGAGGCTCTGGGCACTGGGGCATCTGGGAGAGGGGCTAGAGGGCTATGAGTCAGGAGTGAGGGGCACTGGCAAGACTGGGGGATGTGAGCTCGGAGTGAGGGGTACCTGGGGGGCTAAGCAGCCATGGTGAGGAAATAAGGTAAAAAGTGGAGTCATGTTGAGGGAAAAGTTGGGAAGCACTGCTCTAGAGGAAGGCAAACTCCTCAAAGTCCATACCAACCTGATCATGGGGTCATGTAACAGGGGGCCTGATCTTACTGTGGTCTGCCCACCTGTTTCTGGGCTAACCACCCACTTTCTCACCTACCACACCTTGTTGGAATTAATTAAAAGATGTTAATAAGCGGGAGGCTGCCCATTTCCTGCCCCGATGCCAGGGGGTGCTATCTGAGGCTCCATTCCTCCCCTACACCGCAGCCCAAGCCTCGCAGATGGCATCCATAGTTCTCAAAATTACCGGCCCTTCGCTGGGCCCCAGAATCCTACTAATTGAACCCTGCCTGTACTCCTCTCTTCAGGCAGCCTATTCCACCTTCATTCTCTGCAAACATGGCCCCCTGAGCTGCTTCCCCTTCATGGGTGTGGTCCTCTCTTGGGACCTTGGGCTACTATCTCTGGCCCACCTCCAGGCCAGTTGGAACCCCAGGCCCTCAGCTCTTGGGCTTTCCTCACGGTGGGTCCTTTGGCCCTTTGACCCTTCCGGTCCTGGCTTCAGCATCGACCAGTCGGGGGGAATGTCAGACAGGTTTGTGAGTCCATGGCCTCACACTCTTATTCCTGGTGTCCACCTTCCAGACCCTCCGCATAAGGGGTAACCCACTCGGTTGTGGGGGTTAGGGGTTAAGGCACACTGACCCACCTTTCACTGGGGTGGTAACTGGCCTGGCATTTCCTGAGGGCTCACTTGAGCTCACTGGTCTTTGGCCCCTTTGCTGGGCCTGTCTTCAGTACGGTCTTCAGTACGGTGCTACACAGGGTACCTCAGGCTGTATGGGCCAATTGCGTGGCTGCAAACCTCCCCTTTACCACACCCCAAGCCTTCTGGGTGTTACCTGAATATTATTCCCTCTGTTGGAGTCTTGGCCTACTCAGCATCTGTCCCTTCAATATAGCTAGGTCTTCTAACTTAGACCCACTGTGTTGGGCCCGGCTTTAAGGCACTAGCTCTCAATCTCCTTTTATCACTGGGCTTTCCAGCCCCTGTAACTGCACCCCACTTGTACTGGGCTCTCAGGCCCCTTTAGCTGCTCCCCACTGACACAGGGCAGCTACTCAATCATGTAGCCCACTCTGGGTACTAATGAGGCCTCCTCCTCCTCCTCTTACAGCCTCATTCCAGTCCACCAGTGCAAACAATAACAGAAACTCAAGCCCCTGGGACATAACATAATGATAATCAAAAGAGACCACGCTCTGCCCCTTTAAGAAGGCAAACTTCTCCCCTTGTACTGCATGCCTCTTAGCCCTAGGTACCTTATGGCCTCCTGGAGTCTTACTACACTTAGGAGGCAGCCAGATGTATCAGGCAGCTCTCTTGTGCAGGAGCTCTTTCTCCTGGCAGCTGTCAGGGAGAGTGAACCCAACCAGCCCCAGTTCTGGGCTTATATATACTCAGGGCTCTGCCTCCTTCCAGTCAGTTGACTGCCATAGGTACCAGTTAATTATCTAATTTGCCTATTACTCAGGCAACCTGCAGCTGTGGAGCTTTGTCTAGCCTGCAGGGCTTCTTGATAGGCTGCTTCTGCCCTTAAAGGCACAGGCATACCTTGGTGTACTGAGACAAGCCCCTAGGGCTGCAGGCACCTCTGAGCCTCTAGTCTGGTGAGTGGGTTTGCCCTGACTCACTTCACCCCTGCCAAGGCTCTGCTGCAGCCAGGCTCTGTGCTCTATTTCCTGTGCTTCCAGAGTTCCCTCCTCTAGCTGCATCGTCTGCATTGTCACCAGCCCTGCAATAACTGCCTGTTGCTGTGTGCTATCGTCAAGCCCATACCCAACCCCCAACCGGTACTGGGGAGGTCTCTCAGGGCACTGCCACTCCAGCCGAACCCCTCAAAATGCTCCCTGCTATGACATCTATGTTATATATACAAAAAATCTGAAGCTGGACGGGGAACTGAAGTGAAAGGTTGTCAGACCTGACTGTATGCTGCACACGCATTATTGGAAATTTCTCCACATTTTAAAAAATGTTGTAACTATTCTTTTCATTTTTTTCTGGTTATAATTATATTTAAAGGCATTCTCTACAGACACCAGCTAAGATACTCACTAGCCCAGTGAAGTCCTTTTATAAAGACATAGATTTTGTGTCAGGGAACCAGCAGTTTTACCAGGTAAATGCACATGACAGACAAAGAGCAAGCAAGGGGGAAGCAGGCACAGAAAAGTAAAGGGACTGGCCCGAAGTAAATGACAGAATAGTGGCCAATCTGGGAATAGAATTCAGGATTCCCAAACCCCAACGTGGTGTTATTGGTCCATGCAGCTCCTTTCCCCTCTTAACCCTCACTTCCCTCTACAGTATCTCCCTCTTCATAACTTAAATAAAAGTTACACACACACACACACACACTATAGAACACTTTTACATGTAACTTTTTATTGAACCAGTTAAAACTGTTCCATGTTGCATTCTCACCGGGGCAGTGCTGACACCAGACTCTCTATATATCCCCCCACAATAAAACATGGTCCTTTTCTTCCTACCAACCAAGAAACTTGAAATTTTCAGGTGACCCTTCCTCCCCAGTTTCACACAAAGTTACACATAAGGGGCAGACATACAGTTTAGGATTATGGCTTGTAAAGCTCCATCCAAAGCAGTGATGCTCATGTAGAAACAGGGCTAAGTCTGTTTCTCAGGCATGTTGCAACTAAATGTCTTCACTCAAGACCTGCCTCAGACTCTTGCTCCTGCTATGGGATTGCTGCCTCCTCTCCGAGTTCAGCTGGCACATAATCAGCACCTCCCCCAATATGTCAGTTATAATGAACCTGAAGCTTCCTACAGGGCACCAGCACCTGCGGACACCTTGTGACTGAGCTGGACAAGAGGAGAATGTCATTCTGTCACCAACCTAATTTTATGAGACGCTGAGCATTCAGCTTTTGTCTCAACACCTCGAAGGCTCAGGTTCTAAGTTTGTCCTATTAAGGGAGGAAAAAAATGCAATTTGATTCGAAATGATTTGGAACAGACTCAGCTGGGGCCATGGTGTTTTGTTGATTGCCGGTTGGTTTTCAAATAACTGGTTTTGTAATAAATGCTTCCTCCAATATCTCCTGGAGGGGTGTTCTTTTGTTTAGTCCCAGCTGTGACTATATAATGCTCCTCGGATCTGACAGCCAAGCAGGAACCAGTGTTAATGGTACAAAGGGAAGTTCTGGGGCAAGAGGAAGGGCAGACGTGTCCACAAAAATAATACAGTGTATTTCATGCAGTTTGAATGAATTTAGGATGGTTACCTGAGGTGTGGCAAAGAGGAAATTAGTATATTTTATTTTTAAATATGCATACACTTACAAAAGGGCAAATTACATACATACCAGAATTCCTGTATGCTGTGAGTGAAGCCTAAATCTACTCTTTTGGGATTAACTGTAAGAAAGCATTGCCTCATGAGGGATCATTTAAATGTCACAAGCCAAATGATCTCTTAGTGGTCCTTATACATTTTTTTAACTTAGTTTACATTATTTGTGCATTCAAAGCTAAATATTTAGTTTGGTAAAATAAGATTTCCTGCATAATTCAGCTCTTTCTTTCCCAGAGCCCCCCTCCCCCTCCTCTACAGGTATTGTGCAATTAAACAGTTAATTACACAATTAAGGGAGACCAGCAAGATGTGCAAAGTACCTAACACAGACAGCTTTAAAGCTAGATCTCAAAAATGTGTACTAACTTCATAGCTGGTTGCTATTTGGCTTTAATTTGCATGTGTAGCAGGGTTCCCCTGCAGCTGGGAGTCCCATCTGCTTAGGAGGCTCCCATCTGCAGGGTTGCACCGTGCTCTGCCGGGGCTGGGAATCTTGCATCTGAGCAGATTCTCCTTCTCAGCTGCTAGGACAGAGAGTCCTGTAGTTGCTAACTCTTGATCCCAGAGACAGCCCATGGGATTCTTGGTCCTGGTGGATGTAGGGTCCTGCCACTGGTGTGAGTCCAGGACTTGCAGCTAAGGGAGCTTTTACTTGCTGGTGCAGGGGAGCCCTGGATGGTGATTTGGGGCTTCACCTGTACCAGCAATAAGGCGTGATAGCATCTCATGCCAGATCCCACAGCTACACCTCCTGCATGCACATGTGGCATGGCAGGAGGCATGATTGTGTGGTTTGTGCATCAGATCCTATCACACCTTTACCTGAATGTGTCTAGAGGGGCCCAGAGAAATCAAGAACACACTAAAAAGAAAAGCTAAAAAAAATATTGAGAAGTCTTCAGAAACTGGCAATAACAATTAGGAAGCAGTGCATTAAGGTAAAAGAAGGCATTTAAAACTTTAGTGTACTGTTCTTTGGAAGACGGTCAGTTTCTGCTTTTAAAATATTAGGCCTTTAATGAAAGACAGTAGTGTCACTGGTCACTGTGGCCCTGTTGATAGCTTTCTGCCTCTGGGCCAAAGAAATTTTGGCTTATATCCATCCAGTGCATTACTAGGTAGATTCTGCATACTCAAAGGTCATTCTTTGGATGAGACATTGATGAAGATAGCCACAAACTAGTCTTATATTTTCCAATGAATTATCCTGTCCTGTTTTTGGAATATGGATTTCATTATGTTGCTTCCTGGACACTCTGGACAAAGACAAAAAAAAAGATGAACTACTTATATTTATTTTGCCTAAAGGGTATACTTTATTTCTGAAGTTCAGTGTATTTGGAAGGAGACTATTTAGGGATTAAGTCCTATCATTATTATTTCATTTGTTTATGAAATAATAAATAATAATTTGTTTTTGTTATTACACTTTTCTTTTAATTGTGTTGTTCCTTATATCTACACTGTAAATGCTTCAGTCTCTGCAGCATTCCCTGATCATGGGTAGAAGAGTTCACTAATACTACACTCAGGTTCCTTAATGTATGTATGAAACTGTCTTCACGGGAGTATTTGTGTGTGTGCGTGTAGATACATATATAGATAATGGACACACAGAAAAGATGCTATACTGTTTGCCTTTTCTTTCCTCACAGTCTTTGCTTATGTAGAAATCAAATAAATAATAGTCTCCATGCACCACCATGACAGTGAGATCAACTTAGGTGTTTGAATGTACACTCTACCTTAAATAGGAAGTTTGTTTTTTGGCTGTGAAACAAGGGGTAGGTGGAGCATCCTCCACTCTAGAATTCACATCCTCATACCAAAATGAACTCAAAAGGCCAGAGACAAAGTCATGGTGGCTTAATTCTCTGTTAAGCGTTAGCTCCAAGAGATGATTTGATCCCCAGTGTAGCTTGGAGCATAGGACTTGGAAGGGGAAAAATACAATGCACCAAGAGAAAGTGTAAAGCAGGGGTGTCAAGCATATTGCTATGGGCTGGATCCAGCCTAAGGACGTCCTAGAGGAGCTGGGGAATTTGGAGGTGGGGCAAGTAGGGGCAGGGCCTGCCACCAAATTCCCAGGCATGGAGCCACGACGGACTAGTGGTGCAGGGGGCTTGGGGTGGAGATTGATTGCCTCAGCCCCATGTTGTTGCTTGCTCTGCTGCTGCTGCAGAGTCCAGATCTGAATTTAGTCCAGAGGCTCCTTGTGGTCTGGATCTGGCCCGGGACCAAGTGAGTTTCACACCCCTGGTATAGAGAAAACAACATAAGTTCAGTCTGTGTGCGCCTATGTGGTTAGAAAGACAGCTGTAGTTGCAGAACCTCTGTAATAGTAACTTAATACAAAAGAGTATAGCATTACAAACACAGGAACATTTTATGTGACTACTGAGCACACAGAATATGGAAACTGATGGAAGTAGTTACTCTGCTGAGACTGATATCAAAGTCTCGATTAACAGGCAAATAAATCAACACCTAGAAACAAAGCAAATGAGCATGGAGGAGTTCAGACCACTGGAAATGCAGTAAAGTGTCACCATCTACACGTGCACTAGTATTAGGGGATAGTAAATTAACTCTGCTGTAAGATAGTACTGTAGGGAACAGTACTATATTATGGTGGAGGAAGAAAAGTGTAGATGGTGGCAGGGGCTGGCTGGGGCATGAGAGGGCTAAAGTGCAGGGGTTGCCTGTTGCCTAGCTCAGCATTATAGAAACCTCATGCCCTGACCAGCCCCTCCACTGCCCAATGCTGCCACCCAGAGCCCAGGGCTGACATCCCCATGTTCCTTGCCAGCCTGGGGCTGCTCTACCCTGGCCCCAACTGTTGCAGTCCCGGGCATATATGCAGACACTGCAGCAGCTGACTCGGGCCAAACTGTGCCAGAGTTTATCACATCACCTTAATGGCACGTGTAGATTTGCCCACTATGTTATAGAGAGGGAGATACTGTAGAAGGAACTGAGGCTTAAGAGGGGAAAGGAACTGTATGGACCAATAACACCACACTGGGGATTGGGAATCCTGAATTCTATTCCTAGATTGGCCACTATTCTGTCATTTACTTTGGGCCAGTCCCTTTACTTTTCTGTGCCTGTTTCCCCCTTGCTCGCTCTTTGTCTGTCATGTGTATTTACCTGGTAAAATTGCTGGTTCCCTGACCCAAAATCTATGTCTTTATACAAGGACTTCACTGGGCTAGTGAGTATCTTAGCTGGTGTCTGTAGAGAATGCTATTAAATTCTAATATATTAGAAGCCTTAGTCTGTCTGCCTGCAATGATCCAGGCCAACCGTGCATTGACTGTGAGGACCCGAAGCATTATGGACAGTGGGGGCAAGGGAGTGAGGATGTCACCGTGCTGCCCTCTACCCCCCAAGCAATAGATGGCAGGAAGGGGGAGGTGGCGGGGAAGAGAGGAGGGAGGGAGGGAGGGGAGAAGGAAAGGTAAAGGGAAGGGGAAGGATTGTTTCTGCTGGCAGTGCCCCACCCACTGCTGCCCCACCCCCTGCTGCCACCACCATGGGGAGGGGAGGCAGGGAGTGAGGGCTGTTGCCTGCCACTGGGTGTGGCAGATACCCAGTTCCTGGGAGCTAGCAGGGTGGTGAGGCAGGGGGTGGGGGCATGCACTGGGCCAGACATAGGGGCTGCAGGGGATGTGGGTTGTGCATGCGGCCAGAGGCAGATCGGTGGCACTGCAGGGCACTGGGTGGCAGTGCTCTGTACCCACCTGTTCCCCCTCCCCATCATTCATGATGGGAAATTTGCTAGTATAACTATAACAGCCAGAAAAATAATGAAAATAATACTTTTTTTTTTTTTTTTTAATGTGGGGATATTCCCAATAATATGTGTAACGTGCAGTCAGGTCTGACAACCATTGACTTCAATTCTGAGTCTAACTTCAGCTTTTAGTATACTCAGTCTGTCCACCTGGCATCTACTTTTGGCACCATATTTGTCAATGGAACAAGAGATTATCCCTATTGACATTGCTGCAGCAAGGTTTATGACAAGTATATGACCAACAAAGGTCAAGTCAAACTTCCACTAACGATTTGAATATTCAGTTTTTGTGGTATTATTTTCCTTCCTGTCTCATTCGGTTTGTGCATTTGTTTTTGCATTTTGTTAAAGTAGAGACCTACAAAAATACTGTCTCCAGGTAAACATTAGAATGATTTGATTTATTTACAGGTGGGATGTTTTTACAGAGTCATGCTTATGTTACAGCTAGCTGTCTACAGAAGTTGTCCAAAACTGACACTGGTGTGGTACAGGTCACTTGGACATACATGAGATGTGATCTCATTACATTTGTGATGGGAGGGAATATGTAATCCTAATTTTCCACAAAAAAGAAACACCCTCATACATGACCTCATTTTACCCATACTAGTTATTTTATGGGTCACAATTAGTTCATTCTTCATAAAGAATATGGTTCTCCCGAATAGAAATATTATTGTTATTAATAATGAATTATTATTACATCCATAGCTCTCAGAACAAAATAATCCTCAGCATACCTAAAATACCATAGGCTTTTCCTCCTCTACCTGGCATTTCACTGAGCTGTATTTTCCCAGTCAACTCCTCCTTTTCCTAGTCCCCAAAAGAAAATATGCCCATTCCAGTGAGGGAACAATGATAAAGCAGATTGGGAACTGTAGGATTTGTAAGGTTGTTGCACATATTTTTTAGCAGTATTGGGGAATGACAAGAATATAATCATAGGCAGATTTTTCCTTCAAAAAACCACCAAACCTGACAGTAAGTAGTCTGACCTGTCTTTTATCTTGTTATTCTCAAAAAGACAGCCCATGAGTCATTTGCATTTTTATTTTTTCTCTTAAAGCTATGTCTCCTTGGAAGCAGAAATTATCCATGGGTAAGCTTTCTATTAATGTTCCATTTCATTTTTCTATTCCTGTTTTATATAAACACAAAGTGATAAATAAAGTCTGAAGCTATAACATGCAAAGCTTTGCAATGTACATAGGCCCATTACTGAACCATTTCCTCACCAATAGAGAAACTGAAGGCATCTTGCCAGCTACACTGGGCCATTATGCTGCTGACAATATTACTAACCCTTATAGCAGAGAGTAAATACGCTTTGTTGGCCAAACATATACAGAAGCAAAGCCTGTATTTCAGAGTTCACAGTGGAATGTTTATGGTTGTGGTCTGAGAAAAGCATCTCTAGTTGTTTAATTTTTTATATCCTTTGTTGATTAAGGCCCTGGTGGATTTAAGGTATGCTGGTGAGTGATATAGACATATACCTAACTAAACAATAAAAGCTCAGTTTGAAAAAGGCCAGGGTTACTATTAAGATAAAGTGGAATAAACTGGAGTCTTATTTATACTGTCAGCATCAGTAAAGCTACTCCAGATTTTCACCAGTGCCACTTATATGTATTATATATATCACACAGGCCATAGTGGCTAGAGACAGACATTCAAAAAAGCCTGAGCCTGAATTGATTCAATCTTTGCAGGTTAGTCCAAGTTGGCTAGGCTAAATCAGTTTGTAACCACAAAGACATCTCAGAAATGCAGGCACATGCCTGCAGTGGCTCAGGCTATAAGCTGTGGGGTGCTTGAGCAGCCCTCCTGTCCTTTCCATAGTGCTTAGCTAAGGGGGATGTAGCCAGGCATTACATAAACTGGTTTGACCCAAATCACTTAAGTCTGGTTTTGCATTCATTCAAAAAAGTCTCAAACTGGTTTCAGCCATTTTCAAACTGGTTTGTGTGCACTGAACATCTGTTCTGTTACAGGTTTTAACCAGTTTCTGATCACTTAAACCAGTTTATGTGTAATGCCTGTCCCTAGTCAGTGAGACTTGTGGCATAAGGTGGGTGCTGTATGAAGTGAGAAACAGTTGCTGTGCTGTGAGCATGACTGAGAGCTCACAGTCATCTGGGAACCAGATTTGCTTTAGAGCTCAAATCTCATCTTGCAGGGAAATGTGCTGGAAGGGGTTTGAGGACAGAAAGAAATCTTTGCCAAGAAGTATTTGTGGAGATATTCGCACTGTTTTGTCAGGAAGGCAGGGTTTACCCCAACAGAATAGCTGAAAGGGTCTTTCAGCAGATCTTGGAGGCCCCTGGAATCTTTTTTGTGGCTGAGGTTCTCTATCTACAAATCAACTCTGGCTTTCCAATTTCCCCCTGTCCCCAAGACAGCTTCACTGGTTTCACATTAATAGAAGCTCTCTGGGAGGGGTGGGTTGGTCAGGGACTCCAAAGAGAAAACCAGGGGCTGCGTTACATTTCTGTCAGAACTCTGGAGGATGAAAAGTGGATGATGCATGTGTTATCCCAGGCCTGTTTACTCACAGAGTCTCCATGCACTCACCTGGCACAGGCCTAAGAACAGACATTAGCTGGTCTCCACCAGAAATAGCAAAAATGGGGTGGCAAAGGAGCTTGATTTTAGCACCCATGCCAAAAGGGACAGTCAACATGAGTTGTATCCTATCCAAGGACCAATTTATGGGGAGGGGAGAACAAAATATTGCTCTTTTTATTTTACATTGTTCCTTAATTTGTATTTGGCTTTTAACCAGACTTTAACTGTTCAACTGAGTACATTTTTCAATTCCACCAAAAAACTGTAGCCAGTAACAAAGATAGCAGTTTTCTATTTTCTGTGCCAAGCAATTATATAGCAATGCCTTGAAAAATAAGCTTTCTACTTAAATGGTTGTATACATCAATAAAAGATAAAATATACTTATCCACCCATTCTGCATATGATCCCATTCCTTAGATACATAGGTCTGGGCCAGAAGTTTCATAAACCAATTTGACCTAAATCAGTTAAGTCTGATACTACGTTCAACCAGGTTTATCTTAAACCTGTTTCAGCCATTTTGAAACTGGTTTGTGCACATTGAATTTCTGTTCTGTTACAAGTTTCAACCAGTTTCTGAAGACTTAAACCAGTTTATGTGTAGCTTCTGTCCCTAGCCATACGATAAACTATTATACAGGCTTCATACAGCCTCTCTCCAACAGAATGCAGAAATTAATTAATTAAATCCTGATAACACATCAGTACCTTACCCTATCTTACACTTAGCTGTGAAGAAGTACAGTGGTCTTGTGGTTAAAACTGAGGACTATGATGAAGGGTGTTTGGGTTTGAATCCTGTGAGCATCTCATCTACTCTTTCTGCCTTAGCTCTCCATATGTAAGCTAGAGATACTACCTCCTTTTGCTGATGCTATTTTGGTTATTTTTATTGGGAATTCTCTGAAGCAGAGAAGACCTTTATGCACCATGCAGTTCCTGTCATGGTGTGTTAAGAGTCTCTAGATGGTAGTGTAACACAAATAACCCCACCTTCCTTGCCCACTAAGTTAACAACTGGTGTATGTGCAGAGGCACTGTGATGCTTGAAAAGGAATCTCAGCTTGTTTCAGTGCTAGAATTTTGTTCAGGTTGTTAAGACATCTTTCCTTATCATTTTTATCATTCATAAGACCTAAAAAGGAACATTAAAGGTAACATGAACTTGTCTAGCTGTAGTGAGCTATGCACTGTTCAGATACTAAATCTTTAAGTGAATTCCGGGGGTATCTATAATAAGATGTCCTGAATTGTAAGCTGTGTTCCAAAAGGAGTAATAGGTAAGTATTTTATGTGGTGATCACATATTTTAAGGCTGATGTGCAAAAGCGTTGAGGAAGACACAATCCTCTCTCAGAGGGACAGACAGGGGTATTTTGAAGCAACCTATTTCTTAAAGGGGTTAATGCTTTTCTAATACTAACCTTCCCTGAGATCCCAAACATACACACATAATACACTGCTGTGGCTCACAGTTTCAGTTTCAGGCTGTTCATTTGCTGATTACAGCAATATAAAATATAAATCACTCTGGTACCATTATCCTATACTGGAGTATACATACAGCAACAATTTAAACAAATGTTTTACCTTTATTGGGAACTTGATGCTCGCCTGGTGTCTCAGCACCCCCCACCAGGCTGCCCCACCCAGCCCCAGCTCCTGGTTCTTTAAAAACCTCAAAAAAGCCCCCACTGACAGGCTGCTGCAGCAGCTGTTGGGGCGTCTGGGGGCTTGTGGAAGCTCATGTCAGACCCCCACATGCAGGGCAGGGCAGTTGGGGATAGTGAGGGTCACATCCCTGCCTGGCAAGAGCTGGTGAGTGTGGGGCTTTTTTTTTTTTAAGAGCCAATACTGGGCCCAGGCAGGGCAGCCATGGGAGGGGAGGGAGCTTGGAGAGTGGGCAGGATATGGGGCATAATGGCAGATCCCCCCATGCAGCATGGAGCAGCAGGGTGCAGCAGGATCCAGTGAGTGTGTGGCTTTTTTTTTTAAAGAGCTGGGATGCTGGGGCTGGGAGGGGCAGCCATTGATGGGGCTAGGGGAGCAGGTGGGAGATGGGTCCTGTCTGATTTGGAGATTCAGCAGTGGTCGAATCTCTGAATCAGATTCGGCTGAATCAATTTGGGACAGTGATTCAAATCACTGAATCGAATCACTGTTCCCCGAATCAGTTAAATCCGAATCCGAAGTGAATACTAGCCGCTTCACACAGGCCTATTGAGCAGGGATTGGACTGGATGACCTCCTGAGGTCTCTTTCAACCCTAATTTTCTATGATTCTATTATTCTGAGTTGAGATGTGACAGTTTTCAAGGAGATGTTTGCAGTTCTAAAGGTGTATTAGTTATAGTAGTTATGTTTTTCTCATATCTCTCCCCCCATCAGAGTTAATCCATGGCATACAGTGCATCTGGCTTTATAAGAAAGATATGAAAAGTCCCAGTACATATTTTAGGATGTGACATTTCTAAAATTGTTTTCTCTAAAATATATGGCTTTTGCAGAATAAATGATGGAGTAAGGCAATATGAAAGTTTTACTGGCACAAATTTCCTATCACTATACTGTCACATAATCACTACGTATCCATAATGTAAAATGTAGTCTATGAATGGGGTTTCATTGCCTCACTTTTTAAAATAGCTGAATGTATCATTCTGATAACTCAATACTTTTTAAAAAATGTATTTGCAGCCATGTCATGAATTTGCTTCATAAGAAAGACTGACCAATGATGAACAGCTCAGGGAATCTTCTTGAGGAGCAAGATTTGAAAAGAACTTAAATCCTGTGTGTTGCTACAATGTTAATGTAACATTTTAATGTAAATTAAAAGGAAAATAAATTGGAAATACAAATATTGTTATCTACAATCTTTGGTTCACAGGATTATCTCTAATCCTTCCTCTCCTAGCAGCTTGCTGCTCTCTCATTGTAGAGCGTTTCTCAGGTCTCTTATCTCCATCAAACTTCCTTTGGCTTTAGTTCTACACAGGTAAGAAAAGCAGAGCATCCATCTCAGTGAGCTAAGAGCAGAAATGGACTCCTATGTCTTTATGTACTAAAGTACAAGGATTGACTTCAGGCCACACAGTACTAGGTCGGAATAGTGGTAGGAAACACGCCATTTTTAATGTCAAGTTCTTTACTGGGGGGGAAAAAAGAATTTTTTACAATTTTTTTACAATTTTTTGATTTTTACTTTCAGGTTTGCTCACTAGGATTTCCTGCAAACCTCTAACTAATCCAAGGAATGGACTAAAATCCAATACAAGCTAAAGGGAGGAGGCAATGGAGCATACCTGGGAATCTGGCTTATTGTGTTTATAGCACTTCAGATTTCTCTATAGGAAAGCAATGTTATGGACCTTAATAGCTGTAATAACTCTTATAGAGAACTGCACCTTTAAGGTCTGAAACATTCTGTGTGGTAGAGTGCAAAAGATTTATCAACTGGAAACAGCAGCAGGTGCTGGAATTGGTCTGAACACAGCAGCTAGATCAAATAAAGAAAACAGGTGCTCCAGATCAGACTGGGCATGGGAATTCATAGGATCATAGGAAAGTATGGCTGACTTGGAAGGAATCCCATATGATTATTTTCCATCACTACTTCCCTGGGTTGAGAGTGAGTAATTTGC
>NW_017729032.1:31094247-31126113 GCF_001723915.1 Gavialis gangeticus
ATTATTTTCCATCACTACTTCCCTGGGTTGAGAGTGAGTAATCTGCATGTCTGCTACCTTCCTTGGATATGCTAGCCTTTTTCAGGCTCCCATTCCAGAATTGAACCCTGATTCCTTCTCACCTGTTGTCACCATGGTAGGCACAAAAAGTATCATTGAAAGTTTATAGGGCAGACATTCAAATGAGTCATTGCTGCCACAGGGGCATTCTAGGAAAGTAGGGCTGGATGGGATCTCACAAAGCCATCTAGTCCAGCCCCATGCTCAAGGCAATATCACCCCTGACTAAACCATCCCAGCCAAGTGTCTGAAACAGAATATTTCAGTTCTTTCACTTTGGGAAAAATCTAAAAACACAAAAAAACAAAAATCAGCAAAGGTTACTTGGAACAACATAGGAATCACAGGCCAAAATAGGAGACTTGCTCACCATCTGACGCAGAGCTTCTAGTTACCTCTTTTTTTATCCTGAGGTTTCTGAGTTTAATAGGGCTAGTAAGAAAGTTTGCTGGTATGTTTTGGAAATCAGAATGAAGTTTTAACGTCTGATATTTTTATCTGTGCAAAAAAGAGGTGCCTGCTTTTTAGGATAAGTTTTTATTTTAATTTTTAAATTAAACTTAATTTTGAAACCAAACTATTTTGTTTTGTATCTGTTTCATTGGTCTCTATTTTTCATTACGGCCCGGTCTCCCTGGGTGGATTACATCATTTATGATCAAAGACTCCATGTAGTGCAGCTTTACCTTTTGAAAAAGGTATGCCACAATGCATCTTGGGAGTTGTGCCACTGCCAAGAATCCAGTTTATAGAAGGCAGTAAGCTACACAAAGTGGTGGCATTTCCATGTAAAAACACATTAGTTTAAAACCAACATTTTTCATTTTTTTTACCTGTGTTCTCATTTGCAAACATACTGCACATGCACCTCAAAGTATGCAGCTGATCTGGTTCACCAGCTCATTTGTCTTTACTAACTCATATCATTATTCTTCCCTACCTCACCCAGCAGCACGCATTTCCCTGTATGTCCTTTTCCTAATTTTCTGGGAAGAACAGAAAGACAAAATATGGCAAGGATTAGCAAAGACAACAAAAAAGCCATGTTTTACTCTGTATTTCAGGCATCAGGCTAATAAGCAAACCTAGAACAGAAAAGTGAACAATTTTGCAAAAGGGAAAAACAAAACAATCACTCAAACTGATGCTTTAAGAAACAACAGATCAAAATCACAGTGGGGATGGATGTATCTCCTATATGGACCCTCTTGTTATGCTAAGTTAATGTTGTTGTTTTGATCCCATTAATGAAAAAAAGGATTAAATGAAATGAAATGAAATGAAAGGATGGTAGGTATTAAATGCCAAAAAGGCTGAGTTAAATGAATTCAGAGAGATGTACTGAAGCCGATGTATTACTATGCCCATTCATGCATTAGACTTTAGTCAAGGGGGACTATGCTGAAACCAAAACTATTGGTTTCTAAGGTAAAACATCTTATCCAAACAACTTGAATAATCTATCACAGAAAGGTAAAATCTAAGTGCTTTCTGGGTACTCAGATAGTGAAAAATCCTTCTTGGTTAAATGATAGGAATAAAGACAGTTAACTCTCAATGAAGAAGGTCAGTTTGACCTTAGAAGCTGATTCTTAAGAACAACACACTCACAATAAAATTACAAGCAATGTAGCTCAGTAATAGCAATAGATAAGCCCCTATCTGAAATATCCTTGTACACTGACAATAGTAAATTTTTAAAAAGCAGCTTTGATATTTAAGCATAAAGAAAATTCAGTTTACTTCAAAGGCTATGCTGGAGAGGGCATTTAAGGGCAATACTGAAATTCCATTAGGCCATCGTGATCTGCTTTTGATAACTTTGAAAGGAAATGTTTTTTAATAATGTAAAAAACACGCAGCTGTAACCCTGGGGCACTGGGGGGAAGGGAGGGCAGCAGGAAGGAGGAATGCCTTTGGGCATTCAATAACTCCTTGTGCTGCATTTAGAACTTGAACTGAGCTTCAGACTCTCACTGTACCTTCTGCAGAAATTCAAAAAGCTGAAAAATATTATAAAATCAAAGGAATTATGTTTGTGTCAAGACACTAAAAAGCAAGGGCTAACTGGACTCCATCAAGACAGTAAATGTTTCCTCCATAGTGTAGATCTAAAGCTGGTCTAAGCAGGGTTTGCATATGGATACAAACCCTTTGCACAAATCTTTGCATTTCTTGAGTGCAGTCTCAGCTCCCCCTGTAGCAAATAGTAAAGCTCTCATTAGCTTTAATGAGACCTGGATGTCACCTCTGGCTTCATGCCTGCCAGGGGCTGTGATTGCTGCAGTCTCCTCTGTGCACCTGGCAGATGCATAGCTCCTTTCTTTCTATGTTCTGAGCCCCTTGCTGCTGAGAAGATGAGATAGTAGAGAGATGTTTGACAACAACCACCCTTCCTGGTGATAGTAAAGTAAAGAAAAAACAGGAGGAGGAAGACAAAACACAAAGGCTAGGTACAGGCCTTCAAAAAGCCTGAGGAAAAATCCATCTAAGTTATTTGGGTTTTTGTAAGTAGCATAGGTTAGATCAGTAGGAAACAGAACACATGTTCACCCTTTGGTGGCGGGGAGTTGGGGCTGGGGGGAGAGGGAAGAAGCACACAGGCTGCCTTCTCTGGACAAGACTTGCAGGTTAGGGGCATTCTTGCATGCCTCCCAGCATGCCCTGGGGGCTACCCAGGCTTCTGAAGACTGCTGAGCTCAGAGGAACACCTGTGCCACCCTTGTTAGGCTGCCAGGCACGGGCGATCATACCCCCAAGTCCATGTCATGTTATCTGTCAGCACAGCATCTATCAGCCAGTGGCAAGCAATTGGAGTAAGAAAGGGAGGCATCTGTTTTCCTACGCACAAGCCTTGGCACCTAGGTGCCCATGTTTCTGGGCTGTTCCCCCACACAAGGGGCAATCCGTAGGGGATGCATGTGGGTGCACATGCACCCCCTGAGTGTGGCGGTGCATCCCCTACTGCTGTCCACCCTGCTGCTGACACCAGCAGTGGCATCTGTGGGCAGTCCACGATCCCCACTGGCTGCGGCTGCTGGAGGTGGCAGCAGGTGGCTGCCAATCCTTAGTTGGTGTTTGCCACCCCCCTGCCACCAACAGTGCCAGCGGCATCTGCAGGAGCTCCCTCACTTACCTCCACTGCTGCCATGCTCCCACCACCACTGTGCCTTCCCAGCTGCCAGGGGTACAAGTCATTCATGCCCCGCATGCTGTCATAAAGCACCCCATGATGTACACACAGACTTGACATGGAGCCCAAGAGACCCCCGAGCTCAGGTGCAGCCCCATGAAGCCTGATGAGACTTCTGGGCACAGGTAAGCACTTCTCCAACTGCAGCATCATCTGTCAGCCACAAGCAGGCAGTGGGAGGAGGCATGCTTGCCTGTGACTAGGAGCCCAGTGTGTCCAGGGATCTGGGTGTCCAGGTGCCAAGGCTCCTGCATGGGAAAACAGATGCCTCCCTTCTCTATTCCTGCTGCCTGCCTGCAGCTGACAACTGGCCAGAGGTGGGAGGTGGGGCTGAGGAAAGGCTTTTTGTTGGGAAGGGTCTGTGCTAACTCAGCTCTGTGACAGCTACAAAGTGGGACCTGCTGGACACTCGGTCGGAGCAGCTGAGTGCAGGATGAGTGCTAGCATGCCTCCCTACAAAGGGGGACTAGCGGGGAACTGCAAAAGAGCCTAGGATGCTGGCAGACACTGACCTAACTTGAATCGATAGAGTAACTGGTACTGAAGTTGGATGCACTGGTCTAACCTAAATTGATTAAGTTTGATGGCACAGCAATCCAAGTCTACCTTAAACTGGGTTCTGCCACTTTTAGACCAGTCTGTGTGCCAAACTTCTGTTTTGTTACAGGTTTAGACCAGTTTCTGATCACTTAGGGCATTTTCACATGTGCTTCTGGACATGGTGCCAGGTGTTTTAATGAGCAAGCTGCATTAATTAAAAACTCCTGTGTGTCATGTGTATCAGTGTCTCCACACTGAAAAATGGTGGCAGGGAACATTGAACTAAAGCTCATCGAATACATTTTAGTGACATTTTTTCAGCGCAGGGCGCTGATACACGTGACACGGAAGGTTGCCAAAGTGCATCAAGTTCCATGCTCCAGCAGACTTGGTTAATCGAGTCTGCTCCAATGTGCTGGATTTCCAGCATGTCAGAGCAGGCTCCTCACATGTCTGTAGGAGCCCACAGACCAGTAAAAGTATAATGTCTGTACCTACCCGAAGTGAAGATGAGGGGGCGTAAAAGTAAAAAGTAGGTGTGGCTGGGGAAATCAAGCATCCCAGGAATTTAGTACTCCTACATGGTCTTATAAGGGCAGTTGCAAACTAAGTTCAAGCTGGGTCAGCTCAAAGTCCTGCTTTATGCCTGGAGTTGAAAGGAAGCACAAATTTCTGTTTCATTTTTTCATCCAGGTTCTATAACAACACTGGGGGCAATCTACTCTTGGCTCAAAAATAACCACCGCCATAGTCCAGGGCAAGCATACAGTTTTGTTTCTGCTGTGAAAAGATCTGTTGCCACTTTTTGTCATAGGTGAGATAACATGTCAGGAGGGATTCTGTGTCCATTTGAGTTTGACATGAAGTGCTATAAGCAAATTGGACATTTTAGAAATGTGTGCATCCATGAAAAGCCCCTCACAGCAAGTCTCTGGCCCTGCACTTTCACTTGTCTACTCTTGTGTGTTCTGAATGATCGTTGTCATTTTTGATTGCAGAGAAGATGTGGTACCACAAATACTTCTCCTTTAAAGATCAGGTTATCTACAACTACTATTTTATCCCACTGGCCACCCAAGGGAAGGTAACTCTTTTACGAATGAATTTGCAGGACAAGAATGGGGCGATTTCAGCATCCTAGAGCACTAAAGTTAGTAAATACTTTCTGTAAAGATTCCTAGGATATGTTTGTGATACCTAAATGCACTCCACATTGCACATTTTAGTTGCCCTTGTAGAAATTAGTACAATTTAGCAGATATTGCGAATTCCTTTTTAAATATGAAGGGAAAGAAAAGAAGAGGTCTTACAGTCAGGCATTTAATTGCCATTGCTTATGCATGATAAAGAAACATATTGAAGGATAAGATTGTTTCTTTAAGAAAAGAACTATAGTCTTTTCACTATGAGGATAGTTGAATAATTAGTTGTCCAGCATTTGGGTAACCCTGTTTATCTATCCAGAGGGTATTATAGGACACTGACCTTATGAGGATCTCATACATTTGGTGTTTGACCATGCCAGATTCTGCAGGAGGAGAATCAAAAAGAAAAGCATTGTAGGTTGTGCAATGGAAAAAATGAAAATGTACAAGGAAAGTTTTATTTCTTTAAAAGAAAAAGATAGAACAGCTTATATCTTTAAGCTCTTGTCCTCGGGGAAACAAAGAAGAACTGCTTGAATCTTCCTGTAAAATACAATATAAAATATTTGGTAAGAATATATTGACATTAGCCTGACAAGGTCTTGAGGCCATACTTAAGGCCCAATTCTCTAAGACATCACTTGTGCAAGGAAGTCCTTGGGAATTAGTATTAATACAAGTGATTACTTATTTCACAGAAATGGCTGCTTATTTTGCAGAACTTTCTGCTTTTGCACAGTACGAAAGACCCAATATTTGCTTTAAGAATCAAAAAGTTTGGGTGGACTATAGAAATTGGGCTAAAAATAACACTCAGCTTTTTCAGGAGTAGGGCAGGTCAAACTCATCATTCTGGATATTTGTTATGAATGTTTCTTCTGGTCTGAATAGTGAATCATCAAAAAGCCCCAGAGCTGATAAAAAAAGTCATGTTTCTTCCTTATCCCCTAAGCAATTGTGGTAGCTTATTTTAGCTTCCGTTGTTAAACTCAAAGCAAATGCAAATGTACAATTACTATTTTAGGAATATAAGAAAGCAAACTGAGAAGAATTATAGCTAGAAGCAAAGTCTTTCCAAACTGGCCTATCACTACATTTCAAGCTTATCAAGGCACACACCAGCAAGCACATTGCCAAATGTCTTCATCCAACTCATCTGGGAATAAGGGCAAAAACTTGACAATTTGAACAACAGCACATTGTTGTGAAAGTTAAGGAAAGTAATGCACTGTGCAAGAGTGGTATTCTATAATAAATTGCTCATAACTTTGTTGTTTAACAACAGGGTTTTTTTTTCAAACGGAGCCCAAACATTAGTTCTCACTTAATGCAATAGAAAGACACTTATACTTCTTCATGCACAAAATGACTGTATGAGCAGAAGTGATTAACCCCATTAGTCTGAAGTCAGTCAGAAGGCAGAGTAGATATGCACTTTATTATAGAGTAGATAAATAAACTGCAACTGTGTTCTGTGAAAACAAATGTGCAAATAGATTTTAATCAGATATTTAAAAGAGAACGTGCAAAGAGCATACATGGAAAGATTTTAGTTCCAAAGGTAATAGCTACAAATTCTTAGAAAGAAGAACATAGAAGTGCCATTTCTCATCTCTTCCCTTGCTATAGTTGCATTAATGTAATCATGTAAAGCTAGTGGCTAAAGAGGCAACATGAAGTGTCTCACATGACAGAAGATAAATATTAATACTTGAAGAATTAATAATAGATAAACTGTAGTAATTAGGGATCAATGAGTAACATTAATTACAAAAGCCAAGGAAGAGCATCTCACTCAGCTGAAAGCAAAGTGTCTTTTATATAAAACATTCAAATGCCAACAAATGATTAACCAGTTAAGGTCAAAGTCTGTAATGTTGTTAAGAATCACTT
This sequence comes from Gavialis gangeticus, assembly GCF_001723915.1. NCBI lineage: Eukaryota > Metazoa > Chordata > Crocodylia > Gavialidae > Gavialis > Gavialis gangeticus. The sequence goes on from NW_017729032.1 coordinate 31,101,079, forward strand.
TAGCAAATGGCACAATTAATTTCTTACTTCTGACAGCTCACAAATGGCAAGAAATCCTCCCTAACAAGACTGTAGCTGGCATTTTGAACACTTTTGTTGATTTGAAAGTACCATATTTACTTGAATACCACATATAGCTTTCCCTCCAAAATCAGACATCCAAAACTGGAGTCAGTGTCTTAAGTGGAGAAGCTAATTTTGTTCCTGGAATAAAAGCAGGGCAAGACTGTGCTTCAAGACTGCTGCCAGCTTCTCTCTCAGGCAGCAAGCAGGAGGGGCAGAGTCTAGACTTAACCCTTTCACAACTGCTCTTGAAGCGGCAACAGATTTTGAACCCTGCAAAGCTTTTAACCGCCATATTTTCTGATGGCTTTCCTTAAGCAAGCAACATCATTTGATTATATCTAGATTAATAACCACTTTGCCTTTATCTGTGTTTTAGTGGCTGCATCTAGTCATGTTATTGTGCAGTAGCCTACTTTACTGTGCAGTTACCATACGCGTCTACATGTAGGTGCACTTACTGAGCAGTAAAAACACTTAATTGCAGGTAACAAATTTAAGTGCAACTAGCTATTGCACAGTAATGCACAGATGAGTGCAGCAGGCCAGCAGCACAATCAAGGTGGCCAGCAGAATGAAGGGTCCCAGTGCCAGGGGCTGGGGCAGCCATAGCTCAAGAATGCATAGGGAACACAAACTCAGTTGCCATGTGCTGCCTCTGCACTGCCACACTGCTCCTCTGAGCACAGGAACTGGCTGCCCAGAGAATACAGTGGGGCTGTGTTTTAAAGATGGCTGCCAAGTGCTGGCAGCTGGGGCCAGAGGCTGGCGCTCCCCTTGGTGGCCACAGGGCCACATGGCAGGGCTGGAGGGACCTGACACTAAATCCTATTCATGATTAGGGCCCCATTTTCTCAGATTGTATACATGCATATTGTGAGAGGGATGAAGACAAGAAGGGGGTAAAGAAAATTTACCTTGTCATCAGGGGCTTGAGCAGCCTGGATAGCAGCTGAAGCAATGCCAGAAAGGGCAGGAGGTGACGCCCCCACCCCGTTTTCAAGAAGCAGCTCACATGCACATCAGGAGGCTCAACAGTTAAAAAGGCCAAGAATGGCAGTTCAGAGGAGAAGAGAAAGAGACAGAGGAATCAGACGATCAGTGGATCCAGTTGCAGTGGAGGAGTGTGGGGACTGGTACGGAGACCCAAGGGAATCAGAGCAGAAGCCTCCCGGGGTCCCACAGATCTGGTGAGAGCATTCTGGAGTAGGAGCAGGAGTGGGTGTACAGAGTTAGTACAAGAGCAAGAAACTTCCTCTTAAAGCTTGTTATCAGAAGGCAAACAGAGAGAAAATCTGAAACCAAGTAGCACAGAAGTGCTAAGTGGGTTGCAGCACACAGCCATTTCTGGCTAAAAGAAACCTGATAGGAATTAACCCTTACCTGCCAAGCTCTTAAGGTTTTTGTACCCAGTATTTTACATTGCCACTAGCACTCAGGTACATAAAGTGGCACAGCTGTGCCTTATAATTTAGGAGTTAGACTTAGTTTGTTACACTTTAAGATTCAACAGGAAGGTGATATACAGATAAGGCTATGTGCAATTTAGATATGGCTGAGAGGCAATAGTCGAAAATCCAGGGTACTGGACACGCTGAAGGGAGGCAGGCCAGTGAAGTGTGACAGACATTGTATCTGAAGAATCTGAAGAAAACAGGATTGTGACAGCTTAGACAAGCAATTTAATCAGACAAGGCACTAAACTTCAAGGTGGTATAAGGCTGGAGTGTAAGGGGTGGCAGAGCCCCAGAATCTCATAATGGAAAGAAACTCACAGGTCTCCAAGTCCAGGGAGTTGGAGTGGGGCTGTGACTGGACCAAACACCTCCTAAGTTATTAGATCTAAAAAAACCCCTGTAGCAGGACACTAGGGTGCCTGCTACTAGCGTTGGTAACAGGGCTTAGCTGCCAATCAACAGGACAACACAGCTGGCGGTTGCTAGGGCAGCTGATGGGGTCAGCTGACTGCCAGGGGGCTGGGCCTGGCCCATATAAACAGAAGAGGCTGAGGCCCGAGCCAGTTCCCCTCTGGCAGCCAAAGGAGTAACAGCTCTGCTTTAGAGCAAAGCAGAGTAAGGCAGAGTAAACCAGCCTGGTTGCCCTACCGCCTGATAGTCTGGAGAATGGTGTGGAGAGGAGAGGCCCCGACGGAGATGAAGAGTAGCCAGGGCAGCGTGGAGCATATGTTGTAGCCAGTTGGCTCATGGCTTGTGTTTTGTTAATGTAAGACCAGCCGGGAGGCTTATCTGTGTTGTAGCCGGTTGGCTTATGGTTTTGTGTTTCTTGGTTGTTATTGTTACACTGGAGGACGGGGTGAGGCTATAAGGGGATGGAGGAGGTCTCATTAGGAGCTCCCCAGTGTAGGGGGGTTCCTGGTGCCCAGTAGGGGCACAGCAAGCGGTGCCAGTGAGGGCACAATGATTGGTGCCACAGCTGGCACGACGGGAGAGCACCGGAGAGGCGCGGTGTGTGGGGGTTGAGACCCCAGCCCGTGAGGGCGGTATTCGGCCCAGTAGGGCGAAGGACCCCGAGAAGGGTCAAGGGGCAAGGTATGGCTACGGGTCACCTAAGCCCAAGCGCATGAAGCGCGGGACAGGCCCCAGAGAGGGCGACGAGCACGTGAACCGCGGGACAGGCCCTAGAGAGGGCGACGAGCGTGAGAGGCGCGGGACAGGCCCCAGAGAGGCTGACGGGCACGAGAAGCACGTATTGGGACAGGCCCAGAAAGGCCGACGGGTGCGAGAAGCGTGGGACAAGCCCCAGAGAGGGTGAGGGCACGAGAAGCACGGGACAAGCCCCAGAGAGGGCGACAAGCGCAGGACAGGCCCAGAGAGGGTGAGGAGTGCGAGGCGCACAGTTTACAGTCCAGAGTAGGGCCACGCGTGCGGTGAAAAGACTGGAGAAGGACAGAGCGCGTGGTGAGAAGCCTGAAGAGGACAGAGTGTGCGATTGAGAAGTCCAGGGAGGGCAAAGCTATTGAGAAGCCCAGCAGGGGCCAAGCTATGGAGAAGCCCAGCAGGGGCCAAGCTATTGGGGATCCCAGCTGGGCAAACTTGGGGAGAAACCCAGTCGGGCGAGGGTATAGAGAAGCCCAGACGAGTGGCGTGACAAGCTTGGGAGCGCCAGTAAGGGCGCTGGTTGCGTGACAAGCCCAGGGGCATTAGCCAGGACGCTGGTTGAGTGACAAAGCCAGGACACCTATGGGAGGCGCCAGTTGCGTGGCAAGCCCAGAGCGCCAGTCAGGGCGCAGAGAGCAAACTGACCAGTCAACGTCCAGGACATCTGCGAGGCTTGGGGCATGCTAAAGGGGAGGTTGGAGGCACGCGTAGCCCATAAGGCTGGGGTGCACGAGGTCACTCCTTAGAGGATATGGGCCAGTACGAACATAGCACCGTGTCATAGAGAACAGTAAGGCAGCCTCCCTTAAAGATATATATATATAACAGCAAGATGTGGCGGGTGAGACAGAGGGTGCTAAACAGTTAACTTGGCACGGTAGGGGGTGCTGGAGAGATCACGGCCGCTCCTGTGCTCCGCCCCGTGACACCCCCGAACATGTGACAGGCAATTTTATCACAATTGCAACCCAAAACTCGCACGATAAGGAAGCCTGATGCCTTTTCCTGGAACAATGTTGAACTTGAAGTACTGCCAAGGCAGAAGAAGAGCTTCTGAGACAATACATATAACAAGAAGCCCTCATACCAATAACCTACAATCTAAAAAAAACCCCAAAAGCATATCTGGCAATACTAACAAAGTCCAGTACACAGCATCATTCTAATAAGGCTTACCGGGAAACAAGGTAAAGGTTGACTTGGTTACCATCTACACATGCTTACATTTACTGCACAGTAAATTAGTCTACTGTACAGTTAGCTACTACCTGTAAATACACATAGTAAACTAATTGTGCAATAGTTACTGCACAATAGTATATGTGTAGATGCTGATGGGGAGCAAAGTTGCTCTTGGTCAGCCCCAACACTAGGTGGCCACAAGGGACTGGGAACTTCCCCTGTCCTGGCACTACTCAGCTCCCAGCTCCCCACAGAAACTGGGAGCCAAGCAGTGCTGGGACTTAGGAGCTCCTTGCTTCCCTGTGCAGCCTAGGGTTGGCTGGGCAGGAACTTTCCTTTCTGGGGCAGGTCCCAGCCAGTTCTGGCAGGGGCACTTTAACTAAAACTCACTGAATGAGTTTTGAAACATGGGACTCTGAATACATGTGATGCTGCAGTGTTTTAATTAGAGCAGCTGCCACTCTAATTAAAATTCTCTCTCTACCCTGGAGCATGTGTATAGATACCCACTGTGACCTGAACTGCACAGGAGGCCATGTTAAATGATCATGAGTGTCTCTTCTGGTCTCAAATCTCCAAATATTTTTCAAATTCAGTTACATTTTTTTCTACTTCTTGCTTATTTCTAAAGATGATCTCTATCATTTGGGCTCTCTTTTTTCAAAATTATTAACACTGAGTTAGTCATTAGTCATTGAATATGACCATTGTGAGTATGGGCACACAAATGCTTGGAGCCTTTTCAAAATGGGAACCTTTCAAAAGGGCAGCAGCTGGTACATTGTAATGGTTATGTGTGACTGAGATGAGAATGATTCCTGGTTGAAGAAGTGTTAAAGTCTAAATTCTTTGGAAAATGCACACTGTTCTCAGCCCAATCACACATAACAATTAGAACATAAACTTTTGAAAAGTTTCCCATCTTCAGGGGCTCCAAGTTTTCCTGTGTCCACACCCTGGGAGTTTTGACACAGTTATACAGTCAATTAGAAACTGAGACCAAATTCTAATTAAGGGGTGGGCAAAATATAATCCATGGGCCGAATCCAGCCTGCCAAGAGATTTGATCCAGCAACTCACTGGATCTGGCCCTCAGGTGGCTGGCTGTTCCAGCTTTTGTGTGGTGCCAGGCAGGCAGGGGGGACTGCTTTCACCTAGCTGTGGACCCAGGCGGGGCTTCTGCCACAATAGGCAGGCTGTGGCATCAGCTGTGGATGCTGTGGGCAGTTTCAGAAACCTGGACGCAAAACCTGTCAAGTGGTGTCCACAGCTGACTTGCTGCTTTCCTAGCATGGTAGAAGCTCCCATCTGGAGCCCCAACCTGGAACCTGCCACCAGTGTCAGCCATGGATCCAGGCAGGAGCTGGTGCTGTGCTGGGTGGATGGCAGGGTCTCTTCTCTTCTCTCTGTGCCTCTCCTCCTCCCTCCCCTCCTTCCTGCAGAACCCAGATGAAGCTGACACCAGCACTTACCTGAGTCCACAGCTGAGGGTCGGGACTCCTGGCAAACTACAACTTTGGCTGGGTTCTGGAGGGAGGGAAGAGGAGGGACAGAAGGAGCAGGAGAGAGACTCTAGGGAAGATACAGAGAGAGAGAGAGAGAGAGAGAGAGAGAGAGAGAGAGAAACAGGCAGAGAAGAAAGAGAGATAGAGAAGAGAGATAGGAAGAGAGAGAGATGGACAGAGAGAGATAAAGAGAAACAGGGCAAGAGAGAGAGAGTGAGGACAGAAAGAGACAGAGACAGGGAGAGAAGAGAAGAGAAGAGAGTGAGAGGCAGAAAGACAGAGATAGATGTAGTCCTCTACAGGTGCCCAAAACTCATTAAGTGGCCCTCCAGCCAAAATAATTGCCCATGCAATTATTTTAATTCATGACAAGAACTTGCCAACTTATGATGTTATTTAGGAACAACTCTTCCAGAAAAAATTCAATGTGTGGACAATCCTATTCTGGAATAAGGCCTCCTTACTTCATTTTGACTGTATTAAGTAACCTTAAATTATTTCCCTCATTTTAAAACAAGTTTATATTTACAGAGCAAAATCATAAAGTAAAGTAAATTAGAAACTTTTAGGGGCCCTAAGATGCAGCAGAGGCAGCCCAGCCTGGCCTAACTGCCTCCTGATTCAGCCTGTGTTTTGGATTCGTCTTCTGGATTTCTCCCTTGGATCTGGTAAATTAATCCCTGATCCTGGACCCCTGACTCTATGCCTGGCTTCCGTCCTTCTCAAGTGGCCTAACCAAGCTGATAGCAAGTTGATGAATACTATGGAACCTATGAAGTGGATCTTAACCTTTTTGGACTCAAGGCACCCCTCTATAACTTTTTTGAATTGAGGGTTACCCGATTTCAAAATTAATTTATATATTATAGTGTTTACCTCCTTTCAGAGGGTGGGTAGTGGAGGTGGGTGATCAGCCAGGCAGGGTGAAGCCTGTTCCTGCGCTTATCTGCCACAGGGCCCTGATTGAAAATCACTGTAATGAAGACAAATATTAATATGCCATTTACTTTGCCCTAGTTCTTTGGAATCCCGTCTTGAAAGGTAGCTGGAGAACATTCTTCACATGTTCATCCCTCTTATGTCTTAGTAACTTGAGTGATCCAGTGACTGGAGTTATGATGGGTGCTCTCTTTATCTAGATAGAAGGTGCTGTTTTCACTGCTCTGCAAAATCTTCCATCCTTTGCCATCAGCAGCAAGCACATACATGCCTTTTTATAGATTATAAGCCATAAGAGTAAGCATATAAAGCTTTGATTCAGCTCAAACTTAAGCATGTGCATAGATCATAGAACTCAATGGGACTACTCAAGCACTTAAAGTCACCAGATTCTTTGCTAAATTGAAATTCAGGGGAAGCAAAATCAATATCCAGAATGTTTCATGAACCTCAATAACATTTAACAAATATCACCCCCTCATATGTCTAATGGACAACTGGGATCCCTGGATTGGATGACACCAGCAACCCATGTAGTTGATAAGGCTGTGTGAAACTTTGGTCACTGATTCGATTCAGCAGAGATTTGGCCCAATTCAGTGGCCGAATCTTCAAATCCAAATTGAATCAGGAGACCCTTTAATCTCTCTGAATTGAATCGGAACCCTCCAAATCGATTCAGAGAAATTTGGAAAGATTCAGCAATTCAAACATAGACACAGCTTTAAATGTTCTTGTCCACATACCTCAAGGTAACAGGTGGCTCATGATTGCTGTGATTCTGGGGCAGATGGAGCATCCCACAGGAGCATGGTGAGCTCCCCAGTTCACTCAGCAGCAGACCCAGAAGTGGACCAGAAGCACTTCCAGTTCACTTCCGGGTCCGCTGGGGAGTGCACTAGGCCCCCTACAAACATCCCCATGCTCTTTTAGGATGCTCCATTTGCCCCAGTATCACAGCATTCACAAGCCATGCCCGGTACCTCAAGGTATGTAGAAAAAACTTTTAAAGTTGTGTATATGGCCGAATCACTGATTCTCTGAATCAGCATCAAATCTTCAGATTTGGATTCGGCCAAATCGAATCAGGACAGTAATCTGAATCAACTAATCAAATCACTGTGCCCAATTTGGGCTGAATCCAAATCAAATAGGGCCTGTTTCACACACCCCTAGTAGTCATGTACCCTGTCTGTGACAGTGACCAGCATCAAGTCTCTCAGAGGATGATGCAAGAACCTTAATGTAGGCAGATGTGAGATAATCTGGCTCCCAACATTAAAATTTGTCCTATTACCTAATAGTGAGAGATTGGTTTAAAACCTGAATTTGTTGAGAACAAATCTGCATAGGGTATTAAACAGCAATCATAACCCCTCCCCCCCAGTTAATATTCAGAATTGTATCTGTATATCTTTGTTCCCCTTTTTGGAACTTGCTAAATTCTAGGCCTGAAAATTTTTTTATGGAAGGAAGTATTCACTTCCTTCAGAAGTGAAGGTATTGGGGGTCAGAGAGGTATCTGCCCTTGGCCACTATTTGTTGGGGGGAAGGACCTTGAACACCTCCCCCAGAACATGATCCTGCGTATAGGATACTGCCTCAAAATTCTGTCTCTCCTATGTGAACAATCTATTTATGCTCTTATGTTCGTTGACTTCTATTATAGTCAGGGCTTGAACGTAACTTTTCTATATCCTGGGCAACCACTGGACTTTTAAATCAGTCTCATTTTTTCTCTCTTCTAACTAGAGTTAGGAGAGTCATTTCTCTACACAGTACATAATACCTAGGTGGTTTGAGCCCTCTTTTAGGATGAGGTAGACTTGGTTTCAAATCCTTGCTCCAGTTTAGGAAGGCTAGAGATTTGAAACCAGGTCACCTAAAAGATGGGGTCAAGCTAAACTTGTGAATTGTATTAAAGGATCATCTGTATTTGAATCAAGATATCAGCTTTTTGGCTCAGGGTCCCCAGTGTTTAGGAACATAGGAATTTCCATGTAGGATCAGATAGCACCTATATAGAAAAACATTCTCTTACTTGAAATGACCACTGCAGGTTTCAGAGGAACACAAGCGATTTACATTGACATTTGTGAAATATCCTGACCAATAGGACAGGATTTCTTTCTGTACATATATCAGGAATATGTACCAAGCAGAAGAGTTAATGAATGGGATAATAAATTTGTTGTTTGCAATATCAGGGGACTGGGCACAGTGACCCAGGATAAATCTTGCCAGCCTATGTTGCTGAAGAGAAAGTTTCTTTATAATCCTCTCAGAAGACAGATTATATCCTGAAGCCTGCTTTATATCCCTTTCAAACTTTTGGATTTATTCTGTTTACAATTCTGAAATTCTGGATGGCCTTATAATCCATATGAACGTTCAATCCCTTTTAGAATCATGCTGAGCTCCTCTCATGGGAATGGGTTCCACTTGCTAATTATACAAAAATATTTTTAATGTTTTTCCTTTCAATTTCATTAAATGCCCCTTGTTATTGTGTTAGAATAAAAGCAGACAGGAGTGCTTAATTCACCATGTCAGTCTTATTCATTAGATTGTATGATTCTATTTTGCTTCTCCCTTTCTTATTTGTCTTCTCTTTAAAGCAAGGAGTCCTATTATTTTCCAGTTATTCCTTGATCTTTCTTAAGTTCAGTAAGTCACTGTCTGTCCCTCTCTGCTATATCCTTTGAGATATGGTAACCAGAACTTAATGCTGTATTTTAAGTGAAGCCCCTTTCTAGTTGTCTCTACTCCTCTCATAGTCCCAACATGCCATTCTAGCACAACCTAATCACAGTATTTACCTTCCAACTGTTTTTCTTCATTCTAGTCTTAAATTCCCAATCACCTCTTTTCCTTTCCCTGTGTCCCTTTGTATTTAAATAAAACTGTTTCCCCTTTCTCATTCACAGACAAAATCTCATTGACAATACAGGAGAGAGAGGCTTCTATTAGTTGGTCCAGCTCCAGTCTCCTGGTCTCGGTTCCAGTCTTTGCCCCACTGTGATCCAGTGTATTCCTGGCTGGAGCATGCTCAGTTGAGCTGTGAGATGTTGCATACATAGCACAGTTGGTGCTAGAGTTGTGAGAGTCTTGAGGGTGAAAATGTCAGAGATTTCAGATGCTGCAATCCCAGGAGACTCCACTGGGCATGTACAATCTAATTTACAAAGGCCAATTTGGGATGAATTTTCAGAGGAATAGCAAAATTTCTACCTTGAGACAAAAGGAGTCACCCTTCCAAATGTCAAGGCACTACAGCTGTTCAAAGAACTGTCATCATAGTCTTTTAACTGGCTAAAAATGATATTTTCCCCTTATCCTCAGAAATGACTTGAGCAAGGTCTAGGTTTAGATAAACTGATTTTTCCACTGGGAAACTGCACACTGAAACAGTTAATACCAATTCTGCTTGATTTGTTAAAAAGATCACCATTTATTGAAATTCTCTCTCCTTAGTTTATAGAGAGTTTCCAAATTCTCTAGGCTGGCCAAACAAGAAAAACGGACCTAATTTTCTATGGATGGATATACCACCGAGAAACATTGGCATGTAAGTTAACCAACATAAAGAGTATTTTCTGTATTTGGAGGAAACTGCAAAGTGAAGACTCCCAAGTGCTATGGCAACAAACAGTGATGGCATCTACACAAGACACTGCTGAGTTGCCTAATTATAGACTGTGTCTATACAAGACACTGACTGCACAGTAGCCCGATATTACTGTGCAGTAGCATCACATGGGAAAAACCGTGATGCAATACTACTGCGCAGTAGTATTAGGCTACTTCACAGTAGCATCACTGTACACAGTAGCAGCACTTTGAACCAGCGTGGAGCAGTTCCAGGCGGGCAGGCTGACTGGATCCACATCTAATTGCTGCACCCAGAAGCAAGAAACTTTGGCATGAGCTGCACTGGAGTTTATTGTATCACACTAATTTCATGTGTAGATGCACCCAGTGGCTAGGGACAGAAGTTACATGTAAACTGGCATAACTGATCAGGAACTGGTACAAATCTGTAACACAACAGAAGTTTAGTGCATATAAACTGCTTTCAAAATGGCTGAAACAAGTTTAATATAAACCTGGATGGATGTAGTATCAGACTTAACTGATTTAGGTTAAATCAGTTTAGGTTAAATTCTGTCCCAGATCCCCTCCACATTCAAGTTAACTCACAGTCCCTCAGCATCCCAGGATGCTTTGCACATCCCCCAGAACCCCCCTCCCCCACACGGTGAGCTGGCTAGCTTTGGTCCAAGCTGTCAGCTTCAGCTGAGCTGGGAGGTGTGCTCTAGTACCCCCAGCTTTTCACCTGGGCCACTGCAGGCAAGTGGCTGTATTTCCAGAATCAAAAGTGAGTGTCTGTTCACTTGTTTATCAGTTCAATCTACTCAGCTTTGAGTAACCTGTGAAGATTTAATCAATTCATCCTCGGGCTTTTTGACTGTCTGTACTTAGCTAGTATATGCATTTCACTGTGACTTCAATGACAATGCACACTGCTATAATATAATTCTGTTCTAATGCCTTTCCAATGTCACCATAAATTATTAAGAATGCCTTATACTTTCCAATATTAGACTCTATTTTCAATTTTTAGAACCTGAAACGTTAACATTTTGAGCTTACATTTCTCATGTTGAATGTCTGCCTTAGTCTGAATTTTGAAAAATTTCAGCAAATTTAGTTTAGCTGTTTCTGAAAAAGAGGTTACAGGAAAAAATGTTTTATCCATGTTAAATTCTGGTGACCTTTTCACCCAGAAACTATAGTGTTCCCATGCTTTTAAGTCTAGCTTTTAGGGATGTGGCTTTTACCATCTCTGGAAACTACCCTAGATTTAGGTAGCTTATAAACCTATGCAAAAATGCATTTTGTATTGACTTAGTTGAGATTCATTGAGCATACTCCATTCAGGGGTATATGGAGCTGAGTAGGACTATTTTTTTGCTATTGCATTTCATGGCTGTTTTGTGTTTGGCTGGTCTGTATCATAAAGCAGAATGCAGAAAAAGTGTCTCTTGTGTTCTCAGTGCTCCCCACTTCTACAGACACTCAGTGAAAAGAAGAAACTGTTTGATTTGAATACAGAGGGCATAAACACTGGATCTGTGGATATTCAGGGAGAATATTTGGGGATAAGGAACCTGTCTGGGGGCATTAGAGGCTGGAAGTGGCAGGAAAGGAAAAGAAGTTAGAATGTGATCTGGGTTAGAGGCTATAAGGCTATAATTAGCTACGTGAGGAGACTGGGATTGGGAGACAAGGGAGAATGACTGAGGGGTTTGATAAGAAGCTTGGGAGACTGGGATGACAAGCCAAGGACATTGGGATCTAGAACCTGTAAGGTGGTGAGTGAAGGTGCAGAGAAAGAACTGGGAATCATTGGGCAGGAGGTTAGTACTAGTATAAGAAGTCTAAGCACTGATGACGAGGACAGGCTAATCCAAAAGTAGAACCAGGACAAGGAACTAGGGGCTAGCAGCTAGGAAAAGGCAAACTTAGGACAGGGCAGAAGATCAAGGTTTGGTTGGTTAAGAGTCTGCAATCATTACTGCAAAGGACCAAATGGGTCCCTGGGTTCCTGCATCTCACCATTCTTAGCATTTTTGTAGATTTTGCTATCAAGGACATCTCATTACCCACTAGTGCAATTTCACATGAAGGATGAAAACTCTTGGGGTGTCTCCAAACATGCAGGCACATATGGTTTGCAGTTGCCCCAAAACCGCACATCTGGAATGTTAAAATTTGCAACACAGGGGCAAAATTTGCTACTGGGATTTCTCTGTAGTAAAAATGCAGAGAAGAAGTGGCATGGCACACACTACAATAGCGTGCTCCAGAACAAATGGAGGCTCGGTCCTCCAGGAAGATGCCCTGGCTGCTAGCCAGAGCATATCTACTATTTCATTCGTACCCCACCTGCTCCAGCCTGTTGGGAGCCAGGAGAAGTGGAGAAAGGGCAGTTTGTCCAAAGGAAGACAATTTGTCCTCACCAAAGCACATGTGCAAGGGCGTGTACCGCAGCACAAAGTAGCAGCACAAATTTGTGTTGCTACTATTTGTGCCACTGAAAGCTCACACCCCTGTACATCTGGATGAGGCCTTGCTGTTGTTATTAACTGAAAATGTTGGGACAGTGGATATACAAGTTCCAACGCTGCTGCTAACCATGCATATGTCATTAAGGGAACTTCATTTTTTCCATTTTGGGTTCCTAAATCCTAAGCAATAAATAAAAAATATTATGGTAATATTATTTAAGGTGGCAAAATCAATCACTCCAAGTTAAGACATGCCAAAAAAGGTGGGGAAGGGGATTCATTGCGCATATGGATGAGGATACAATCTTAAATGGATATTTTGTCTTCAGTCATTATCATTCCTAAGCATACTCCACTGCTATTAAAAATCTAGAAAACCGTATCTCAGCACTAGGTGGTCCAAACTACATTGGATTAAATGTCATAATTCCTCATTCTTTTTCATTCAGGATATTTGTATAAAATTGTAGAGATACAATCCACTGTGGAGATAGCCTTCTACAATGTTGATCTTCTTAAGCCTGTCCAGAAGTGCAGTTGCTTCCTGTCAGTCTGGATAGTGCATAAGAAGCTGGGAGATTGGGACTGGCAGACCACTGTGCTGTTGTAGCTTGCATGTGGAGAAGTATAAGAGGTGGTTTGTTAAAAAAAACTGGTGTATTCTATTTGTTCCCCATGAACATCAATGGACAATCTGCTAAAAATGAAATGATTTAATTGCCTAGCTGGTCAAGAGTGATATCATGCAAAGATAACCTTCATAGAAATTCCCTTGGAGGGAGCAAGAGTTATCTGTGCAGAGGAGACAGGATGCAGCTTGTACTAATTTATTTCCATATTAGTCTTCATGGAATAGCTATGCAGTCTCCTTCCTACTCCTTGAGTCATAATTTGTATACCATTCGTTTTGTGAATGCTTCACTCATGCAATGAGGTGCAAAAAGACTCCAGAACAGTTTAAAAATTCTTGGCAAAGTTAAAGGCTAATGAAGTCATAGGCCTTTTTGAGATCTCAAGGACTCTTGTTTTGCTTTCAGCTTTGATCCTGTGCATTTTGACGAAACTAGCTGCTAAGGATCCTGACAAGATGTTCCTGGTTTGTGAACAAACACAGGCTTTTTCCGTTTCCAGTGGCTTTGGTTCATTTCCCAGGCTAAATACAAAAATAACTACTTAAGGAATTTTAGTAAAGGGAGGGGGGAAATCAAAATTAACTCAAGGAAAGAAAACCAGGTGTCATCTTAGCATTATATCCAAATGAGAGGCAGCTGTTTAAATGTAAATATTAAACAAGAGAAAAAGAATGCCTTAATTAGCCCTCAAAAGGCGACAGGAAAGCCATAAGAATGCACCTGACACTAAGCAGTATGAGATAAACTCATTCCAGCTGTCATTGAACTGACTGTTTGAAGGCACAGCAATGCTATTTTGTGCAAACAATTTAAAATGCTTAGGGAACTGCAATTAGCATCAACATGCATAGAGTAAGTGAATGCAGCCTGCTGGTGTTTACTTGGCTTTGAATTGATATATATACACATATACTTATATATGTTATATATAATGTTATATGTTATAGCTAGTTAGCTATATATATATTGGCTATGTACCAGGCATTTAAAGTTGTATTTTAGATGCTTATGCATTGCTGATAGAATTATGGCATTGGATGTTGAATGAACGAGGGGCTACTGACCTGGCTTCATACATTCATAAACTCATAGATAGATTCATAGATTGTAAGGGGCTGGAAGGGACTTCACAAGATCATCGGGTCCAGCCCCCCTGCACTAGGTAGGAAAGACAACTGGGATCAGGTGACCCCAGCAAGGTGACATCCAGTCTCCTCTTGAAGATTTCCAGGGTAGGCAATTGCACCCCTCTGGATGGAGCTTATTTCACAGTCTGGACACTGTAACTGTGAAGAATATTTTCCTGTGTTAAGCCTGAAATGGTATTCCAGGAGTTTGTTGCTCCTGGTTTTCCCTAAGGGTGCTCTGGTTAATAGTTGTTGACCGAGCCCTTGATGTACTCCCCCGATGTAGCGGTAAGCTGCTAAGAAGTCCCTTCTCAGTTTTTTTTTTAGGCTAAAGAGACCCAAGTCCCTCAGCCTTTCCTTGTATGGCTTGCCTTGCAAGTCTCTGATCATAGGGGTAGCTCTCCTCAGTGCTCTCTCAAGCTTTTCCACATCCTTGTTCAAGTGCAGTGTCCAGAACTGGACACAGTACTCCAGCTGCAGTCTCACCAATGCCAAGTAAAGCAGAAGAATCACTTCCTTGATTTTGCTTCAGATGCATTGGTAGATGCTTGCCAGAGTGTGGTTTGCCCTGCTGGCTACAGCATTGCACTGACAGCTCATGTTCATACTATGGTCTATTATTACCCCTAGGTATCTTTCAGTCATGGTGCTAGTCAGTTTGGCACCACCAAGCCTGTAAATATGTTGGGGATTGTTCATCCCAAGATGGAACACTTGATACTTCTCAGTGATGAACTTAATCTTGTTCTGATCTGTCTAACGTGTCAGCCTGTCTAGGCTGCAGATACAGATGGACCTATTTTCAAGTGTGACCATGCTCCCCTATAACTTGGTGTTATCCATGAACTTGGCCAGTGAGCTCTTCACCCCCACATCCAAATCATTGATAAAGATGTTGAAAAGCACTGGACCAAGCACAGACCCCTGAGGGACACCACTGGCCACTTCTTGCCAGGATGACACAGATCTGTTCATTAGAACTCTCTGGGTCCTACCCTGGAGCCAGCTCCCAAATGTCACAGGAGGGGGTCCCCAGAGATGGCCGTGACACCCCTAGAGCTCCATGACCATTGGGCAAGATTGGCATAGGCACCCTGTTCCTCACTGGCCATGTCTTGTTGGTAACTATAATAAGTAGTGCCCTTGAGTTTGTGTTTGGACATGGTCCTGATGGACCCCACTGAACCCTGTGGGTTCTTGGACCCCTTTTTGGTCCTGCTCAAAATGGTTGCCTCACAGAACACCCACAGCCTTATGGGCTAGATGCGTGGCTCCAAAACCACCCCTTTACCATGGCCCAAGCCTCACAGATGGCATTCACACATTGTCTCTCTGAGGCCCTAGCCTAACTCGGCCTCCAGTCATTGCTGGGCTCTCTGCAGCCCTGTCTCTGCACCACCTAACGCTGGGCTCTCTGCAGTCCCTTCATCACTGTGTCACCTGACACTGGGGTCCCCACACTGTAGTGGGCCCCCAATGAGGCCTCCTCCTTCCCCAGTAGCCTCATCCCAGTCCACCAGTTTATAACGACAACCAAAATTTGAACCCCGGGGCTATAACATAATACAAGCACTTCAGGGTGCACTCTGTCCCTTTAAAAGAGTCAAACTTCCCGCAAGCACTAAGTGCCTTGTAGGCCAGGGTACCTGGTGAGCTCCTGGAGCCCCATTAGCCCTATACGCAGCATATCAGGCAACCACAGCATCTCTGGACAATTCTTCCCTGGAGGCTCCTTCCCCCAGCTGCTGCCAGAGAACTAACTTATACCAGCCTCAGTCCTGGGGTTTATATGTGCCCAGGGCCTTGCCTTCTTCCCATCAGCTGACTGGGTGCAGGTGCAGGCTAATTCCCTTGTTGGTCTGCTGCCATAGTAACCTGCACCTGTGAGTTTCTGTCTGGCTTTTAGGGCCCTCCCCCTAGGCAGTTTCTGCTCTTAAAGGAGAAGGCACCTTAGTGCCCTGCAACACCTACCCACCTAACTGTCAGGCAGTTAAGCCTGCAATCCTCCAACTTTCCCATGAGAACATCATGGGATACCAGATCAAAGGCCTTTTGGAAGTCTAGGTATACAATGTCAACCTCCTTTCTCTTATTCTGGTGGCAAATTACCTAGTCATAGAAGGAGATGAGTTTGGTAAGACAAAGCCTGCCTGCGATGAAGCCTGCTGGTTGTCATTCAGAACCCTACCTTCTGCAAGCATATCACACATAGACTCCTTGATGAATTTTTCCAGGATTTTCTTTGGGATATAAGTTAGGAGAATTGGCTTATAGTGGCCCAGGTCCTCTCTCCTTCTCTTCTTGAAGATGGGCACAGTGTTGGCCCTCTTCTAGTCTTCAGGGACCTCCCCTGAGCACCATGAATTTTGGTAAAGTTTCACCAGAGGTCCCGCAATGACTTCAGCCAGCTCTTCAGCCCTCTAGGATAAAGTTCATCCAGTTCTGCTGACTTATAAATGTCTAACTTCTCTAACTGATCATGCACTAGCTCAGCATCAACAGTACGAAGGCAGTCATTCCCACTATGCCCACTCTGAAACTTATAAGAATATAATACTTACTATAAGGCTTAAAAGAATACAATACTTTGTCTTAATCTAGGTTTGTACCTTTCAAATCTGAATTACAAAATGAGAGGATATGGGTTACAAAGGAGAATTTTTCATTGACATAGTAATTGTCCATAGTGAAAAACTGGAAATGATTTGTATGGTGCAACACAGTACATTTTGCATTTAGGAAAATGTAAGCGTGCTCTTAAAAATCATCTTGTAGAGCACAGAGGACAGAGTTAAGGTTGCTAGTGTTTGAACTTGGCCATACTGGACTACAGATAATTTCTTTGTTTTATTTAATATCTGTATGGAGAATGACTGTGGACAAATGTATGTGCTGAGAAATATGGCTGTATTCAATATCTTCCTGTTCTGAGGTTTGGTTTTCCCTCAGAAACCTTAAATTTTTAGTCATTTTTTGTGTGTTTCAAATATATATGGCATGCACTTAAGGTACTCAAGCGTTGCTTACTTCCAAGACTTCCATCAACACTGCATTAAGGTTGATGCTTAGTGCAATGTGGGGTTACAGCTGTATCTGAAGTAGTTTTTGAAGACACTCCCATGAGTAATTTCATTCAATACACCAAGCAGGGGTTGTTAAAAAATCAGGGAACCAAAAGTGAATAAACTTTAAGCACAGTCAGAAAGAAATAAGCATACCTTCATTAAATTCTAATGACATTTGTATTATGTTCAAAGCAGGTGCAATGTAAGTTCATGGAAGGTGTTTCAATACTTTTGGTCAGTGAGGAATATTAAGAGCTTGATCCAAAGCCCATAGAAGTCTGTGCAAGTCTTTTGCTCCCAGTAGGTCAACGGCAAACCCCATACGCTGTTTCAAGATGAGATTAATCCTTTTGTTTTTGCTGAGAAGAACAGTGGTATAAGAAGTTTGTGTTCAGCAGTTACACTAGGGATCTTGTCAGGACAACTCCTCTGCAAGTAATGGAAAAGGAAGTCTGTTAGAAGGGTACTGATCAGAAAGAACACTAAACAGTTCTAATCCCAAATATGACATGCCAGCTGTTGAGTAGATCCAAAATGCCCAGGAGACATTATTTTATAGCTTATAGCAAGTGTTGTGTTTGTGCCCTGTTCTTGAAAGCTGGCAAATCTCTCACAGAGCTCTGAGTGATAAGCATGTAAGGTAGAAAACATACCAGCTGTTCTTTTTATGTATTTATTTATTTATTGTGAAACACGTGATGGGAACAGTGAAAGCAAAACATGTCTAATTCATGTCTGATAGAAATGTCCAACTGCAACCACAGTACCTAAGGGCATGATCCTTAACAAAATATGTAATAATGTTGACGCTGAGGTTGAAGCATGGGTCCCAAGCATTTGAGAAGGAACTGAAACTATTTCTTGTCTCATGGAACAGGGAGGATCATCAGAGTGGAAGGAGCTTCTGTATATTTGTTCTCAAACGTATCTGAAATGCAATTTGAAACCTTAAATAGAAAAACCTGGGGCTTGTCAAAGTAGTTTCATAGTTGGTAGGGTTGGAAGGGACCTGAACAGATCATCAAGTCCGACCGCCTGCCATGGGTAGGAAAGAATGCTGGGATCAAATAACCCTGGCTAGGTGTCTATCTAGCCTCCTTTTGAAGACCCCCAGCGTAGGAGCGAGCACCACTTCCCTTGGAAGCTGGTTCCATATCCTAGCCGCCCTGACTGTGAAGTAACGCCTCCTGATATCTAGCCTGAATCTACTCTCCCTCAACGTATCTCCATTATTTCTTGTTACTTCCGGTAGTGCTCAGGGCAACAGGGACTTTTCCATGGCCTGCTGGTCCCCCTTGGTCAGTTTATAGATGACCACCAGATCCCCTCTCAACCTTCTCTTGTGGAAGCTGATAGGTTCAGGTCCTGTAGCCTCCCCTTGTAGGGCCTGCTTTGCTGCCCCCGATCATGCGAGTGGCCCTCCTCTGGACCTTCTCAATGCTGTTCACAACCCTCCTGAAGTGCGGTGCCCAGAACTGGATGCAGTACTCCAACTGTGACCTGACCAATGTCACATAGAGAGGGAGGATCACCTCCTTGGACCTGCTCATGATGCAACTATGGATGCATGACAAGGTGTGGTTAGCCTTCCATGCCACGTCCCCACATTTTCAGTCCATATTCATCTTGGAGTTAATAGTGACTCCAAGATCTTTTTCTGCTTCTGTGATGATGAGAAGGGAGTTCCCAAGCCTGTAGGTATGCTGCTGGTTCTTCCTCCCCAGGTGCAATACCTTGCACTTGTCAGTATTGAAACCCATCCTGTTCTCATCCGCCCACCCCTGTAACCTGTCCAGATCTAATTGCAGCCTGTCCCTCTCCTCTAGTGTGCCCACTTCTCCCCACATCTTGGTGTCATCTGCGAATTTGAACAAGGTGCTTTTCATCCCCTTGTTCAAGTCGCTGATGAAGACATTGAACACTGTGGGCCTGATGACCGAGCCCTGGGAAACCCCACTGCCCACATCCCTCCAGGTCAAAAATGACCCATCCACCACCACTCTTTGGGTGTGGCCCTCCAGCCAATTAGTGACCCATCTGACCATGTAGGCATTGACATCACAGTCACCTAATTTTTTAATGAGAATAGGGTGAGAGACAGTGTCGAAGGCCTTCCTAAAGTCCAGAAAGACTACGTCCACCGTGACACCTTCACCTAAGGATTTTGTGACCTGGTCATAGAAGGCCACCAGGTTAGTCTGACAGGACCTGCCTCTAATGAACCCATGTTGGTTGCCCCTAAGCATAATCTCCCCTGCTGGTCCCTCATACATATGCACCTGGATAATTTTCTCAAAGAGCTTTCCCAGGACCGAGGTAAGACTAATGGGCTTATAGTTTCCTGGGTCCTCCTTCTTCCCTTTTTTGAAAATGGGGACCACATTGCCCTTTTCCAGTCCTCTGGCACCTCACCAGAGCACCATGAGTGCTCATAAATCTGTTCCGGGGTCCCACAATGACATCTGCTAATTCCTTCACCACTCTGGGGTGGAAATCATCAGGACCTGCTGATTTGAACACATCTAGTTCCACCAGAAGTTCCCTGACTAGGACCTCACTGACCCTGGGCCTGGCTGTGCCTACCTTGGGACCCTCAGTGACCCCAGGGGGGTGGGGGGGATGACCTGGTTCCTGCTCAGTAGTTAGCTACCCACCACAATGGAGCGCTGCCAAATAGTAGATGATATCAGTCACAATATGAAACTGATAAAAAACAGGAAAACAACATAAATAGTATATACATTATGCTGCTTACACACACACACACACACACACACACACACACACACACACACACACAGAATGTATATTCTCCATACATGGTAGATATGTGTGTATAGTAGTGTAAGAGTGATGATGTAGCCATGATGGTCCAGGAATTATGCAAGAGGCAAGAAATATGCAAGAGGTGGGGATTTCTTAGGTGATATCTTCCATTGGACCAACTATGTAGTTGGGATAAAGTTAGAGAGGCTTTTGAATGCAAGACATTTTTCTCAAGTTTGATCACAAGGAGCCAATTGCTCTGTGTGTGTATACACATATGAATTATACAGACATATATACCAAAGATTCCCATTATCGTCTCTTCTTTTTGCTATGATAATGAAACCATTGATTCGATGATCTTCTGAGGTCCCTTCCAGCCCTAATGTCTATGAATCTATGAATTTGTTCAGTTCATCAGAAATAATCCACATATACAAGGAATAAACACAATACAAGAGGAACATAAACTAGAAGTATATTTTGATGATGGTATTTTATTCATTACAAAGCCAACTAACACATTATCTGGAGTACCTAAGGAAGTAATAAAACGTGGCAATACTTCAGGATTTAAAATTACCTACAGAAAGTCAAAGTCTTAGACATTGGTGTAGGACCAGATGTACAAGATATAAATGGGTAACTACTACATTGAAATACTTAGAAATGAATAAGCCGGAGAAGTTATTATACCCCTTTGATTAAAAGAATCAAAATAACACATATATGATGAATATATACACACACATCACCATGTATATACTATTAATATTGTAGTAATATACAGTATATCTTATACAGTGATTAATATTAAACTATTTTAACGGTTTCATATAGTCACTGATATCACTTCTTATCAGTTGCTCCATTGTGACTGGCAGCTCAATACTTTGAAAAATCCACATAAAGCTTTTACACAGGTATTTCTGTAAAACAAATAACAGACATCAGCTAAGGCTGAGCATGCATGGTGTCTATTGTCATGAAAAAAGAAGAAAAAGCCTTTGAAGGCTAGCAAACATCTTATTCCAAATATTATTTTTGTTAGTAACAGACTCTGTGCAAACATTTAGGGAGAGTCCCTGTTCTAAATTTATAAGATAATTAGACAAGACAATTCTCATTAGGAAGCTGGGGGACTGTGGTGTAGACACCCATACAGTCCAATGGGTCGCCAACTGCTTACAGAGTCGCACCCAGAGGGTGGTAGTGGATGGGTCCTTCTCGACCTGGAAGGACGTGGGAAGTGGGGTCCCACAGGGCTCAGTCCTTGGGCATGCACTGTTCAATATCTTCATCAGTGATTTGGACGAGGGGGTGCAAAGCACCCTGTTCAAGTTTGCTGATGACACTAAGATGTGGGGGGAAGTGGGCACAATTGAGGGGAGCAACAGGCTACAGTTAGACCTAGATAGGTTACAAGGATGGGCGGAAGAGAACAGGATGGGGTTTAACACGGACAAGTGTAAGGTGATGCACCTGGGGAGGAACAATAGGCACCACACATACAGGCTGGGGAACTCCCCTCTTGTCAGCACGGAGGTGGAAAAGGATCTGGGAGTCATTATTGACTCCAGGATGAACATGAGTCGGCAATGTGGGGAGGCGGCTAGGAAGGCCAACTGCACCTTGTCGTGCATCCACAGATGCATCTCGAGCAGGTCCAAGGAGGTGATCCTCCCCCTCTATGCGGCACTGGTCAGGCCGCAGCTGGAGTACTGCGTCCAGTTCTGGGCGCCGCACTTTAAGAGGGATGTGGACAGCATCGAGAGGGTCCAGAGGAGGGCCACTCGTATGATCAAGGGACAGCAGGGTAGGTCCTATGAGGAAAGGTTGCGGGACCTGAACCTGTTCAGCCTTCAAAAGAGAAGGCTGAGGGGGGATCTTGTGGCCTGTTATAAACTGGTTAGGGGGGTTCAGCAGGCGCTGGGGGAGTCCCTGTTCCCCCGAGCGCCGCAAGGAGTGACCAGGAACAATGGTCACAAGCTGGCGGAGGGAAGGTTTAAGTTGGACATCAGGAGGCGCTACTTCACAGTCAGGGCGGCTAGAGTCTGGAACCAGCTTCCAAGTGAGGTGGTGCAGGCTCCCACCCTGGGGGTTTTTAAGAGGAGGTTGGATGACCACCTTACTGGGGTCATTTGACCCCAGTGCTCTTCCTGCCATGGCAGGGGGTCGGACTAGATGATCTGCTCAGGTCCCTTCCGACCCTAGAAACTATGAAACTATGAAGAAAGTGGCAGGCAGGGATGCAGGAACATGGAATGGTCAAGTCAAGGAAGCTAATGTCAATACTAGAAATAGAAGGCAGGTCTCTTGACTTCCTGACCAACATACTATCTTTTAGACTATATTGTCTTCTCAAACTACACTGATTTAAAAGTTGCATGATACTGGATGATATTCTGAGAAGAAACTGACATAAGGACCAGAGACAAAGATTCCAGTGGAGAAAAATGAAGCAAAAGGTAGGTGTAGGGAAGAATAATTGCAGGGAGGAATAGAAAAATGTAGTATTAATGACAATAAAGTGGCTAGTAGAACTGCATGCAGGAGTGACTGCAGTGAAATATCCCATATATTAGTCCACTTATGTTTAACTCAGCTCAAGAAACTCCCTTCTTGGGAAGAAAAATAACAAGACACCAAAAAAAATTGGTTCTTGCAATTGGTTCTTGCTAGTTGATAATGGCAGTAATTAGCTGGATAGATTGCAGAAGAATTTTATTCCATTCCTCATTAAAACTAATGAGCCACTGTAGCAATGGTTCTATTGCATTTCTCTATATTCTTATCTCTATAAACTAATAGATTCACCAGTCCCAATTCACAGCCATTATAACTATGCATGCTGCAATCTTTCGTAAGTACTTTACAAAAGTCAGATTTTAAAAGGGTCCTATTACTATCTCCAGGCTCTCCACTGTGAAGATTTCATCAGAAAGTTCATTGAGGATATTACTAGATCTCTATAGATTTCCACAGAACGTTGCAGCCAGAATTGGACAACAGTCAGGGTTTATAAATAAGTTTTCCTCAACTGTTGTAGAATACACCATGACAATTACTCCTGGCTAAACTGCGTACTTCAGACAATTATTAAGTAACACTGGACAGTTTAATTTTCATTATTAACATCTTCTGAACAAAGTTCTCCAGATGTGGCCTCACTAGTCTGGAATTGAGGGGAATAATCATTTTCCTTGACCTGCTGGAAACACACCAACCAGTGCAGCCCAATATGCCATTAGCCTTCTTGGCAACAAGTGCACACAGTTGGCTCATATTCAGCTTATTGTCCACTGTAACACTCAGGTCCTTTTCTGCATATCTTCTACCCAGCCAGTCAGCCCCCAGCGTGTACTAGTGCATGGGATTGTTCCATCCTAAATGTAGGACTTTGCACTTGACCTTGCTGAACCTCATGAGATTTCTTTTGGTGCAATCTTCCAATTTGCTTAGATTACTCTGAATCCTAACCCTACCCTCCAGTGTATCTACTACTCCCCCCAGCTTGATGTCATCTGCAAACTTGCTGAGGGTGCACTCTGTGCCATCTTCCAGGTTGTTAATGAAGGTATTGAACAAAACCAGGTCCAGGACCGACCCCTCGGGCTCTCCACTTGATACTGGCTGCCAACTAGACATCGAGTCGTTCATCACTACTCTCTAAGCCTGATGCTCCAGACAGTTTTCTATCCACCTTACAGTCCATTCATCCATCCCATTCTTCCTTAGCATGCCTGGGAGAATGTGTGAGAGACTGTATCAAAAGCCTTGCTAAAATCAAGGTATACTATATCAACTTGTCTCTCCGCATCCACAGAGCCAGTCACCTCACCATAGTAGGCAATCATGTTGATCAGGCCTGACTTGCCCCTGGTGAATCCATGCTGGCTGTTTCTGATCACCTTTTTCTCCTCCAAGTGCTTTGAGATGGATTCCTTGAGGATCTGCTCTGTGATTTTTACAGGGACTAAGGTGATGCTGACTGGTCTGTAATACTCTGGATCTTCCTTTTTCCCTTTCTTAAATATGGGCACTGTTTGCCCTTTTGCGATCATCTGGAACCTCTCCTAATCACCAAGAGTTTTCAAAGATAATGGCCAATGGTTCTGCAATAACATCAGCCAACTCTCTCAGCCCTCTTGGGTGCATCCCATCTGGTCCCATGGACTTGTATATGTCCAGCTTTCTAAATAGTCCTTAACCTGCTCTTTTGCTACTGTTGTTTGCTCACCTCCTCCCCAAACTGTGCTGCCCAGTGCAGTAGTCTAGGAGCTGACCTCGTCTGTGAAGACTGAGGTGAAAAAGATATTGAGCACTTTAGCCTTTTATGCATCCTCTGTCACAAGATTCCCTCCCCCATTCAGTAAGGGAGCCACACTTTTCCTGATCCTCCTCTTGCTACTGATTTACTTATAGAAACTTTTCTTGTTATCCTTCACATCCCTTGCTTGCTGCACTCTAATTGGCCTTTAGCCTTCCTGACTTCATCCTTGCATGCCCAAGCAATGCTCTTATACTCCTCCCTAGTTATTTGTTCAAGTTGCTACTTCTTATATGCTTCCTTTTTGTGATTTAGTTTATTGAAGAGTTCCCTGCTAAGCCAAGCTCATCTTCTGCCATACTTGCTAGTCTTCCTGTACATTGGGATGGTTTGTTCCTGCACTCTCAGTAAAGCTTCTTTAAAGTACAGCCAACTCTCCAGGACTCCCCTCCCTCTCAGACTGGTTTCCTAGGGGCAATGGCCATGAGTTCCCTGAGTGAGTTGAAGTCTATTTTTCTGAAGTCCAGGGTCCTTACTCTGATGCTCTCCATCCTTCCTTTCTTCAGGATCCTGAACTCAGTCATTTTGTGGTCGCTGCTGCCCAAGTTGCCATCCACTATACTACATTCCCCACTAATTAATCCTTGTTTGCAAGTAGTAGGTCAAGAAGAGCATTGCCCCTAGTTAGTTGCTGCAGCACCTGCAGCAGGAAGTTGTCCCCAACACTCCCCAAAAACTTGAGCCGGTAGGGAGGCTATGCCACTCACAGCCACCTCCTAATCCTGGCAGGGGTGGGT
>NW_017729032.1:31131113-31134412 GCF_001723915.1 Gavialis gangeticus
TTGGAGTCCTTACTAAAGCAAAGCTTCCCTCGAAGTCACTGAGAGCTGGACTACCCAACCCCCCGGTAAGTTCCAAGGCACTTTTGCCACTGGGTGCTTCAGAACTATGGTGAGAAATGAGGCAAAGGTGCCCTGACTCAGGAGGGACCACTGCATCCTGAGATACTGGAAGATTTCAACTTGGGCAGAACAGCTGTGTGGAGTGCCCACACCTTAATTGAACAGGAGCAAAATTAGGCAGACTAGAGATAATCCTGTCCTACAGTGGCATAACTTTAAAATGAATGATGAATGCTTTAAGACACTTAAAGGCATTATCATGCAGTCAATCCAGTGGTTAAGAGCTCCAGAAGCCACCTAAAATTATCATGTAACAAGGCCCTATGCTTTCGACCGGGGGATTCCTTTTAACGTATTGTACACAGCACAGCTTTCACTGAAGTATATGTGATATTAAATATAGATGCTGAAGATGCAGGAAATAGATAAACTCATGAAATATTTATTTGTTCTTTCAGTGTATTTAATTAGTACTAGTGACCAGTGTAGTACTTAACTGACTTGGAAATATTCCAAGAAGAGTTTTAATTCTATCTCAATGCATAATGACCCTCATCTGATATAACTTAACATCAATCCACTAAAACCAAAAGCTGGGCCTGTTTTTCAGGCATCTCCTTGAAGATAACTAAGTATCACCTCAAGCTTGACATGGCCAATGCAAAGCCTTTAAACTTATTTTTAAACTTCTTCCCAATACTTCCTTTCACAAACAGCAGACAACATCACCACTGATATTATTTAAGTCCATCACCTGTCATCTTAGATATGGAAGATGTCGAACTCTGCTCTAGTTCTTCCACCTTCAGGCCAATTCTTGAACATTCTTTCTGTATAAAATGTACTCTACAACATTTCCTACCAACGCACACAGGTAAAACTTATCCAGGCTCTTACACCATGCCTCAAAACAACTAATTTGTGTCCTAGACAAATGTAGCCTTGTCCTGCTCAGCCCTATTCAGAATGCTGCTGTGAAGATAATTCTCCTACCTTGTCACTTTGATCAATCCACCCCTAGACTGACTTGTCTTCTCTACCACATCAAACATAAGTTACTTGTCTTCACTTTCAGAACCCATCAAAGCCTATATCTTCTGTGTCTCTCAGTCTCCACCTGCCCATGATGCCCTCACTCTGATCCACTTATTGACTTTTGTATTTGCATTTTGACCCATTCTGCTCTTTAATCTTGGAAATAGTTCTCTGTAAAGTAAGTTACCAAATTATCCCGCAAGCCTCTCTTTAAAAATCTCTTTCGCAAGGAAGTATACAAAATATTTAACAGCCAGATGGTCAATGTGCTTGACTACTGCCTGTTATGCTGCACAATATGATCTTACCGTCATTTTGGGTTCTCTTGCCCGTACACACCTGTTGTCCCTTGTATTATATAAAGCTTGTCTTTTTATTTTGTATCTGCACAGCACTTAACACAAAGCTGTCCTGGATAAAGAACTAGCCCCAAGGCTCTGTAGTAATAATACCTCATGGGCTGTGTCTGCATTATGGCATTTCAGAAGAAATATTCCACTGGCACTAGCATCAGCTGAACTGACATAAATTTACAGGGAGCCATAGTGTAGGGCCCAGGCATTTTACCACCCTGCTACTGAAACCTCAAAAAACCATCAGAAGTTTATAGTGTGCAGTAAAAATGCTGTCAGATTTTTTTCTGAAATATCCTAGTGGAAGGAAAGTTTTATCTAATGTATGAGAGACAAGTTTGTATGGGTGATACATTTTACACTGGACCAATTGCATGGGTGGGATAGATTTAAATATGCTTTTGGGTATCATAGTACCTATCCTCAGGTCTCTGGGACAGAAGCAGTCACAGCAGATAAAACAAAAGCTTGTGTAAAACCCTTATGTAAATAAAAACAGAATATAAGAGGAATGATCAGGATCAGTAGCCAACAAGCAGGATAGGCCTTGTAACAGGGAAGTAGAGTGGCTTTGTAACAGGGAACCTTAGCCTGTTACCAAGAAACAGGGCGGCCCCTTTAAATCCAGAACCTTCTGGTCGGTTGAGCATGGGTTAAGGATTGAACCCTTCCAGCTGGTCAGGTGACAGGAAGGGGAAGGCCAGAACCATATAAACCTCAAGTGGAAAAGGCCAGGGAGGCAGCAGAGAAGGAGACTCCCGATGACTATGGAGCAGCTGTGGCAGCCTCCTTGGGAAGAATACGCCACGCTATGAGATAGACCCACAATCACATGTAAGCAGGCACTTTGCCTCTCTTATTTTTTAAAAATTCTTATTATATGGCTATAGGGGACCATGGTTGATGTTTAATGTTAAAAAGCCAGTGGTTTGTGGATGAGGCTGTAGGGGAGGAGGAGACCTCGTTAGCACCGAGGGGCACCAAGATAGAGGGCTCAAGAAGCCCTGCTGCACTATGGGGTGCAGCACTAGGGCCACAAGACCAAGGTTCCTTGAAGAGAAGATAGGAGCCTTGAAGCCAGGTCCTAGTGGCTGGAATTAAGCGAAAGTCCCTAACTACAGAAAGAGGGGCAAAGCTGGAAGGGGCTGAGGCCCCAACAGCCTGGGGCCACAGGGGCACCCTGTAGAAGGGCCAGTAGGCCTGGTGTCATGCAGAGTATGGAATGGAGGGCCTTGAGCCCAAGTGAGTTAGAGCTAGAGCCTTGGAGTCAAGCCCTGCTTAGTGGGTTTTGTCTGACAGGCCTAGCTAGAGAGAGAGGGGGTAAGCCCACAGTGGCTGAGACCCCAACATAAAGAGAAACTTATAAGACATCTGCGAGGCACAGTGCACATCAAGGGGAGGTAGGAGCATGCATTTTGCTCTTAAGGCCCATTATGCTATAGGTGGGGAGCCTGGAGCCTGCCAGGAAAACTGTGGGTCAGCCTCCCTCTTTTTTTTTTAGATCCAAGTAACATCAGGTCATGGCAGAAAAGTAAAATCGGGGAGTGGGGGGGAAGCTAATCACCAGAGAATGAAAACTGAGCAAGATTTGATGGGGGCACACTCAGCAGCTTAGTTAAAAAAAAAATGCAGCCAAAGACAGGCCTGTAAAAAACCTGATGAGTAGAGAACAGGAACATGCAGGAGGGTCATTATCACCTGTGATGTGCACAGATCAGTGAGTATCTGGTAGATTATATTGGACCATGAAGTAGTTTTCTATGTTAAATCTCTGCAGTTTAGCCTCCAAACAGGAGTGTCTTATAAATTTACCTTAAGCAGGAGAACTGTGAGTTCTGACATGGGTTTACT
>NW_017729032.1:31139412-31170365 GCF_001723915.1 Gavialis gangeticus
CACCTGTGATGTGCACAGATCAGTGAGTATCTGGTAGATTATATTGGACCATGAAGTAGTTTTCTATGTTAAATCTCTGCAGTTTAGCCTCCAAACAGGAGTGTCTTATAAATTTACCTTAAGCAGGAGAACTGTGAGTTCTGACATGGGTTTATTATTCTGTGAAAAATGTTCTCCTACCTCTGTTCTAGTGTCTCTGTCCTTTACTTTTTGCATGACAATTACTTTGGTATATAGTTTTCCCCTTGTTTCACTCCTGTAATTACCACAAGGGCAATTGGTGCACTGAATGAGGTATACCACGTTCTAGGATAAATATTTTTGATTTATGGATTCTGATGGTTTTATTGTAGAATGGCTTGATTGTTGTAGCAATAGAGATGAATTGACAGGTCTTGCATTTATTGTAGAGGTAAGGTCCTATTAGCTGACTCTTGATCAGCCAGCAGTTTGCTTCTGATAATGCGTTGGGCAAAGTTGAGGGGCTGCCTGAATTCTGGGGGGAGAAGTAGGGGGAAAGCTGGGAATATTCTCTCAAGGTTTAATCTTTTTGAATATAGTCTGTACTTGTTTGATGATCTTTCTTATTGGTTTGAGTGTGGGAAGGTGAAGGTAGGTGACAATCAGGGGTGTGCAGTCACTGGGGGTTTTATTCTTGCATTATAGTAGGTTGAAAAATATATGGTCTATTTTTCTGGTGGAGCTTCCTTGCTAGGAGAGGCAGTTTTCAATTTGGCAAGATGGGTACCATAAGTATCTTTTCAGAGCAAATGCAATATCTAAGGGCCTATCACTTTTTGGTGTGTTTGGGATGGTTGCTGGTTTTGTGGATCTAAGTGTGATCTGTAGGCTTTTTTGTATGTAGCACTTTGTAGGGTGCAATCTGGGATGTGGATTGTGGTATCTAGAAAGTTGTTTTTAGTGTAGGAATATTCCAGAGATAATTTAATTGAAGGGTGGTGGTAGTGGTTAAACCTAGAGTGGAAATCAATAAGCGAATACAGGTCTTCAGTCCAGGTGAAAAATGTCATCTATTTAATGCAGATGTAGTGCAGGATGGATGGTGCAATTTTTTATAAATTCCTCTTCCAAGTATCTCATGAAGAGGCTGGCATACTGGAGCCATCTTTGTGCTTATATCTGTGCCCATGGTTTGGAGGAAGTGTCAGACTGAAATTTTTGAGCATGAAGATGAAATGGATGATTTGTGTAATATGTTGTGGTTGCAAATTTGAGTGTAGTTTGTTTTCTTATAGGTATTTCAGGCAGACACCTGTACCTTCACAGGGTGGGATATTATTATACAGTCTGGTAGTATTCCTGGTTCCAAACACAGCTTTATCAGGGAGGTGGTTGATATTCTGAATCTTGTTGAGGAAGGCTGATGTTCCTTCTCTGGAAAGCTCACTCTTTAAGGGACAAGTAATTTCAGGATGGTCTCTATGTATCCTGATAGCTCTTTAGTGAGGGTACTATAGTTGGATATGATTGGTCTCCCAGAGTTACTTTCTTTGTGAATATATGGAAGCATATAACATGTTCCTGGATAGAAGCGTATGCAATTAGTCAAAGTATCGTTTCTCAAAGCTGGTATGGAAATAATTTGATAATATTTTCCAGTTCCTGTGTGAATATTGGTGTGGGGTCCCCATAGCAGGTTCTTTAGAGTAGCTAGTGTCAGAGAGTTGTATGTTAGCCTCTTTGATGCAGTCTTGGTGGTTGAGGATGACAACTGCTCCTCTGCTGTCCTTTGATTTGATTAGTATTTCACTGCTGGATCTTAGGGATTCTATGGCTTCTGTCTCCAAGGGAGAAAGGTTGCTTTGGTCCTGTCTTTTGTTGAGAAATTTCACTGTTATTTTTCTTCCTGAAACAGTCAGTGCAGTAGTTCAATGTGTATTTCCATCTGCTGGGAGGTGTCTAGTCATGTTTTCGTCTGTTTTACCTGTTGTAGCAGGGAGGTTGTCAGAGGTGGTTCTGTCCTGCTTGTAGAAGTATTTTTTCAGCTGAATTCTGCAGAACAAGTCTTCTAATTCTCCACGTATTAGTTTCTTGCCAGGTTCTTTCTCTGGGCAGAGGTCTAGGCCTTTTGAGTACAGATTTTTGTAAGTGGGATAGGAGTTGCTGTGATAAGTTAATGATGCTGGTGTTCTAGATGCTGCTGTCTTGATTCTCTCCTCTATTGCCTGGGAGTTGTCTCTTGCTATAATAGCAAGTTCTACTTTTGCTTGTTAGATTCTTTGATCAGGTGTTTTGGTAGCAGGTTTGGATCTGCACATAGTATCAAGGAAGGTTTCTACTTTAATAGCTCTTAGTTTAGTACATAAGAAAATCCATCCCTTTTGGGGCAGGTTAGGTAAAGATGATGGTTTCTATTTTTTTCTGCTGTTATCTGACAGTTATACAGCATATTTGGAACTATGTTAGCTTCATGTGGTTTGCATATGATGAATCTCCTAGAAATGATGCTGTGTCTCTTTTACAAGCTTAGGGAAAAGATTCTGCTGTGTAGTCTGGCTTTTTTTCCATGGGTTAAAGATATTCCATTGTTTGCTGTGAATGCCAATAGCGTCCATGTTTTCATAGAGTAAAAGTAATGTTGCAACCATGCTTGTTCAAGAAATATGCAAGAGGCAAGAGTTTTTGTGGGTGATACCTGTGTATTGGACTAACTGTTTTGAACCATGTATTGGACCAATTGTCTGAGATGCATTTAAACAAGGTTTTGGGTATCACATATTCTTTGTCAGGACTCAGGTAGAGAAGTAGGCTCAACAGAGCCTCATCTAATGATCACAGCAGATCATCTAATGTCTGCTCAATTTCACCCAAGCCCTTGTGGTTTCTGAATATGCAGTATGAATTTCCAAAGGCTCGTGCATATTAAATTTAATGTTGGTGCTGTTATACCTTCATTTGGCAAACTATACATTACTTCAGGGGATATTTTAGGGTGCAAGGAATGCAAAGTTTGGATTTCAGTCATAACAGAATTGTTACAATGCTAGAAACAGAGGCAGTTTACATGATTAGACCAAAGGCAAACAGTCTCTTTCAGAGTGCTTTCCAGAAAGATTCATAGGTTATACTTCTAAATAAATTACATCTTTTAGTCATGCCTTGTTCTATGAACACCATGACTATATTGCCAGAGTAAGCGACTTCTAACAAAGCCTTTTCTTTGTCTACAATTCTTACAAACACCCAGGTATCACACAGGTATGACTTCAACTATCTGCCTCAGGCTATTGTACATACTTTTCCATGCAAGCAAGTGCATGTCTCCCATTAATTTATAGATAACTGTAAGGGCTGGGAATTTTTCCAACAATCTTTAATATAGATATGTGTTATCAGCAGAGTTTACTTTAAGACCTAGATCTGCACAAACACTAGGATTGCTCTCCCTGTCCCAAAGCTAGGAACATGTTCTCAACTTAGATCAACTAAGACAATGACTCCAAATACATGTTAAAATTTACATTAAGATACATTAAGAGAAAGTGACATAAGTCCTACTTCTGTCTGGCTGAGGATAAATACATCCTGTTTATACACATCATTATAAGGGAGAGAGTGGTATGAAACCAGCAATATTTTTTTTACTGATGAAAATTCATTTGGCAGCACCCATCATTGATTCTTTCACAGAGTTTTTTCATCATTTGGAATTGTAAGACTTGGTGACTTTCTCAGGAATTTGAATGCTGCTGTGATATGTCAAGGTTGTTTGTTATGCCTGCATTGAAATTCAAACAGTTAACATGAAAATGTATTGTCATTTAAAATCTGTCTTTTAATAGTTTAATACAAAAGGTCACTTGCATCAGGAGTGTCAGTACTTTCTTCAAAGGAGAAAAACAGGGTAGTGATTTTTGTAAACCTTTTATGAACAAAATTTGTGAATTCAATCCTTTTGCCAGTAAAGAAAGATTAAGAGCTTCTGGAAACTCACTAAGCTTTCATTCAAGTTCATGATACTGTTTTGTGCCCTAAAGAAAATTGTAGCCATTTGTTTAAGCAATGAAGTTTCCATCTGTTCCATCTTGGTTTAAAGAAGCAGTATGTCTTCAAAATCTTCAAGGCAATGTTTACTGAAAACATAAAATGTCCCTGAAGTGACATCACACAAGCAAAATATAGATTGGAAAATTTTAAAGCTTGCAGTGGCAGAAAGATTTAACTATTGTTTCATATACTTTATTCTTAAAAATTACTGAAGCCTCAGCCAGAACATTGAATTGGGATTAAAATATATCAATTGCTGACTGAATCCACTGGACATACCACATTATCAGAAACCACCCTGAAATAAAAGCAAATGCAGTTTTATAATGCTGTTCAAGCAAAAATGTAATAAAATGTCAATTTGCATGTACTGTATGAAATATTCATGTTCCATATCAAGTTACACTTTGGTGCAGTTTTGGATCAACATAAAAAAAAAATTTTCAAGACTAATTTTACTTAGAGAAATGTTACCTTACCAAATTGTATTTCCATTTCAAGACTACTTAGATGTGCCATTTTAGTGTCAAAGGACATTAGATAACAGAACACCTAACAATGTATTGCAGTTTGCAGAATGATTTACTTATGTTCATAACTTCACTTATACTGAGCTTGACATACCTAAACTTCTATTATCCTATGTAGCACTGACATTTTATATATAGAATACATACACACACATATATATGTATATATACACATACATATATATACACACAACAGAATCTTCAAAAGTCCACTCCAATAAGGGGTTTGTGAAAGGTTGTGCTGAAGCCATATATATGAGGCATTTGATAGATGTTACTGAGGGACTGTGTGTCCTGATGCTTTTATTTGTCAAAAGAAATAATGGTCTTGTATATTCCAGATATACAGACAGCTTTTGGTCTTGTTAACGGTCATGAAATCCCATTAGATAAGAACAGAATTTGAACCATAGAATAATATATTGATAATCCTGAAAAGTAGGTCTGTATTCTCGCTTGTTTGCTCTTCTTGCTTACTGTATTTCAGCAATAATGCCCTTTGGGTCAATAAAGCACACCAGCAGAAAACTGATATGAGAAGAAAGGCAGCTCCTTTATACTCTCATCCTAAAGGGTATAGAAGTTTTAATGGGTCATAGTATGCTTAGGGCTAACAGGATGCAACAGTGATTATTACAGTATAAGGTATAATATCATTATGAAATTGTTTCTTGGGCCTGTGACCTGTTTCAAACTAGCTAGATTTAAAAAAAAAAGCCAAAAATATGTTATTGTCAGACAGATTAAAAAAATAGCCTTATTCATATATATTATGTCTCTATTCTTTTTAAATTTCATACAGAATAGGTTTAGGTTGTAATGTGTGCCATTCCAATGACTAGTTACAAAACAGATACAAAACAAAGGTTAAATAAAATGACTCTGAATAAAATGTACTTCAGATTAGAAATATCAGAGCCTCTTAGATACAAGTTAAATAGAATGTGGTTTATAATTCTATAAATTTGTCAGCCATCTTGTTGTTGCTTCATAATCCAGTTTTGAACTATGCATTTCCACAATACTGGTGATGCCTTATTCTATTGGTCTCTCATAAGACTGCTTATATGGAGATATTTGTGCCATTCATTCATCTGAGACAGGACAGGATTTGTTAAGTGATAGTTATGTTACAAACATATTGATTTTGATCTGTTACCTACCTAATTTTTTATGACATATTTCTTTAGTTGCATCATTTGTTTTTACAAGTGCTAAGGTCAGAGTTCAGTCTTATATTGGCATAAATCAGAGTTCAGTTATATTGGCATAAATCAATGGTTTCAGTGACAATACCCTAGCTTTTCTTCATAGTAGTAGATGAAACGTAACTCCATATTTTGATTGATTCTGTACAGAAGTTTACTGAAATATTGTTAAGACATTTAGCGTTAAAGCTAGTTAGCTAGAAGCCTGATAGCTTCCTGACTTTTGGACAATAGATCAATACATCTTGTATTCCCTTTGCAGTATAAACAAGAAAGACTGGTCAAAGATAAAGCAACAGTAGTTCTAGACAACCCAGAAGCTGTGACATACAATAAGTAATGAATATGATTTTGAAACTTCTTTCCGTAGTAATAGACATGGTAAGATTAAGTGCCATGGTTGTTGGTTGTAGCTGTGTTGGTCTAAGGACATAGGCAGACAAGGTACTTTGGGTAAATCTGATCTTTTATTAGATCAATTAAATAGTTGGAGATTTAGTGCCAGCTCTTACTGTATCATAACTGGTCAAATGCAATAATAATTGTTCATATTTACACTCAAGCTTTTAGTGCATAAATTAATTAAAATACAACGTACAAGTTATTTCTGACTGATCTAGATAGCAACTCTGAAAGTTGCCTCCAACTCACAAAAACAGGGGCGTTTTCTATTTATCTCAGACTTTCAGAGAAAAAAAGCCCAACTGCTTAGGGAAAACAAATATGGGTTTTTAAGGTACTCAGAAACAGCAACTTGAACTTATCAGTAGACACTGTTGGTGACTGAAAGTAGCTGAGACCCTTCCACTAAGAATGTTTCATTTGCAGCCCCAGCTGATCAGTAAATAATCAGGCACAAACCATCTAGGTTAACATATATAGATAGCATAGGCTAATTTAAGCAGTAGTGCTGTTGTTTCAAGCTTTCTTACTGATCCAAACTGCAACAGTGAGGTTTCTAAGATACACAGAACCCAAACCATGAAAATATTTGGAAGCTGAAGGTCCTGCTGAATGGCACTCAGAAATATATTTGAAGCTGGTAAAATCTCTACAGTTCAAATACAATGTGCTTCCTGTATATACTGCTATGTAACAGGCAGTCACATCTGGAGTAAAAAAAGTCTTGAAATAGGGTATATGGGCATGTGTAGATGAAATGGGGGCCCTAAATTCAAGTGGTGGGTTTTTAAAAACACTGCTTCAATTTAGGGCCAAGTAAACTCCTTTGTTGTGCACACAACTGTGCACTTACCTGCCTCTCTGTTGGTGGGGAGGGGAGGGCAAGCTGCCAGTGGGCAGAGCAGTCCCTGGGATGTGGGGAGGGCTACTGCTTCCCTCCACAGCAGCAGTGGCCCCCTGCCAGGCGGCACCTGCCCACAGGCCCCCAACTCGGGTGGTCCTAGGCGACAGCTGGGCCACAGAAGGAAGCACTGGGGCCCCGCACAGCTCAGGCAGGCAGGCTCTGGGGGTGAGGGGCAGAGGGTAGATCAGGCTCGCCACCTTTTTTTTTTCTTGGGAAGAGCCTGCCTTCCTGAGCTGCTGCCAGGCTGCCTGCATGGGTTTCCTGCAGACCCCTGGCTGCACGGAGCTTGGTGCTTCGCTCTACGACTGTTTATTAAAACTTCTCAGACGAGTTTTAGTTTGCTGCAGCCCAAGTCATTTAAGGCGTATTACGCTGCTGAATTTGCTACAGCAGCTGGAATTACTGTGCAATATGCCACTGACGCATGCAGACACCAATACCATTAAAGTGGTGCAAAAGCATTTAACCCACTTTAAAGTGCTGTGCACACATGCCCCTTGTTTCGTCTACATACAGCCTATTACATTAATCCAGTATGGCCACAGCAGAGGGTATGAATAAGTGATGAGATACACCTGTGAAAGAAAAGTGTACATTCTCTTGAATAGTACAGACTGAGAAAAGCATTCTTGGTCATTGATAACGCTCAACATCTAGAAGCAGCATCTACAAGTTTATATGAGAAATAAAGATGTACAGGCTAAGGAAAAATATCAACAAGCAACGGATCTGTTCATCATCTTACCAGCATGTCTTCTCTCTTGTCTGGGCTGTGCTTCAGGCATCTAGTTCCTAGCTTCCTAGATTCATAGATTGTTAGGAGCTGGAAGGGACCTTGCAAGATCATTGGGTCCAGCCTCCCTACACGAGGCAGCAAAGACAACTGGGGTCAGGTGACCCCAACAAGGTGACCATCCAGTCTCCTCTCGAAGATTTCCAGGGTAGGTGATTGAACCACTTCTGGAGGGAGCTTATTTCACAGTCTGGACACCCTAACTATGAAGTTTTTCCTAGTGTTAATCCTGAAACAGTCTTCCAGTAGTTTGTGGCCCTTACTCCTGGTTTTCTCCAAGGGTGCCCTGGTTAGGAGTTGTTCACCAAGCCCTTGATGTATTTCCCTGATATAGTGGTAAGTCTCAATTTCAGCTTAGGCTTTAGAAAGAGAAATTGACCTTACACACGGGGTTTGAGAAAATAATGAGATCATTTGACTTACTGATATCACTGCAAACTTAAACCATCCTTCTTTCCCCTTTAATGCATGAATGTAGTACAGAAGCATGACAGCATTGTTTCTTTGTGTGGAGGCACAAGGGGTGTCTCCACACAAGCGCGCACATGCGTTTCCCTATGGACAATTAGCAGTGGCACATATTTGTGCGGCTGCTAGATTTTTGCCAGGGAAGTCCCCTGCACACACACTTTGGCATGAGGCAAATTGCCCCAGGTGGGGTAGGGGAGGCTGGGGCCAGCACCTGGGTTGACCCCAGCAGCCTTACCTGGGGGCCTCCCAGGGCTGTAGCAGTGGCAATTGTGGTGTGAAGAGTCTGGCTTCCAGCCAGAACGTGGCTCTGGTTTTGGGTGATGCACACTGCTGCCATGTGCTGCACCATTTTTTGTGGCATTTTTCTTTTTTTTTACTGAGATTTCCCAGGTATCTGAATTTGGCTCCACATTGCAAATATGCAGTGTAAAGAACCAAATCATATGTGCGGGGTGCATTTGTGGCACCTCAGAAACCTTTCCGGCACCCCAAAGGGGGTGTCCACATGAGTGTGCATGTGCACTTTGAGACACCTCAAAGGCTTTTCAGGTGCCACAAAACACATCCCATGTACGTGATTTGGTTTTCAGCATAGAGCCAAATTTAGATACCAGGAAATCTTATCAAAATCATGCCCCCAAAAAGTGGCATGATGCACATGGCAGCAATATTCTCTCTAAGCTGTGCAGTGTGTGTGGCCATGCAGGTGTGCCCATGCCGCGCTGCCAGGTGCACCTGCACAGCTGCACACACCGCACAACTTAGAGGGAACACTGCATGGCAGCAGTATGCTTCGCCTGAAACTGGAGCCTGGCCAGCCTACACTCTGGCTGCTGGCCAGGTGCCACATGCTCCATTCACTGTTGCTGCATCCCCAGGAGGCCCCCAGGACCCCAGGAAAGGCAGCTGGGGCTAGTCCAGGTCCTGACCCCAGCTTCCCTTACCTCACCTGGTGCAATTTGCCCCACACGAGAGTGTGTGCAGGGGTGTTCCCCAGGCACTTATCTAGATGTGCCCAAGAGGTCCTTTGGGGTTAGTTGAGCTTCTACCCTATAGTATCCTTCCTCAAAGAGCAAAGAATGGCTCATTCTACCACAAATCTGCTATATTAACAGTAATATTTGTCCTGGGGAAAACTTTGTCCTCAGGAAAATGGATGTGACCGTTTTACTTTTCAACACCTAGGGACTAATTACTCTTTAACTGTAGATGTGCAAGTAACACAAAGTGACATTTTTGTAGATTTTTGTTCCTATTCTCACTGGCACAACCAGACTTGGTGTGAAAATACTTTTAAAAGTTTGACGGTGGACACTTAAATTCTGTTGTGAACCTGGTCAACCTGGGAAAGTACAGAATTCTGAGCAACTCCGAGCCCATAAATGGAAAGGTAAATCTAGTTGTGCGAGAGTAAATAGGGCCTAAAATCAACATAAATGGCATTTATGGGTCTAACTATAAATGGTTAAATAGCACTTAATATTCCTAAAGGTGAAAACAGGATATAGGCTCACATCTTTCCAGACTCAGTCCTAAAGGCATTATAATCTAATATAGTAAAAGCTCTGTTATCCGGCATCCAGAGGGAATGGGAGGTGCTGGTTAATCATATATGCCAGTTATCTGAGAGCTTATTTCCAGCCCAGCGGGTTGGAGACATCTTTGCCTGGCATCAGTGTGCTGGGGGACAGGGAGTGGGGCCCCACACAGGCTGCTTTGCCTTGGGCCGTGGTCCTCGAGAAAGAAGTGGGACTCAGCTCGTGGCAGCGAAACCAGAAGTGCCACGGTGGGACTTGTGGTTTGGCTTTTGCCGTGTCGATCCCCTGCTGTAAACAACAGATGCTGTCTATGACAGATGAAGGTTAATAGAACATTTCAGATGGTAAAGTTCGGGATAGCACCGCCTTCACTGTAGTTTGAATACAGTGTGAAAATGTGTGAAAGTACCTATCTGCCCGTCTATAGGATGTACCTACTCATCCTGCAACAGCTTTTACTTGCATTTCTGATACAGGTATTGCAAGTCTGTACACTGCATTAGCATACATCATGGAATTCTGATTCCTGCTACCAAAGAGCTAATTCTATGATACAAAAGGACTTGTGCCATGTTATGATAACATACAGTTAATTTACACAGGCTCTGGTGAAAGAGAAATATAGCCTCTGCTTCATAAGAGTGTTTCTGTTAATTTTTTTCAAACAAAAAATGAATATTATGTTACAGGCACATTGCTAGATGAGATTACAAAGAGTAGCTTGGGTCAAGAGCCTGATTCTGCAAACTATTCATATTAATTAGTTCAATTCTATTAGTAATCCTACTGATTTCCATTAGATGACTTATGAAGTACTACACTAGTTGACTGACTGCATAAACCATCTGCATGTTCAACAATGCTTTTCTGTACGAGAGTCAGTTCAAGAACTTTCTAAGCTTTCTAGTTTGTAGTAACTGTCACACATGCCCATAACCTGGTCATTTTCTTATTGTATGCTTTCTCTCTGGTCCCAAATTAAGGCAGTATATGCATTTTGCTGCTCTTTCCAGAATCTCCTAAATTCAACCCATCCACACAGAACTCTCACCCAGGTCTATATAATCTCTTGTTCTGGTGACTGTGTCCTCCTTTCTGGCTCAGGAAATGCCAGCTTGCTGTAGAGACAGTTTCCTGGCTTGTCTCTATGACCCCATGAGTCCTCTCTGTGCACTCCTCCACTGGCTTCCCATTATCAAAGACAAACTATATGTCTTCACTCTTAAGGTCTATCATGGATTATCCATGTTTTTCCTATCTTTCCTTACAGCTGATGCTGAATCATTAACCTCTATTTTGGGGTCACCAAAGATGTTGCACACATTTAACTGCATTCAAGGTATAGTTATTCAAAATATAGTTTGGAATGGTTTACTGTCAAACTGGGAAGCCATTTCAAGTAGGGTCACAGAATTCTGCCCTGGATCAAGTCCACGTCACTACTTCACTGATGATTGGGCTGATGAAATGAAGTCCACTCATGCAATTTGTGCATGACAGCAGCTGGTAGAGGTTGTGAGATCTCTGGGGAACAGGATCAGAATTTAAAATGATCTTGATATATTAGAGAAACAGAAAAGAAGTCAATAGGATAAATTCTATAAAGATAGCTACAAAGTGCCACATTTTGATTGGAAGCATCAATAGATATTCTTGAGACAAAAATCCTAAAAGCAAACTGAGACGCACACTCAGCTATTCTCTGGGTTGATTACATTGCCTCATTTCTGGGATTCGATGCACATAGGACACATCCACACAAAATGCCTTACTGTGTATTAGACTAACCTTTAATTGCATGTGTAGATGTGCCCAGAGAATAGGAGCAAGTGAATGGCATGTGCTTCATGGTGCAGATGGGTTGTATTCACAAGAATGCGACATACAATGTATGGCAGGTAATTATCCTCTTCTGCTAGGTGCTGTTGAATCCCAAGCTGAAGTACTGTGTCCAATATCATATTTTAAGAAGGGGGTCGTCTAAATAGAGTCCAAAGTTAAGAAATAAGAAAAAGAGGTTTGGAAAACATGACCTGAAAGGAAAGGTAGAAGGAACAGGGTTTAGTTAGCGTAGAAATAAGACTGATAGTAGATCTGATAAGGGACTTCAAACTTCAAAAGTTTTCTGCTTCTATCTGCAACAGATGGTCAAAAGGAATATGTACCCCACATTCATCAAACTTGTACGCTCACCACAAAACTTTTATCAGTGACCTTTATAGTTCTTATATCAATTATATTAGCAGATCAGCACACTTGGATGGATGTATTTGCAAGATATGTGGCCGTCAAATTAAGTCAAAATGGTACAAATTAAAGGTTTAAAGGACCCTTTAAACTGCATTCTGTAAGGCAACATTATCCAGGTGGCAGCTACACTTGCACCTTCTAGATGTGTCCATTTCCTAGTTGAAAGATCTGTAGAATTTCTATATGGAATTTAGTTCAGGAGAAAGAGATCTCAAACTCTGGCTGTCAGCCATATAGCTGCTGGGCATGTTTCGTTACAATCACAAATTCTAAAATATGCTTGGAAATGGAGGTCTTTGATTCATCTTTACTTAAGAGATAAGAGGTCAAGTCCATTTCTAGTGTCACTTCACCAAAGGATAAATTAGCCCCTAGGTGTCTGCTCTTAACAGAGCAGTAGACAACATTTACTTTTTTACAGTGCAGAGAAGTCAGCTCAGATAGCAGAAAACTGACCGAGTTTTTGCTCAGTATTTGTTTGACCTCTATAACTAAGGAAGCATTAGCTATTTAATTAAATCTCTTATCCTGCAGCTGGGCCATGATGACACAGCTATTAAGGTATCAAACTATGGCTCTAGAGACATGAGTCGGAGCCTTGTTCTACACTCAGACTGAAGGTCACTCCCACCTATACATGGATTCCTGGTGATCTACTCGGGAGAGTCAAAGGTGGCTAGACCTGATACTAGCCATGTCTTTCCCTTATGTGCCATTCATTATAGAAACTGGCCTACCTGATAGGCATTAACAAAACCTAACCTTTGATCTGATAAGTACTTCCAAAGACAATGTTGATATTAAAATTATGTTATTCTTCCTATAAAAATAATTCCTCTGTTTTAGCCTTTATGGGACTGATTATTAAGTGAAAGTCAGGTCCAATGGAGTTACAAAACTGTCGCAAGAAAGAGGTGAGTTTGGTTTCATGGAACAGAAGGAATTATGGTCAAAAGAATAGAGAAGACAGACAACTGCACAGCTGCAATGAAAAAATGGGATGCTTCACACTTGGTACATATACCACCACTTGTCTATTCCACTGAGACTGGCTAAGAAAATTAAATTCTCTATTTTTCTTTTTTTCAGGGAATAGTGAGACTAACTATGTTCAAGGGAGAGTGTCCAGAGATGTAGCCACACATTGGATGGGAGAATTCCCAAGTGTACAAAGATAGTGAAGACATAGGGATTGAGTAAGGATGCTCTTAATTCTGCCAATTTCAGGGGATCTGTGTGGAGTTGTGGGCTGACCATTCAGCTCATGCCATTTGGAGCCAAATGCAGGAAAAGACAAACCTACTAAGTTGTAGAATAAATTTTTAGTAAGATATTATTAAAAGCTTCTATTTAACAGCCACATACTTTATAGGAGTGCCATATTAAATCATACATTAAACTAAAATGTGTATATAGTTCCTATTTATTAAGGTAAATTTTGTGATAGATGAAAAACTGGCTATTTTATCATGCCATGCATTAATGGATAGTATATATAAAGATTTAAAATGGCAACATGCTTATCTAGTTACATGATGAATGGCAGACAACTATTAGGTGAATATTTGATTTATCATATACATATCAAGAACTATAACTGCTATAGATGCATCTAAAATACAGTCATACTTTTTGTATCTATATTCAAATATGGCAATTCTGAGTGCCTGTGCAAGAGCAGCAACAAACAAACAAAAAAATCCTCAACTCATCCAAAACACTAGTCCTCAAAACAAAGGCACCAGTTTTCAGTGTTCTCTGTCTTTTATGAAAGTCTGAAGAAAGGGATCAAACCTACTGTGTAAAGTGACAGCCAAGGAACATGAGCTATTTTAGATGAGGTGGGGAGTAAAAGATGGTGTTTTTAAAAGGAACATTGTACCAGAAACTGGGCACATCTACATGTGATATTAGTGTGACACAATAAACTGCTGCACAGTTTGTGCCAGAGTTTATTGCTCACAGGTGCTGTGTTTACATGTCTGCCTGGGACTGCAGCACTTTGAACTGGGTCAGAGCAGCCGCAGCTGGCAGGGGCCCTGTGAGGGTCAGCCTGCCAGCCCAGGCTGGCTCAATGTGCTGCAGAGGGGCTGGCTGGAGCACAAGGGTGCTCTAGTGTGAGGCTAGCTGGCAGGCATCCTCTGCATTGAAACAGCCTCATGCCCCAGCTAGCCCCATCAGTATATGTTGCTGTGCATTAAATAATGCCACCATAAGATAGTACTTGTGTTTACAAGTTTACTTATTAGTTTACTGAGTCCTAATAGGGCCACACATGTAGAAACTTAGATTTTACTGAGTACCTAATTAGGCAACTCCTCCATAAATGTCTCATGTAGACATGCCCACTGTGTCTTTTACTGGTGCCTTTCCCATAACTATCAATCTGATGTACTATGATAATGCAAAGAAACTAGATTATTATTGATAGTATTGTTGTTAGTCTCTCATAATTATGGCACGTGCTGGCTTGTGTACAGACTATGGTGGGTTGATGACTGAATTACTTGAAACCTTGTGTTCAGTAGACCCAACAGAGTTTCTGGGCACATTTTCCCTGATATAAGGTAGAACATTGTTATAGCTGGTTTGTATGGCACCTGAAATTTAACATATGACCAGGGCTGACAATAAACTCATTGGCTCAGACCACCAGGGTCTTGAATAGCCCCAGAACTAACAATCAGTCTGGGGTTTAAAGTCTTCAGTGAGGGAAGCCCTTCTGCTCGCATGTTCCCAGGAGCCAAACCATTGCTACCAGACATGGTTTTGACAATCAGCTGATTATTGGCCCTGTATATGTGACTTCAGTGCTCAGATGTGAACTTGCCAGTGTACTGGGACCCTGTGATTATCATCTGGGATCTCGTCCCTGATCCTAAAATCATACCTTCTGCCATACTTGTGTGGCATGGCAGAAGGTATGATTATTGGGATTGAGGATCAGATCCCATTGTGCCATTAAGTTAACTTGCACCAAAGTCAGGAAAAATAACTGATTAGACATAATG
The DNA here is from genome assembly GCF_001723915.1 of Gavialis gangeticus. Lineage (NCBI taxonomy): Eukaryota > Metazoa > Chordata > Crocodylia > Gavialidae > Gavialis > Gavialis gangeticus. Next base: position 31,154,528 of record NW_017729032.1, read on the forward strand.
ACTATCGATAAGAAGGTCAGGATGACATAGAACATTTTTATACCTCATTTCCCACATTCTGAAGCCTTACAATGGAAGCATTTGTAGCACTCTTTCCATTTTTGCTGTGATTAACACAGAGGAGGGCATGGACTGGGCTGTTCTGGTCATTTTCTCACAATATATTTTGGTTTGCAATAGTCTGGTCCTGGATGATACATACAGAGTTCTCCAAGGAGCTCTCCATGTGGCAACTGACTTGGTCCACAGACAGCATGGCAGCAAATCTGCCATGCAGATTCTTCTGCTGCTTTTCCACCACTTCCAAGCTGACCTCCTGTGTTCCACTTCTGGTACTTCTCTGCCCACCACTGAGTCCTCAGCAACAACTGAGTTGCTTACAGAAATAGTTCCTCAGGTCTTCTACTTAAGTGTTGCAGAGTTCCACAAGCCTCTTTTGCCCATTTTATGATATATATACAGCCTTTCAATTGGATTGTTTGGACAGTGCATGTGATACCTTTTAAACCAGTCTGTCTAAGGTGTAAGATGGTGTGGGAATAGCCCAGCTGTTTACTGCCAAATTTTGTCTCTGGAATTTAATTAAATCCTTCAGACATGTTAACAACTTATTAAAAAAATCTCTTGCCCAGAATTTTTTGCATCTCATTATGTTTGATCTCTAGAAGTTGGGTCAGGACCAGATATTTATCTATCATCATTATTGTTCTTGTTGTTACTGTTGTTGTTATTATTTTGGCTGGCATTGACACTAAACCAAGGATCCTGTAAATTAAGCATTTTCACTGATAACACTTATATGGCAGAGCACTTTTGGGTGCCTGTCACTTGAAGGGTTTGAGCAGGCTACAGAGCAGCCTGTAGGTGACAACAGAGCCAATCAGGTCACACGGCAACCAGGAGGCCACCTGATTGGAGGAGGGCAGAGCAGCCCCAGTATAAGACTTGACTCAAGCAGCAGGGATGCCAGTTGCAACTGAGAAACCGATGGGGTAACATTGCTCAGCTGGAGGAGTCTGCTTCTGGAATATTCTAGAGGTCAGGGTAGGAGCTATGGGGAAGAAGGAGGTTCCTAGGGACCCAGAGGGGTCCCAAGTGCTGAGGAAGTGGCTATGGGCCTACAGCTGTGCAGAGGCCAGCCTAGAGAGAAGCAGTATGTACAGGGTCCTGAGCAATGTGCCAGGACAGCCGTATAAGTGAGGCAGTGCACTCAAGGGCCTAGGGAAGAGCCAGGCCAGCCTAGGAAAGGGGCTTAGGTTTGTGGGCCTACAGAAGAGCTAGGTAAGCCCCTGATTAGAACTGTTGCAAGCATGTGATACCAAGGAAAGGCTTGGGGAAACCCAGGGAGTGGAGTTGACCCTGGAGGTGGCTCAGGAGGGGCTCAGATGAGCTCAGTGAAGTAAAGAGCTGCTTTGCATAAGATCTGTGGGTCTCCAGGGTGAGAGGACTACTTTATGCTGGACCTCTGCTGAGTGAGAAGATCAGATGCTTCCAAACCTGATCCCTAGAGTCTCAACTGGTCAATGCAAGACGGCCAGGGCTGACAGGCCAAAGGGAAAGTAATCCCACTTTGAGGGGCAGGCCAGGGAAGCAGAGAGCCCTGTAACCCCAACTGGCCTAGAAGTAGAGTTAGGGGCTAATAGAGGCCCTGGGGTCACTGGGGGCTGGAACAGAGTGCCCAGCAATAAGCAGTCCAGGAAGAAGAACAAGGAGCCCAATGAGAGTGGAGAAAGACCAGGGCAGGTAGGCCTGTGGCATCCTGGGGCATGACCTAAAACTATACCTTGCTGAGGTTGGATGGTGTGGTGGGGCTGCGTATGGTGGGGCAGTCTTCAGGAAATGCCACACTGGTGCCTCCCTAATGAAAGGTGAGTATGGGGCATCAAAAAGCCTCAGCCTACACTGCTTTGTGAGTGACCCTGTGGAGGGGAAAGGCTAGGGGAGAACACCCTGAGAGAAAAGAACCAGGCTTGGGCAACAGCATAGGGGCCAGGAGTGCCCAAAGCTTGATAGTGTGAGGCCCAGTGGGAGGCCTGAAATAGGGTGAGACCTAGCAAGAGGCCAAGTTAGGTGCCAAGGAACAGTGACAGACACATGAGGCCTGAATGGGTTTTAGGCCGAATGCAAGGAACCTGAGGCTAGAGAGGGCCAGGGGCTGGAATCAGCCCTGAGTGTGGGGTGGTGGTCCTGATTCCCATCATAGAATAGGGCCTGAACTGGGTGGCCTGAAGGTCTGTGAGGGTTCAGGACCTTGCAGGAGAGAGTAGAGGCCCAAGTGAGGGGGCATTCAGCCAAGGTAAGTCTGAGGATGCCCAGGGCCAAATTTGGGCCAGAGGCCAAATGCAGCTCAGCGGTGGGGCTGGGGGAGTTGAAAGTGATATTTTGGATGCCATCTGCAAGGCATGGGACACAGTAAAAGGGAGGTCAGATCCATGTATTCCACAGTAGGCATTGGGACATTAAATGGGCAGCCTCCCAACTAAGAACATTTTTTTGGTTACAACAAAAGCGTGGCAGGAAAGCTAGGTGAGTGGACTGCCCTAGGTAGGTGGGCGGGCTGATACTGTGACTGGTCCAGGGAAAGCACCCTATCACACACCTGCAGGAGTAATCCATAAGGAGAAAGGCATATTTCAGGCCATATAGGGTTTTATAATTCATGGATAGTATCCCAAACTGCTCTTGGAACTCAATAGTGGTCACAGGAGACAACAGAGAAATGGTGTAATGCTAACCATGGAGAACTCCACAAATTATGTGAACTGCTACACTTTGAATATTTGGCTTCTAAGTGAATTTAAGGTGTAGCGTTATATGTAATATTGCATTAGATGAAGCACCTGGTGGCAAATGCACTGAACATGTTAGTAAGGTTCACAAAAAATAAACAAAAAATAATCAAAGATGTTGGGGTTTAAGAAGGAGAAAAAATCCATTCTGTTCAATGTTATATAATAAGCTACAAAGAGTAGGGAATCCAACAGAATCCTCAGATGGTAAACCCCATCACCAATTTTTAGGCAGCATGCTTAAGTAACAGGAACAACAACTCTCAGTTCCTGTACTATTGAATGTGTATAAACAATCTATATCAAACTAATAACATGTTACAAATTGCAGTGGTATTGGCACACCTGGGAACAAAATGTATGTAATCAATTGTTTGTTTACTTTATTTATGGGGAAACTTTAAACATTGAGTAGGACAGAAAATGATGTAAAGGTTCTTATACCTTAGGTCTACATTATCAGCTTAAAATCGTAGCATAGAAGGGACTGTCAAAGGGCAGATCTACTAGCATAATGAGGACCAACCTTTCTAACAGGTATGCCACAAATTAGCCCCACACCCTGCCTGCATACCACTCCCATGCCCTTCTTCTGCCTGACTGGCTGCTCCTCCTTCTGCTCCCTGTCTGTGCTCCATGCCTGATTTTCTGCTCTGTTTACTGCTGTTTTCTGCGTCCTCCCCTATCTGCTGCTGTATTGCCTGTTCCCTTCCTGGACTGTCACGTGCCTCATACAAGCTGTCCATTCCATTTGCAGTACATGTGATGCAGGGTGGCCACCTCTGCGTTAGAAGCAGCAGAGTTTCATTCCTTTAAGTCTCCTGACCCTTGAGCGCACATAGTACGTGACAGGTAGCAGAAAAGTGAGTTAGTATGGTATGGTCTCCTAATATAGAAAACTTTTCATAGTACAGTAGCGGCCAAAGAAATAGGTCATCTTCTGCTTCTAGAGGGAGATGCAGTACAATCAAGAAGATTTTGCCAATATTTAGTCTAATATTTTCCTTTCTTAACCTCCTATCCCAATATACCTCACTAAATATTTCCTCTTCCTTAAAGTATTTGAAACTTATTATCATGTAGCTTATCCCTGAGTCATCTCACATTTGACAAGCGTATAGATAAAGAAAGAGGATTCTTGCACCTGCCCTCAGCTTTCTTTCTTTATATATAGATCACTCTTGATCTTTTCTCCAGTCCTCCACTCTTTTTTTTAATAGCTTTTATTCCTGATTCAGTGAGATAGTGTTAAGAGAAATTCTCCAAAACATGCAGTACAATGCACTATGGGGTGTTTCTTGCCTACTGGAGAAAGTACTGAGGGCTGAAAGGACCATAAGTGATATATTTTGCATTTCTTTTGAACGTTTTACACAAGTCATTTTATAAAAAGCATTCAAAGCTAATTATATCAAAGCAGACAAAGCTAAAACTAATCTTTTTAACGTGACTATTAATTCATTAAAACATGAAGTATAGCAATCATAGATTAATAGGAAAGCAAGGCTGGAAAAGACTTCAGAAACTCATCTAGTCCAACCCCCTCCTCAAGGCAGTTTACATTTTTTCATGCAAGTGTGTCTCTAGCCTGCTCTTAAAAACAATATAAAAATCAGATTATATGAACTATGTACATATCCTTCATAAACCATAACAAAAAAAAGGAGGAAAGAGGGAAAGAAAGGCAAAGAAAAGAGAAATGTGCAAGGACCAATATTTTGTTATTACCAAAATATTCTAAGAACTCCTCCCAAACTACACTAAACTTCTCAAAACAGTTAAACCTGCTAAACATGACTCTCTCCATAGATTCCAGCTGCACCATCTCGTTGTACAAGACTGTAATCTTTGGAGATGCCCTACTCTTTCAATGCTGTTATATAATCCTGCAGGTCACTAATAATGCTGCAGAAAGAGTGTATACTGGGAAGGATTTGGTTTGAACCTTCAGTGTGATAGGCCCAACAACATATTTGCTAACAGTATCAGTACTGCATTCAAAACTATGTTATTTCTAGTTACAGTTTTTTCCAAAAATAATTGAAAATAGGGCATGACCAAAACATGTGACCAAGTATTGCTTGGAATGCATCACATCTTCAACATCTGCTGCCAGAGCTGTATTGGTACCCAGTGTGCCCACCAATGGCAGGTAGAGGAATGACCTTCAAGGAAGGTTAACTGCAAAATAAACAGGGGTTAGTGAGACATACTTATTCTTTTCAGCCATTTCAATGTCAGAGCTGGGAGAGACTCAAATGTCTGGAATGGAAGCATCCACAAGGAAGGAATGGGAAAAAACAATTCCAACAGCATCCTCCTCTTGACCAAATGCAACTAACACCCTGTGCCACCAGAGAAACAGGCATAAAGGATCATGGCAACAGCCTCAATCTAAGAACGGGCACATTATTGTTCGTGCCTGGGGTCACAAAGATGTCTGTGTCACCCAAGCTATGCTATCTGCTTAGTTATGTCACTTGAACTGGCTCTTGACCAATGGCTTCAGCAGAAGCAATGGTAACAGAAGGTCAATATCAAAGGACTCAATAAAGTGAGACGTCTTCCACTGGTACCTCAATGAAAAACTGGTGAATTTCAATCAACAGCAACAGGAGAATGTTGGCAGTGCTTGGAGTGCCTCCAAATCTACTATGCTCAGTGCCTGTGAAGAGATACGTGGTTTTTCTACAAGAAAACATCAAGACTGGTTTGATGAGAATGACTGGGAGATCCAAGAGTTGATTGACTGCAAGTGCAAAACCTTTTGTGCTTCACAGAACAACAACTCCAAGCACAAGAAATTGAATCTCCAACAAGCCAAGGCATAGGTCCAAGGCAGGACCCATGATATAGACAGCAGATGGTGGGAAGACAAGCTTAAGGGGATTCAAATCTCACATGCAACCATGATATGTACAATTTTTTTTCAATGCCACCAAAGACATCTACAGACCATGCACTCAGGAACGAGCCCCTTTAGGTCTCAAGGGGATTGGTCCCTGTGTGCATGATCTGTAGATGGCTTTGGTGGTATTGAAAAAAAATGTACATATCATGGTTATATGTGAGATTTGAATCCCCTTAACCTTGTCTTTCTGATCAAGGAAAGAGGGGCCATCAATGCCTATTGGAAGAAGCATTTTGAGGACCTTCTCAATTGAGACTGTCTCTAACTGGTTGTTGCAGGATGGAGTTGAGAATATTTTTGTCAACAACAATCTCAGAATTCTTTCAAACCTTGGTAAGGTGAGGAAAGCTATCAAGCAGATGACGAATGCCAAAGCACCTGGAGCAGATAGAATCTCCAATAAAAATTTTGAGCAGGGGAGAAGGGGCTCACATCCCAGCTCCATGTCCTCATCTTAAGGATTTAGAATGACCCTAGGGATGCCATGATTGTGACAATCCTCGAGAAAGGAGACAAGTCTGACCATGGAAATTACAGAGAGATCACCTTGCTGTCCACCACAGGAAAGATCATTGCAAGAACCCTCCTGAACCTCCTCCTGCCTGCTGAAGAGCTCCTCCCAGAATCTCAGAATGGGATTAGAGCATCAAGAGGCTCAACTGACATGATCTTCACAGCTTGCCAGCTGTAGGAAAAATGCCAGGAACAGCATAAACCTCTCTACAATGCCGTCTTTGACCTCACAAAAGCCTTTGTTTCTGTCAACCAAGAAGTGCTGTGGAGGAACCTTCTGAACTATGGATGCCCACCAAAATTCATCACCATTCTTTGTCTGCTCCATGATGGTATGTGAGCAGTGGGATTGACGCTGGTTCATGGCAAGACTCTGGAGAACACTGAGTATTTCCCATATGTCAGAAGACATCTATTGCAGAAGGCTGACATCAACAAAGAAATCCAACATCACCTCAAATAACTTTCAGAATCCCGAGGAAACAGGTGTCCAAAGGTAGTGACATTACAGCTGTGTGTGACATTTCGGATCACGATTTGGATTTGGAGTTGATTCAGATGTTTTGGAGGCTAAATTTATGAATCCAAATCACTGGAAGCTTCAGGCTTTCCGAATCTATTCAGAGCTTCCAAATAGATTTGAGCCGATTCGGAGATTTGGCCATAGAGTACAATGGGGAATAAATCCATAACTTTATTGTCTTTTGGCTGGTTCAGATGAAACTTGCAGGGGTGGTAGTCTCTGATCAGAGCATGACACATGCTATTTTCCAAGGTGATAGGTGCAAGAATTTTTGGGACACCGCACCTCAAATTCCTGAAAGCAAAACTCATGTCATGTGTATGTTAAGCCATGGTGGGGTCAAAACTGCATGTATGGTAGCTCTGGCTGTATTCACAAATCCTTCCAAATTTCCAGGAGATAGGTGCAGGAGTTTGGGGGGAAACTGCACCCCAAATTCGTTAAAGCAAAGCTCATATCGTGTGTATATACACATATCATATGTGTATATACACATGTATATACATATGTATAACACATGCAGATGATACACATATATATACACATATCATGTGTATATACATGTGTATCATGTGTATGTGTTAAGCCACAGTGGGGTCAAAACTGCAGGCATGCTATCGCCTTTAGAGGCCACAAAGCCTGCCAAGTTTCAAGGAGATAGGTGCAAGTGTTTGGGGGAAACTGTACCTCAAGCTGTGGACAAACAAAACTCGTGACATGGGTGACAGTGTGTGTGTTAAGGCACAGCTGGGTGAAAGCTGCACGCCTTCTAGCCCCTGCTGAGGCCATGAAGTCTGCCAGCTTTCAAGGAGATAAATGCAGGGGCTTCTGGGTTTTGGGGCCATGCACCTCTAGCTGCTGACAGGCAACACTTGTGACATGGGTGCTTGTGGAGCTGTGTCTGTCTTGGGGCACAGGGCGTGGGCATGGGGCATGGGGAGTGGCAGGGGAAACTACTGCAGGCCTGGCTGCTAGGCTCTGCTGTGGCCACAAAGCCTGACAGCTGTTAAGGAGATCAGTGCAGGGGGGTTCTGGGGCCCTGCACCCCTAGCTGCTAACAGACAAAACTCATGACATGGGTGCTTGTGCAACTGACTATCTCCGTCTTGGGGCAGAAGCAATTCCCGGCTCTGTATTGATTTTCTTCTCCTTAGTCTATGACTTCCTGGGTGTTAATCCTTGATCATTAACTCGTTATCCTCATTAGCTACTGTGTTAACAGGCAATCATTATTCACTCAGGGACCAGCTCAATACACAGTAGCAAGTGAGGATAACCTCAAGACAGACACAGATGCACAAGCACCCATGACTTCATAGACATTAGGGCTGGAAGGAACCTCAGACGATCACTGAGTCCAGCCCCCAGCCCCAGGGGCAGGAAGTTTTCAGGGATCAGAGGATCTCAGCAACATAAACATCCAACTTTCTCTTGAAGGTGTTCAAAGTAGGTGCTTGAACCACCTCCGGCAGCAGTCTATTCCAGACCTTGGGGGCTTGGACAGTAAAGAAGTTCTTCCTTATGTCCAGCCTGAAATGGTCATGGAGGAGTTTGTGACCATTCAGCTTTGTCATCCCTTGGGGTGCTCTGCTAAACAGACATTCCCCCAGATCCTGGTGAGCACCCCGATAAACTTATAGGTGGCCACCAGATCACCCCTGAGCCTGTTCTTATCCAGGCTGAAGAGTCCCATGGCTCTCAGCCTCTCAGAAGGTCTGTTTTTCTGACCTCTGATCATGCATGTGGCTCTCCTCTGCACTCTCTCAAGCTTCTCCACATCCTTTTTTGAATTGTGGAGCCCAAAACTGGACGCAGTACTCCAGCTGCGGCCTCACCAAAGCCAAGTACAATGGGAGAATGATGTCCCAGGATTTGCTTAAGAAACATCTATGGATGCAAGCCAGTGTTTTGCTCACTTTACTAACTGCAGCATCACACTGAAGGCTCATGTTCATCTTGTGGTCAGTCATGACCCCCCAAGACCCTTTCAACCATAGTGCATGCTAGCCAGCATAGCACTGCTGAGCCTATAAGCATGCTGCAGGTTTTTCTTCCCAAGGTGGAGAAACTTGCATTTTTCAGTGTTAAACACCATCAGGTTCTCGTCCGCCCATTTCCTAAGCCTGTCAAGGTTAGCCTGGATCACCCTCCAGGCTGACATGAGTTTTGCTTGTCAGCAGCTAGAGGTGCAGGGCCCCAGAACCCAGAAGCCCCTGAACCTATCTCCTTGAAAGCTGGCAGACTTCATGGTCTCAGCAGGGCTTAGCAGGCCTTCAGCTTTCACCCTGCTGTGCCTTAATATACACAGTGTCACTCATGTCACGAGTTTTGCTTGTCCGCAGCTTGAGGTACAGTTTCCCCCAAACCTTTGCACCTATCCCCTTGAAACTTGACAGGCTTTGTGGCCTCTGAAGAGGCTAGCATGCCTGCAGTTTTGACCCCACTGTGGCTTAACACATGTATGTAACATGAGTTTTGCTTTCATGAATTTGAGGTGCAGTATCCCAAAAATCCCTGCACCTATCACGTTGAAACACGGCATGTCATACTCTCAGTAGAGGCTACGATCCCTGGAAGTTTCATCTGAATCAGCCAAAAGATGACAAAGTTATAGATATTTCATTTATTCTCCATAATACTTGTCCCGGGGATAGTGAGAAGTGGGACTGGGAAGCCCTGCCTGTGGGGCTCGGTGCAGTAAGAAACACCAAAATAGAGGAAGAAAGGCAAAATATTCACTTACCTGCAGGAGAAGCAACGCCAGAATGCTGAAGGGAAAAGCCCATGCAGTTTACAAACCATGTCTTCATGCAATTAAGGCCGGTGGGTGACGTCACAAGGATGCACCAGCCAGCAAGGATAAAAGTGGCCACCGGCAGTAGGATGGGGAGAGTGAGTGAGGAGGCGGAGGCAATGGTTCTCCGCACTGGCAATGGATGGAGCCAGCGTGATCAGGGATCGCCGTGATGGCAAGTGGCAGCAGAGGCTGCAGAGGATCTCCCCACATGTGGTACTGAGACTGAGTCCCAAAAAGGGAGGAGCATTTGGGGTGACTCACTCCTAAAACACCTTTTGTACAGACCTGAGACAAGGATAACATACAGAAGACACTTCAGATCATAGGAGAAATACCATCTACACTTCCTGAGGAAGATTGTTTGAATCTGAGAGAAAGATATATGTACCAATGTTAGCACTCTCTCACAAAAAACACCATGAGTTTCGATGTGATAGTCATCCAACATGAACTTCACTGGGTTACCCACATCATTTGGATGTCCAAATCTCTTAGGACTGCCTCAAATGGAGGAAGAGTCTGCTGCAAGGATCTCAGTACTTTGAAACCTTCCAGTGACAAGAGATGAACCAGTTGGGGTGGCAGAAACAGCATGTTGCAGACCAAATCAAGAATCTGTAACCACCCATCCCACATGGAAACAAGTGCCCAGGTTGCAGCAGAGTCTGTCAATCCTGGATTTGCTTTGTCAGCCATCTTCACACCCCACGTAAGGCAATCATGAAAGATTATCATCCTCAACTATGAGGCATTGTTGAAAATCTCCAGCACATATCTTCTGGGAGCATCTTTAATTTTAAGTTTACAGGGAGCCCAGTGCAGACTTAAAATGATCTTTTGTTGTACAAGATGAAATCTAAGTTTAACTGGTGGAGAACAAGTATTGTGAATTTCTAACTTCCACTGGGCTTCTGTCACCTTCATACTTAGATCTGCATTCCAAATAGACGGGGTCAGGGGTTTAACCGGCAATCTTGTTAAATCCCCTTTCACAAGGCTATCATGTACTTTTAAAGAAATTAGGCTGTACTGAATTCTGATTGGCTTGAAATACATAAGAAGGCAAGAAGATATATGTTAGACACAGTTATTTGAACATTAGTATGTTAAACACACAAGCTACTGTAATAAAGTGTAGAACACAATTCACAATAGCTCATCTCTCATTCCAGATTGCTGTTCTTGGTGCCTTTAGCAGAGACTGCTCCAAATGTGTAACCCCTTAGGCTACAGCCTCCAGTAGATGTTTCATACATTCCACCATTTGTGGTCACAAAAAAAAATGTAAGATATGATATCTGTTACAGAACAGCAGTTCTACAGTGTATATATTCTTCCGAAGCAACATCATTTATTATTTTAATTCGAAAAAGAATATAACTGCTGCAGTGGTTCAATTGGGAAAAGAATAACTGGCTTCTATTCAGACAGCAATGTGTAACCTGGTTTTTCATTCAGTGGAGTCTCAGTGGAAGTATGCTGCTGTTCTAATTAAACCTCAGGATTTTTCTTCTGTCAGGGCAAGAAGCAGCCCCATGGTATGAAGCAGGGATGAATGTTTTTATGATAAGCTTTGCCAGACAATTGTCAGCCTTAACTCAGTTCTATCAGGGAGTCTGTAAAATATGTTCAGGTTAACAATGATAACCAGAGAGAGATCTTTCCATTTTCTACAATTAGCACCAGAAATATTTCTTCTTCTTTTTCACTTGCCACATATGGTAGATGCAGAAGTAGATCTATAACCAAATCTGAACTCTTTATACCTAGTTATGAAACAGTATCAAATTGTATGTCTTAAAAACATGCTAAATTGCTGATATTTTGAGTATTTAAATCCACATACTTGATAATGCATAACTGACGTACATTTTTTGCATCTTAAATTAGAAAAATCCTCTGCCCTAAGCCTATTATTATGTTGGTTAGAAAACATAAAAGTCAAAAGAATTTTTTGAAAACCTGAAATGTCTTTTAAACTGGTTTTCATGTAAGGTGGAGACAGTTTCCTTCTTCAATCATTTATTTATTTATTTAAAACAAGCTTTTAAAATAGTTTAGAGAATAGAAACTTTAATATTGAATTTTTAAAGAGAACTTTTAACACTTAAAAGGTGAAATACATTTGATAATTGTTAGGGTAACAGGAATGGAGACTTCTTAAATAAATAAAGAACTACTGTATGTAGGTAAAAAAATAAATAGCCTCCATCCTACTTCAATGCTAGGTACATTTCTATTGAATAATGTAAATGGTTTAAAAAGCATGTGATATATAACTATTTTGAGTTTAATTGTCAAGTCAACATAAATGCTGGTTGGAAACTGTTTAATTTGTTTACAAAAATCTCTGACCTTTCATTATCAGAAATTAAAATCCCAGCCTTGCCCACCAAACTGTTCCACTGAAATCATCCAGAATGTGAATGCTGTTAGTGAAAAAACAGCTCTAGGAAGAAGATGCAGAAATGCCAACTTCAGTGTAAAACAACTTTATCTACCACAGATCCTTAGGTGCAGCCAAATTGCAGGCCCTAACTGATGAAAAGGGAAGGTTTGATCTCAGCCCCATTTTGGTTCCCCAAGTCTTAAGGTTAACTAAGGGCCATTTCTTACCATGATTTAAGTAAAGCAGTCTAAAGCTATAAGAGTATTGGGATCTACAAACACTGGACTGGAAATTTCATAGGAAGAAGCTCCATCATGAGATTTAAAACTCTTTCTTACTTCCAGTTTGGTGAGAAAGTCTTGGCACCTAAAAAAAATTTTCTGGGTATTTTAGTATTTCAGTTTATGACTCAGGGGAGAAACAACTAAGACACAAAGGACTGTACAAATATAATAAATACTAAAGCTGTCCAATCATTTCTGAACCTGGAAAGAACTTGGTGATAGGCATGGTACAAACACAAGAGCTAGAATTTTTCTTACATCAGGCCTATCCAACTTCTAGACGGGGTGTGTGTGTGATTTGAGGGGGCTGGGGGGGGCACCAAGCAAGCTGCAGTTTTTCAGAATTCCCCAGGCAGCCCATGCCTTCCCCACTGCACATACAACCCAGCCAGTCCAGCTCTCTCCTGCCTTAAGTTGTTCATTTTGTTCTTTTGGATCAAACCAAATCACAAAAACTGTTCCCTTTTGCTGTCATTAAATGCGTATTAAGGGCATCCTGAAGTACCTGAAGGTTGGTAACAAAAAAGATGGAGCTAGACTGTTCTCAGTGGTGGCAGATGAGAGAACAAAGAACAAGGTCTCAAGTTGCAACAAGGGAAGTTTAGGTTACATATTAGGAAAAACTCTCTCATGAAGTAGGTATCAAAGCACTAGAACAGGTTCCTCAGAGAGGTGGTGGAATCTCTATCCTTGGAGGGTTTTAGGACCCAGTTAGATAAAACCTTGGTTAGGATTACATAGTTGGGTATAATCCTGCTTTGAGCAGGGGTTGGACTAGATGACCTCCGGAAGTCCCTTCCAAACCTAATTTAGTATGATTCTATATCTTATTAATGCTTTTATTAACATACAGGCTAATAAGCCTTGCTCTTTTTTTTTTTTTAAAAAAAGAGCTAATTAGCCTAGGCATGATGCTATGATAACACAGCCTTACTGCTTCTTAGCTTTCTCTTTAGTTTTCATTTCTCAGTCTTATGGAGCAAAAGCTTGAAGGCTTTTCTCAGCCAAAACCCCAACTGAAACTGTGGAGAGTTTTGTGTGGTCAGAGCTCAGCAAATCTGACTAAGGACTTCAGTATTCGGCTTTGTGGTTCTGTCTCTCCATATGCTGCTTATAGATACAGTTAGCATCTGCAATCACATCTTGAGCCAGAGAAAGAAAAAGCATAAGAGGTATTTTTCCTTCAGTACAGTTCTGCATTCATGATAGAACTGAAACATTTAGATGTAAAACATGCCATATGTTCTGGTCTGGTAAGGCTACTTATACATTACAAAGTTGACTTAAAGTAGGTGGTGATGGGCAATGAAGAATTTCCTCTCTGTAAAACTCTTTCTCTCCCATGGCAGCCATGCAAACCCTGAACATATTCTCCCAATCCTGAGGATATTAGGGGTATTCTTGGGAAAGAGGAGACATGATGAAGGGGGAGCTTAAATATACTTGATACTCCACAGTTGTAATACCCCTGAGTTGTAAAGTCCCCGGTGGTAAGTAAGAGATGCTCTGTCATTCCAGTGGCAGGATAATTAGGAAGATACAACCAATTTCATGTTGTCCCCTCAGCCTACCCCAAGGTTATCCTCCCAAGACACTTCACTGCACACAGGTGCCTCAAGTGAAATAATTCAGTCCAATTATGACTAAAACAAAAAACAAACAAAAAACCCCCAAACAACCCCCCTCCTCCCAGTTGTATGTGTAACTGGGACTCATTAAATTTATTTGTAAAACTAACCCCAATCTGAAACATGACCTAATCTGCACAATTGCTGGTCTGTCAGCTGGAGAAAAGTTAAGTCAGTCAAGAGTGCTTCACAGGAAATGGTGCTATGCCCAGGAAGAAGAGGAGGGAGTCAGAAAGGGAGAGCAGTGGTTGAGGAATAAGTTATGGGAAGAGCAGAAAGAAAAAATTGTAATGAAATCAATATAAAGAAAATGAGAGATGGTAAAAGTGATGGTGGCCTTTGATCTTGTAATAGATTCTGTATTTAGCAAATTCTGACTGTTAAAAGGGATATTTTGTAATTAGCATTTCCTTTCATACTTCACAGAAAGATCTTATTCTATGGAGCATAACCCAGTAAAATTAATATGGCACATTGCCCTAACCACATGCAATCTGTTCACCTTCCTTTCCTGACAGCTACTGAACTAAGACATCTGTACACAGTTTCTACTCAGGGAGCCATAGCTAGCAGGCACCACAGGCTAACTTGTTACAAAGGGGACATTTTGCCTCAGCAGGAAGGGGATAGAGGAGAATTGCAGGATTTAAATGAGTTTTAAATATTTTTCCAATGTTAGCTGGACTTAAAGTTGAGAGGGCATCTTAGTACTAAAAATTTAAATGATCACAAGGATGATAGTTATCCCTGAATAAAACCCATTATAAATCAAAGCCTTGGTTATGCACAGGTAAGGTGTTCAAACAACCATAATTTTTCCCTGTTAATGATGCCAGGAGAGAATATATGTATTCCCAAATGTTTAGTTCTATCTAATTAACAAGCACAAATGTTTAGTTCTATTTATTAACAAGCACATGCACTAAATTGCCTTTATCATAATTCAGGGCCAAACTGCAATACCATTACTCAGATATGCCACAAGTAGCTCCATTACAATCACTAGGGAAGTGATTTTTAACCCTGTGTTGTCTTGAGTTCCCTTCAAGGGTGCCCAAGGGAGCCATAAAATATTAGCACTGTTAGGTATGCAAACAAAATAAAGCTAGAGTTTTCAAATAGGAATCCATGTGTTATCAGTTCTCTGCAACAGAAGAATTGTTCGTTTTCACCCTTTTTTGACTAAAGAAAAAATAATAGAAGAGTTGTCATTTTCTGTTGAGCACCTTGAATCTAACAAGGGGTGCCTTGGGTATAAAATTATTGAGAGCCTGTATCTGTAGCCTATGTTCAAGAGTGACTATGCTTCCCCATAACTTGGTGTCATCTGTGAGCTCACTGGCCAAGTTCGCAGATGACACCAAGTTATGGGGAAGTGTGGTCACACTTGAAGATAGGCTACAGATACAGGCAGACCTAGACAGGCTGGGAAGTTGGGTGGATTGGAAGCTGATGAAGTTCAATGTTGAGAAATATGAGTGCTCCACCTGGGGACGAACAATCCCCTATACACCTACACAGTTGGTGGAACCAAACTGACTAGCACTGCAAATGAAAGGGACCTGGGGGTAATAACAGACACACATATGAATATGAGCCAGCAGCATGATGCTGTAGCCAATAGGGCAAATAATACTATGGCATGCATCAATTGATACATCTCCAGCAAAACTAAGCAAGTGATTCTTCCACTCAATTCAGCACTGGTGAGAAAGCAGCTGGAGTACTTCATTCAGTTCTGGGCTCCACAAGCTTGAGAGAGTCCAAAGAAGAACATGAATGATGCATGCCCCTGGCAGCCAGGGTGGCACAGCAGCAGCAGGAGCGTGGCAGTGGTAAGCAGGAACTCCCACAGAAGCTGCTGGCACTGTTGTCGGGGAGTGGACAGTGTTGGTGGCGCCTTTTTGTAGGGGGTGCACGTGTACCCACATGCACCCCTTACATGTTAACCCTGAAGAAGAGCCACCCATATGATCAGAGTCTTACATGGTAAGCCATATGATG
>NW_017729032.1:31175365-31181615 GCF_001723915.1 Gavialis gangeticus
GGGGACTACAGGGCAGACCCTACAATGAGAGACTGCGGGACCTGAACCTGTTCAGCCTTCACAAGAGAAGGCTGAGGGGGGACCTGGTGACTGTCTATAAACTCACTAGAGGGGACCAGAAGGGTTTTGGAGAGACCTTGTTTCCCCTAGCACCCCCTGGCATAACAAGGAATAACGGCCACAAGTTGTTGGAGAGGAGGTTTAGATTAGACATCTGTAAGAACTACTTCACAGTTAGGGTGGCTAGGATCTGGAACCAACTTCCAAGGGAAGTGGTGTTGGCTCCTACCCTGGGGGTCTTTAAGAGGAGGCTTGATGCCTACCTAGCTGGGATCATTTGAGCCCAGTTTTTTTTTTCCTGCCCTGGCAGGGGGTCAGACTTGAAGATCTATAAGGTCCCTTCCGACCCTACTGCTATGATTCTATGATTACACTAGGGGAGTACATCAAGGGCTCTGTGAGCAACTGTTCACCAGGCCACCTGAGAGGAAAACTAGGAGTAATGGTCACAAACTCCTGGAAAATTGATTCAGGCTCAACATTAGGAAAAAAATTCTTTGCAGTCAGGGTGTCCAGACTGTGGAATAAGTAACCTCCAGAGGTGGTGCAATCACCTACCCTGGAAATCTTTAACAGAAGACTAGACAGTCACCTTGCTGGGGTCACCTGGCCTCCAGGCATCTTTCCTGCTTGGTGCAGGGGGCTGGACCTGATGATCTTCTGAGGTCCCTTCTGGCCTTACAATCTATGAATCTATGAATCTGGAACCACAGCATTAAGGCCTCTGACCTGTTGTGTGTTACTTGGTCTGGATAGAGATAATCCTGCCTCAGGCAGGGACTTGTCCAGCCTTACTTTTCTATGATTCATGTCTATGCCTCTTCTTCTCAAGTCTTTTTCCTGTCTTGCTTATTTATATTTTAAGATCTTCAGCCTTTATTATGTCTTTGTAGCATTTCAAGCACTTTGGGCTCCTGAACCTAACTGGGGCCTTCATGCATTAATGTTGGTAACTAACAAGTGATAATGCATAACAATAATATATAAATTGAATAAATAGTTTTAGGCTAATGTGAAATAATTATGTACTCTTTATATTTTTTTATGTGAAAAATGTAACTTAAGCTTTCATTAGCACATTTTTAAATAAAAAAAAAGAAGTGTCAACAGCATCTATGGACACATCCCCACAGATGCATATGTGCAGTTTACAGCACCACAGGCCTGTATGCGGCACCACAAACTGCATGTACTGCACATACAGGCATTTGTCATACTGCTAACTTGCAGATCAGAAGGGGTTTTTTTGACACAGGGAGATCCCAGTGATCCCTGGTGACAAGGAGCAGTGGCACAACTATGTGCCACTGCTATTTGTTCCCAGGGAAACACACATGCATGCTCATCTGCTCAGCCCCATGGTAGATGGCACATGCCTCTTGGCAGATAAGGAAAACAGTTCAACTATACTCTGACTTCCAACAATACTTGCAATATAGCACAGCTTCAAAGGATATGTATGCTGTCCTAATTTCTTTGGTTATGTGAAGTTGTGTTAGTTTGCATTTGTGTCTTGCTTTGGCTGGATGAGGGAAAAAAACCTCAACCGTTAAGGGTATTAGTGTGCTCTCATGGTTACATTAGGCATAATCTGTGTATAACATACAACATCACTTAAAATTATTGCATTATTCTTTTAAAAAAGAAAATGAAAAAGTCAGAAGCTATTCTAATGCTAGCAGCAGAGTATGGAGGGGGCAGGGACAATAATAAAGCTTATAAATGTATGTACTGTATAAAACTTAGTTGAAAGGAGTAAAGTTTAAAGGAACAGAGAATCAGTAATTTTATGTAGTTAAGAATATATACAACTTTGATACGTACAAAAGAACATTTCTGAAATGCAATTGTTCTATGTAATCAATGCTAATCCAAAAGTTATTACTAATAATAGGTAGTTTGTAAATCAAGATGCATTTCTATACTTAAATCTCTAACAGCTACTAATGTCTATGATTCTTAGAATTTCAAGTAAGAGCAAGCTGGTATTGGTAGAATTAAAGATTTCATAAGGTTAAATAAAGGCCCAAGACAGGCTAGGAGCCAAAAATCAAATTAATTAATCAAATTGAAGTGCATTGAGAAGGGCTGGATACCCTTTCATGTTGTCTAGCACCCTCTTCTAAAAGATAAGGAGAAATAATATAGCAATAACACTTACAGACCTACCTCATAGAAACGTTGTCATGATTCATTTGGTAATATTCTTACAACACCCTGAGGATTGAAGCACTATATAAGTTTAAGTTTTATGTCACTAATGTAGTGTCTCAAGTCAAATACCTATATCCAGTAAGAAGCAAAATGCAAATGAGAGCAGGACAAAGGGAAACAATTTGTATAAGATAACAAGAAAAGAAGAAAAAAGAAAAGGGAGGGAACAAATCATAAGTAGTAGTGAAAGTGACCAAAACAGAATGTTTGGAAAAGAATCCAGTACAGAAAAAACCATAATGATAAAAGCAAAGTGCTAATATTATAGTCTCATGCTAGTATCATATTCTCCACACTTACATTTTATTACTGATATAAAATAATTTTACATATGGTAATTATAGGATAGAAGGAAAAAACCTCCAAAATCAGAATGGACGCTGGTCTACAAGTGATGCTGGTCTACAAGTGATGCTTACTGCAGAGTAGATTAATTAGTTCCGCAATAAATATTTTAGCATCTACACATGCAAGGCTGTTATGTTGGAGTAATCTATTACAAATACTACCCTACTGCAGAGGTTAAATACAAGTACTATAGTCCTATCCTGGTGCAGACTTTTTTTTACTCTGCAGCAGCACATGTATAGATGCCGATGCGGCTGACTGGTCATGAGGGCGCTTATGTTTGGGGGCTGCCTGATGGCTAGCCCCATACTGGAGCATCCATGTGCTCCAGCCAGCCCTTCTGCAGCAGTTTGAGCCAGGTTGGAACAGACCCAGCATGACAGGCTGACCCTCTGTGCCCTGTGCTAGCTAGGGCTGCTTCAACCTGGCTCAACATGCCATAGTCCCAGGTGCATGTATAAATATAGTGCCTGGGAGCAATAAACTTCAGTGTAATGAGCACCAAAGTTTATTGCATTGCATTAATATGTACATGGAGACAGATGCATTTCTTCAATACAAAGAACAATACTTTGTGAAACACACTAGTAACTGCTATGGTATTCCATGCCAAAAGGAAGGAATCCTCTTTTTATCTGAACAAATGAATAAGCCTTCATGGACTCCCTCATTTCCAAATAATTACTATTTGTCTCAAATTGATTTATATGCATATGGAATCACATTGGCAAGGCCTTATTAAATCCCTGTATACCTTGGCTAAATCTGTAGAGATACTACAACAGTTTCTATTTAACTGTATCTACATCATGCTCCCATAAAAAGAATAAGATTATGCCTTGAAGGTCTGTTGCATTAACAGTCTATTCATCAGCTCAGAAGAGAAAACCTTTATGGAATACCATTAGAAGCGATGATTTTTTTTTTAAGTATGAGACTCATTCTCAAGGAAATTTGAATAATTTAATTTAAAAACATGCTTTAATGATTTTAAAATAGTTTTTAACATTATTTTCTCAGTAATGTTTATGAGGGCCAGAGAAAAACCTGGAAATAATTTTTCCCCACTTTTTTTCCTCATATGAAGAATTTTATGCTTTTTCCTTCTGTGGTTTCTATGTACTTGCAATGATTATGATGACTTTGATTTAATCACAACATCACAAGCCTATAGCACCCTTTGTGGCTAAAATATCTGCTTTGACAGCAGCCAAAATACCAGCTTTATTCCAGCATGGTCTTGTTGCCACAGATCCTGCAGAAAATTCATAAAAATTTAACATCTTCATTGTCTGTGTGAAACTAATATTTACTGTTTTTATTATTTTAGAGTAAGTTTTCCAAAATGCCAAATGTGGATGCTTATTTTTTTTAACTTCTAAGAAAACTCCAGTCTTAATATTGTGAATTTGATGGGCAACGCTTAATTTGATTCTGGGTGATGTACAGAACTCTGCACACCATTATTTCTCTGTGTTCTCTCTTAGTCAGCATAGTTCTTTGTGGGCAGGCATGCTGTCAGGGTATTGTTTGTTCTGTGGCTGCTCATGCTGAAACACATGATGTGCATTTTCTTGGAAACCTTGATGTTACACAAAAAACTGACCACAGTGCTTAGCTCAGTGGCAAAAACAGCCCAGTTTATTACCTCCATAGACCCTACTCACTAACACCCACGTCCAGAGGGTTACCAGATGTTAGCCTTTGATGCTGGCAGTAAGGCACAGGCACAATTTACAGTTGCGTACATCCCCTAGGTCTAATCCATGGTCTGAAGATTTCCAGGCCTTCTCTTATATGTGAAATTAACAGTTCTGTTTACATCAGGCATTTGTATAACAAATTTCAGCCATTTGTACACAGCACAAAATTGGCCTTTAAAGCAGCTTAATGCCCTTTTGCACCACTTTAATGGTGCAGCTGTTTACATGTTGGAGGCATAATACTCTTTAATGGGTGTGGCTGTTTACACATGGCGGCAGTGTAATGCACATTAAATGACTTTGGGACACTGCAAAATAAAACATGTCTGAGGTGTTTTAGTTTGTTACCTTACAACCGTGGAGGGAAGTACCGGGCGCCGTTCAACTCAGGGGCTGTGCAGGCAGGCTCCACTGAAGGAAAGAAAAAAAAGTGGTGAGTCTGATCTTTTTTTTCCCCCCTCTCCAAAGTCTGCTTGCCTTCCTGAGCTGCGGGCAGGGGGCCGAGTGCTTCCCTCTGTGGCTGTGGTTCCCCCTATGACTGCCCGGGCTGGGTGCCTGTGGGCAGGCACTGGGGCTGCCACAGAGGGAGGCACCCCCCAGTGCAGCTTGGAGACTGTTCGACTGGCCAGCAGCTTCCCCTCCCCTTCCCTCCCCTCCCCACCACTGAGAGGCAGGTAAGGATCAGGCCTGACCCTTGTGTACATGCCACAAGGGTTTACTTCACCCTAAATTGAAATGGTGTTTTTAAAAACTCACTGCTTCAATTTAGGGAGAATTAAACCAAAGTAAACCCCCATGACATGTACAAATGGTTATTGACACCACAGGCATTTTTGCATATGTAAGTGCTGTGGTGTTGGGCACTTTAAGAAGTGCCTAGTGCTGCTACACTTGCAGTTATAAAAGTGGTGAAATGAGCGTCAGTGTTGAAATGCTTGTGGTGGTGTACTTTTGAACTAAAACACATTGGAGGTGTTTTAGTTCAAAAGTTTTAGTCCATGCTTTTTAACTAATGCACATTAAAATAGGTTAACGCACATTTTTCTAGTGCCTCACAATGGAGGTACTAGATTTAAATACACTTTAGGTAATGTGCATAACTGAACATGTAATGCACCTATACAAGAGTATGGAGTCTGATTAATTGAGTCTGCTGGACCATGGCAAATGCCATGCTTCAGCAGTCTCCTGCGTTTGGTATATCAGCATCCCTGTGCTTAAAAATGCACATTTGTTCAAGCACCCCCACTGCCATTTTTAAGTGTGGGGATGGTGATACAGGTGAAGTGGCAGCACTTTAATTAGAACAGCGGCTGTTGGAGCCCCTCTAATTAAAGCACTGCCCCCTCTACCCTCAGAGCATGTGTAAAAATACCTTTAGACATATCCTTTGGCACCAAACTTATTAATTAATCTCAACATTCAACTTTAAAACATTCTGGGCACATCTACATAAGATGTTTACTACAATTGCATAATTAGCTCCACAGAAAGTGTCTACATGTGTGGCCCTATTAGGACACAGGAACTAATAAAACCTGCAGCAGGTTATTACTGCAAAATACAAGGTCTATCTTGCCGCACAGTTTTTTTTTTTTACTCTTCAGCAATGCACATGTAGACACTTAATTGTCAGCTAGCCCAACAATGGGCAACTATAGGCCTGTCAGTCTTACCTCAATCCTGGGGAAACTCTTTGAGAAGATCATCAAGGAGCACATTTGTGATGGGCCAGCATCAGAAATGATGCTCAGGGGCAATCAGCATGGATTTATTAGGGGGAGATCATGTCAGACCAACCTGATTGCCTTTTACGATCAGGTCACAAAGGCCATGGATGCAGGTGTCGCGGTGGATGTAGTCTTTCTGGACTTCAGCAAGGCCTTTGACACCGTCTCTCACCCCATCCTAGTTAAAAAACTAGG
>NW_017729032.1:31182046-31186727 GCF_001723915.1 Gavialis gangeticus
TCTTTAAGAAGAGGCTGGATGCCTACCTGGCTGGACTCATTGAGTCCCGTTTTTGTTTCGGGGTTTTGTTGTTCTCCCGCCTTGGCGGGGGGTTGGGCTAGAAGATCTACTAGGTCCCTTCCGACCCTAAATCTATGAAACTATGAAACTATGAATGAAGCATACTTGTGCCCAACTAGGCCCTCTTCAGCTCATTGAGCCAGGTTGTAGAAGCCCCATGCTGGTAGGATAATCCCCTGGATCCCCTGCCAGCCGGGGCTGCTCTGACCCAGTTCAGTGTTCTGTGGCACATGTGTAAACATGGTTCCTGAGAGCAATAAAACCAGTGTGATATACAAATATATTGTCTAACCCATTAGACAAACTACAGACCCAATCCTGACTCAACTACAAGACATAAAACCCTAACCTGCCACAGGTAAAGGAGGGGGCCATAGCAGCCAATGTTCTGCTGTGGCAAGGTTGTTAAAATACACTCAGTAGACCCAAGTATGAAACCCCCCCCTTACAGTCCATACAAGTCTGACCCTGGGGTAAAATTTCTTTCTGGCCCCAAACATGGTGATCAGTCTGATCCTGAGCACAGTGGTAAAACCCTTTAGCCTAGAACCTCTATGTTTACATTCTAGCAGGAACACTGGCATATCACTAACCTTGGCTTCAGGCAACACCCAATACTTATGAGAAAGTAAAAAAACAAAACAAAAACATCTCCTGACACATGTAGCAGCAGGAGGGGGGAAAACATTTCTTCTTGACCTAACATGGAAACTAGCAAATCCCAGAAGTGTGGAAATACCCATAGTAGACAGGCATAGATCCACATAGATCAGGGGTGGGCAATTATTTCAGGTGGAGGGCTGCTTACCCAGTTTTGGCAGGCTGTCAAGGGCCGCATGGGTAGCCCCACCCCTTGACAGGTGCCCCACCCCCTGGTCACCATCTTGGGACCAATGTCCCAAGGCAAGCACAGGTGGGTCCTAAAGTGGGGCACAGGCAGGCAGGGGTCTGTGGAGCTGGTCTGGGCTGAACCAGCAGGGGGAGGGGGGAGCTGGCCTGGCTCCATAGAGCCCCTGCCAGCTGTGGCCCTGTGCACCTGCCACCCTGCTCTGGGCCCTGCCGGTGCCGGCCCCGGGAAACTGGTGCAGGCCCCATGCTTCCACTGGCTCCTGAACCTACTCACTCCCAGTCCCCCCCAGGTCCGTGGTACAGGTGGGGGGCAGCATGCAGCCCTGACCCCCTGCTTCCCAGTAGGGAAGGAACTGGTACTGAGCACAGAGAAAAGCAGCCCCTCACCTGCCCCATGGCCGGAGCTCCCTGCTGAAGCAGCTTGCAGCCCACACAGGGCTGTCCTGAGCAGGCACAGGCAGTCCCACATGGGCTGCAAATGGCTGCAGTGTAGGACGCCAGGCACGGGGCAGGTGAGGGGCTGCTTTTCCCCCCTGCACTCTGCACCAGCTTGTAACCCACCCCTGCTGCCAGCCTTGACCCCACCAGCTCCAGGCTCACCCACTGGGGCTGCGCATCATAGCAGCAGCTGTGCCCCCCCCCACTTGCCACCCTGGGCACTGTTTGCTGCTGCTGTCACCCAGAGCTCCCACGCTGGGCAGCCCAGAGGCAACGGTGGCAGCCTCACCATGGTGCGAGTTCTGGATGAGCAGCAGCAGCAAACACTGCCTGGCATGGCAAGCAGGGGGAAGGAGGGGCTGCAGCTACTGTCACCACACACAGCCCTGATGGGCAAGCCCAGAGCTGGTGGGGCCCAGGCTGGCAGTGGGGCCAGGTTACAAGCTGGTGCTGAGCATGTGGGGGGGGAAGTGGCCCCTTGCTCATCCTGTGCCTGGTGCCCTGCAATGCAGCTGCTCACAGCCCACATGAGGTTGCCTGTGCCTTCTCAGGACAGCCCTGTGTGGCTGCGAGTGGCTGAAGCAGGGAGCACTGGCCACAGTGTGGGGGAAGAGCTGCTTTCCTTTGGGCTGGGAAGGAGTAGGGAAGAAGCCCAGCGAAAAGCTGAGCATGGGGAAAAGTGGCCCCTCTCCCACTCTGTGGCCACTGCTCCCTCCTGCAGCCACTCGTAGCCTATGTGGGGCTGTCCTGAGCAGGCACAGGCAACCCCAGGCAGGCTGCGAGTGGCTGCAGAGTGGGGTGCTGGCCACAGGGTGGGTGAGGGGCTGGTTTTCCCCCACGCTCAGCTTTTCCCCTATGTTCAGCTTTTCCCCGGGCCACTTTTTCCTGGGCTCCTTCCCTGCCTCAGGTCCTCCCCTGCCCTCCGCCACCTTACCTGAGGTTCCAGCATGGGGCAGCCATGTGGTTCCAGGCCAGAAGCCCCAGCAGAGGGGGCGGAGCTGGGTGGGCCCTGCTGTTATGGAAGCCCACTGGGATTCCCCTGGGTCCTACTGCCTCTGGTTCCTGTCATTTTTTACAGGAACAAAGGGCAGATAAATATTAATTTTCTAATTTTTTTAGGAGCTCCGCGGGCCAAATAGAATAGCCTCGTGGACCAGATTTGGCCCATGGGCCAGATTTTGTCCACCCCGACATAGATCATCCTTGATCTATGCTTATCTGATCTCTTCTTCAACACATCCAATGATGGAGAGTCCACAACTTCCCTACACAGGTCTACTCCACTATCTCACCACTCTAGCAGTAAAGAAGTTTTCTTGTTATTGACTATAAACCTATTTACTGCAGTTTCCAATCACTGGTCTGCATCCTGATCTTGTCAGTGAGACAGAAAATGTGTTCTCCTTCTTCATGGCAGCCCTTCAGACATTTGAAGACTGCTATCATGTCCCCTCTCAAATGCCTTTTCTGGAAGCTGAATATGTCTAGCTCCTTCAGCCTCTCTTCATATGATTTACCTTTCAAGCCCTTTATCATTTTTGTTGCCCACCTCTAGACTCACTCTAACTACTCCACATCCTTTTTGAAAGGTGGAGCCTGGACTACAATAGCTACCTTGCCTCAGTCTTCAGAAAAAATCTGTAACAATACCTCTAGTAAGGATAGAAGCATTAGGTGTGAGACAGAGGAGGTGATAGTGCCTCTCCACTCAGCACTGGTTAGGCATTGAGTAGTTGCCTTCCTGATTTTGTCCATGCAGGTTCTTGCATTTTCTATTATACTTCCTTGGTGACCTGCCCATTTTTCCATTGCCTGTATGCATTTGAGGTTCTGTGTGCAGCTGCATTGGTCTCTTGACATTCTTCTTCTGGTTCCATTTTGTTGGAATAGTTTCTTGTTGGGCTTCCAATACTGTATCATTTACAAGCTTCCAGCCCTTCCGGAAGACTTTATTCTTTGGTCTGTCTTCCCATGACAGACTGCCTGTTAACTCTTCAAGTCAGTTGAAATCTGACTTTTTGAAACCTAGCAACTTAGTTCCACTGACCTTATGCTCTCCTGGTTTCAGGATCTGGAATTCTATCGTGTCAGAATCACTTCCTTCCAAGTTTCACATCCTCCACCAAGTCTTCCCCATTGGTCAGGACAAAATCCAAAGTAGATGATCACCTACTTGTATCCTTAATCTTCTGAATTAGAAAGTTCTTCATACAAGCTGAGAACTGGGTCAACATTTCATGTTTGGCTATATTTTCTTTCAGCAGATGTCTGGAAAAATGAAGTCTCCTATCAGTACCATCTCATAACTTTCGGTTAATGTTGATACTGCCTTGAAGAATACCTCATTCACCTCTTTTTCCTGACTTTGTAGCCTATAATAAATCCCCATCATTATAACTGGTGCTTTATCTCTTTCTTAACCCAAATGCATTTTGGTCTGGTATCTTCTTCCTCCTGAACCATGGAAGGGGTGTATTCATTTGTGATACTACCACATTTTATCCCAGAAGTGATATTACCACATTTTACCCCAGCTTCTGAAACAGAGTGTAGCCCTCAGTGTTAATGTTCCCAGTGATAAAAGCAGTTCCACCAGGCCTTCGTGATACCAATCAGATCATAGCTCTTTTCAAAGGCTGTGACTTCTAGCTTATCTTGTTTGTTCCCCAATTTGTATACATACATACATCAGGTGTATTTCTACCTACCTTTTCTGCCCCTTTACATCACTTGTTGCTGTGCTGTGGCTCTTTGGCCCTTTCCCAGAGTTGAGTGGCTCCTTCCAGTGCTTTCCTCTTTGGGTTGTTTACTCTGTTTCTGGATGTTTTTCCCATCATCCTACATGGAATCTGTTTTAAAGCCATCCTTACTAGGATGGACAGGAGACTTCCAAAGGTGCTGTTTCCATGTCTGGCTAGATGGATCCCATCTCTTGATAGGAATCCTCCTTCCAAGAACATCCATCCATTGTTGAACAATCCAAAGTCATGCATTCATTTCCAACATACAATGCTGCTTGCATGGACTCTTGACTTCCACAGGGAGGTTCCATCAGAAGTCTTCTCCTCTGATGCCTCCACTTGAGGTTTATGTGGTTCTGGTCTTTCCTTTCCTGTCACCTGACCAGCTGGCAGAGCTCTATCCTTAACCCCTGCTCGACTAGACAGCTGGATGTAAAGGGGATCCCTGTGCTTCCTGGTAACAGGGATAGGGTTCCCTGTTACATAGGCTCTGGATTCTTTACTATTACTTCCATCCAGGAACAGCACGCGTGCACACACACACACACACACACACACACACACACACACACACACACACACACACACACACA
>NW_017729032.1:31186737-31189341 GCF_001723915.1 Gavialis gangeticus
ATTTTTACTTACTGCCTTTCTTGCCTTCATTGCATGCCAGGCCAGCCTCTGGATTCTTTACTATTTCTTCCATCCAGGACCAGCAGATACACCAACTACAGGTGCTTCCTCAGCCTGACAAAGGGTTTTTCAACCCAAAAGCTGGCATCCCAGGCAACTAAGCTGAGCTCACCTGGAGCCTCACAACTCCACTACAAACAGGAAGCCTCAGGCCTGTCCAAGACATGATGGGTCTGGTCTTTCCTCAGCCAGGACTGTGTGTGTGCATGTGGTGGCTGAAGATTATGGTGCCTCCTACCCACTTTTCATCAGGGGGATCCTCAGTCCTGGCATTTCCTGTGGCTGCCACGTCATCAGCAGTCCCACCAGGCCTCCTGACCCTGGCCAAGTGCAGTTTTAATAGTCATTGCCAAGACCTAGGACCTCTTCCTTCCCCATACCCCCAACCCATCCCTCAAAGTTTTTCCTGGCATGGAAGCTCAGCAGGGACATGTTCTTCCCCTGCTGGCTGGTATTCAGTGTGTGCCCCCTCCAGCTTATAACGTATTTTCATTTAATACATTTATACATTTATGCAGTATAGCATAGCATTCTAGCCAGATGTGTTAATCCAAGGTAAATGAGGCAAAAGGAGAGTGCGTTCTAAAGTTTTAATTATTCATTTTTATCATTAATGTCTGTAATTTGCATAAATTCATCTTGAAGTATAAATCTGCAAAATGCAGCAATATTGCCTAATGTTACTTTTGATCTTTGAATGCTTTTAGCTAGACAAAACCCTAACAATCTATTTTCTTATAGCATAATTAAAGTTTGATGTATTAAACATAAGAGATTGTAAGGAATAATTCAGAATTCCTTTTTTAAAATGCACAGCTACTAGAACTGTACTTTATATTTATGTGTAATAACATGGGCTCTGACCAACCCAAAAATGCTGACAGTTTGGTTTTCCCAGAAACATCATGGGGGCAGTGAGAGAGTGGAATTAGGATTCAGTAGAGACAAGCCAGGGTCAAGCAAGAAGATAGAATCTTCTGTGAAACCAGAACAGCAAAGGAGACTTTGTAGGAGAGAAGTCACATGAGCCATTGTTTCAGGTAACCTGGCTGAAAGGTAACCAATACATTCTGAAAACACCATCTGTTTGGACAGACTTATTTTGAATATCCCCTCCAGTGCTATGTATTTCAGCTTGTTTGCCTTTTCTTTCCCCACCCTCTCAAATTTAGTTAACTTTAAAAATATTTTGAAATAATAACGTGCACCAAATTATCCATACTCTATCATATGACTTTCCCTCCATTTCCCCACCTCTCTCCTTTCTGTCTATCTTGGGTCCCAAATAACAAACTTCAGTGGACTAGGTCATAGGCAGTCTGATACACAGGTTAGGGCACAGAGGAAAGACAGAAGCCAAGATGATATTCTAAAATGGTGGCTGAGTCAGGATTTGGGAGCCATGTTACTGTATCCAAGGGAAATCCAGGGGCAGAGTCTAAAACACAAATAGGGGCAGGAACCAGGATGCAGATCCCAAATTACCAAACCCAAGGGGAAGTCCTCCTGCTGGAATCCTAAGAACAAAACCAAGCAGAGTCAGGAATTGGGAAGGCCAGAGAATACAAAAACAGAGAGGTTCATAAAAGGTTAATCCAAATGTTGGTGGCCTGGAAGTCTGTTGCCACAGCTGAAGCTATGTGAAGAAGCTGCTCTCTCAATCAGAAGACCCAGTAAGTGGCAAGTTAGAGTCATTAACTGGGTTAAGGCTGTCACTTAAATCCCCTGGCAGGTGTGGCCCAGTAGGCAATTAGCCTAGGCTGGGATGCCTGGTAGGGCCCTTGAAACAAACAGACATGCCTAACTTTATGCCCTCAAGAAATCCCATGAAATTTCAAGGTACATGCTCTGTGTGCAAAGTTACTAAGCATTTGCTGAAGAAGGGTCTTAGATTGCAGTCTCCTTGGATAAAAGGAAAATGCATAACAATAACAAATTAAATCAAAAGTAATAATATTGAAGTCTTGCTGTCTGTAGCATAAAACCCAGTGAAAGTTCATTAAACTTGGGACACAATTTGAGTGATGGTAAAAGAAGGAAGTGTCTAACAACATCCAGTTATTCATGGCAATTCTGTTTGTCATAGACCCTGTGCTTTCCTGTATTAAAGTGGGTCACAAGAATATTTGAAAGGGTCACAAGCAAGTCTCCTAAAAAGTGGGAAAGCATGGGTTTCCCCTTGAAGGCTGGCAGCATTCCAGCCTGCAAGGAGCTGCTTGAGGCAATTGGAGGCAGCGGGTGCATGTGTATCTGTGCACGCACATATGTGGCCAGCATTCAGCCAGGCAGGGTCATGGGAGCAGCACCAGCAGCTGGATGCAGGAAAGTTTATGGGGACTGGGAGTTGGATGGCCAGGGCTTGGGGACTGTCCAGGGGTGCATGGGTGTGGAAGAGAAGGGGGTGTGGGAGAGAAGGCAGATACCTGCTAGCACTGGGAAGGTGGCTGCATATTGAGGCTGTGTCAGGGCAGGAGGTGTGTGTGGCGGGGGGGGAGGTGCTTGCCCCTCCAGTGGGTGAAGTGGATAGGGGGGAGATGTGTGACT
>NW_017729032.1:31189597-31194436 GCF_001723915.1 Gavialis gangeticus
TCTTAAACAGTTTACCAGCTGACCTGTTGATTAGCTCCAAAAATCCCTAAGTGGTCACTGTTCTGTTGGCCTGTCTCAGTGAAATTGGAGACAGACACCTCTTGGTATTAGCTAGCATACCACATGACTAGGGTCTGTGGGGCTGCGGTCTATGCCATGAGAGAAGGGAGGGAGGGGGGATCCCTGCTTCAGCAGAGAGCAGTGAGGGGGGATAGGGCAGGGGGAAGCCAAGCATACCCTGCTGTGCCTGCAGTCTCTGCCAGAGCTGCAGCCAGGGATCAGAGGAGAGGGGCCAGTCCTGCTGTGGAGCAGAGAGCCCCACCCAGCCCAGAGAGCATGCCAGGATGCTGAGGGAGTCTGGTTTACCTTAAACCAGCAAGGAGTCTGGGATCCGTATTGCATAAACCAGTTTGAGCCAAATCAGTTAAATCTGATACTACATTCAACCAGGTTTATCTCAAACTGGTTTCAGCCATCAAACTGGTTTATATGCACTGAACATCTGTTCTGTTTAAACCAGTTTCAACCAGTTTCTCATCATTTAAACCAGTTTATGTGTAATGTCTGTCCCTAGCCATAGTGTGTTTATCTTAGTATGCCTTGCTCTACATAATCTGTGACTAACCACCCACTTGCTTGTGGGTAGGCATCTGCTATGCAGCTTCTAAAGTCCCAGAGCAATCATTTGGTTAGTGTGAGGTGTAGTCTCTTAAGATTGGTACTGTAGTACAACTCTATTATATACAGAAACTTTATCACAATGGTTTTGCTTCTGCCCTGGCAAGGGTCTTGTGGCTGGCACCTTCTGCTCTATCATCCAGAAGTTCCTGTTGACCTTATCTAGCATCTCACAGGATACCACACTTCCTGGACACTCTGGTCACTGACAGACATGGAAAAAAAACAAAACAGTGCTTCACTTCCAGCTTGGCATGCCCCTATGCTGAGCACATAGCACACTCAGAAGAGGAACTCCATTAGTTTGACCCAGCTCACCCAGTGTCTGTATAGATTGCATGCTTCTGCAGGGCATTTTGGTGCTTTTATCTAATAGCTGATTCAGTCAGCTGTTAGATAAAAGTGGCAGAAAGCCCTGCTGAAGTGTGTAGTCTATACAGACACTGTGTGTCCAGGGAAACTTACTTTTGTCACATACAGGAAAATATAAAACCTTTCTTCCTTCATGTACAGCTACATTAGGAACAGGAACAATTTCACTCTTAATAGGAACTGAAGCAAAAGTCCATTGAATACATGTAAAGAATTCCATTAACCTCAGATTGACACCTGGCTTTATATTATTGACTAAATTAAATAAGTTTTATTTTCATTTGCTATCTTTGATACCCTGTGGGTTATTTTATTTTACTTTTTTTACAGAGGCAACTCTAAATATAGCAATCAATGATGAAAGTTACTTTCATCTTACATGGAACAAATTAAAGACTATCACACATTTTAGAAAGTATATGATAAGCAGAGAAACTGCCACATTTTCTTCACCTCTTAAATGATATTAAAAGCCATTCTGTTCTCTTCTAGAAGACCACTGAACTAAAATTATTTTTTGTAATGAATTAAGCTGCAGACGTTAACTTTCTGTATTGGCTGGCTAGATGCTCATAACCCCATCTGCCCAGCTGCCCAAACCTTTAGATGTCTATTGGCCTTGCATTCCTGCACTTGGAAGTAGTCTGTGAATAATAGAAATACACAATAAAAGCTTTATAAAAAATGCTTCTTCTCCCTGTATGCATAAATATTTTAAATAAGTAGCCAATGTTCTGGATGATAAATATTTAGTCTGAAAAGTCTCTCTTGCAATACAGACATACAATTTTTTTAAAGATGGAAAATCATTAAAGTTCTATGCAATTACTCAAGACACATAATCAAATGGTTTTATTAGGACACATAATACAATGCATTTTGTCCAAAGTGTTGCATGCGGAATGACTGCAGAATCAAAGTTTTATAGAGATGTGACACCCATAAGAAAGAGTGGGCTCTGGGTTTCAAATAGACCTAGGGAATCTCAACATTCAGTGACCACTTGATGCACAAAGCTGAGTTTTGAACATCAAGCTCCAAACCCAAAGGGCTCTGCAATACTTAGAGTGTCTACAGTAGATATATGGTGTATGGTATTCCTGGACAATAATTTAGGTGAATTAAGCAAATTACCTCTACACATTAGAATACCAAAAGCAGAGGGTCTATGGCTACCCATATCTACTTACTGAGACCCTTGGGCCTTGACTGTTTTGAAATCAGAATGCAAATGAGACAGTCTTCTCTTTTCCTCTGCCCCAAAGGGTTAAAGACAGATTTTTCCCTCTGCTGTGGATCTCTTTTTTCCTTGACCTTCTCCTCTCTTTATCTCTCTGAAACCTCCCCCTCCATTTCCCTTTCTTCAAGGCCCAAATTTTATCTTGTGTTCTTGTCTTCTCCATCTCTCTGATTTCCCTCCCCACTGGTCCTCTTTGACTTCTTTTTCAAATCTTCTTTCTCTTAAGTCTCTCTTTCTCTCTTTCAATTCTCTCCTTCATCTCAGGCATAGTGATAGGTGAATCTCATCATACTACAAGGTTTGGTTTGAATAGATTTCTAGTTACCAGAATCTTGCCAAAATGTCTTCAATATGCAGAAATTGACTGAAAAGCTTACAAGAAAAAAACTTTATTGCAAGTTTTCCAAACCAGTGGACATAGATAAAATACAATGTGCCCTTGCTCCATGTTTTAATCATGCACTTTTTGAATTTAGTAAGGACAGTAATAACAGAACTGTTTACATACAGATTATCTCCCAGTAAAAGTAAAAATAAGTAAAGAAATAAATAAATACTGACAACATACAAGTTTCTCTATTTTTCTGACCCAGAAAGTCTATGGGATAGCTCAGGGTGCAGACAGAAGTGCAGCTCCCCATTGTATCTGATATTGCTTTGCAGGAAGTGTTCTGACTGACAACGATCCCCTGACCAAACAGAAATTCACTGTTGTTTCTGTGGGGGAGGGGAATCTAGCTGTTGGATGCCCTCCAGAAGCCAGTTTCCCTGGCAATGGCCCCTCCTCCCTGCAAGACTGCCAAATTTTCAGAATGGGGGAGGGAAAGGGAGTAGAGGGAGTTCATTCTAGGGGTTTCCCAGTCAGTGCTGGAGAGTGAAGTGGGTGAGTTGGAGCCCCCCACCTCGGGAGGGGGCTCCAATACACTCGCTCCATCCCCTAGTGGGGGCTGAAAAAACCTCAGGCTGAACTCCCTCCACTCCCTTTCCTCCCTCGCATTCTGAAAACAGCGACAGGCAGAGCAGACACAAGTTACAGAAGATGCTCAGTTCTGAAACATCTTCATCTGACCCCTCATGCAATGAAGGTTCAGATTTTAACCCTATCCACCATTCTTAAGCTGTTTTCAGCTGTACACTTGTGTTTGTCATGGTAATAGACTGCTTTCTGCAGCCAGATTGGGCAAAAATTGTTACTCCTGTCTTCATCCTTAATGTAATATGAAGCTACTCAGTTCTGGTCTAATTTAGCAGTATGATAGACAGTTATTGAGCAACCTATGTGAAATTAATTATGTGGACTCAGTCCAATTCCAGGTGGACAGCTATCATACTACAAGCACCTTCATTCTAAGTAATACAAACTAAAGGACACAAAGGATAAATTATGTTCTTTGTTCTTGAATTTGGTCACTGGTTTCCCACCACAGCAGGTTGGCAAGGCCATTTGCAGAAGCTAGTATAGATACCTCTTGTATTTTTTTTTTTTTTGTGTGTGATTAACCAAATAACTTAACCTTCCAGAGTTTTGTGTATGGTACCCTTCACCAGTAGAAAGGACCTGATCCTGAAAAATCCTTTGTGTCATCTGGGAGGTGATCAGTACTATTAAGTCTCATTTAAATCAATAAACATAGATGACACTCAGCACTTTGTAGAAAGTGCTCAGCACCTTTATAAGCTTACAGGCAGATAAATTTTAATTGGGGAAAAAGTAAACGCTTGCAGGCTCAAATGGGATAGGTTTGTTTTTAATATTTGTTGGAGAAGAAACAGTCCGCTGTGGCTCTGCCTATAGAAAACACTGGCAAATATCCACAAATGTAGCTAATTTTCTGTATGGAACACATTGATTTTTGTGTCTTTAACTGGAAAACCTAACTGTGAGAAGGAATAAATAATGTAATTAATTAAATGCCATTTCTATCCTTAGAAATAAACACCATATACAACGCTGTTATCAGACCTATAGGGCACGTCCTCGCATGCAAGCACGTGTGCTTGCAGCAGCTGAAATAGAAGCAATGCAAATTTGAGCCGGGGCTTTTTACTTCAGCACACGTGCTTGGACATGTACTTTGGTGTGGAGCCAATTGTGCTTCTTGGGGCAAAATAACCCTGCCTGGCTCCTCCTGGATCTGCAGCCAGAGGAAGCTGGAGCCTGGGCCCAGCACCTGTGCTGTCCCCAGCAGTATAAAAAGCTGCCCTGGCAAGTATCTCAGGGATACTAGCTCTCAGGAACTTCTGGGGCCCAGCCAACTGGTACCTGGGGACACTACCCCTTGTGCCACCTGGACTGCTGAAGCAGCCCTGAGAGTTCCCAGCACCTCTACCCACTGCAGGGGCCTGGCAGTGGGGGCTGCTGCCTGGCTGTGACCTGCACACCTGCCAGACCCAAATGGGGACTGTGGCGGGTGCAGAGATCCCACCTCAGGAACACAGCTGGGTATTTGTATCCCTCCGCTGTTTCCACCACGTGAGGCGGGCCAGTAGGGGGCGCTCCTGCGTCGAGCCACCCACCTCCCTGCGCCCGACCACCTTCCAGGCTCCGA
>NW_017729032.1:31194619-31195012 GCF_001723915.1 Gavialis gangeticus
CATCCTAATTGAATGGTCACAGCACAGAGATTTAAATCACAGTGTCACAGGGCAGAGATTTTTGGGGAGAAACCGAGGTGGCTTTCTGCCACAGGGACTGCACAGCCAGTAGAGGCATCTGCTCCTCTAGGTCAGCTGCCAGTGGACCGTGGTTGCAGTCCCCAAACAAGGGGTTTCACCCCTCAACAGGGGGTTCAACCCCCAAACAAAGGGTACAGACCCCAACAGGGGTTTCAGCCCCCAAACCAGGGGTTTATCCCCCCCAACAGGGGGTTCGGCCCCAAACAGGGGTTCAGCCCCCTAATGGGGGGTTCAGCCCTCACACAAGGGGTATGCCCCCCCAATGGGAGCTAAATGTCCCCTGCAGGGGCCACCACACCCCCTGCAATGCCC
>NW_017729032.1:31195128-31195426 GCF_001723915.1 Gavialis gangeticus
AATGGCTTCCCCACCCAGCCTCACCCCCCAAATTGCACCCCCAGGCCTCCATAGCTAACCCCACAACCTCAAGCACCATCAGAAAACCCAGAAGAAAATGACAAAAAAATGGGGGAAAAAAGCCACTGTTTACCTGAGAGGCAGGGGTGGGGGGACTCCTGGGCCTCCTGGTAGAGCCCCCACAAGCAGCACAGGGCAGCGGGGGGGAGGCAACAGGGCCCGGGCTGGGGCTGCTGGGGCTGCCAGCCTGCCCCGCACTGTGTGGGCAGGGCCCCAGTCAGCCACATGGCAGCTGAAC
>NW_017729032.1:31200426-31210662 GCF_001723915.1 Gavialis gangeticus
TCTCACCAGCACTGGAGCCCTGGTGCTGAAACACATGGCCTACCTGGCCACATGTTTCAGCACCAGGGTGAGGGCCAACCATAGAGACACTCTGACAGCCACAGCATCTCCATGGAAAACCCAGCTTCCGGTTGCCTCAGGGGGACCGTGCCCTGCTTCACTTTTTTAAACTTTGATTTTTTTAGACCCCTGGATATCCAAAAATCTACAAAAAATCCCAAAAAAGCACTTCATGACAAAGAAGTGTGTGAACAATGCTTAGCAAGGATTGGCCATGCAGTGAGTGGACAAATCGAGAAACATCAAAATTATTTCTAATCATCAACTGATAGGATGATGTCCTCAAGGTAGACCTCACCAACAGTTGATGGACAACGTCTATAGAGATCTGCAGGTACTTCATGTAGGACAGGATTTGGAGGAGATAGCTTATAATAGACAAAACTGGGGGTGCATCAGCAAGGAGGCCAAAGCGCTAAAAGTTGGCTATCGGAAGAAAGTATTCATAAAAATAAAAGGGTTTGAGAAAGTTACTTCCACAACAAATCTCTCTATCAGGGGTATGCACTGCAGCACAAAATATCCACTACTATTTACGCTGCTGTAAATGCACACCCCTGCTTGTGTGGACATGGCCCCAGTGTCTGTGCATCCGGGCCATTGGCTCCAGGTTACTCCCAAGGCTGGGAGCACTGATCAGCTGATAGGCACTCCCAGCTAGGCATGCTGGGCACACTGGGCACCTCGCTTGCTAGTTGCCCATGCAGGGGGGAGCTCAGGATCATGTGAGCCCAGGATCACTGTGATCCTGAACTCCCTCTGCACTGACGATAAGATATGATTGGGTTCTGATTCTCAAACCCACAATTGTACCTCCCACCATGCATGCATAGCATGACAGGAAGTGCAATTGTTGAGACTGAGGATCAGATCCCATTACACCTTGAACTGAATTTGATTTGCCATGTGAGTTTATTAGGAATTTTTTGCTCAAGATTTTCTGTTTAAAAATTATTGTTGAATTCAATGGGTCTTTTTTAGAAATGGTTACTTAGGTGCAGGATGGAATTTCTGGTCAAAACCAGAAATAAGCAACAAAGATGTGCTTAACATAGCCAGCAACCTCATCACAGTAGTTATGGGTGATGTGGAAGACCTATGTTGTAGCCCCTGAACTTGAACCTGAGCCTTACATCCAAAATGAGTATCCTAACCCGCAAGAAATCAGTTATTCTGCCTTCTCTCTGCCTGTAGTTGGTGGATGACTCTTGTACCTGAAACAGTGTTCACAGTAAAAGTTTAATTGAAATTGGTATGCCCTCCAAAACTTTAGGTTTTGATCAAGACCTTCTAATTAGACACCCATACAAATTCCCATTACAGTGTAACTGCCTGCCACTACAGAATGCATGTCTTCTAGCATATTCACCAACACTTTGTTCACTCTCATTTTGTAAGTCCTAGCAGTTGACCTTTTTTCTTAAAGACTACTCCAGTCTCATAGGTCTCACTCATTTCCTGCTCTTCATTCTCACTTTATCTTTTTTTAATTTCATCCCACTACTTAATTTGTAATCATTATGTAGGTTCACAGCTAATGACTGCAATGTCAGCACCATATCATGCTGATGAAATTGACAGTATCAGAGCACATTACTTTTTTTCAGGAATATCTTCCTCTCTCCATTGTGAAAATTAATTTGTTTCTGATGGGGGATGTCAGGTTCAGTGGCAGTACCATACAGTTACATCATGTTCCAATGACTGAACCTGCATGGCTTATTAAAAACTTGGCATTAGCCTTTGCTAGAGCTGTGAATCACCCCATTGTATCAAACCCATCTTCTTTTGTCAATGCAGTTGATTTGAAAATGAGGCTGATCTTATTTGACCCTTCACACCTGGAGACTAACAGCTGTCTTTGTTGCTTTCAAATGCTTCCAGAAATATGCCCATCAGGCCTTTGTGAGGGTGAAGGGAAAAATGCTGTATAATGAAGAATTTTACTTTCTTCAGTGAGATACCTCAGCTAATAGTGACAGCTCTGCAGAAGCAACATATGTAAAAATGCTGCAGAGATTTGCAATGTACTTGTATTTAACTGTTCAGTGCTTAAATGTGAATTGTGTGTATTCTAAATTAATAAAACAGTACTCAAAAATTAGTCAGTTTACACTCTAATCCTTTAAAATGGACAGGCTATTGACAGTTGATCTCAAAACATCCCATTTGCTGTTAATATATTTCTTTTTTCACTTGTGGATGACGTGGACAGCTGTATTTGAAGGGTATACAGGTGGTTTGCCTTATTTCCAGCTTTGTCACTGCTGCATTATCGGCGTAATCATGCCTAAGTCACTGTCACTTTATATTCTAGCACTGTGGTCCCAGATTAGACTGAAACGATGTTCAAATAGAGTCTTATTTCATATTTTATCATTTTTTAAATATTTTGCTAATGATGCCATTAGCAGACAGTAGTAAGATCATTTCTTTTACACATGTCACTATTTCACACTCTCAGTTTCAGCTCTGGTATAATTTATATCAGCCCCCTACCTTCTCTCTCTCTCTCTCACGCACGCACATAATGAATATATATTTTCATTCTGGTCTAATTGTATTTTACTATGATAGGCAATCAGCTACTTGCACTCAGCATTTCAGACTGTGCTAGATATACACCTTCCTTTCTTTTTCTATTAAACACTAGCAACAAAGCAAACACATCTAGCCATTTTCCAAGCGAAACCATTCCAATAATGCATGAAAATTCATAGTTGGATATTATATGGGGGATTAAATATCTGTCCTGTCAGTGATTACTTAGGTGCCTTTTTGTTCAAGGATACAGAGATACTCTTGGCTCCACTGAAGTCAATTGGAGACAGGATTTCATCCTGTAAGTACAAAAGGAACATTTCTAAATTCACCTTCAGCCTGTTTGTACATTCCTTTAGACAAATAGGGATGGGGAAAGGCTAATCCCTCCATTTAAGTTTATCTATAGCCATTCTAGTTCAATATTTATATAAAACCTTCTTCTTTGCCATTGAGTTGTAGCTGATAGGCAGATATAGTTGATCCTGGGAGTCTCATACCATTGTCTTAACTTAGAAGTGAAATTAAATTCTGGTTCAATTAGTGATTCTCTAGGAATCCCTTTCTGGAGAATAGCTAACATAATTCCTGACACTGTGATCTATCCCAGTACAATACAGGAGTGCTCTTTTCATAGTGCCCTGTAGAGCAATTCTTATACCCTATTGCAGAGGACTGGAAATCTATTCAGCACCTTTTTCAGAAGAACAAAATCTTATTCAGATTTAAGACAGAGAATATATTGTCGTTTAGCATGTCTGAAGAATGTTATTATAACTGTTAAAGTGCACACTACAATCTCTGGAAACTGGCAGGTACAATGTGAACCTTAGATCATATAGGCATATATGAAACTTGCCTTGTATAAAACCTATCTAGCATATTTTGCTCCATTATATGCTCAGATTATTTTCCTACCCCTGAGGAGGAGTCATACCAATTGCTACATTAAGTACAAATGTTTTGTCTGTTGAATATATATTTCCATTCT
This sequence comes from Gavialis gangeticus, assembly GCF_001723915.1. Taxonomy (NCBI): domain Eukaryota; kingdom Metazoa; phylum Chordata; order Crocodylia; family Gavialidae; genus Gavialis; species Gavialis gangeticus. The sequence goes on from NW_017729032.1 coordinate 31,204,019, forward strand.
GGTCTGTAATTCTACTCTATGATGATAGGCAATCATCTACTCACACTCAGCATTTCAAACTGCACTGGATACAATAAATATCTCAAGGCTTAGGAAAGGCAGAGGAAAACCCTTAATCAATTCTTAGACCATGAGGAGATGTTTAAAACTTTCCAGATGATACCATTTCCATCAAAAGGAACTGTTTCTAGGAGGAGGAATTGTCAGTGTCTCCTTTGTTGAGCCAATACCAACTGCTCTCTATGAACCTCTCTCCTTCTGTGACCTGTCCAGAGAGATTTTTCCTAACTCCTGGTGCTGCCATCTTTTTTATTGCCATTCAGCTGGCCGCGCACCACCCCCCTCCTCCAGCGTCCAGTGTGCTGCAGTGCTTTTTTATTTATGTAAGTGTGCTGTGGGGCGAAAAAGGTTGGGAAACGCTGGGGTAAGAGATGCTTACAGTCAAGTTACATGTTACACTTAGACCATACTAAGGGCTCTTCAAACTTTAGCACTCATGTGTTAAATCTAATCAATTTGTACTCAAAGTTATGCCACTTCAGGTGAGGGTTAAATCTGGGCCATGTTTCCTAGCTTGTGTTAGGGTAACTTCTGTCTGCTCCATGGAGATAAAATGAGCAATATGCAGTACCCCAGCATCCCAGGATGTACTGCTCCTAGCCCTTCCCCGCACCCAGAGCAAAGATAAAGCCCAGGTGTCTTGACTCCCAGCCATGATCCTGCTCACCAGCTCTAGTGGCAAGTCAGACCTATGCGAGCCAGAAATGGCATTAAGCTTTAACATGCAACTGCCCACAGAATGTTCTAACATTATCTTCTCTTGACATTTCACACATTTAGTATGGTGTAAATATAACATGCAAGTTTCCTCCAAAAATACCTTTTCTATGAAATGTTAGCAAAATATGCCATTTCATTTCAGCAAAAAATGTTCCAACCAGATCTTGTTCTGATACCTTAAGGTAACTTCTACTTGCTTGGGAGACAGTACAGTGCAGCGGAATGAGCATGCATTTAATTGCCAATAATTCTTGGATTCATTTTCTGATAGTGTCAATGAGTTCTTGTGTGGCCTTGTCTACTTCACTTTATCCAGCTGCAGAATGAGAATTAAAAACAAATTATTCACATGGGAAGTCTATTTTTGCTTTTGTGTAAGAGTACTGCCACATGCACAGTAAAGACATATACAGTAATGCTAGAATTGGCTTTAGACAGCCTTGTTTCATAATTTAGAGTATTTTTTTTCTGTGTCAGAACTTTGGCTAACCTAGTGTTCAGTACTATATTTTAACTTGTCTAAGACGTGAATGCAATGGCAACAAACCTCAGAACAATGATAACAACCAGCAAGTATTTGATCCTGTAGCCAAGCACATTTTAGTGACAACCTCAGCTATGCTGTTTTGACATTCTTGTACTTATTCTTCCAATTTCCCATTAGGAAATTATATGACGACATAGCTATGTGGTTTGGAAGGGTTCAATAGCTTAAACTGCTGGTTAAAGCAGCAAGGTCAGTATACAAAATGCTATTAAATATTTCATATAGAAAGAGTAATCAAAGCTTGATCCCTTCTGAAGAATATTTAGTTTCAGCTTGTCTTTTGCTTCAGTTGTGCTGTTAGATGGCTGCACTAAACACTTTTGACAATGGAGTGCTGTGCTGGTTTATTTAGATTGGTAGGCTACAAAGCAGAAACTGCTGATAAAATTTAGCTAAGTGCCAGTTGCACATTAGACATTTTGACTTTTAATAACCTGCTCATCTGTGCTCTTAATCCAGGTGAAAGCTAATAAACCCTAATTCTGAAAACCCCTCATTTTTATAGGTTTGAATAATAGTTTTGCAGTATAGCATTGTGCCATTTTAAAAGGCTTAGCTTTTTGTGCAACATAAGAAAATGTTTTGCTTTCAAAATGAGGTGCATTTCTTGTGCGTTTGTGGAGAAGAACAGATTTTTAGATTAATTATTTACAAGTCATTTATGAGCAGGGATTTGAAACCCTCAAAGCAAAGAGTTAGAAAATACCGTTGAACAACTTCTTTTACATCCTTCTGGTGTTCTCACAGGACGGATATTACTACAGTAAAAGCCGTGTTATCCGGCACATTACAAACTGGCACGCTCCACTTACCGGCATGCCAGCTGACGCAGCAAAAGTGAAACCGGAAGTATCCTCCGTGGCACTTCCAGTTTCACCAAGCCCCCACAGCCTGGGGCAAAGCAGTCTTTTCTCAGTGTGCCCGTGGTCCCCACCCTGTCCCCTGGCACTTTGACATGGCAGGAGGGGCGGCAGCGCACCGGACGCAGCAGGAGGGGTAGCAGCCTGAACAGGCAAAGATGCCTGTTCAGGCATCTCAGATACCTGGCATATTTGGTTATCCGGTACCCCCCATTTCCCATGGGTGCTGGATAACAAAGTTTTTACTGTACAATAGTGAAGCAGCGTGCTTTGTTTCTTATAATGCCCTTCAGTTCTTTTGAATCTGACCTAGCCCAAAACTGAGAAAAATCAAGGAGAAAGTGTAGTTATTAAATGAAGAAAGATCATGAGTTTCTTTCTTGTCTCAGCTGATGTGAACATATGTCACTTACTGACAATTTAGCTTGGAACACAGCTTTGATCACAGAAAGGAGATGCACTGTTCTTGTTTCTTTGAAAAAACGTGGTAGTTGCAATCTGAGGTATCCCTCAGATCGTGGTCATACTCCTGAGCGAGTGCACAAAGGAAAGTGATCAAGAACCAGCCTTCCCCTTAACTTTTGATAATTGTATGCACCTAGCCACTGCACAAAAAGCTGATGAGTAGTGATCTGTTGCTTTAAAAGGTACTGTTTTTCAGCGGTACTAAGCAAGCACTGCTTCTTTGGAAATCACTAGAAAAAGCAACATGCACACCCTGAGAAAAATGTTAAGCGCTAAATAAGAGATGTAGTGTTCAGTTGTAAGTATCTTACAGCACTTTTACCGGAGTACTGAAATTTGTACCTCACCAGTCAGCAAGTTGTGAAAGGGTTACATTTTTCCTGATTTTCATAATGCAAATCTTTCAGTGGATTAGAAAATTATCTTTACAGTGAGAAAATGATATCAAATGTGATAGCATGATTTATAAATTAAAATTCATCTTAATACATAAAATGATTTTTTTTTTCCTATTTCACAAAAACTCCATGTACTGCCAGAGGAATTATATCTAGTCTTGCATATTCTGACAATACATTAACTTTGTATCTAAGCACAATTCTGGAAATAATGATTATAGTAAATCAGCCCTCATTAATAAGTGATAAAATCTGGATTTCCACTAAATCTGACATTCCTTTATAAATCTGCAAGATATTGTTGAAAATAAATAAAAAAGGAGTCCCACATGATCCTGCATTTTTATTAAGCTGTTTCTAAATTGTTACATGGTGGTGTTAATGCCAGTGGGGTTTGTAGAATGAATGCATGCAGGTTTTAACTAATCCACATGGGATTTTAAGTCCCTGCTTTCCTTGGCTTTTTTGATCTCCTCTACAGGCAATTGCAGTTTCTATAGTCATTTGTAAATCATACAGAAATACTTTGTAAACCTGTTCATAGAAAGCAGAGATTGAACAATATACAGGTACTGTGCTATCTAGTCCATTCCTATGCCAGTCAAGGATTGTTCTCTAGAATTTATTTTCTCAAGCTTTCTTCAATCTATTTTTAAATGTCACAAACAGTGGGGCTCCCATCACTTCAACTGAAAAGCTATTTGATAGCCCAGCAGATCTCTCTATTAGGAAGTTTCTTCTGGCATTTATCCTACATTTATTTTTGCTTAGTTTCAATAGCATAATTAAGGGTGGGCACCGACCCCAGGTGCAACACAGGAGGGGCACCAGAGTCACCCCCCATCACCAATGGAATCTGCACCCTGGCAGACAGAAAACAGCCCTACAGCATTGCTTTCGCAGCAGCAACCGGGTTCCCAGACACTATATGCTGCTGCTGTAAGAGCAACAACTGGGATTGGCAGACTATGTAGATCTAATGTTAGTTCCTCACTCGGGTGATTTGTATTTCCCTACTGCCTCTGTCATTTTTTTGGATTCACAATCCTAAACATCTACTAATAAAATTCAATCTGTCCCACAGGGTTTGCCAAGGGCGTCAACCCTGCTTGCTATGCCTCTGCTCAATTTCATTCAGCTACTCCTACTAACAGCCCATATATCTTCCTAAATAATTTCTACTCCTCCCTGTAAGAAGAATTTCCTCCTACCTACCAGTTGGTTAAACTAATATTTAGTTATTAATTCTTCCACTAAAAATCTGCCTCATTCTTTACTCATTTCTTCCAAAGACATCCTTCCTCTCCCTCTACACACAGATGAAATCTTTCTTCTTCCACTCTCTCGACTTCTCTCCAACTAATCCATATTATAATAGCAAAGTGTCCAAAACATGGGTTGTACTGGGCTGCTCAATCAGATTTCACAAGTCACTGTGAATATAATTAATTATTTAAGGCTTCTAAGAACCCTAACATCTTTCATGGTCCAGTACAACTCCCCTGGCCTAATCTACAAACTACTGTTGGGATAAGTCCTATGTATTATGTAAATATCTGAATTGGGTGTGTATATATTGTCCCCATCTTCTTCTCTTTCTTGCCTGGACCATGTATGTGAATCATTTTGACAGGCTATTTGTCATGAGGATTAGCAGCATATATAGAGCAGTGGAAAAACACTAACACTTAACTTTTATTAAGAAAATAAATTACCCTAGAGGATAGTTCAGAATATGTTGAAAGAAAACATCGATCATAGTTTCATTTAGATGAAGGCAGAATGAAGGAAAGAGAAAATGAGAGGAATACTTTCTGTGATGAGGAAAAATGGAGGCTGCAGAGATTGTTTGGTGGTCTGTTTGTTTCGCCCCTGATGGAGAATAATTCTGAATGCAACAGCAGCAAAATTCTGACTGCATCACTGACCTTTTTCCTTAACATCTGATTCCTTACATGGTGAATGACCAGGGAAGGGAAGGGAAGAAATAGAAGAGTGTTGCCAATTGGAAGCATACTGTGACCGGAGCATGGAGCATAGTCCCAGAGAAGAGCCACTGCTGATTTGGGGCACTGGAAGCCTTGGGGCATTGTTAATGGTCTACATATCCTTTGACTTCTAAGTCATCAATGTTCAATCCTGAACACTTCTACAGAACTGAAAAGTTGCTCCCATCTTGGATATTTGGTGGCCTTCGTGCCTAATAAGTCTGTTGGGTCTCAGTTTTGACTTATGCAGAGCAAACTCACCAACCTGCTTTGCAGTAATTGGGAGATGCAGGACAGAGGGCAAGAACTGCATTTTTCATAAGAATTGACTGTTCCTTATTCCTACAAGATGAAATCACCCAATTGCTTTGTACAACAGGCTTGAGGCCTTCTCACAAAGCAATGTGTGTGGGGACAATTGCTCTATAGATAAATAGAGGATGTCATTCTCCAAGTATCAATCTCACACCTTTCACAATCAGTAAATCAACACAATACTTTAAAGGTCAACATCATGGTTATGTGCACTTTTATCTGCTTGCTCATAAATTCATTCACACAAAATTTAGCATGGTTCATTGTGGAAGCCATATAGCCACATATTTCCATAAGGCCTAGGTTTTAACACTGTTGGGTAAATGACATTCTGCCTATTTACCTGGAAATGCTAATCTAAAAATTGGAAGGGTTTGTGCTACACAAAAATGTTCCTACCTTTTATTTTAATAGCACAAATTACTTTCATAGTAAGGCAATAAATCTCCTGTTTGGACGGTACTACCATAAATGAAGGAAGTCCATCTGGATTATGGTTAGAAAAAATGAATGGTAGCAGGAAGTTTAATATTCAGAAAAGAGTCCCCCAGATGACTATGCAGCTCTGGACTGTGCCCTGTCACGTCAAGTTTGAGTACCAGTGACGAGGAGGAGAAAGGGGCCTTTGCAAAAATAACAATGAGAATAGATAAAAAGAAGAACAGTGGATAGAGAAAGTTTGTATTGTGATTTAGGACAGAGCTAACTTACTTTCTCCTTTGTCATGAAGAGCAGAATAAAAAATAATTGGCTTAAGCTGTACAAAGGAAAAGTTAGGTTCAATATTAAGAAAATCTTTACAGCTCTGAGAACAGTTAAACAATGCAAGAAACTGCCAAGGGATGTTGTTAAATCAATATTATTGGAGATGTTCAAGGCAACATTTGACACTCTTTTATCACTGATGGTTTGGGGGAATAAAAATCAACTGCTACAGTTCAGGAGGATTGCATGTTAAATAACATTTTTATTTTTCAAGTTCCAAATATGGGCATCAAGATGTACAGACAAATAAAGACCAAATCACTGCCATCCACAGAACAAATAATGCAGACAGCTACATGCACCAGATACTAGCACAGAGTCTAGATTAAGCTAATTGTGTACCATGTGGGAGTCCGTGCCTGGCTACAGTTAGGGATTGGATGTGGGCAAACCAGTTGAAAGTAAATCCAGACAAGACAGAGATAATGGTGGTGGACAGATCTCATGATCTGGGGTGAATCAAGATACCTGTCATTGATTGCAATGTTTCATGGTTTCATATTTTCTAGGGTCGGAAGGGACCTGA
>NW_017729032.1:31210673-31213328 GCF_001723915.1 Gavialis gangeticus
CCCCCAGGCCTTGCTGGGCAGCTCCCGCAGGCCAGGGGGTTCACAGCATCCAGAGCCCCAAGTAAGCTTCACTGAGATTCACAGCCTTGGGCTGCTCCTGGATTCTCAAGTGGCAGCAGTGGCTAGGAGTAGCTTTCACCAATTTTATCTGGTGAGAATTTGGCAATCATTTCTTTCAGATTCAGATTAGGCCACCACTATCCATTCCCTCGTAATCTCAAGGCTAGGCTACTACATTATGCTCTATGTGTGGATACCCTTGATGACTGTCCAGAAGCTGCAGCTGAAGCAGAATGTACATTACTCTAGCTCTCCAGAATCTACACTGGCTTCCAGTAGCTTTTCAGCCACAGGCCAAAGTGCTAATTTTGACCTATAAAGCCCTAAATGGCATTGATCTTATACGTCTTAAGGAACCTTCTCCCTCATGCTCCACTGCAATCCCTACATTCAGTTGAGAACAACCTCCAGCAAGTACCATCTGTGCACTAAGTTTACCTGGCCAAAGCTTGTGGGAGGTTGTTCTTGTTCATCCTGCAGCCAAATTTCCTAAACTTTGTCCAGCTGGGTCAGGGCCAGGCCATGCCATTTTTTTGCACAGAGGCAAAAAACAATTGGTTAGCGCTGGTGGAAGAACTTCCTGTTTGGACAGGCTTTTAGTAGTTTCATAGTGCTTAGGGTTGGAAGGGACGTAAACATCATCAGGTCCAATCTCCTGCCCTGGCAGAAATGGGTGCCACAGTCATATCACCCCAGCCAAATGTCTGTCCAGCCTCCGCTTGAAGATCTTAGTAGGTGACATTAAGTTTTAGGTGTTCTTTTGGGAACTTTTTTTTTTAATCTCTTTTTATATCTTTTTACTGTAAGATGCCCTGAGCCTTTTTGGGGTAGCATTTAATTACACGAATTCTCTTTGTAGTTCTTCTTACTAATACTTCTTTATATTGTAATTAAGAAGTGAAGACGAGGCTGTATTAGAACACTAAACCTAAAGACAAAGTCTTTTTAAAATCTCCTTACTGTTTTGAGAAGGAGGTGCTTGGAAAAAAAGATGGAGGGATAGCAGATTGAGTACAGGATTGAATCTAGGCAGATAAAATAACACTGAAGAAGGTGCACAGATTAGGTAGAAAATAAAATTGAGGAAATGGTTAATCATTGGCTGTGCTTTGAGATAGCAGGACAGTTAGCAATTCAACTTTCATTTCAAAACAACAGTTCCCATGCAAAATAAATCCAGCAGCTTTTCTGTACATAACTGTACCCCAGGACTGTTATAAACAAGTTTTTACAAATATATTAAGGAAAAGGCATTTAAAACATATTGGCATCAGATAAACTAAAAATATCAAGTATAGATATTATACCAGCATATACAAATAGGGTGATTCCAATTAGTATCAGCCACTAATTCTGATATGATACTTTAGATAGAATATAAATTGCCATGGCCTTTTAAACAAAATCATGGAAAAGGAGATTAAGAAAATATAGTATTGTGTGAATTGACTCACAGTAAAGCAGTATATTTTCTACCACCTTATTTCAATTCCTTTTATAATTATTTTTCATTTTAGTCCTTCATTATTTGAACCAGATGCTATTGATTGGAAGTTTGTGTATGGCTTTTTCACAGTGTGAATAGTTCATCTTAACAGGATATCTTAGTAATAATTACTCCAGCCATCTTAGGTTTGTCCCCATGTAGAAAACTACGTATTTGCTGACTTGCATCTCATGTATCTTATTTTAGATCCTTTTTAAAGATATATCTTAAGAGTGAAAATAGGATGATCATGCCTTTGCAATGTCTTTGGGGGAGAGGGGAGGGACACACACTGAAAGGCTGACAAGGTTCTTTGGGTGAATCTGATATCTTTTATTAGACCAACTTAAGTACTTAGAAAAATTTTTTAGCAAGCTTTTGGGTTTAAAAACACTTCCTCAGGCTGAGGAAGCCTCTGCAGTTGGTTAATGCGCTCTTCCTGGATGCAATGAATAGTAAAGAAGCCAGAGGCTGGTATGCATGCAAGACAGGCAGTCAGTGAAGATGTACATTGAGGAATCAGTAGGTGAGAGACAGGCTAGGTGGGGGGGAGAGAAAAGGGGGATAAATGTAGCAGTTAAACAGTGAAGAGGTACCTGGGGAGTCAGATGTCAGGCAGGTTATAATGTGTCATAAATCCAGCTGAAAGGCTAGACATCTTATAATGCTAGGAAGAAGAGCTATGAATTTCTGGATTGGCCTGTCCACTTCCACCCTTTACCAGCAAGGGTGAGAACAGGAAATTCTACTCTTCCCTCAACACATTCTGTCCCAAGCACTAGCACCTCTGCATTTAGACAGTGGTGGTGAGCACTGGGTCAGGAGTTCACCGAGTCCCCTGCCAGGGTAGGGAAGGAATAGGATCTCCCACCTCTAATGTAAATTATGCAAATTTGGCAAGCTGGATTTTTTATCCCTTCATCTGCAGCATTAATTAATACATTCATTTAAACCACAGCTGTAGACAGGATATTCAATGTGGAGATTAGTGCTCTGAGGTTGTACAAAGAATCCTCTTCCTTAGGTACATGGCTGGTGAATTGTGCTCACATGCTCAGTTTCTCACTGATCAGAAGGGATCCTGGTTTTCTGTAATAAAAGAAAAGTCA
>NW_017729032.1:31218328-31230383 GCF_001723915.1 Gavialis gangeticus
TTTTTTATCCCTTCATCTGCAGCATTAATTAATACATTCATTTAAACCACAGCTGTAGACAGGATATTCAATGTGGAGATTAGTGCTCTGAGGTTGTACAAAGAATCCTCTTCCTTAGGTACATGGCTGGTGAATTGTGCTCACATGCTCAGTTTCTCACTGATCAGAAGGGATCCTGGTTTTCTGTAATAAAAGAAAAGTCACAAATTCTCTGATAAAAATCCCCAAATCCATGGTTAAAATTAAATGCCCCACAGAGCCCAGCTGGTGTCCCTCACTCCCCCCCCCAGCCCTCCTGCCCTGCTTGTGCCCCTTGCCCCCCACCCACAGCCCCTGCCTCCCAGCGCTGTTGAAGGGGGCCCACAGCTGCCAGGGCTATGGAGCCAGGGACCCAGGTTCACAGTCTCCTTCCCCCAGTGGAAGGCAGCAACTGCTACAGCAAGAGCACAAGCCAGCTCCCCCCTGCTGCCTGCCTACTGCAGGCTCAGGCAGGGCTGGCTCCCAGTGGCAGTGTGCACTCCCAGGGAGCGGGGGGACCCACGTCACCCATATCCATGTGGGGGTGGGGGAAGGGTGGGTGTGCGTTGTGGGCTTGTGCTCTCCACCCTGCTCTCCTCCCCCAGGCCCTCTGGAGAGCGTGTGTAACCTGTTGTGGCAGCGCACAGGGGGGACATGCACAAAAGCTTCCTGCCACTGTGAGCTCCGTGGTGCCCTGGCCATGCTTCCTCTGTAGGCAGGGGAAACAGCAAGTGGTGCAACCCTGCACTGCCCCCATGCACACAGGAAGCGTGGCCAGGGCAGCATGGAGCTTGCAGCAGCAGGCAGCTTTCATGTGCGTCCCCCCTGTGTGCTGCCATGTCAGTCGCACACACAGTGCCCCAGAGGGCCTTGGGGAAGGCAACAGGGCAGGGAACACAGTGTTTATGATCCAGGGTTTGCAGCTGGCCAGGCACTCTGGCTGAGAGAGGGGGAGCTTGCAGTCTCCCTGCTCCCAGCTGGAGTGCCTGGCCGGCTGCAAATCCCCCCTCCTGGCAGGAGTGAAGCCAGCTGGAAACCTCTTTGCTCCCTCAGCCCTCAACCTGCTTCCCCCTCAGCCCTGCCCTGCAACCCCCAAGCCCCACTTACCTCCAGCAAGAAGAGTGAGCCTGAAGCAGCCTCCAATAAGTGCCAGTGTCAGTCCCTGCCTTTCCCCCTCTTCCTTCACCTCCGGGCAGGCTGGAGGGTTTCCCTGCCCCTTTTGCAAAGAGCTCTTGCAGACTGGAACTCAGCCAGCCTGCAGAGCTCTTTGCAAAAGGGGGAAATCTGTGGGTTTCTCATCTAAAAGGGAAAATCCCTTTTTTCTCTGATAAAAATGGGAAATCTGTGGTTTTCTCTGTTTTTCCATGGGAAACAGAAAACCTGGATCCCTGCTGATCAGGAATGATTGTTTCCCAGGTTAAATTGATAAGGAAAGTGAGGGCCTTGTTACACATTCATTTTAAGTGGCTCCTGGTGTACACACAGTAACACCTGAAACTAGTTTTAAGCACACCCTACGTGGGTTAAAGTAATGCCATTCCAGTGCAGGTTTCTCTCTGATATGTGTTACCTGGTCTTGTATTCTATTAATGTGTGGCCACTCCCCACAGATGAGCTGCCCAAGTTGCAGTCCTCCAGCATCCCAGAAAGTAGTATACCCTCCCCCATCCTCTTGTTCTGTGTGAACAAACTTTTCTCCCCCTTAACTATAATGCCCAGGTTGTGGTTCTGGGACCAAATCACTCTCTTTCCTGCCCTCAGGGGTGTGACCTTCCTACCCCCAGGACTGCAACCCTTGGAAAACAGCTGCAGAATATATACCAGCTAGCTAGGTCACAGGTCATGGATGGGTTCAGGACTGGGGTTGAGGGGGCAAACAAGGTAACGGGCTGGATTAGCCCCTCATGATCTGGGGCTTCCTTCCTGGGGCAGGGCCAGTAGCTCCCCAAAAAGTATTTTCCCTCATTGCTCCTACCTCCTAGCCACCCCAGGAAGCATGACCAACACTCACACCCCAATCTCAAATCACAATTTATTAAAACATGAGACCTTTTACTTCCAGTTTGTTTATTTATTTTTACTTCTTTTTATTTTATCCTTCATTGACTGGATGACATAATTTCTCCAGCCTTCCCCACACCCCTTTACTTTCCATCTCCCATTTCATTAACCAACCTCATCCTGTTAACTCTCTACCTACCAGCTTCATGTTACCTCTCCCCACCCCTCACCTAGAGCATGGATAGAAGCCTGTCCTTGCTTACCAGTCCTGTAGTGGCAACTCACAGGTTCAGCTCCTAGTCAGGCTCTTCCTTGCCAGTACTCTGGTGGCAAGTAACAGCTGTACAGGTGGGGGCAGTCAGAGAATGTTTTTAGCTTTTTTCTGCAGAAAAGGACCTGGGGCTTCCAATGGATGATAAGCTGAATATAAGCCATCAGTGTGGCCTTGTTGTGAAGAAAGCTAACAGCATACTAGGCTCCATTAGGAGGAACATTGCTAGCAGATCAAAGGAAACAATTATTCCCCTCTATTCAGAGCTGGTGAGGCCACATCTGGAGTATTGTGTCCAGTTTTGGGCCCCCCACTACAGAAAGGATGTGAACAAATTAGAGAGAGTCTAGCAGAAGGCAAAAAAATGGTTAGGGGGTTGGGGCACATGACTTCTGAGGAAAGCCTGAGGGAACTCAAGTTATTTAGTTTGGAGAAGAGAAGACTGAGGAAGGATTTATTAGCAGCCTTTGACTACCTGAAGGGTGGTTCCAAAAAGGATGGAGCTAGACTGTTCTCAGTGGTGGCAGGTGACAGAACAAGGAGCAATGGTCTCAAGTTGCAAGGGAAGTTTAGGTTAGGTATTAGGAAAAACTTTGTCACATGGAGGGTAGTAAAGCATTGGAACAAAGATTGTGGAATATCCATCCTTGCAGGTTTTCAAGACCCAGCTAGACAAAGCTTTGGGTGGAATGACTTAGTTGGAGTTGGTTCTGCTTTGAGCAGGGGATTGGGCTAGATGACTTCCTGAAATCCTTTCCAACTAGGGCAGTGCAAAGCTTCAGGTGCTGATTCATTTTGGAAGAGATTTGGTCCGATTCAGTGGCTCAATCTGATTCAAATAGGGAGACCAATAAAAAGTTCTGAATCAATTCAAAGAGCTTCGGAGATTCAGGCAGTCCCCACTTGCCACCACAGGGAGCTGGACCCAGACTCCATGCCGGTAAGTAGGGGCAGGGGGGTGCTGCTGGAGAAGGGGTGAGGGGCCCATCCCCTGCCTGATCCCCTTGAGTGTCTCCTGACTCTGCCCACGCTCCCAGCCTCCCCCCCACCCCGCACCATGGCTGCCCTGCCCGGTCCCAGCATCCCAAATTTAAAAAAAAAAAAAAAGGCCCTACACTCACTGGCTTCTGCCAGGCTGGGTGGGGGGGGAGCAACCCCCACTTCCCTGCACTGGCTCACACTGCGTTGGGAGCTCTGCCATAAGCCCCCACCCCCTGACCATTCTCCCATCCCTGTTGATAGCTAGCCCACCTAACCCAAGCTCCTGGTTCTTTAAACAACAACCAAAAAAGCCCTTCACTCATCGGCTGCTGCAGCAGCCATTGGGGCTTCTGGGGGCTCGTACAAGAGCTCCCCACGAGCCGGGATACTGGGGCCAAGAGAGCAGGTGGGGCATGGGGGAGCATGGCAGATTTGAATCAATGTCCCCTGAATTGGCCAAATCCGAACCCAAAGTAAATACTAGCCACTTTGCATAGGCCTACTTCCAACCCTAATTTTCTGATTCTAAGGTGTGACTGCTCCAAACTGAAACTCTCACTAACACTGAGTGTTTCTGAGCAGCTAAAAATGCAACGTGTAACAAGGCCCTGAGGGAGCTAGTACCTTCCTAGAATGCCTCCTGGGATCATCTCTCAACACATGTCACGTATCAGTTGCATGGGCCTCTTGGAACTGGCGACAATTTACTGTGTTCTGTTTTCTGCTAACTCGCATCAGGCTAGTCTTTTAAAGAAAGAAAGGCTTTAGTCTAAATCAAGCGACTGGGCTTTGTGTAGAGTAACTTACTGAAATTTAATGGTTTATAATCTGCAAGAGAATAGTAGGCATCATGGGTCCAGGGCTTGGTAGCTGTGCAGGTCTAGGGGAAGGTTCATGTAGGGCTGCATTATGGCAGCAGTTCAGGGACCTGGCCAAATACCAGTGAGAGGCTGGGGAAGTTCAACTGTACAGGGCTTTGGCTGGCTAGTAGTATGGAGCCAGGAGAATGCAGAGGTATGGAGTAGAAGCATTTGGTAGCATGGGTAATGAGCTGGTATAGGGCTGCATCTGGGCAGCAGAGCAGGTCCAGGAGCATGCATGGTAGGGGGCTGCTGCTGATGGCTATGTCTATTAGGGGCCAGGGACCCCAAATTCTGCAACAGACCATGCCCTCCAACTTCCAATAGTCTATCAGACTACTGGCAGGGCAGAGGAAACAGTTCTTCTGGCCACATCTGGCCTGTGGGCTGTATGTTAGACAGGCCTGATTCTGGCTTCTGCAGCAGCACATCAGTCAAACAAAACCCTTTTTCACACAGATCAGCTACAGCTACCATGATCCACATCATTTAAGTTATTGTTAAATTAGGAAGTCAGTTTAAATTAACAATGAATGAAGACCTTCAAGTATGCTGTGAAGATAATGTCAAAACCCTTCAATATCTCATATCTCCATTACTACACTAAGCAGTTTTACCATCTCTGATCTAGGCAGATACCTTTCTAACCTGGACTTTACACTGAAACTGATAAATACCCTCTTACCTGTAATAACGTAGCAAGATGATATTTATCTTGCCACATTCACACATGGACCAGATTCCTATTGTTATATTTAAGAAGCTTTGCACCCCGCTCTGCTCTCCTGTTATCCTCCTGCCTTTAGTGCAGTTCTTAAATGATTAAATAACTTGCTGAAATACATATTGAGATACAGATCTGAAAAGAACAGCACTGCTATACCATTCATTTTTTCTACCAGAATATATTGCTTCTAAATTAATTCCCAGTATACCTAAAACTTTTCCCTCTAACGCACAGTCAAGAAATACATTTTGCTTTAACTTTTACAAAATTTTTCACTGAAGTTTAAATCTTCTATTTTTCAAAATTAATACTTCTCATTGCCATAACCCTGTTTCAAAACTTTGACAGCATATCAGCAATCAGGTCATATAACCCTGAGCTGGAAATACAAAACAATTTGTAGCTTTTCTAACTGTCAGAAAGTGGTATACCAAAAATGAAAATGGATAACATAAAAAATGAATGTAGTTTTTTTTAAGGCAGTTCTACACAAAGTTTTTGCACAGGAAAATAACACAGTAAAGAATAATGATTACTGTTTGTGATTAAATAAACTCAGGGGGTTTTTTACTCCATATTCATTTTAAAGGAAAAAACATGAGTGAGTGGTAACCGTGATGCAGTTTAAATTGATGGTGTTAAATAACCAACCTCAGACAAAACCATGTAAACCCTGATTAAAATTTGACACCTTTCGGGATATAGTGACTCTTCAGTGGTGACCAGTGTATGCTCTATATACAAAAAACTAATCAGAGTGATTCTCCTTTATTATTCAATGATAATAGTGAAGACGAGGATGGTATATTTAAAATTAAGTGAGATACTCAAAATCAGACTTCAAGTCTATTGCAACTATAAAATTGTATCTCAGAAAATGTTTACTTCTTTACTGGGGCCAGGGGAAAAGAAATCAGTAGAGACAAATCTTTTGTCCAGCTTTGGAGCATCTTATTAAACAGAATGATGTAGTGACTGCATGAATGCAGACAAGATATAGAGGGAAGGAGGTTGTTAGGAGATTAACCGGAGAAGCTCTTTGTCAAAAGAGATGAGGAGATAAAATGTTCTTCTGCTACTGAGAAAACCAAGGGTGGGGTAATCTGGAATGTGAGAACTGTTGGGATAAGTGGCCCCAATATATAGCTTGTGAAGGGGACATATTTGGACTGTTGCTATGCTTTAGAAATTCCTGTTTGTAACAAAATCATGGCTGAACAAGGGGACAATACAATCACATGCAATCAGTACAATCAAGAACAGAGAAGCCAAGCAGATCTCTCAATATGACCTCCTTCTTTGACAATTTCTCTTGCAACCAACTGGCTTTTTAAGAGCTGTCATATCAGATTATAAGCAAGCACCTAAGCATCAGAAAGTCTGGAGCAGGGCACATAAGATATGAAATTAAAAGTGTGTCTAACCATGAAGTCAGAGCTAAACTAGACCTGCAGAAGTTAGGGGAAGTCTGAAACTTGGGTTGTGCCCTTTTCTAGGGTGTTACTGGCTTCTGAGG
Organism: Gavialis gangeticus; assembly: GCF_001723915.1. Taxonomy (NCBI): domain Eukaryota; kingdom Metazoa; phylum Chordata; order Crocodylia; family Gavialidae; genus Gavialis; species Gavialis gangeticus. Next base: position 31,224,703 of record NW_017729032.1, read on the forward strand.
TTTCTTCTGCTCAGTGAATCCATTTGGAATCAATAAACCACAGAATTATCTGCCCACTTTTATACCTAAATTAATCTAATCTTGCTATTTTCTCTTGATCATTCTAGTGGTTCAGTCTTCCCACCCCTTCCAATTTAATATAAACTGCAGCCTTCTTTCAATGTGCTGTTTTCTATTCCTGCTCAGTTTGTTAATTAAGATGTTAAACAAGCCTGGACATCACAGTGACCCGTGCAGTACTCCAATGGATGTCTACCTTCAGTTTGATGCATGGGTGTTTATCTTTATTCTTTATCCTTTTCTCCCCATCCCTCAGCCACTTTTTATCCTGAATGACAGTATTCCTATCAACTGCAGCTTAAATTAATGTTATAAATATGAGCCAGGATAGAAAATGCTTAAATAAACCCTACTATATTACATTGCCTGCCTCCCCTTCATCTGCTAATTTTGTCATTCTATCAAAAATGTAATCAGTTTTGACTGGCAAGATTTATTCTTTACATTTTCTTCCTGATTGAAATAAGACATTATGCAAATGAAAGCAGAAGGGATAGAGAGGCAAAATTGCAACCTCTCCTACCACCACTGAGGAGCAGGACGCAGGACCTTTGTGCAGCATTCACCCTACAGTGACCGCTGTTTCAGCTCTGTAGTTGCAAAATATTCAGAGCCCCTGAGTGCTAGTTAGCAGCTTTGTCAATGTTGGGGATACATCTTTAAGAAGTGATTTAGGAACCTAACAGCCATTTTCAAAAGTGACTCAAGCAAGCACCAAAAGCAAGATTCTTAAAGGTATTTCAATGGGAGTTAAGGCACTCCCAAAGCTTTGGCAGGAAATTTGAAAATCCCAGTAGTCACAAAATACCTTTTAAATATGACACTGAAGAGCTTCGTTGTTTCTGGTTTGTTTATATGGCAATGCTATACTGGACATACCACATCCATTCTGTACCCAATAGCTCTTTGGAAGTAGTGAAGCTGCATTAGTGTAACAGTGTACACATGACCATGAACTCTGGTTTATAGTGCCTCAGTAATCTGGCTGCACTACTTCCAGTACAGAAAGTAATATATGTTGGACAGGCATGGTAACTCACAGTGTGAACTGCCTGCTGCCATAGATATTACACATTGAAAGATACTGATGGTTCCAAGTCTTCTAAAACTTTAACCTGTATATGCATGAGTGTAAAATCTGGGCTCTCCTTTCTGCCCTACCCAAGGCACACTGAACCAGATTAAGCATGGTTGCTGTGCAAGCCCTTTCTGATATCCCTGAGGGGTGTACAGGCACTTTGTGTGGCTGCTTCCCTTATAGTCCTCAATTAAGCCATTCTTCATGGTCTGAGAGAGCAGGGGGATTCTGGCTCTTCACATGTTGGATCTGTCATCAGCAGTAGGCTACACTCCTGACTGTTACATCTATTTGCCCCTGATGGATCTATTATTTATAAATTTTCCTAAATCTTTTAAAATCCAGTTATACTATTTCCTTCACAGCATCTTGGAGGAAGAGTTCCTTATGTTATTTATGCATCATATAAAATGTATTTCTTTTGCTTCATTTAAGTCAATTGTCTGATAATTTTATTTCATGCCCATACTTTTTATTGTACGACATAGTTAATAATAGTTCTATATTCACTTTGCCTGCACCATTCAATGTATAACAGCCTTCTACCAGATCTGCCTCCCACCCCCACCCTCTCAGACATCCCTGCTCCAAACTCAAAAGTCTTAGTTTTTTCCATCACTTTTCATATGGAAACCATTCTATACCCTTAATCATTAATACAGAAGTATATCCCATTACAATTCTCCAGGGAGCAATATCTCATCTGGCACTGGAAAAAGATATTTCCACCTATTACACCTCAGTTCTAAAATTGCCTGAATGATTTATATTAATCGAGAAAAAATGGTTCTCGTCTCTTTTAATCTGCACATTTAGAATCATCAAAATTTTGGGTTGGAAGGAACCTCAGGAGGTGACCAATCCAACCCCCTGCTCAGAGCAGGACCATCCCCAACTAGGTCATCCCAGCCGAAGCTTTGTCAAGCCAGGTCTTAAAAACCTCCAAAGATGGAGATTCCACCACCTCTCTGGGTAACCTGTTCCACTGTTTTACTACCCTCCTAGTTAGAAAATTCTTCCTAATATCTAACCTAAACTTACCTTGCTGCAACTTGAGACATTGCTCCTTATTCTCTCATCTGCCACCACTGAGATCAGTCTAGATCTATCTTCTTTCGAACCCCACTGTAGGTAATTGAAGGTTGCTATTAAATCCCCCCTCAGTCTTCTCTTCTCTAGACTAAATAAGCTCAGTCCCCTTAGTCTTTCTTCATAAGTCATGTCCCTCAGCCCCTTCACCATTTTTGTTTCCCTCTGTTGGACTCTCTCCATTTTGTCCACATACTATCTGTAGTGGGGGGCCCAAAACTGAACACATTACTCCAGATATGGCCTCACCAGTGATGAATACAGGGAAATAATCACTTCCCTTGACCTACTGGCTACACATCTACCAATGCAGCCCAGCACGGCATTAGCCTTCTTGGCACCAAGGGCACACTGCTGGCTCATATTCAGCTTACTGTCCACTGTAACCTCCAGGTTCTTTTCTGCAGAGCTGCTGCTCAGCCAGTCAGCCCCCAGCCTGTACCGATTCATGGGATTTCTCACCTAGTGCTCAAGGCTGAATCACATGTTGCACTTGGAAATGCGCCTGACTCATCATTTGCTTTATTCCACAAAAACAAAAGTGTCTGTTATCCTTCTTAAACTTATTTTAGATTTTCCCTTAGATCATTCCAATTATTTATTGGAAGGATTTTCAAAACCATATAATCTCCCAGGGATAACATGATTACATTGTTTAGATATGCAAAGGATTCTAGTTATTATTTATTAAGAACAAAGCCTTGACAAACCTTGCTAAGAATACATGTTTTTGAAAACAGAATAAAAGGAAGGGGATTGTGAGGTTTGGGGGGTGTGAATCTCTCAATTCAACGGTTATTTAGTTGATTTAGGCTTTATATTAATGTTTACTATGACATTACTGATGCCTCAGCATGGGGAAGACTGTGCTCATTCTACAAGAGAAAAACATCTACTCTGGCTTGTTCAAGGTATAGTCCCTTGATAGAAATTAGTAAAGTTGTGATTTGGAGCACTCTAGGCATGTCTACATATGTAATTAATGTGAAGCAATACATTCTGGAGCTTATTACTCCTGGGTGCATATTTGTTGTTCCTCCCTCCCAGCTCAGCATGCTGCAGAGGGGCTGGTTGGGGCATGAGGGTGCTCCAGCACAGGGCTAGCGGGCAGGCAACCTCTGCACTGAGGCACCCTCATGTCCCAGTCAGCTGGGGCAGTGTCCACAAGTATGCTGCTGAGGAGTAAAATAATCTCTGCAGCAGGATAGTACTTGTAAATTCACTTTTATTTATGCATAAAAATCTCTGCAGCAGGACAGTACTTGTTTTTACAAGTACTATCCTGATGCAGAGTTAATTAGTTTACTCCACCTTAATTATGTGTAAATGTCTAGATGCTTACTGAAGAACTACAACATGGTATCTACAGGATGTAGATGCCTAGGTGTTTACTGCAGAACTAATTAGTCAATTCTGTATTAAACATCTTATGTAGATGCACCCTCTATGTACTTTTCTGCACCATTATCGTTATTATGAGGGAATTAGATCTCATGCAGTTTTTTTGAGGGAGGGTGAGGGAAGGAAGGAATGGCAGGCAGAATTACAGCCTTTAAACACTTGCCTCCAACTTTCCTTCTCAGACGTCTCTTGTTTTTTATTCTGTCAGTGGCAGAGATCTAGAGAAGCCATTTTAAGAAAACAAATGTTCTTTGTTATCTAACAAAAAGTTGGTTGAATTTTTTGCCCCTAAAAAACTTAATTTACTTGGGATTTATGATGTCTGTGGGAATAGAAAAAAAACCAAATATTTTTAGCATTCTGTTCTTTTAATACTCATACTTTTTCTGCTTATGTTTAAACTGAGCATGTGTGCCACCCAATAACTTTGTTTAACTGGATTTCTCCAAGTCTGCACTGCCAACAGGTTTCTGGATATATAGAGGCAATACACATAAAGAAGTGAAGTTATTGCTAAAACAGTTTTCCCCCTGTTAATTAGACACACTGAATAGTAGTTTCCAGGACCAGGCTTCTGTTTTAAAAATGTATTTTCTCTTTTGAGACTGTGAGACTAATCTAGATTTGGCCACTAGTGTCCTACATTTAGGCTTCAGTGGACATGTCCACACGAGACATTTATTACACTTGCCTAATTAGCTCCACAGTAAACATCTCACATCTACACATGAAGTGCTATTAGGCCACAGGAAACTAATAAGATCTGTAGCGGGGTAGTTCTTGTAAATGGAAGTGCTAGTCTACTGTGGAGTTATTTTCTGTCCAGCAATACACATGGAGACACTGACAAAGTGTAAATGGTGCTCAGTCAGCCCAGCCAGCTGAGGACTACACTCCTGCCTCCTGCCTGGCCACACAGCTCTGTAGCTGCAGGGGCCTTGTGGCCTACCTAGCTCCTGCTGCACCTGTTGCATCTGCTGCCTGGGCCAAACCTGCTTTGTCCTCTGCCCCCCATACCCTGGGCCATACTGCAGCCACCAGCTAGACCTCAGGGCTGACTCCTATGACCCCTGCCAGCCCAGGGTTGGCACCTGGGCAGCTGTGGCTAGAGGCTGGAGCTCCTTCTGGCTGCTACAGGGGAGCAGAGCAAACCTGACTGATGCAGAAACTCCTCACATAAACAAACTTGGCATGTGGGCCAGATGTGCACTCCTATGAAGAGATGGGAGGGAGAGAAGATAGTGGAAGGTAGAATAGTCCAGTACCAGGATGATAAGGCTGCAACAGGAACACCTAGGTCAGAATGTGAAACAAGCCCATGGTACAGGACAGTTTGAGACATTTAAGATACAGGTGGAATACAATACATAATTTGTTTTTATCAGTGTATAAAAGGAAAATCTGAAATCAAGAGGTAGTCAGACACTTTCCCCTCCCGCAATAGCGGTCTTTCTGACATTTAACATTGAGGAGATCCAACACAGGATCCAGTGTGCAAGTGCTTCCTTTAGGAAATTGCTTTGCCATGTCTTTATTCACCATGATCTCTGGAAAGACAACACGATCCAGGTCTACATAGCATTCATTATCCCCACTCTCCTCTAAGGATGTTGTAGGCCTCGCTGCAGCATTCATCAATTTTTGCTGCTCACACAAAGGCTTTTCTAAATCATTAGCCAAAGCAGTCTTCACTAGCAAACCTGACTTTGTCGTGGCCTGGGGAAGCATGTGTGGTGTTGTACTGACTACTTTGTCACACGTACAAATGCCTTAGCTCCTGGTCTGATGTACTTGTTAGGCCAAAAGGTGTTACGGTTGTGCTTGTAGACAATAAATTTTGCCAAATCTTTGCTATTAAACCAAGCCTGTGGTCATTCTTTAGACAAGATTAGTGTTGGGATTTCTTGGCTGCGACATGTTGACACCACAGTTCCTGACTTCAGCACTGACAACACACCATTAACACCCAATGAGGACAACAGCAACGACAACACTGATAACCGTGGATGACAGTTATGAAATGTGGGGGTCCGACCCCCTGCCATGGCAGGAA
>NW_017729032.1:31231004-31235656 GCF_001723915.1 Gavialis gangeticus
TCCTCTTTCCTCCCCTTTTTGAAGATGGGAACCACGTTGGCCCTCTGCCAGTCTTCCAGCACCTCTCCAGAGCACCACGAGTGTTCATAAAGCCGTGCCAGGGGACTTGCAATGACCCCAGCGAGTTCCTTCAGGACTCTAGGGTGAAGATCATCCAGGCTGGCTGACTTAAAAATGTCCAGCCCCTCCAGAAGCTCCCTAACTAAATCCTCACTCACCCTAGGCCCAAGTGAGCTTCCCCCGGGCCCGAAGGGGGCCCAGCAGGGAGGTGGCAGTTCTGGTCCTTACTGAGGAAGACAGAGGCAAAGAAGTTGAAATTTCTGGAAGGAAGGTCATCCTTAATGAAAACCAGGACGATTGTCAAAAAATGGATGCATTTATACTTATTTTACCCCAGCTTGGACAAGAATGGATTTGTCTCCAATCCACTACATAGAACAGTCTCAGTCATCTGGTCATCTAGACACCTCAGGAACTTCATGTACTTTTCAGGACATCCAAATCTGGCCAGTACTTTCCACTATACTTCATGATTGAGGGACTCAAAGGCCTTAGTGAAATAAATAAACTCTATGTATGGGTCCTGATGTTGCTCCCAACACTTTTCTTGGACTGATGAGCAACAAAGAGTATTTCAATTGCCTCACAGGATGCTCTAAAACCACACTGAAATTCAGGCAAGACTTCTTCAGCAGGATGTACAAGATACTTCCGGATGTAGGGAAGGATTTTCACTGATGTGGAAAAGAGGGTGATCCATCAATAGTTCCCACATGCAGATTTATCTTCCTTCTTGAAGATACTCAGGATGCTGGAATTCCTGAGATCCCCAGGGATCTCTTCATTGTTCCAAATGTGTAGAAAAAATTGTGGATTCTCAGTACCAGTTTCTCACAATCAACCTTGTAGATTTCAGTAGGAATGTCATTCAGTCCAGTAGCCTTGTTGTCATTGGTTTCCTTGATCACATGCAAGCTTCATCTAGGATAGGAGGGTTGGTGAGGGATCCCCTTTTAGGGTGATGGGGAAGGGACTTGATGGTAGTATATGCCACAATGGACTCATGGTTCAGCAGTGCCTTAAAGTGCTCTTTCTCTCTAGCTTAGTTAGATTCATTGTCTTTGAGGAATGTTGAGCCATCCTGTGATTGCAGGAAAGTAGGACTATGGGAAACTAGGCTGTAGATGATGTCTGTTGCCTGCAAAAATGCTATTCATGACATGTTTGTCAGAAAAGAGCCAAATCTCTTTGGCTTTATCTTGCCACCACTGATTTTTGATTTCCCAGTTCCTACTTTGGGCTTCAGCTTTGAAGAGCTGATAAATCTCCTTCTTCTGCTGAGATGAAGTATCATCTTGCCAAGCAGAATGAGCCTTTCTCTTCCAGGTGAGGAGAACTTGGATCTTGGTGTTGCACTCATTTGAACCAGTTGGGGTGTTGACAGGTAGTATAGCCAGTGGATTCAGCACAGGCTACATGGACAGCAGCTTTAAACCCCTTCAAAGAGTGTCTCAATGTTTCCTTCATTTGTGGATAGGGCAGAAAGCATTCCATGGAAATACTGTTAAAGATCCTTACAGACCTCTCTGCCTTGAAGCGATTTTATGTAGAGACTTCTTCACAGTGCTTTTGGCAGTTTTCAGTGTTTCAGAGGAAGCCAGATGTTCATAATGGATCTCACAAGATAGTGGTCTGTCCAGCAGTATCAGCTTCTTACACGGCTTGTGTGATACAAAAATCCATTTGATCACAGGTTCCAACAATAACATCATCAAGGAGGTGCCAGTACTTAGAGTGAGGGTGTCTCCAAGTGGTCTTGTACTTGTCACTCTGTCTGAAGATAGTATTCATGATAACATGACTGCTCTTAGGAGAAGGATGGCATTAAAGTTGGCTTTCCCTACTGATTCCTTCCCAATGGTGCCACACCAGAGTTTCAGGACATGTCTGATTCTGGTGTTGAAGGCACCAAGGAGAATAATATGGTTCACCTTGTGAATGTTAGTCACTCTGGATTTTACAGATGTTTTTAAAAAAGGCACTTTAAACCCAGCATATGTCCAGAAAAGGCATCACATTAATTGGACTTGGCTCACCCAACATCTGTATAGACCAGGAACTTTAGTAGGGCTTTTATAATGCTATTTTATCGGCTGTGAGATAAAAGCACCAGAAATCCCTGCTGAAATGCCTCACCTACAGAGGTGGACAGCTAGGTCAAATTAACATGCTGCTTCATCCAGTAAAGAACAGTTCTGGGGTTTTGGTTTTTGTTTTTAATGCCTGTGAGCAGTCTATGTGATCCAGGTTGGAGTACAACTGTTCTTTGACATCATCAGCCTCAAGCATTGGGGATATATACTGATGATAGTGGTATACTGAGATTAAGACAGAGGGTCATAAGACATTTGTTAGTACTCACAGAGTGCTCCAAAAGTTGATCAACAAGCAATTCTTGATGGCAAAGCCAATGCCATGAATGTGTCTGTCCTGGGTTGGTTTTCCCTTCCAGAAGAAGGCGTAGCTTCCACCCTCTTTCCTCAGATGACCCTCATCTGGTTGTCTTGTCTCACTCAGAGCTGAAATGTCAATATTGTATATTGCTAGTTCCCTGAAGATGATGGAAGTACTTTTTTCTGGTTGTTCATTATCTTGGTTATCCATCTAGGTGCAAATGTTCCATGTTTCAAAAATCATTGTATTCTTAAGATGTCTTTAACTGCAGAGAGAGTGATCCCACTGGGTGAGGTTATCCAGCCAGAAGCAGATAAGACAGCTCAGGTCTTGGACACCTTTTTTTAGCCCCTCCCCATGTGGGCTGAGCAGAGGGGATCCTTAGTAGGACTGCTCAGTCACAGCTGCAACCACTGAATTGCATCCCTGTCTCAACACAGGTGCAAAATGACCATCAGGCTACCATTAGATATGTTCATATTTATGGCTGGAGACTGTTGGATTCACTAACCTTGGTGTCTCCATCACCACTCATGCATTACTGCAGGGAGTATGGAGATTGGTACAAGAAAGTGCGTTGTTTCCTCTGGTAGAAGCCTGATCATGACTGTTTGATTTGAGGAAGCTGGTGTGCATAAATGTCAACCACACAATTTGACAAGTTTAGATCTGAGGCCAGTGGCAAACCCTAGAAAACAGAAGACCGTCATGTTGCATGTTGCTGCAGCCTTCTTCCATCTTTATAACCATTGAGATCTTGACTTCTTCTTTCACCTGATCTCCCACTGAGGATTTGGGGTTTGGACTGTGGTTTGTCTAGAACCTCTTTTCAGGCTTGTTCACCATGGATGACCCTACTAGGAGTGTGAGACTCTGGGCAATATAGCTCTGAGGATCATTGGGACATAAAATCCTCTTCACCACTACAAGGTCTTGTGGACAACAATCCAGATCAACCCTTCTCCAACAACAACAAATCCATAAAGGCACTAAGTATAATTAGGCACTTTGATTTTGGCTTGAAATAGTCCATAAGTCTCTTACCTTAGGCTTGGACACATGTTTACTAATAATCATCTAGGTACTTAACTCTTACTTAAGCTCTGTCATAATCCAAATCTGAGATGAATTTCATTTAAAGCTCCTATCCTTTGGCATTCTCTTAGTACACTTTATGCATCATTAACACCAAAAACCTAAGTGTGGTCTCCCACAGCCACCCTCCCAACACAGTCAGAAATATTGGTGGTTCTAATTTCCACATTTTGCCCAATACTCTTACTGTTACAGCACTTACCCAAGAAGCAGAAGACTTGAGTTCCAAGATTTCCTGAGCCATAGGAATTTAAATCCATATTTTCCAATTGTAAGAAAAATGCCCAACTACTAGGCCTGTACAAAGTGGCTAGTATTCACTTCAGATTTGGATTCAGCCAATTTGGGGGAAAGTGATTTGATTCAGTGATTTGAATCACTGTTCTGAATCGATTCCACTGAATCTGATTCAGAGATTCGGCTGCAGCCAAATCAGCCGAATCTCTGAATCACACAGGCCCCATTCCCCACCTGCTCTCCCAGTCTTACCTGGCCCCAACTCCTGGCTCTTTGAGAAAAAAAGCCCTCACTCACTGGCTGCTGGTCAGTGGGAGGGGGGGAGGGCAATCCCAGCTGCCCCGCACTGCGTGGGGGGCTCTGTCATGAGCCCCTGACCCCCACCCACTCTCCCAGCCCCCACAATGGTCCTTAAAAAAAAAAAAAAGCCCTGACTCACCAGTTCCTGCTAGGTAGGGGATGATCCCTGCTGCCCCCTGCTGCCCCGTGCATGAGCCCCAGAATGTCCAAGGCTGCTGTAGTAGCTGGTGAGTGGGGTTTGTTTTTCTTTAAAGGGCTAGGAGCTGGGGCAGGCAGGGCAGCCATGTGGGGGCTTATGGCAGAGCCTGTCCATGCAGTGTGGGACAGTGCGGATTCCTCTCCTGCCTGGCAGTAGGTGGTGATTAAGGGCTTTTTTTAAACAACTGAAAGCTGGGAGAGCAGGCAGGGCAGCCACGGGGGTGGGAGAAGGGAGAGCGGGTGGGGATCAGGGGCGTTCAATGGGGCTGGGGAAGGGAAGGGGGAGAAAAAGGGGAAAGGATCCCAGGGTATGTGTTGGGGTGGGGTGGGGAAACAGGGACAAGATGGAGAAGGTAGAGTGGGGGAGG
>NW_017729032.1:31235908-31244155 GCF_001723915.1 Gavialis gangeticus
GGTCCAGCTCCCTGCTGCAGCCAGAGGGGACTGCCTGAATTGCTGAAACTCTCCAAATCTTTTCTGAATTGATTCAGAGAGCTTCAAATCAATTCAGACCTTCTCATTGGTCTCCTGATTTGATTCATATTTTGAGATTTGGCCACCAAATCAGGCTGAATCTTCTCCAAATCAAATCAGCGCCCAAGCTTTCCACAGCTCTACTAACTACCAGAGCTGGGTAGGGGTAATCTCCACCTACCTGTAAAGCCATGATACTAGATAGCAAAGAGCAGCAGTTTCATGGTGTCAGAAGGTAGAATCATAAGCCTGGGAATCTACAAATCTTTCCATGCCAAAATGCCAGGCACAGAGGGAAATTAAGCACATAAGATGTTTTGCAGTTTCTTTTTGTGAGTCTCAAATGGTTAAAGAGAGTACTGGGTTTGATCCTTTTTATGTTTAAGAATCATTTAACACTAAATATATTGATCTGACCATAATATTAGATCTATGGGATTATTGAGGAATGAATGCAAGTCTAAAAGTTCTGATACATGAAGAATTAATTTACTAGAAGACTAGAAGACAAGCAAGAGGAGGCAACAGGGGAGGCTTTCCCATTCTTCCTGAGAAAGCAGCTCAACTAGCTAGTTACCACTGTTGTCTGTATACCAGTGCACAGAGCCTTGGAATCAAGAAGGATGAATTGGAAGTCCTCACATGGTCATAGAACTATGATGTGATTGGAATAATAGAGACTTGGTGGGATAGCTTGAATGACTGCAGCAGTGTTATGAATGGGTAGAAACTGTTCATGAAGAACAGGTGGGGGGAAAATAAGGATGAGTTATATGTTATATAAAAGAGCTGTATAATTTCTTAGAGCTCCAATATGAAACTGGAGGTAGGCCTGTTGAAAGTCTCTAGTTTAGGGTTAGAGGAGAGATCAAGAAGGGTGATATCACGGTGGGGGTCTGCTATAGATCACCAGACCAAGAGGATGAGGTGAATGAACTTTCTTCAAACAGTTAGTAGAAGTTTCCCGATCACAGACCCTGGTTCTCATGGGGGACTTCAGTCACCCTGACATCTGCTGGGAAGGCAATATAGTACTACACAGGCAATCCAGGAAGATTGTGGAAAGTGTCGGGGACAACTTCCTGGTGCAAGTGTTGGAGAGGCCAGCTAGGGGCCATGCTCTTCCTGACCTGCTGCTTGCAAACAGGGAAGAATTGGTAGGGAATGTAGTAGTGGATGGCAACTTGCACAGCAGTGACCATGAGCTGATTGAATTCAGGATCATGAGAAAGAATGGAAGGAAGGAGAGCATCAGAGTATGGATCCTGGACTTCAGAAAAACAGACTTTGACTCACTCAGGGCAGGATCCACCTGGGAGGCCAGGCTGAGGGGGAAAGAAGTCCAGGAGAGATGGTTGTGTTTTAAATAAACCTCACTGAGGGCATAGGAAAAAACCATCCTGATGTGCAGGAAGACTAGCAAGTATGACAGAAGTGCCGCTTGAATTAGCAGGGAACTCTTCAGTAAGCTAAATCACAAAAAGGAAGCTTAAGAGAAGTAGAAAGTTGGACAAATGACTAGGGAGGAGTATAAGAGAATTGCTTAGGCATGTAGGGATGAAATCAGGAAGACCAAAGCATAATTGGAGTTGCAGCTAGCAAGGGATGTGTAGGATAATGAAAAGGATTTCTTCAAGTATGTCAGCAACAAGAGGAAGATCAGAAAAAGTGTTGGGTCCCTTACTGAATGGGGGACACAACTTAGTGACAGATAATGCAGGAAAGGCTGCAGTGCTCAATGTCTTTTTCATCTCAGTCTTCACAGACATGGTCAGCTTCCACACTACTTCACCTGGGAGCAGAGTTTGGAGAGGAGGTGAGCAGTCAATGGTGGCAAAAGAACAGGCTAGGGACTATTTAGAAAAGCTAGATGTGCACGAGTCCATGGGGCTGAGTGTGATGCATCTGAGGTACCGAGGGGGTTGGCTGATGCGATTGCAGACCTGCTGCCCATTATCTTTGAAAACTCATGATGATCAGCAGATTGGAAAAGGGGAAACACACTGCCCATCTGTGAAAAGGAGGTTCTGGGAAACTACAGCCTCACCTTGGTCCCTGCAAAAATGACAGAGCACATCTTTAAAGAATCCATTTCTAAGCACTTGGAAGGGGATTAGGAATAGTCGGTATGGATTCATCAGGGGCAAGTAATGCCTAATGAACTTAATTGCCTTCTGTGATGATATGACTGGCTCAGTGGATGTAGGAAAGGCAGTGGATGTTATATACCTTGACTTCAGCAAGATTTTTGATATGGTCTCCCTCAACATTTTTGCAAGCAAGCTAAGGAAGTATGGGTTAGATGAATGGACTGTAAGGTGGATAGAAAACTGGCTGGATCATCAGGCTGAAAGGGTAGTGAGCAATGGTTTGATGTCTAATTGGCAGCTGATATCAAGCGGAGTGCCCCAGGAGTCGGTCCTGCGGCCAGTTTTGTTCGATGTCTTCATCAAAGACCTGGACGATAGGATTGAGTGCTTTCTCAACAAGTTTGTGGATGGAACCAAGCTTGGGGAAGTAGTAGAAGGGTAGGGCTAGGAGTCAGAGAGACATAGAAAAAATGGAGGATTGGATTAAAGGAAATCTTATGAGGCTCAACAAGGATAAATGCAAAGTCCTTCACTTAGGACAGAGAAAGAACATTCACCAGCACAAGCTTGGGACCAACTAGCTAAGCAGCAGTCCCACAGAAAAGGACCGGGGGGGTTACAATAGACAATAAGCTGAATCTGTGCCCTTGTTGCGAAGAAGAGTAATGGCATAATTGGCTGTATTAATAGAAGCACTGCCAGCAGATCAAGAGAAATTATTATTCCCCTGTATTTGGCACTGGTGAGGCTACATCTGGAGTACTGTGTCCAGTTTTGGGTCCCCCACTACTGAAAGGATGTGGAAAAATTGGAGACAGTGCAGAGGATGTCACCAAAAATGGTTAGGGGGCTGGGGCACATGACTTCTGAGGAGAAGCTGAGGGAAGAATAAGAAGCAATTTTCTCAAGTTGCAGCAAAGGATGTTTAAGCTAGATATTAGGGGGAAAAAACTCATGAGGAGGGTAATAAAGCACTGGGACAGGCTACCTAGAGAGGTTGTGGAATCTCCAGCCTTGGAGGTTTCTAAGACCTGGGTAGACAAAACCTAGACTGGGCTGATATATTTGGGGATAGTCCTGGTTTGAGCAGGGAGTTGGACTAGATGACTTCCTAAGGTCTGGTCCAACCCTAATTTTCTAGCACTCCATATAAAATCATTATTCTTATTAAGAACCTCCCTTTTGATATGCATTGGCATATGCCTATTCACTGAGACATGATTGTTCCTATAGTCAGTTTGGCGGCTTGTGGAATGTTAGTATAAATTAATTACAGTGATTAAATGTGGAAGGAAATGATGGCCTTTGGGGGCATAAGGAAACAGTGACACAAAATGTGGGTCCTTTATGAAAAAACCTGTATATTAGGAAAAATATATGAATGTATATGAAAAAATAGACTTCCTGTACACATACTCTTGCATGGGCACACATGATGTATATTTTCTTTCACATTTCTGGAACATAGCAACAAAATAAAAATATTTGTCCTTTCAAGTTATCACATTTAATCACATTTTACAAGTTCTAGCTTCTTTAGAAAGTAATGCCTTTCTAATACTGCAGGCTATTTGGACATGCCTCACAAAACTGCACATGATGGTGTGTTAGCTGAGACAATGTGAGCCATCCCTGGATGTGAGCAATTTGATTTTATTGAAGAAAAACAACTGAGTATCATGCATATACTAAAAGGAGGAAAATGGTGGTATATGTTTAAACTTACAGTTAAAATTTCCACAGACAATCTTTATATTTCTGCAGTAAGTGGATGAATAATTGAGCAAAGTTACTACAAAAAAAACTTTAAGCCTTTGTTGAAGTACAAATTGGTCTCTGAGTCCAGGCATACAAACAACTTACTATGCATTAAAAGGGGCATTAAAAGCGGTACAAGTGCTGGCCCCAGCCTCCCCTACTCTACCTGCGTCCCTTTGCCATGTGCTGGAGTATGCGTGCAGGGGCATGCCTGGGGAGAAATAACAGAGGCACAAATATATGCCACTGCTATTTTTCCTGTGGGAAATGTGTCCGCCTGCACATGCAAGCTTGTTGGGATGTGCCCAAAGGGTTTAATGCACTGAGTTGGTCATATTGGATAATCTCCAGGTCAGAACTAAGACAGAAGTGATACATGAAATTGCAGGTCTTGTAGCAAGTATTTTTGTAACTGTTTCAAGTAAAGATATGACTGGAGAACAACAGATTTAGTACCTATATTTAAGAAAAGGGGAAAAAATAAGCAGCTACAAGTTTGTTAATCTGGTTTGATTATTAAGTAAGGTTTTAGATGAATGAAAGCATAATTAAGAATGTAGATATAAAAAGAAAATTGGATATAATACAGCATGGGTTTGGTAAAGGTAAATCATACCAGACTAACCCAATATCTTTTTTATTAAGGTTCCTGCATACATAGACTTCAGTAAAGTATTTGACACTGTATGCAAAATTATTCATTAAACTAGAGATTATAGGAATTAATAGAAAAAAAATAAGTTGTGTAAATTGTTTGCTAAAGGAGGGACAACAATTTATGTTCAGAATGTGAAGTATCAGATAGAAGCAGTTATCAGTAAGAGTGCCTCAAAATTGGTTTTGGCGCTATTTAAAAAAATATATCCATTAATAACTTTGGCAGAAAAGTATAGAAGTGCTGATGATTTGCAGATAATAATACAGAGAAGGACTGGGATCAGACAAAGAGGAACTGGACAATCTTGAGGCCTGGAGTAATAGAAAAGGGATGAAATTCAATAGTACAAAATAAAGCTAATACCCACAGGGACTTATTATAAGAATTTAGCTATAAAAAGAGCTCGTTGGTTGGAAGCAATGGAGATAGACAAAGACCTGATAACACTTTTTGTTCAAAGGATGACTATGAATCGTCTGTGTGGTATAGCTATATAGAAAGCAAATGTGATATAGGCTGTATCAGGAGAGGTATTTCCAGCAGCAGAGATAAAGAAGTATCAATGCCTCTGGACAAAGGGCTGATAACATCTTATCTAGATTACTGTACAATCCTGTATTAGAGATGAGGATTTTTATGATATCTTTTATTAGATCAACTGTATCATTGGGAGAGCTGTTAGACAAGCTTTCGCTCATCAGGGGTCTTTTCTCAGGTCTAGGAAAGAGGCAAACACAGCCTAAGCTAAATGGTAGGGGAAAGCCTCTGTGCAAATGCAAATAGTCTGCCTGGAATAATGGAGGAGTGCTGTGAACTAGGAGTGAAGAGCCATATTAGGAGCTATAATGAGATATAAGAAGTGAAGTAGAAAATATAAACTGGTTACAGGTCAACCCTGCTCAATCCTGGTCACCCACATTCAAATAAAGATGACTTCAAACCAGAACAGGTGGAGAAAAGGGCAAATAAGATGATCAGAGAAATGGACAGCCTTTCTTAAGGGGGGAAGCTTATAGAGACTGGCCTGTTTAATATGGCAAAACGAAGGCCAAGAGGAGTAACTATTACTATCTATACAATACACTGGGGATTTGAATGGGAGACATGGAATGGATAAATGCTGGCACAAGAACAAAAGGGTTCAGTAAAGACTGGCCATGGATAAATTTAGGCATGAAACTAGAAGAGAAGAAGGTGACTTTTAATCATCGGGACATTCTGAAAGAGTCTTTCTAAAAGGACTGAAGCAACAAACTTCATTTGTTTCAAAATGAAGTTTCATAATTGCCAGTAACAGCAGCAACTTAGACTTGATAACTCAGGAGGTACTTTCCGTCCTGTCTCCTTTGGTAATGTTGGATTTGTTTTTTTTCTTTAATGAAAGATGAGTTCCTCAGAAAAAAACACAGGATTCCAGGAGCTGGGATTCTGAAAAAAATGTCCGTTTCACAAGTCTAAGGATAAAGTTATAGCAGTCAGCAAAACTTTATCAGAAATTATGCTGGGGAGGAGAGACGAATATTTGGATTTAGAGAATATCTTTAGAAATGTGATACTCAACTTTAGTTTGGTATGCAACTGCCTGTGGGTTCTGAAAGCAGAGTGCATAGTTTGGGCTATGGCAAGAGAAGCTTATCCAGTAAGCATTCAGTAAGGTATTATAAGTACAGGAGATGCTATGCTAATACTGTTTTTAAGCTTCTCAGCACGCTCTCTGTGAACTAGTCCCACAATTTCTCTTCAATCAATATGCACTCTCACTTAATAGGCACTATAGGACATTTCACACAAAGGTGAAGCAAGGATAGCACAGGGGTAGCTCTAAGATATTATACAATGACATTAAAATGCAAATTATAAAGAGAAACAGCCTGTTTCTAAAAGCTATTCAGGAGTAAAGCACTCTTGTATCTTAGTAGAATCCCACTTTGCTATGCTATGTACCTATTGAGCATCAATCATTTATTTAGGAATTGCAAAGTTTCTGTGCAGATGATAAAATGGGCAAAGCATTTTAGTGACTTTTTGTATGTCTGAGCAATCCTCCTTCTTATTTTAATGAAAGAGTGAAAAATGCCCTGTTCATTGGTGGGAAGATGGATGTGCTATAGTGTTTTAACATTTTCTCCACCTTTTTTGCACTCTGTGAGAATTGTACTAACTTGGCAGGTTATCTGAACCTGCTTCTCTCTAAGAAGGTTTTCCCAATGGCCCTGACACATTATCAAGACGGAAAAATCTTGTGACAATGTTTCATGAATCCACTCATTCCGAAGCCTTGCAGTCTCAGCAAAAATACACTTAGAGAATCTCTCAAATAGATTTGCATATTTAAATTTTAGCTGCAGCAATACAATTGCCATGTTACTGCCAGATGCTCATTTATTTCAAGCCTTGAAAACCAGAAATGGAAGCCTGCTCCCCTACTCTTAAAAAAACCCAATCAAAACAAACACACAAAAACAGAATCAGCAACAAGTTTAAACTGCGAGAGAAAAAGCATTTTATTTTTACTTTCATTCAGAACACCTAGCACAAATGGTGTCTGGTGCTACTAGACTAAGCTTTATTGAACTGTAATTTTCTTGTTCTTGGGCTGCTCTAAATCATATAATTTCAGATGTTACAGACAATGTTACAAAAAGAACAGCATGTCCATTTTTTTCCTTTGTACCACACACAATTTAACAGATATTCGTGCTTCTATTGTGACTATGCTAGATCACTGAAGCTTTGGAAATGACCTGTAAGTTGTAGATGATTCATAAAGTATTTGACTGCTGCTTGGTTTAGGGGTTGGAGAACTTACAGCACTTACCTACCATTACCTGCACTGATTATTGGTAAGTCAAAAAGTAACCATTTTTTTTACTCCGCCATGTATAACCTGTGGTTGAAGGCATGGCATGGGCTTAATTCAGAGTGAAGACTTTCTATTTAAATAAATGTATATCTAAATTACCCAGGTCACAACTGTTACAATTTTTTTTTTTAGTCTTTTTGTCTCTTTTGGCTACTTATTTCTCAAACAATAGAATTGGACTTATTTAGGCTGTTGGGGTTTTTTTTTTAAAATGTACATGTCCTACAAAATGCATCTTAATGGATTCTGTATTAAATGATTAAACTCTATATTTAAATGAATCAGTATCTCAGTCTTAGGTGACAGCAATGTTGGTGGGATACCAAACCCACTGGAAATAATTACGTATTGGGGAAAACATTTGTCTAGTCCCCCCACCTCTAAAATTGAATCCAGGCCTTTTCCCACATTTCATTAAGAAGACTCACTCTTTCCTTGTGCTCATCATGGATACAGACCTTGTTGTTCACACAACAAACCACTCATACATTCCAGCTTTCCCTCCCTCCTTTATCAGATGATTGGAAGGTAGCAAATGTGGTCCCCATCTTCAAGAAGGGGAAGAGGGAGGACCCGGGTAACTATAGGCCCGTCAGTCTTACCTCAATCCTGGGGAAATTCTTTGAGAAGATCATCAAGGAGCACATTTGTGATGGGCCGGCATCAGAAATGATGCTCAGGGGCAATCAGCATGGATTTATTAGGGGGAGATCATGTCAGACCAACCTGATTGCCTTCTACGATCAGGTCACAAAGGCCATGGATGCAGGTGTCGCGGTGGATGTAGTCTTTCTGGACTTCAGCAAGGCCTTTGACAC
>NW_017729032.1:31244334-31253686 GCF_001723915.1 Gavialis gangeticus
GTTAGGGCGGCTAGGAGCTGGAACCAACTTCCAAGGGAAGTGGTGCTGGCCCCTACCCTGGGGGTCTTTAAGAAGAGGCTGGATGCCTACCTGGCTGGACTCGTTTGAGTCCCATTTCTCTTTTTGGGGTTTTTTGTTGTTCTCCCGCCCTGGCGGGGGGTCGGGCTAGAAGATCTACTAAGTCCCTTCCGACCCTTAATCTATGAATCTATGAATCTTGGCAGTCAATTTCATTATATCATAATGGCTAGCTAAATCACACATACAATCACCTGAAAAACTCTCCAAAAAGCCTTTTGGAAGGTAATGGAGTAAAAGCAATGGAATGTCATGGAAGGAAGAGGGTGTTTTAAAAAAAGTTTATGTAGGTTTCATATATTGTCTAAGCCTTACATAACATGCAAAGCCAACCTCCTAAACTTTTACAAATGTCCTCTATTGCTGGTTGAATAAATGTAACCGTATGATGTACTGAGATACCTTATAGAGAGAAAGCATTAAGAACATGAATGACATGATTTGTTTTGTATATGGGGGTAGAGCTGGTCGAATAATAAAAAAATGCATTAACTAGCAGTGAACAATCATGGCACTTTGGAACAAAAACATTGATAGGATGATAGGACCACTTCTTATATTTACCTAACTCTGTGTGTTTGGGAGTGAGAGCATTGACTGTTAAGTAGGGAAAATGAGTAGGGGCCTACCAAAATTGTAACTGTGGGATTGTTGAGGAAACCACAATTTCAGGTGGGCTCTACAAAAAAAGGGGGCAGGTTCTGCACTTTGGGTGGGCTCTCTGCAAAAAAATATAATAAAATAAGCAAACTGACTGGCAACCAGGGAAGCCCTGCAGTCTTGAAGCATAGGGAGAGAAGGAGGAGGGGGAGGGCAGGGGAGTTAGGAGGAAAGGGCAGGGATGGGGCTGCTTGCAGCATCAAGTGGGGCAAGTAGCCCCACTCGGGGGCCACAGACCATGCACAGAACCCACAGTGCATCCTTGAATAAAACCCATCACAGGACAAGAAGCTGCCACCAGTGGGGAGGGAGGAAAGGGGAGGAGGGCAGCACATCAGGCATGACCTGTGACCTGCCAACCCCTCATAACTTTACTGGGTTCATCACTATGGGTTCACCAGAGCAAATGCTCTGTACATGGTTTGTGGCCCTGGGGTAGGGCTGCTTACCCCACTCACTGCAGCAAGCAGCCTTGCTCCCTCTGCCCTGTCCCCCACTGTCCTCCACCCTGCACTGCCCCCTTCACCTTCTCCCTTGGACTCCAAGACTGCAGGTCTTCTCTGCTTGCCAGTAATTTTGCTTTTTTTTTTCCAGTGAGCTGCCGCTTGGGGTTGGCCCCAAACCGAAACCTAATTACCCTGATTAAGCCTGGGGAAGCCAGTAATCCACACTGAATAATGCATGGATTAATGGCTTTCCCAGGCCTAATCAGGGTAATTAAGCCATGGTTTCAGGCCATCTGGCAATCTGTGGGGAGGACTCCTGGGACCCCTCAGCCAATTAGAAATATGGGAGGGCCCTGATGTGCTCAGCCCATGAAAATGGTGGCCAGGCCCAGGACCTGTCTGCAAAATTGGATGGCCGCCACCTCGGGCTCAGTAGACCCCATAGGACCCATTGTCACAAGCCCTTTAAGTATATAACTGAAAAAAAAGCCTGTATCCCCAAAAATTGCCAGTATAGGCAGAACAGTAAGATTGTATTTCCTAAAACCTCATACCAGTGACCCGACCTTTAAACATTTAACCTTGCTAGAGGAACAAATATAAGTGAAGGTACCCATCATGACCTTGACTGTACACATAAATGCAATTAGGCATTTTGTGGTGAATGATAGTAAATACAAGCCAGGGACCTTAATCTAGATGGTGAGTTACACATTAAATATTTTTTTGACATAGGATGTGGGGAGAAGGACTATGTATCCATTCCCCTGAAGCTCCATACAGAGCCCTACCACTCGAGAAATGAAAGGAGCAAGATGAGGATCTGATCCTAGCCTCCTCAAGTTGGCACATTCATACTCGTGCACAAAATTACTTAACCTCACAAGAAAAACATAAACGAAAGGTCTGCTAGATAACTAGTGAACCTCAGCCTCCCCCTTCTTCTTTGGTCAGGAAAGAACATTTAGCCTAACATAAGCCAAATATAATTCTTCCTGCCCTCCCACTTGAGAAGAAGAAAGGTGAAGATTTTAAATCACCCCAAATTCCCTAAGTCTTATGCATATATTAAAAAATGACTACTTTTGTCTTCATGCCTACCTTGCTCCATTTCTTCTTCTCTCATTGACAGGGTCAACTTCTAGTCAGGGAACAGAAATAATACCATGTAGTATAGGACAATGTGCTACATATTGTTTAGAAAACAGCAATATCTGTTGTTTTCTATCCAATACAGTTTTAAATCTGTAGTGCTCCCCTTGTTGATTTCTGCCATCATTTTATTCTCTGAAGTGGGTGCAGATGTTCAGAGGAACCAGACACTATGCTTACTTTCTTTCATGCTAATGAATGGGAGTAAGGACTTTTACTCATGAGAGAAAGTGAGAAGTTATCCCAAGTAAAATACTTTTATTCTTATTTTTCTATTCTCTGGGAACATTTACACATGCAATTAGTGTGCCTCAATAAACTCTGGCACAGAATCAGCTGTTCCTAGGTACAGCATCTTCACATGTGTGTGGGACACAGCAGTTTGGGCCAAGGTAGATCAGCCCCAGGCTGGTGGCAGGCTCAGGGGGGCAACCCTGGGCTCCAGTTCATGGCATTGAGTGGCAGAAGGGCCACAAGAGTGTCCAAAGAGTGGAGCCATGTGGGTAGGTGGCAGGCAGGGGTTTGGGGCCCTGCTGTCTGGGCTGACTGGGCACAATTTATGCCCTGGTCAGCATTTAGGTGCAGTTATTCTCACCACAGTGAGATAGTACTGCCCCTGACAGCACTATCTTACAGCAGCAAAAATTAGTTTCTTTCAGTCTAATAGTGTTGCACTTGTAGACTATGATACTTTATGCCACAAAAATTTAATCTGCTGCAAAGTTAAGCACATGTGTACGTACAACCTGTAAGTCTCAAAGTAAAGTCATGCTAATGATAAAAGCTTTGGGCTTTTTGTTAAGTTTCTGTCAGCAAAGTGACCAAAAATGACACGTTATATATCAAATAATGAACAGCAATAGAAAGCTGTCTGCTTGGACACTTACACATAAATAAGAAAATTCACAATCAGTTCTGGAATGGTTTGCTAACAAAAAAAAAAATAGGTTAAAGGCTTGGCTCAGTGAAGAAATTGTTTACCAGGCTCAAGCAGCGACACATTTAAGAGATTAATTCACTCTGCTGAAA
The DNA here is from genome assembly GCF_001723915.1 of Gavialis gangeticus. Classification (NCBI taxonomy): domain Eukaryota; kingdom Metazoa; phylum Chordata; order Crocodylia; family Gavialidae; genus Gavialis; species Gavialis gangeticus. Next base: position 31,247,700 of record NW_017729032.1, read on the forward strand.
GCTCTTCTGCAATCGCAGCTTTACCTGCTCTTTTCTGTGTGAAATATGGAAATGTGTCAACAGATTTTGTGAAAATAAACAGCATCCTTTGCCAACAAAAACTTAAGTTTAAAGTGTCCAGCTTTTATATTTATGTGGATTATAAACCATCTCTTTCAGAATTCTACCATTTGTTATCTTAAACAAGTGTGAACTATAAAACAAAGTATTGTTCAAATTCGTTGTTCAAAATAGAACTTTCATTTCTTATGTCACTTTAAGTCTTCTTTGGGGAATTGGCTATAAGCTGCTATTGGCAAGCCCTCAAAAGAGACAAGGTAAGAAACACATTATTTATTAAGAGCTGACTGCATGTGTGGCTCTCTACAATAGGGAGAATAAAACATATAGTGAAGCAAGAAATTACCTCTCTTCAAAATAGTTGTGAATTTTTACATGTATATGTTAGAGATTTTTTATGGCAGGGTGTCAGTGTAACATTTTACAGAAGTAACAGAGTGCAGTCACATATTCTCTTGCAACAGTTGCAGATCATTGGAGTAGTGGCACCATAACATCACCTACAATGATGAAGGTATACACTACACCTAGACCTACACCTAATGGAACTTAAAATGTGAATGTCTGCACTTTAAAGCTAATTAACTCATGCTAAGTGCTCACTGAGCATATCAAAGTTATTCCACTTCAGGTGAGGGTTAACTCTGGGCCATGCTACCTAGCTCATGTTAGGGTAACTTTAGTCTGTTCCACAGAGATAAAATTGTTATGCACCACGGTGTGGGCAGTCTTGTTAGGGGTTAGTTGCTTGAAGTATGGCTTTAGTTTAGATTGGTTACCATGGAATCTAGGGTCTGGAAGGGTCCTGTTTCAGAACTGGATTCAGAAGATGAAGACAATGTCAGGACAAGCTGGGGTCAGAAGCTGAAGCTGGAGGCAAGGTAAGCCTTGGATCTTGGTAACTGGGATCAGAAGCCAAAAGCCAGAGCCAAAGGTCAAGCTAGAATCATGAACAAAGAACCAGAATTCAGGAATACCAAGGGGCTTCCAGATTCAGAAGCCAGAATCAGAGCTAGGAGTCAAAATTCTGGATGCCTGTAGACATGCAAGACGTCTGCTCTGACACCAGACCAGACTCAGTTAATTGAGTCTGCTGGAGTGTGCTAATTATCATGGTCCGCCAGCCTTGGCATCTCATGTATTCAGCGCCACTGCATGTCAAAGTGGGGGTGGAGACATTTTATCTAAAGCTCATCGAACAAGCTTTACTTAAAGCACCCCCATCACCATTTTGAAGTGCAGGACGCTGAATACATGTGACACTGTGGGTGCTTTAATTACAGTGGTTCCTGAGACCTGTTCTAATTAAAGCACTTCTCTCCACCCCAAGAGCATGTGTAAAGATGCCCCATTAAACCAGCAAGGAAGTACACAGAAGATCAGAAACAAGAACTTTTGCCTTTGCCTGGGCAAGGAGCTTGTGGACCAGACCTGGCTTTTAAGGGCTGCAGTGGGTAGGGCCTGCTGCCTGTGGTTTAAGGGGATTGGCTGCCCTAATTGCCTCAGCTTAGCTGCTCTGGGCTTGCTGCTGGTGGTGCTTGTTCTGGATATGACTTGCTCTGATCTTTTGATTGGGACCAGCTATGTCCGGGGTTCTGGCCTGGCCTCGTTACAAAAATGAGCAGTTTTCAGTCCTGTAGAATCCTGGGACGCACCACTCCCAGCCCCTCCCTGCACCCAGCAAAGGGACAAAGTCTACGGGTCTTGGGTCCTGGTCGTGCCCTTGCTTGCCAGTTCTGTAGTGGCAAGTCAGACCTGTGCAGGAAAGAAACGGTATTAACCCTAAATGTGCAACTGCTCACAGCGTATTCTAATTTTAACACCACTTAATATTCCATGGATGTATTATGGGTTAATAAATGCTTTACCCAAAAACGCATGTAAATATGCGGAGGTCGGAAGGAGACCATGAAAAAAGGTAGAAAGACGAGCTAAAACAAATTAATTCTGTTACCATTCATTCTTTTCCAACTGCCTGAAATATTTTCTATTGCTGAATTTTCCTTATAAGTAGGAAAACATATCCTGTTGGTACAGCAACCTGATAGTATTTTACATGTACCGTTGTTATGCTGCACTCATCCACATTTGTCTACACTATAATACATATTTGAAATTGTCATGAGGGTGATGGATCTTAAAAAATCCGCACAACAAATTGCCCTTGGTGCAGTGGTCTGAATTGCATGGGAATCATTTACGACTGGACCTCCTCTCCCATTGAGCACAGTGCTGGGGCAGGCTCCGAAGGTCTCCCTTGTTCCTCTGTCTTAGATAATAAGGGTATTTGCTTATTCCTTTAAACAGTTGAGACTTTGTCGAGTTCTAAAATCTTATCCTCTTTATAAGCTATAATCACTCTGAGAGAGGAGGAAAATAAAAGGGAAAGCTTAGTTAGGGAAGAGAGAGTTAGTTTGGACTTGACTGAGGTGGAAAAGGCAGGAGTTTAAAGTGGCAAGAAGTTTTGTGGGGTTTCTGGTACGTTCCAAACTATCCAAACCTATCCAGTTCTGCACCCCTAAAATAGACTCCAATCAAAAACTCAAGTGTCATTTACCTATGTGCCCGCAACACCCCATCATTGCTTCCTTGTAACAGATAGACTGAGAAAGATTCACTCTACACTAATACTCATGTCTCCATTCCCAGTTTCCTCACTCACCTCTGAATTCACTTGCCTTATTAATGATTCCTCTACCTTACCTTTCAGGGAGCTGTCCAGTGTATTGGGTCCCAATTTTGTTCCTATCTCCCCACAGGAAAAAATAAAAGAATTCCAAGAATTCTTTTGGGAAGGGCAGTAATGGGGAAACTCTTCGTCTTTCCTTGTGTCTCAGACCTGAAGCTCCAGCCTAGGGGGTCTCCTTACACACACAAATGGTATCTCACCCTTGTAGGGGGAGTCACTTGAGCTTATTTCTCAACCTGAAGGAGAATTAGGTCAGAAGACCCACACCTGGCGGCATAACATAGAGGAGCTCCAATCTAACTTTATCAGAGGCAGTGTTGTGGGGGGCAGGTGACATTGGATACTATACTGGGAGGCTATGCTCTCTGTTACTACATGGAGGTGCTATTTGACTATAGGCTAGGATTTTCTACATAGATTTATATTTATATCCATATCCATGATGGGAAACTCTTATGGGGAGTCTATAGGGACAATTGGAGACCTGGCAGCCCTGAAATTCACTTTGTGTTTTCTTTGTGGCTGATGCTATTTCTGCTGTCTCAGAGTTCCCATAATAACTTCATTCTTGGTAAAATCTTGCATGCAGGATTCAGTAGACCAGAAGTTTATTGCTTTTTATTTTAAGAGTTACAGAACCGAAAATAAAACAGAAGTTTAGTAGTTTTGATATTTCTTTGCACTGCGTATGGTAACTACACATTTTTAATTGTAAACTGATAAATATTCATTTGCATTATGATTTAATTAGTTTTAGATTAAAAAGACAAATCAGAGAGACAGTTTTTGGTGTGCATAGTTCTGCATAATACCTGATTGGAAATTATAGACAGGATGTAGCTGGGCCAGAGGAAGGGGCCTAGGACTCATGTAGATAGGCCATAGGACTAGGAGCAATAGCCTCAAGTTTCTGCAGAGGAAATTTAGGCTGGAGATTAGGGGGAACTTTCTGACTATAAGGCATTGGAACAGGCTACCTAGAAAAGTTGTGGAATCTCCATCCTTGGAAATTTTGAAGATTGTGTTGGACAGACATTTGTCTGAAATGGTTTAGTCAGGGGTGATCCTGCCTTGAGGCTGCACTAGATGGCCCCATGAGGTCCCTTCCAGTCTTGCTTTCCCATGATTATATAAACAACCATTACTTTGTTCTTTGTGATTTTTCTTCTGTTTACATCTAAAGATAGGTCTGAATTGCAAGCCCCAAACCAGACTGATTTATTATCTGCATTATCATTAATTATTTGTATGTTATCAGTGTCTAGGTTGCATAGTTATAGTCCAAGACCATATTGTGGTAGATGCTGTACAAAAGAAGACTGAGGGGGATTGATAACATACCTGAATGGTGGTTATGAAAAGACTGATGATACTTTATTCTTTGTGGAAAAAGGGGATAGTCTTAAATTGCAGCAAAGGACATTTAGATTGGATATTAGGAAGAACTTTTTCACTATGAGGATAGTTAAGCATTGGAACAGAGTGGGTAGAGAGGCAACGGAAGCCCTATCCTTGGATGTTCTTAAAATCAGGTTAAATGAACACTTATCTAGATGGGGATGATCCTGCCTTGAACAGGGGGTTAGACTAGATGAACTCCTGAGGTCTTTACCAGCTCTACTTTTCTATGATTCTAAAAACTTAGCCCTGGCTCCACATTGCTTACAGTCTAAGTAGAATCGAACTGGGGGCTGGGTAATAGAGCTGGTTTGATTCCCCAGCCCTTGGTTTGATTCCTAAGCCCCTGGTTCAATTTACCTGGGAGCTGGGGCAGCTCCATGTGTCAGCTGGAGCCTAGCAATGCTCAGCCACAGTGGCCCCAGCTCCCAGACTGCATGCTGCACCCTGCTGAGCCACACTGCACCAGTGCTATGGCGTAGCTGCCACACAGGTGCCAGGTGGGAGAGGCGATCCCTGCTGGCCCCCACTGCCCCATGCTGTGTGTGTGTGGGGGGGGGTTCTGCCACAAGTGCCCAGAGACTCCAATCACCACTCCTACAACTGGTGAGTGTGGCAGGGTTTTTGGGGTTTTTTTTTTTTGTTTTTTGTTTTTTGCTTTTGTGTTTTTTTTTTTTAAAGTGCCAGGAAGCTGGGACCAGGTAGGGGATGGGACTGGGCAGGGGAGCCATGGGGGCTTCTCCTGCAGGTACCTAAGCTGTGCCTGTGTGGAGAGCTGCAGGGGCTCTGCCCTGCTGCCGCTTGCCCAGACGTCGCGGGGCGGGGGTGGCTCAATCAGGGGAAAATCACAGGGAGTGCACACAGGTACACATGTACCCCCTGAGCGTGGCAGTGCATCCCCTGCAAAAAGTCACTACTGACACTGTCAGTGGCACCTGTGGGCAGTTGCCGCCGACAGCACTGGTGGCATCTGCAGGAGCTCCCCCACTTATCACTGCCATGCTCCCATCATTCCTGCCACCACTGCCACCATGCTCCCACCACAGCTGTGCCCCCCCAGCTGCCAGGGGTATGCATCATTCATGGGTGTGATGCAGGTGTGGAGCACTCCAGGCAGCAGTAGGGCATAGCCCCTGCTCCTAGCACTCCTGTGCCTGCATCTGCACTGGGAGCAGGGGCTCTGCACTGCTGCCACTTGCCAGCTGGCATGGAAGGCATGAGATGCAAGAGCAGTGTTTGGAGCAGGGGCTCTGCCCTGCTGCTGCTTGCTCCTTCCATCTGGAGCAAGCTGCGCCTGCATCCCGCCCTCCCACCCCAGCTGGTCAGGGCAGAGCCCCCATTCCCAGCGTTACCATGCCCGTATCCCACCCCCTCTTTTCCAAGTAACACACCCCCAACCCCAGCTGGGCAGCCCCAGCCCCTCCTTCCCCTGTGCCTCTTTTCTCCCCACTTCTCCAACCCCAACAGACTTACCAGCTGGAGGCAGCTGTCACCTGCCTGTTTAGTCTATAGCTGAAGGTCTGAATCGGCTGAATCTTTTCCAAAGCTTTTCCAAATCAATTTGGATGCTTCAAATTGATTCAGAGCTTTTACTTGGTTTCCCAATTCAATTTGGATTCGGAGATTCAGTCCCCAAATCAGGCCAAATCTCCTCTGAATCAAATTAGCTACTGAAGCTTCACACAGCCCTATTGTATAAGTGCCCTAGGCTACTAAGAAGCCTGGAGTGTGAGTTTCATGAGATCAGGAGGAGACCAAGGAAAAGAGAGCCTAACTTTATAGCCCAATGATCAGGGACATTTGTCACAGGCCAGCTGGGCACTGTGAGTATATCAGTTTA
>NW_017729032.1:31254587-31274794 GCF_001723915.1 Gavialis gangeticus
CTTCATATTAGACAAAAGTTCCAAATGCCTCCAAGAAGCACTTATTTATTGCTTATTAATGTCTTTGGTTCTGGCCATCACAGGCATTCCCTGAGGGCAAGGAAACCTTGACTGCTTTTACATTTTTTATTAGACTGAGGTGCCTGCTACTTGTGGAGCAATAAGTAAGGAATCCAGCTGCAGGTTGCCAGGGTAACTGGTGGGAGTCAGCTGACCGGAAGGGGCAGGGCCAGGCTCCCATATAACCCCAGGCTGATGACAGGCAGGCAGTTCCCCTTCTGGCAGCCAAGGGAGAAGGAGCTCTGCCAGAGCAAACAGAGGGGAGAAACTTGACTGCACGAGCATCTCCTGATTGCTATTATATGGTAGAGAATTCCCTGGTAGGGATTGAATGTTGTTTAGCCGGACGGCTTAGATTTTTATGTTATAGTCCATGGGCTTGTGTTTTGTGTTCGCTGTTTAGACTGGTGGTTTGGGTGAGGCTATTAGAGGTTGGAGGAGGCCTCATAGGGGACCCCTGGTAGTGTGGGGACCCCAGCGCCTGTAAGGGCGCAGCATTTTTGGGTGCACTGACCCCAGCGCCTGTGAGGGTGCAGCATTTGGGTGCACTGACCCTGGTGCCTGTGAGGGCACAGCACTTTGGGGTGTACAGACCCCAGCCCCAGAGAAGGGGTGTAGAGTCAGAGGCCAGGTAAGGCCAAGGCCACCTGAGCCAGGCAGGGGTTCAAGACCCTGAGGAGGAGAGTTGGGGCCAGGCACGGCTACAGCCACCTGAGCCCATCTGAGCAAGAGAAGCCCGAGAGCCAAGGGGGCCACGGGAGAAGCCCAAGAGCCAAGGGGGCCATGGGAGAAGCCCAGAGCCAAGGGGTCAGTGAGAATCCCCAGAGAGGGGGCAATACTGACAGTGAGAAGCCCCAGAGAGAGGGCAGTGAGGAGCCCCAGAGAGGAGGCGCAGCATTGACAAATGCCCAGTGAGGCGCCCAGTGGAGCAGGGCCATGGAGAGCCCAGGGAGGACAAAGGGGCCAGAATATAGTAAGGCCAAGACTAACCGATGCGAGTACCATCTGTGAGGCTTGGGCTGCGGTGTAAGGAGAGGAAAGGAGCCGCAGATAGCGCCCCCTGGCATCGGGGCAGAAAATGGGCAGCCTCCCGCTTAATTAACATCCTCTAATTAAGCCATTAACAAAAAGGTGTGGCAGGAAAGAAGGCAGCTGGTTGGCCCATAACAGGTGGGTAGGGTCACTAGTGGACAGACCCCGAAGAGGCACACCTGTCACAATGGTGCATTGGCTGGGAACTTTTCATATGGCCGTATGCATCCTAAGATGGTGGTTTATCCGTATGAGGAAATGAGCCCTTGGGTCCATCAAGAGAGCACAGCAGGAGCGATCACTAATACCAGACCCAGAGTCACAGCAGCAAGTCGAGAACTGGTTACGTCTAACAATACGAGGCCTATGGGATCCTGCCGCAGGACAACAGACACTGCTAGCCAACATAATCGGAAGCACCCACCCGCGACCAACAATCTGGGTAGGCATGTGTGGCTATGGGACCAGAGTTGACGCTGAGGCAAGAGATGAGCCTCCCACACTTACGATGGACATGACAGTCAATGGGGAAAAAGGTACAGGCTATGTTAGATTCAGGCTTCTTACAGACTAGGGTGCAGAGGGTTGTGGTACTGACAAAAGAAAGGGGAGTAGCGGATCGAGTAAAAGTGCAATGTTGGTGCGGGGACGCCCTCAAATCGACAGGGTGGGGGCCACCCTACAAGTGGGCAAGAGGACCCATCGGATGCTAGTTGGGGTTGCCAAGCATTTACCTTATCTGGTAGTACTGGGCTGTGACTGGCCCCAGTTGTTGGAAGAGACAACCAGCGTGAGGCCAGGGGAGAGGGCTGAAGTGTTTGCAGGCACAACTGAACAACCTCCTCTCAAAGAAAAGGGTGAACAAGAGGTGGATATCGCACACTTTTGGGAAGATGAGCATTTCCAGTTGGAGCAGAGTCGGGAGCCAGATTTTCGATCTGCATTACAAGAACACTTGTAGGGATCAGGAACTCATTCTGTTGATAGCAAGTGGATCCCAAAAGGCCAGGCAGCTGTTGTGTTATTCTGAATGAAAGCTCAGGCACACTTCTGAGCACAGAGAGGCCAGGCATATCCCTGCTCAGTGAGAAAGCTCTTTGGATTGCTGTTTGGAGTTACTGAACTCTCCTCATTGACTCTGTTGATATCCTAGGCTCCTACAGAATTGGATCATTATTCTGGGTAAAAATGCATACTTTTAGTGAACCTGAAGCTTACCTTCAAGAACAATTTGGATGTAATACTTAAGTTCCTAAGTCATTTAGACAAGCCCTCAGATACCACCAAATTTGCATTGAAGAAAACACCCGGGATTCCCACCTCACCAATCTTAAAAAGGCTTTCACCCTACAAGGACACTTCTCCAGAGAGCTCGCTTGCACGTTTGAAAGAGCCACCCAGATACCATGGGAAGAACTACTGCAGTACAGAAGAAACCCCCCCACAAATCACACACCACTGGTTATGACATATCACCCCTCCCTCAAACCTGTATGGAAAATCCTCAAACAATTGCAACCCATACTAGAAAGAGACCCTATTCTTAAAAAGATCTTCCCAGAGCCACCCATCCTAGTCTTCAAACAAGCACTGAACCTCGCTGACCTCATCACCAGAAGCAAACTTTCTCAAGCCCAGAGCACACCAAAAGGATCCAGACCATGCCATGACAAGAAATGCAAAACCTGCCAATACATCTCCACCACCCCCACAATTACTACACCCCACAACACAGCCGTCAGCATTCCTGGATCTTAGAGCTGCACCTCCAGAAATGTAGTATATCTCATCCAATGCACCAAATGCCCAGATGGAAAATATGTAGGAGAAACCAAACAACAACTGCGCACCAGAATGAACGCACACCGGAAATCTATCAAAGACAGGAATCCCCAGTTACCAGTGGGGGCACATTTCTCCCAAGAAAACCACTCTCTCTCCAGTCTCTCGGTCCTGATCCTCAAAGGAAACTTACAAAACACTTCCCAGAGACGAGCCTATGAACTCCACTTCATCAACCTCCTGAATACTAAAAATCATGGACTAAATGTAGACATTGGATTTATGACACATTATAACCTGCCTGACATCTGATTCCCTAGGTATCTCTCCATTATTCATCCCCCTTCTCTCTCTTCCCCACCCCCCCAGCCTGTCTCTCACCCATTGACTCCTCAATCTACATTTTCACTGACTGCCTGTCTTGCATGCATACCAGCCCAGCCTTCGGCTTCTTTACTTTTCATTCCATCCAGGAAGAGCACACACCAACTGCTGAAACTTCCTTAGCCTGACGAAGGGTTTTTGAACCCAAAAGCTTGCTTAATAATTGTTTTCCAACTATTTAAGTTGGTCTAATAAAAGATATCATATTCACCCAAAGAACCTTGTCTGCCTAAGTCATTTAGATGCTTTTGACCCTGAATCACGATTGGGACCCAATACTGTAGTCACATTTGATGAATCAGTCCCTGTACCAATGAGTTTACAATGTAATAGATGCAAGGGCTGCATCCGGGTGAGAAGGCATATGCATTTGCAACAGCACAAATAGCAGTGGCAGAAATTTGTGCCGCTACTTTTTGCTGCAGCATGTGGCAGAAAGCCACCTTGGTTTCTCCCCAAAAATCTCTGCCCTGTGACACTGTGATTTAAATCTCTGTGCTGTGACCATTCAATTAGGATGGGCCCAGCACACAGGGGACCACACCCTCAGCCTGTCTCTTTAGGGAACTTGAGCTGGCTGCATTCCTGAGGGAGGGGGAAACCTGCTCCCTCTGCTTATGTGACTTGCATCACTTACCTGGGTAAGGGGTTTCTACCTGGGGAGCTGGAATCTGCCCGGTAACAGGTGATGCATTTCAGATTGGTTGGCTGACAGCCAACTGGGGCTGACCTCCGCTGGCCCAGGTGAATGAGGTCACAGGGGCTATATAAGTTAGGACGGGGAAGGAGGCGGTCTCTCCTCTCCGGCCATGAGGTGACGCAGCAGCCAGGCAGGGGACAGAGAAGCCTTAACATCTGAAACTGGCTCTCTCCCCCCAAACTCACGAGCTAGGAACCACCTGCCTCCAAAGGGAAACTTCACCTGCCTTTGGAAGATGCTTGTGAGTAAGCTACTCAATCTGATTAGATATTTAGCTGGCGGTATCACAGATGCGTAATCAAAAGGCTACCACAGCCAGACTGTTTGCTCTTTAGGATTTCTAGATATTGCTCTATCCTGTACCCTAGTTTACCCTACCCCCTGTAATCAATAAAGTTCTCCTTTTTGACTGGTGTGGGAGACTTATTGAGGGGTGGGTCTAAATTATGCCTAAGAGACCCCTTAGGTCTGTGGACTAAGGGAGACTATACCTTTTTGCCCCCGGACTTGGGGAAGTACCCCAAGTGCCTGTACTGGGTTGAGTCCCCGTGGGACTTTAGGCCTGTGTTACCCCAAGGACGCAGGGCCGCGTGACAGTCCATTCTTGGGGTGGTGGCGGCATGTTACCCCCAGACTAGTGAGTGTGCTCCGGGAGAGGGGTCGGCCGGACATAAGGCGCCCCTAGGGAGGCATTCAGAGCCTGGAAGGTGGTCGGGCGCAGGGAGGTGGGTGGCTCGACGCAGGAGCACCCCCTACTGGTCCGCCTCACGTGGTGGAAACAGCGGAGGGATACGAATACCAAGCTGTGTTCCTGAGGTGGGATCTCTGCACCCGCCACACAGCACATGGCCCTGCATGTGCCCTTTGCTGTGGACTGTGCCCAGCTTCTCCAGGCTCTCAGCTGGGCTACAAGTGCTGCAGTGGGGAAAGGGCCTAGCTGGGGCATGGAGTGCCTCAGTGTGGAGTTAGACAGCAGGCAGCCCCTGCAATGGGGCCCCCTGAGCCCTAGTCAGCCAGGGAGCAGCACGTGGAGATGGGGGGAGCAGCCACCCAGGGCTCCACTGTCTCCTTATGCACTGTGCCTCAAGATGGGGAAGAAGGCAGCCTTGGGCTGGTGCTCTCCTGTCTCCATGTGCCTCAGCACTGGGGCTCTGCTAGGGCACCCACATGCTGCGGCAGGTGGAGATAGGGGCTGCCTGCTCCCCTGAGCTTCCTGCTCCCTTGTATGCATTTGTCCCAGAGCATGCTATTTTAGTGTGCTTTGTGCCACATTTTTCCAGGGATTTTTTTGCTACTAGAAAAACCTGGTAGCAAAATTTGCCCCTGCACAGCAAATTAGCAGTGCTCTTCACTGTTTAAAAGGCAATGCATGAGGTTTGTGATGCCACAAAGACATCTGTGGTACCACAGATGGCATGTGCCTGCATATCTGGATGTGCTAAAGGATGGCTAAAGCCTAGGCCTAGGGTTCCTACAGACAAAGAAATGCCAGTGGAGCTTATTAGTATTGCTTTTCTAGTTAAATCCTTTTGCTAGATTTTATCAGTTTGAAATTGTAGTCATGTTAGGGCAAAAGATCTGGATGGCAATAAACAATATTTCCTTTTGTTACAAATATTGAGGTTTTGAAGCGTATTTTTATTACACAGAACTAACACCTCAATGCTTTTCCTCATGAAAATACACAGGAGTGAAATTAAAATTGATTTACCATGAAATAGTCAATAGCCTCATGGTTAGGTCACTCACCTCAGCTATGGGAGAACCAAGTTCAAGTTTCCACTCTTGTTGATTCAGAACAGGGTCTTAAGCCTGGGCTACACACTGCAAGGCAAGTATCCCAGTGAGAGTTGAGAGATTTATTTCCTGTAAACCCTCCTCCCACCTCTCTCCAAACAAACAAACAAAAACACTTTGGGCCTGCTTTCAACAACTGTACTTACTTGAATATAAAACAACCCTAATTTATAGGACGACACTCCCAAAATTGGATTCTGTATATGGAAAATTTATCAATTCAAAATAATTTTCTATAAACAATAAATTATAAAATCTAATTTTTGGAGGTTCACTTGGAATTTGTCAATCTCCAACTACTACAGCAGGGAAAATAAATATAGGGGTCAGGTATGGGGTTGCCCTTTGTCCCCCACCCCAGTTTCTTCCCTCTGCAGTCCTTTGCCCCTTCCTTATGTTAGATCCTGGTCTCCCTGAGCACATGGAAGTGAGGAACAAACTTGAAAAAACTGACCTTGAAATAAACTTAGCTGTAGCAATTTGCATATAGAACCCATAGACTTAATTCATCCAGAATTGAAGCATTTTGCCTTTCTTGAAACTGCTGCATGTTTTAGCACAGGAACTCCATAAAAATACTTCTAAGTAGCACTTCGGCACCTACTAAGAGAGTATAAACTATGCATATACCTAGGCAAGAATATGGAGGTGTGGCGGCTGCCCAAGACCCAACATCTCTCCTTTAGATCGTTGAGAAAGAATCCAAAGGCCAGACCAAGTCCAGACATTCAGTGCCTCCATGACTGTAGCTTCTGCCAGAGAGCCACAGATAAGAACTGCTGCTGCCTGCCTCCCGCAGCAAGGGTACATTTCTGTGGGTGATGTCCCTTAGCCTTTCTCGAACCAAGGAGTACCCGCAAAGCAGTGCGGACTAGGGTTTTTAGATGCCCTATACTATCCTACTCTGGAGGTTGCAAAAGTCTTTTATAGGACCTTCCCTGTCACAAGTAGCCCCACCATGTTGCCACAAGGCCCTCCAGTTGGGTGCAGTTTACACTAACATAGCTATGAGTTAAATACAGAGACAGGCTTGGTATGCCCTCTCTCCTTTATATTTTAAAATGGTGTTGTAAGTCAATTCCAGGGGGCACAAAATGGGTCTATTAATGACTTCTGGGTCAGCTCCAACTCATTTCCAATCTAAGCTCTGATCTTTCTCAAAAAAGTTCAGATTTTGCACTCATCGAAAGAAAACCAGGTGGGGAGTTAATTACAAGAGTTTTCTCGCTGATAAAATCTGACTCATTCAAAGCCCACAGTCTCACAAAATAAGCTTTTTTATTCTTTTCATTTTATTTATCTGGGATACAAGTTTCTAGACCATGGAAAACAAACTTTTTGCTGATTTCTAATAAAAATTTATTTCACAGCCCTGGTACCAATGGCACAGGGTGACACTATCTTACTCAAGATAAATGGGCTTTGAAAATGCACTTTTTCTGTATAAATGGAAACTAAGCTACACATTTTAAAAAAGCATTTGCTTTAAAATGATCTGTTTTTATATAAAGAATTGTCTTGCAGATTGGCTATAGACTGGTGTTTCATAAAGGTAACTAACTCCAGTCTTTCTCTGGGTATGCCCTTTGTCCTTCAGCTGTCATGGGGCTATACTTTGTTGCATTTCTCTTTCTTATTCAAAACTAGAACATTTGTTTCTTTCCTGTTTAAATATTGTGTCCTAAAAAATTGCCTTCAATGAATTCTAATTATTTTCTCATACATATACCTAAAACTGTAGGTACTGTAATTCAGTATTTGTTCATCTCTGTCTTTTTTAAAACAAAGCTTCAATATTAAATACTTCATTTACTTACTTCTTAAATTAGGTCCACCCTCCCCCACCCATTTAACACAAAGGAGCCCCCATGCAGGCTATGCTTCTCTACCTATTCCTCTCCTTCCCTCTCTTACCGTGGCTTTGTGTTGGCAGTTTCCATCCACACTGCATGAGCCTAGCACCAACCTGGCCTGCAGTAGTGACATGCAGCCCACATGGCTGTTATAGGGGCTGGGTTGGGGCCCTGCTCTGTACCCTAGGCTTGAACAGGGGCAGAGATTGCCAGCATGGGAGGGGGAAGGATATGGAAGGGAAAGTAGAGGTTGGGACATAAGAAGGGGGAGGCAGAGGCTAGAAGGTGAGAGGATGTGGAAGGGAAAGTAGAGGCTGGCTGGAAGGAAGCAGGGAGCAGGGGACAGGGAGAGCAGAGGCTAGGGGAGTGGAAGGAGTGGGGGTAGAGAGGAAGTCTTAATCTGTGGTGGGGCAGGCAGGGAAGAGAGGTGGAAGAGTGGCAACCACAAAGAGGGAGCAAGCTGCATGACCGCCCCACATTACATGTCCCTCTGCGGGGCTGGAGGGATCAATTAAAGATATCTCTCCAGTGATTAGATTCTATATATGAAAAAAATTATAACTAATTTATACATTTTCCATGTGTAGAATATAATTATATTGCAAGGTTGTCTAAATTCAAAGTAAATATAGTACTTGGGGCTGTATTCTGCACAGATGCACATTGCACAAAGCTTGACTTGTCACATAATCGAATCCAATTTAAGTGTACTATAAATTTCCTCTCTGAATAATATAAGTTTTAGATCCAATAATATTATCTTAAAAGAGTTATTTTGTTTTAAAACAAATACCTTTTTTTTGCCCAAAGAATGTCTAGAAAAAACATATTTTCTCAAATTTATTTCAGGTGGCCTTGTTCCTAAATCCAGATCTTCAGGTTCAATAGTTGCTGTACACAAATCTGAGTAGACTAGAATTTTTTTTGATCTTTTAAATTCACATATTATCATCCATGTGTAAAGAATATAGATTCTCCAGAACTATAACATAATATTCTCCAAATATATGTTCTAGTGCAGAAGTGCTTGGTGCACCAAAGGAAAAGAGGGTCTCCACTCAAGGGGACCATATGTCTGAATCCTGTGGATGGGTTCTGAAACTTTACACTGAGGATGATTTTGGGGGACCAGACTAATTAAACAATAAATATGCATATGCATTATCCAAACAATGGGAGGAAATAGCACCCTAGAAGGTTCATTGCCACAACTGGAATGTGTGTTGGTTCCATAACATGATCAATTTAATATTACATACTTTTGTGTTGCCTTGAATTTGTTAAAATTCTCAGCTTAAATAAGAAGTCAGTGGGTGCATCTACATGAGACATTTACTACGGAGCCGACTAGCTTCACAGTAAATGTCTCACATCTACACATGGAGTGCTATTAGGCAGGAGTAAACTAATTACTCTGCAGCAGGATAGTACTTGTAAATACAAGTACTATCCTTCCATAGAGTTTTTTACTCTGCAGCAATGCATGAGTAGATGGTTGAGGGGCTGGCTGGGGCACAAAAGTGCTTTAGTGCAGGGACTAGCAGCCCCCACACTGAAGCACCCTCATGCCCCAGCCAGCCCCTACACAGCACATTGAACTGGGTTGAAGCAGCCCCGGGTTGTCAAGCTGGACCCTGGACTCCCTGCAAGCCAGGGCTGCTCTGACCTTGCTCAACATGCTGCAGTCCCAGCTGCACATGTAACTGTGGCACCCAGGAAGCAGAAAACTGCAGTGCAATATGCAAGCCTCAGTGAATATTCACCAAAAGTCAAACTAGAGCAGGTTTTTGCCTATTAGAGAGTTATGTTTCAGCTTTATTCTCCACTTTGAGCATCACAAATTTGTCAAAGTGTTACATTATTTCAAGCCTTTTAAGTTCAAACATCATCTCACACTTTGGATTCAATTTTGTTTTATTTTAGAGAAAAAAAGTCTCCTCCTTTTAAGTACTTTAGTAAACTGCCTTAATTTATTATTCTAGAACTTTTGATAATACACATGGCAGGAGTACAGTTTGATCATCAGTTGGATATATTTTCTGGAAATGTCTTGATTGAAAGCTTGCTAAATGAGTAAGCTTGATATGGAGGCTATAGAAATAGAAAAGGCAAAGACAGAGAACTTCTTCTGCTGTTACTTTTTGATCATAGCCAGTCCTATGTTCCATGATTAGTACTTACTTAGCAGATCAGCATAGATCTCTTTGACCTTGACAGCATTACTAGAGCCATATTTGCATAAGTATTTACATGCATGAATAATCTTTAAATTTTCTATTACATTAGGTACAAACAGGTTTCTCTTCTCCATCATCATGCATGAATGTGTCCTCTTCCCACCATATTTTTCTTAAAATGAAAATAGCAGGTTCTATTAATATTTCAGTTTCCACTGTCCCTTCTTCAGTAACTTGCCATACTGATGAAATATTCTCTTTTTCCAGTCTCCTTTAAAAGCTCAGGGTCAAAGCAGTGACATTCATTTTCTGCATTTAAGGTAGTATCAGAGTCAGAAGGTTGATGAGTTCATTTCATTTGAGAAAGTTCAGAGGAATGTGCTCACCCATGTCTAGGCAGAGGCACCTATTGCTTCTGGAGCATCAGCATGGAAAAACATTTTATAAGTGTACTACCATTAATAGGAGTCACTGGTGATAGCCAGTGTGCCAGTGTTTAAGTTTTGGCTACAAAAGCTGGATAGGATGGGCAGAAACAGTCCATGTTACAAAGGTGGGGACATTTCTCTATTTTGTAGTAGCTGAAAGATCACACATTAGGGAATACAAAGTGAACCCTTTTATTGGGCCTGGGGGTTTTCTCTTCTCTGACCAATGTGCCCCTCTAAATGCATTCTCTGTGCTCTGGTTCTTTGGCCTTGTCAAGCCTTCAGTTAGGACCACTTGATTACAACTAGAGCTAGCCAGAAGATGACAATTCTATGTAATGAGAAACTACAATTCAAAAAAAAATGTAAACAAAACCTCAGCATCTCTAAATATCTGACACAGAAAAAATATTATGAAAAAGTTTATGAAGCTGTCGCAGGGCACTAAGGTACCTGCTCCTCTTAGAGCAGAGATTGCCTGGGGAGGGAACACAAAGAGCCAGATAAAAGCCCAGTAGCAGGTTGCCATGACAACTGGCTAATGAGGGAATTAGCTGCACCTGCACCTGGTCAGCTGGCTGGAAGAGGCAGGGCCCTAGGTGCATGTAAACCCCAGGGCTGGGACCAGGGAGGTCAGTTCCCTGCCAGCAGCTGAAGGGGGAAGGAGCCTTTAGACAGGAAGGGCTCAGAGATGCTACAGCCATTGGATATGCTACCCTTAGGGCTAATGGGGCACCAGGAGCCCATAATACTATGTATTAAAGAAAGAGTTTTACATTTTTAAAAGGGCCGAGCATACCTTGCACTTCGTGTTACGTTAGAGCCCAGGGGCTTATGTTTGATTGCTGTTGTTTGTTTGCTGTCTGATAGCACCGGTGGTTTGGGTGAGGCTATCTGGGGAAGGAGGAGGCCTCATTGGGGGCCCACTACAGTGTGGGGACCCTGGTGCCAGAGAGGGTGTGGCACAAGGGGCGCACAAACCCTGGTGCCAAAGAGAGTGTGGCATGAGGGACGCAGAGACAGGGCTGTGGAGAGCCCAGAAAGGGCAAGGGGGCCAAGATTAGTCACAGCAAAGCCTAGACTGGACAACGTCAATGCCATCTGAGAGGCTTGGGGCATGGTTAAGGGACAGTTAGAGCCATGCATATAGCCCAGAAGGCTGAGAGACTCAGGAACCATCTACCATAACGTGGTATGCCAAGGGGTCTATGAACCACAGTGTTCAGTAAGATCTAGTCGGACCATGTCTAAACCCAAAGTTCAAGGGCAGCCTCCCTATATCAGTTATAACAACAAGACATGGCAGGTGAGAGAGGGTGCCTATAGGGCAAGACTGGCACAGTTAAAGAGCCTAGGGGTAACACAATCACCCCTAGGGACCCTGCTACAGAAGCACTTCAATTTTGAAAGATGGAATGTCAGAATGGAATATTTGGACACCGAGGGAACAAGTTCTAACAATTTGGGGATAATCAATACAATTCTTTGAAGGGGTTTGATTTTAGACAACTAAATTTCTGAGGGGAAAATGGTTTCACTGAAGTTTTAGAATCGGCTCTAGTTACAGCACCAACACCTCTTCCTTGCTGCTCACTCTTGGCTATCAAATGGAGTTCTGCATTTGTTATATAACAAAGGAAAAAAATGCTAATAGAAAGTCCTTATCTTTGTATAAAAAATAGTGTGCAAATGAACTACAAAATTATCTGTGTAATTTGGAAATGGGAGGAAAAAAACTCAGTAAGAAAAGGAAGAAAAAACAACTCTATTGCCTCTATTGAAAGGCAATACCTCATTATATTCAGGGATTTTTAAGCAATTTTTCTTTAGGGCTGGGAGAGGATGCACGGCATAGAAATGAAAAGATCTGAAAAAGATGACTGTCTTGAAGTCAAAAAAATGTAGCAATGTGGGTCACATAATGTTCTGATCTGTCTTTGAGGCATTACAGTCTGATTTTTTTCTTCTAAAATTTCAAATTCTGTATGTGTCAGAAAGATACACAGACTTTAAAATCTTTTAAGTTTAAGCACTGCAAAAGACCTGATGTGTTGCCAGGTTAAAGGGCTCAACTCTTTCATCTTCATCCCTTCAATGGACATCTTGCCTGCATATTTACAAAGGTGAAAAAAAATGCATGCTACTAAAAGAAGTTACTCTATGTAAAATACACTTGTACATCAATATTGTTTTCTGCTATATGAAACATGCAGATATTATGATAATAGACATATAAGTACCTAAAAGGAAAAAAAAATACATGTGGGGCCAAATTACCTGCTTGTGTAAACTGGTTGAATTAAATATTCCATTTTAAACTGTCTTCTAATAGAAATATAGGGCACTTATTCTATCACTGATTTTTTCAATGCAAAGAGATTTTCAAACAATGGGGATGCAGTAGTGTAAGTAATAGGAAGAGAAGGCCTGATGCAGTGTAGTATTGTACACTTTTAAATTTTAAAGAGAGACTATTGCCATTTTCTTTAAGCCTCTAACTACAGTGACCCACTGGCATAATTAACATTTAAAGTCACTTATTCAGCTGACTGTTTTTATCTGTAATATTCTTATTTTAACACACTTTGGCTGATCTACCTTGGGGTGGGGGGTTCATTTTTGAGCGACTAATTTACTGGTGGGTTGTGCTTGTAACTTGTGCAGCTTCTTTTGTGTGTTTTTATTTATCATATTTCTAATATATCACCTTTTCCCACACACAA
Organism: Gavialis gangeticus; assembly: GCF_001723915.1. NCBI lineage: Eukaryota > Metazoa > Chordata > Crocodylia > Gavialidae > Gavialis > Gavialis gangeticus. The sequence goes on from NW_017729032.1 coordinate 31,267,524, forward strand.
CTTGATAAAAATGTACTTACTTTCACAAAGTTCTTGAGACTATTTATTTCTGTTTCATATATAGGGCCTAGTGCATCTCTACATTACACTACGTCTATAGTGCCTTCAACTACCTAAAGGGTGGTTTCAAAGAGGATGGAGCTGTTTGAAAAAAGCTTCATCCAACTCATCTGCCTGGTCTAGTGGTCTATAGCAGACACCCACTTTGGCATCACCCTTGTTGCTCTCCAGCAACCCTAACCCAGAGACTTGTAACGGGCCTGTCTCCAGTTTCAACCTGGAGATCTGACCAATTATACAGCTCTTTTACATAGAGAACAACTCCTCCTCCACTTCTCTCCATGACAGTACTCCAGTCATTTGAGTTATCCCACCAAGTCTCTGTTATTCCAAATCATGTCAATAGTTCTGTGACTCTGTGAGGACTTCCAGTTCTTCCTAACTGTTTTCCACTCTCTCTGCATTCATGTTCAGACACCTGAGGTAAGTAGCCGATTGCCCTACTTTGTCAGGAAGAATGAAAATGTCTCCCTTGTTGCCCTCTGCTGCTTGAGCTTCCCCACTTACCTCGGGGCTTTGATCTCTATCCCCCAGTAAATATAGTTTAAAGCCCTCCTCACTAGGTTAGCAAGCCTCTCTGCAGAGATGCTCTTCCCTCTTTGTCAGGTGGATCCTGACTTTTCCTAGCAATCCTTGGAACAATGCCCCATGGTTGAAGAAGCCAAAACCCTTCTGGTGATACAATATGCATAGTCATGAATTGATCTTCAGGATGCATCCACTTCTGCCCTTCTCCTTAACTGGAAGGATCGAGAAGAATGCCACCTAAGACCCTGTCCCCTTCACCCTTGCATTCAGAGCCCTGTATCACTTTTAGTTAGGGTACCCCCTGGCGGTATCATTGGTGCCCACATGGATGAACAGCATTGGGTAGTAGTCAGAGTTGAATGAGTCTTGGTAATCCCTTCATGATATTTCATATCCAGGCTTCAAGCAAGCAGAAGACTTCTTGAGATGACAGGTCAGGCCAGCAGACTGAAGGCACCATCCCCTGAAGAAGGGAGTCTCCAACCGCCAGCACACACTACTAGTGGCAGTGGAAGTGCCCCCAACACTGGTCTTGGTAGCCCTGGTCTCAATCCTCCCAACTTTGGGCATGCCTAACCTGGCCTCTTCCACTGACAGAACATGCTGCTGCTCCTCCATGTTTGTTCTCCAGGCAAATCACTGCAGGGGGAGATGAAGACTTGTTTGCTGCCAGAGGCCACATACTTCCAGCTTTCACCTTCCTGGGAGTCCACGTCCTCTTACTTCTCCAGTGCTGCCTCTGGCAGTCCTTCCTTCACAGTCCTAGAAGTCTCCTACAGCATTGAATCAATGAAGTCCTCATGGCAGAGGATGCTTTGGAGTCTAGCCACCTGCTTCTGTAGCTCTCTTGCTAGTGAGGCAACCTATTCAACTTCTGAAATGTTTGTATACATATACCAGGAGTATGTAGAATAAGCTGGAAGACTGAATTTTTCTAATTCAGACATACTAGCAAAGAGATCTGTGGGTTAACAAAAAAGGGAACAGAACAGGAGTGAGTCAAAGGTAAACATTTACTGTAGATTTTCCAATCATGAGGAAAACCTAGATGACATTTTTCCGCAATTATCTGAAGCATCCAAAGAACAGGACCTCAGGGTAATGGAAGATTTGAATTATCTATATATTTATTGGAAGAATAATATAGCAAGGCCTAAAGGATCCATTAAGTTTTTGGAATATATTGTGAACAACTTTTTTTGTTTATGAAAGAAGATGAAGCTACTTTGGATTTCATTCTGATGAGGAGGTATTGACTGAGTAGCTAAATGATGTCTCATCTTTAGGTAAAAGTATGAAAACAAAATGATAGAGTTCACTATTCTAGCAGCAAAAATAAAATAATAATATATTATCAACAAACTCAGAGAATTGGTAGGTAGAGTTTCTTGGGAAGAGAATCTAAACAAAAAGGTAAGCAGGGGACCTGGCACTTTTCAAAAGAGACTATATGGGTGTTTACTGTGCCCCAGGATTGGAGGGGAGGGGAGGAGAAGGGGGCCGCTTTAATACGAGTGGCTCCTAGAGCCACTCTAATTAAAGCACCCAGAGCATCTTGTGTATCAGCGTCCCTGTGTTGAAAAATGGTGGCAGGGGCACTTTAAGTAAAGCTTGTGCAACAAACTTTAGTTAAAGTGCCCCTGCCACCATTTTTTCAGTGCAGGGACACTAATGCATGAGACACTGGAGTCTGTTGGACCACAGTAATTACCAGGGACTAGCAGTATTGATTTAATCAATTAAGTTGGCTCCACTGTGCTGTAATTACAATGTGTTGCAGCAGCCTCACTACATGTGTAAAGGTCCCCTATTATTTGCAGTACTTAAATATACCCAGGAGGAGGAAAGATAAGATGCACAGTAAGCATCACCATGGCTGCATCAGGAGTTCTTCAATGACCTGAAAAATCATAAATGAATTATACAAAAATGGAAGCTGGGAACGTATCTAAGGACAAGTTGAAAGGAATAGCAGAAATGTGTAGGAGTAAGATCAGACAGGCTAAGGCACAAACTCAGTTTCAGTTAGCAAAGAACACAAAAGACAATAAGAGGAAAGCTCACAAATGCATTAGAAATTATTGGTTCATTACTAAATAAGAAAGGAAAGCAAATAATGGATGATGAAGAAAAGGATGAAGTATATATTGCCCTCTCTGCTTTAGTCTTCACAAAAATGATTAATTGGGACCAGCTCCTTAACAAAATTAATTTTTAACAAGCAGATAAATGTTGTGTATGTATACAGAAAAGGTTAATGGTGTTTTTGATAAAACAGGCATGTTCAAGTTGTCAGGGCTTTATGAAATTCACCCTAAAGTGCTTAAGGAGCTAAATAAAGTAATGATTGAACTATTAGCACTTACCTTTGAGAACTTATGAAGAACAAAGAGAGTCTCAGTGAGCATATCTACATGTGGTTTTACTCCGGCTTGTATTTACTGCGCAATAAGTTACTGTGCAGTAAGTGGGACTAAGCAGGCATCTACTCATGCAGGTGACCTAGGAATAACTTTAGTCCCAGGTCAGAGCAGCCTGCCATAGGCCCTTGTGGCCACCAGAAGGAGCTCCAGCCTCTGGTCACATGGCTGCCAGCACTTGGCATCCATCTTAGAAGCTCACCCCCACACTCTGATCCCTGGCCAGTCACTTACCTGTCCGAGAGCTGTGTGCCCAGTGTAGGGGAAGCATATGGCACCTCCATCCTTGCCAACCCTGCCTCTCCACACCATGGCTGCCTCTGCCCCTATCCCCTGCTCATACCAGCAATGTCCAGTGCCCCACACTCCTGCTGGCCATGGTGCTGGCCCCAGAAGGCTCTCCCTACCCCTGGCCCCAGGACAGCTGTGCACCTGCCAGCCAGCCCAGGGCACAGGCTGTGTGAGGCTCTGGTTGACCCCCTCCTCCTGAACTCCCCACCCCAACCCCCTGCTCACCTCTAGCACCACTCCAGGACATGCATGTAGGTGACACAAAACAGCTTTATTTTCTGAACAATCCCCGCCTCCATCCCTTCCCTGCTCTCCACCAATAATGCCCCTCCCTCACCCTTCCCAACCAACCACAATAAAAAAACGCATGCCTCAAACTGAAAACTAAGTTTAACTGTCCATCCCTTCAATGAGTTTAGGAAAATAATTGGAGAGACCCTATAGGAAGAGAGACAGGAGGGGAGGGTGTTCAAGAAGTGTGGCCATTCCTCAAAGGAACAATCCTTAGAGCGCAGAAAAGGGCCATTCCTGTATGCAGGAAAGCTGGTAAAGGGGCTGGATAGCCTTCTTGGCTTACCAGAGGAGTCAAGGAGTGCTTTCAAAAGAAAAAGGAGGCTTATGGACAGTGGAAACAAGGGGTAGTCCACAAGGAGGAATACACAAGTATAGCCCATATTTATAGGGAGAGAATAAGGAAAGCAAGGAAAGCAACCAAGATCAGGTTGGTGACTGAAATCAAGGACAATAAGAAGTCCTTCTTTATGTATATAGGGAGCAGGAGGAAGACCAAGGGAAATGTGGGGCCGTTGCAGAATGCTACAGGACAGCTGATAACAGACAGTCAGGAGAAAGCTTAACTTTTTATTGAATACTTTGTGTCAGTGTTCCTGTATGCAAGTGGTGGTCACCCTCAATATTGGGTAAAATTTTGGAAAAAATGTAACAATATAAGTCCATTTTTGAGAGACTGGATGAAGGCATGATGCTGAAGGATAGTCAACATGGTTTCATTGTGGGCATGTCATGTCTGACCAACCTCAGCTCCTTCTATGATCAAGTAATGAATCACATATATGTGGGAGGTATGGTTGATACTTGGATTGTAAAAAGTCCTTTAATATGGTCTCCCATGTTGCTTCTATAAAAAAAAACAAAAAAACTAGGGGATTGTGGAATGGAAGAGTCTACAGTCAGGTGGGTTGGGAACTGGCTAGGGGGTTTAACCCAGAAAGTGCTAGTTGATGGGTCTGTATAGTAGTATTGGCGGCAGGTGGCCAGTAGGCCTGTGCAAATAGTGAACTATTCAATTTGGATTCGGATTCAGCTGACTTGGATGCCAAAGATTCAATTCAGAGATCCAAATCATTTTTCTGATTCGATTCAGCCAAATCACTTCAGAAGATTCGGAGCTGATTTGGAGATTCGGCCATCGAGTCCAATGGGGAATCAATGAAATATCTATAACTTTGTCTTTTGGCTGATTCAGCTGAAACTTGCAGAGATGGTAGCCTCTGTTGACAGGATGACACATGCTAAGTTTCAAGGTGAGAGGTGCAGGGGTTTCTGGGTAACTTTACTTCAAATTCCTGAAAGCAAAACTCATGTCATGTGTGTGTGTTAAGCCACAGGGGAGCGAAAACTGCACGGATAGTAGCTCTTGCTAAGGCCACAAAGCCTGACAAGTTTCAAGGAGATAGGTTATCCCTTTGTAGCTAGCATGGATAATGAGTTAATGAGCAAGGATTAATACCTAGAAACCACAGACTAAGGAGAGAAAAGAATCAATACAGAGCCAGGAACTACTTCTGCCCCAAGGCAGAGACAGTTAGTAGCACATGAGTTTTTCCTGTTAGCAGCTATGGGTGCAGAGCCCCAGAACCCCCCTGCACCTATCTCTTTGATAGCTGGCAGGCTTCATGGCCTCAGGGGGGGCTAGCAGGCCTGCAGCTTTCACCCTGCTGCGCCTTAACACACACACCATCTCCTATGTCATGAGTTTTTCTTGTCAGCAGTTTGAGGTATAGTTTCCCAGAAACCCCTGCACCTATCTACTTGAAACTGTGCAGGCTTTGTGGCTTCATCAGGGGCTACCATCCCTGCAGTTTTCATTCCCTTGTGCCTTAATACACACACAGTGTCACCTACACCATAAGTTTTGCTTTCAGGAATTTGAGGTGCAGTTTCCCAGAAACCCCTACACTTATCACCTTGAAACTTGGCATGCATCATGCTCTTAGCAGAGGCTACAATTTCTGCAAGTTTCATGTGAATCAGCCAAAAGAGAACAAAGTTAAAGATATTTCATTGATTCCGCATTATACCCTATGGCTGAATAACCGAATCTTTTCCGAACCTTTTCTGAATCTTTTCCAAATCTATTTGGAAGCTCCAAATCGATTCAGAAAGCCTAAAGACTCCAGTGATTCCATTTAGATTTATAGATTCAGCCCCCAAATCATCCAAATCATCTCCAAATCTGAATCGTGATCTGAAGGTTTGCACAGCCCTAGTGGCCAGTGGTGTCCCACAGGCTTCAATTCTTGGCCCCATGCTGTTCAACTTCTTTATCAGTGATTTAGATGAGGATGTGGAAAGCATGTTGGCCAAGTATGTGGATGATGCTGCTATGGGGAAAAGTGGTAATGCTAAGGTATACGAAGCAGATCCAAGCAGATCAGGACAAGCTGGAAAGGTGGGCAGAGTGGAACCAGATTCAGTTCAGTAAGAATGATGCAGCATCACATTTATGCTCAAGTTGGCATAAATCACCATATTTCATAGTTTCATAGTATCTAGGGTCAGGTGGGACCTGAACAGATCATCTAGCCTGACCCCCTGCCACAAGCAGGAATGAATGCTGGGTTCACAAGACCCCAGACAGGTGATCATCCAACCTTCTCTTGAATTTGCCCAAGGTAGGGGTGAGGACCACTTCCGTGGAAGTAGGTTCCAGATTTTGGCTACCCTAACTGAAAAATATTGCCTTCTGATCTCTAACCTAAACCTATTCTCCATCAGCTTATTACCATTTACTCTGTAGTACGGGCATGTGCATGTAGATGTGTGTCCATCCGTACTGTGTAGTAATTGTACATGTGTAGATGCACACAGTAATTAGTAATGGGGAAAACCAAGGAATCATAGATCAGTCTTCCTAACTTCAATCATAAGAGAGATTCCAGATAAAAATTATTTAAAAGATTGAGAGTTCCTAAGTGATAATAAGCAGATTAAGACAGTCAATACAGATTTGTCACTTGCTGCTTTCTCTATGTTGCATTGCCTAGAAAGTGTTTCTGAGACCTTTTAAAATGAAGATGTGGTCAAGTTGTTATATGTTCTTGCAGCATTATTTTCACTTATTCATCAATTTTATCTGACTAACCTTTTATTTCATATACCAAGGAGAAAAAAAATCATAATAAAAATTGCAATGTTGCTATTTATACTGAAGGGACTGCCTTCTCCCTTGTGTCCCATTGCGATCTATTATGTCAACTGAAAGCAACCTCCTGCAAGTACCATTAGTATGCCAAGTCTGCTTATTATAAATGCATGGAAGGCAATCCCCGCAATTGCTCCTTAGCTGTGGAACTCTCTTCCTTGAGATCTGCCAGAGTCTAAGTTTGGATATCTTTCGGGAACACTGTAAGATCTTCCTATATGGGCAAGCATTTAGCAACTAAATCTAGGCCAAGGTAAATTTCATGGATCTGTGCTTTATTTTGCTTGATTTTGTTTTACTTATTGTAGATACCTTTTTAAGTTGTTCTGCTTTCTTACTGTAATACACCTGAGCCTTTGTTTAGAAGGGTAGCATATATATTTCATAAATAAATTAATATATTTTCCGAGTGCCAAAAATATACTTGGATATCTTCTTACATGTTTGAGGCAACAAAGTACTGTCCAACATTTTTACTCCAGAATTTATCGTTTCATAGTTTCATAGTTTCTAGGGTCGGAAGGGAC